>NC_083897.1:95793053-96443331 GCF_032452875.1 Bos javanicus
AACTCCAGTACTTTGGCCACCTCATGGGAAGAGTTGACTCATTGGAAAAGACTCTGATGCTGGGAGGGATTGGGGGCAGGAGGAGAAGGGGACGACAGAGGATGAGATGGCTGGATCGCATCACCAACTCGATGGACATGAGTCTGGGTGAACTCTGGGAGTTGGTGATGGACAGGGAGGCCTGGCATGCTGTGATTCACGGGGTCGCAAAGAGTCAGACAAGACTGAGCAACTGAACTGAACTGAACTGAGCAACTTCACTTTGTTTCTTTCTTGTCATATATAGCTTTTATTATGCTGTGGTAGGTTCCTTCTATGCCTACTTTCTGGAGAATTTTTCATCACAAATGGGTGTTGAATTTTGTCAAAAGCTTTCTTGGTATTATGTATTGAGATGATCATGTGTTTTTATCTTTCAGTTTCTTAATATGATGTATCACATTGATTCATTTGTGTATATTGAAGTATCTTTGTATCCCTGGGATAAACCCCACATGATCATGATATATGATCCTTTTTATGTGTTTTGAGATTTGGTTTGCTAGTATTTTGTTAAGGATTTTTGCATTCATGTTAAGCAAGGTTATTGGCCTGTAATTTTCTTTTTTTTTTTATTTTATTTTATTTTTAAACTTTACAATATTGTATTAGTTTTGCCAAATATCAAAATGAATCCACCACAGGTATACCTGTGTTCCCCATTCTGAACCCTCCTCCCTCCTCCCTCCCCATACCCTCCCTCTGGGTCGTCCCAGTGCAGCAGCCCCAAGCATCCAGTATCGTGCATCGAACCTGGACTGGCGACTCATTTCATACATGATATTATACATGTTTCAATGCCATTCTCCCAAATCTCCCCACCCTCTCCCTCTCCCACAGAGTCCATAAGACTGATCTATACATCAGTGTCTCTTTTGCTGTCTCATACACAGGGTTATTGTTACTATCTTTCTTGTGGTATCTATGTCTGGTTTTTGTGTTAGGGTGCTGATGGTAGTCTTGTAAAATGAGTTTGGGAGTTTTCATTCCTCTGCAATTTTCTGGAAGAGTTTGAGTAAGATAGCTGTTGTGCTGTGCTTAGTCACTTAGTCATGTCCAACTCTTTATGACTCAGTGGCCTGTATACTGCCAGGCTCCTCTGCCCATGGAATTATCCAGGCAAGAATATTGGAGCGGGTTGCCATGCCTTCCTCCATGGGATCTTCCCAACCCAGGGATTGAACTCAGGTCTCTCACATTACAGGCAGATTCTTTACCATCTGAGCCACCAGGGAGGCCCAGAATGGATATTAGCTCTTCTCTAAACTTTTGGTAGAATTCACCTGTGAATTCATCAGGCTTTGGGCAATTTGTTGCTAGAAAAATTTGACACAGTTTGAAATTTCAGTGCTTGTGATTGGTGTGTTCATATTTTCTATTTCTCCCTGTTTCAGTCTTGGATGGTTGTACCTTTCTAAGAATTTGTCCGTTTCTTTTAGGTTGTCCACCGTATTGGCATATAGTTGCTTGTGGTAGTTTCTTATGATCCTTTGTATTTCCACCTTTTCTGTTGTAATTTCTCCTTTTTTATTTTTAATTTTATTGATTTGAGTCCTCTCCCTTTTGTTTTTGATAAGTCTGGCTAAAGGTTCATCTATTTTGTATTTTTTCATATAAACAGCTTTTAGTTTCATTGATTTTTGCTGTTGTTTTTTATTTCTATTTCATTTATTTCTGCTCTGATCTTTTGATTTATTTCCTTCAACTAACTTTAGAGATTTTTGTGCTCCTTTTTCTAGTTCAGTTCAGTTCAATCGCTCAATCATGTCCGACTCTTTGCAACCCCATGAATTGCAGCACGCCAGGTCTCCCTGTCCATGACAAACACCCGGAGTTCACTCAGATTCATGTCCATCGAGTCAGTGATGCCATCCAGCCATCTCATCCTCTGTCGTCCCCTTCTCCTCCTGCCCCAAATCCCTCCCAGCATCAGAGTCTTTTCCAATGAGTCAACTCTTCGCATGGCCAAAGTACCGGAGTTTCAGTTTCAGCATCATTCCCTCCAAAGAAATCCCAGGGCTGATCTCCTTGAGAATGGACTGGTTGGATCTCCTTGCAGTCCAAGGGACTCTTAAGAGTCTTCTCCAACACCACAGTTCAAAAGCATCAATTATTCTGTGCTCAGCTTTCTTCACAGTCCAACTCTCACATCCATACATGACCACAGGAAAAACCATAGCCTTGATCAGACGAACCTTTGTTGGCAAAGTAATCTTTCTGCTTTTGAATATGCTATCTAGGTTGGTCATAACTTTCCTTCCAAGGAGTAAGCGTCTTTTTATTTCATGGCTGCAGTCACCATCTGCAGTGATTTTGGAGCTCAAAAAAATAAAGTCTGACACTGTTTCCACTGTTTCCCCATCTATTTCCCATGAAGTGGTGGGACCGGATGCCATGATCTTAATTTTCTGAATGTTGAGCTTTAAGCCAACTTTTCACTCTCCTCTTTCACTTTCATCAAGAGGCTTTTTAGTTCCTCTTCACTTTCTGCCATAAGGGTGGTGTCATCTGCATATCTGAGGTTATTGATATTTCTCGCGGCAATCTTGATTCCAGCTTGTGTTTCTTCCAGTCCAGCGTTTCTCATGATGTACTCTGCATAGAAGTTAAATAAGCAGGGTGACAATATACAGCCTTGATGTACTCCTTTTCCTATTTGGAACCAGTCTGTCGTTCCATGTCCAGTCCTAACTGTTGCTTCCTGACCTGCATACAGATTTCTCAAGAGGCAGATCAGGTGGTCTGGTATTCCCATCTGTTTCAGAATTGTCCATAGTTTATTGTGATCCACACAGTCAAAGGCTTTGACATAGTCAATAAAGCAAAAATAGATGCTTTTCTGGAACTCTCTTGCTTTTTCAATGATCCAGCAGATGTTGGCAATTTGATCTCTGATTCCTCTGCCTTTTCTAAAACCAGCTTGAACATCAGGAAGTTCACGGTTCACGTATTGCTGAAGCCTGGCTTGGAGAATTTTGAGCATTACTTTACTAGCATGTGAGATGAGTGCAATTGTGTGGTAATTTGAGCATTCTTTGGCATTGCCTTTCTTTGGGATTGGAATGAAAACTGACCTTTTCCAGTCCTGTGGCCACTGCTGAGTTTTCCAAATTTGCTGGCGTATTTTGTCCCGCACTTTCACAGCATCATCTTTGGGGATTTGAAGTAGCTCAACTGGAATTTCATCACCTGCACTGGTCTAATGTTAGGTTATTTGATGTTTTTATTTTTTCTTGCTGTAGGCTTATATTGCTATAAACTTCTCTCTCAGCAGTGCTTTTACTGTATCCCATAGGTTTTGAGTTAAGGTTTTCACTGTCATACATTCCTAGATATATTTTTATTTCTTCTTTGATTTCTTCAATGACCTGTTGGTTATTCAGGAGGGTATTTTTTAGAGTCCATGTGTGTGTGTATTTTATAGTTTTATTTCCCTGTAGTTGATATCCAGTCTTATAGCATTTTAGTGAGAAAAAAATGCTGGATACAATTTCAATTTTTTTAAATTTACCAAGGCTTGATTTGTGATGCAGCATATGATCTATCCTGGAGAATGATCCCTGTGGGCTTGAGAAAAAAGTGAATTCTACTTCTTTTGGATGAAATGTCCTATTATAGCAGTTAAATCCATTTGGTCCCATGTGTCATTATAGGCTTTTGTTTTCTTATTAATTTTCTGTCTGGATGATCTGTCCATTGGTGTGAGTGGGGTGTTAAAAATCACCCACCATTATTATGTTGCTGTCAATTTCCCCTTTTATATTTGTTAGCATTTGCCTAATGTCTTGAGGTCCTCCTAAGTTGGGTGCATATATATTTATAATTGCTATATATTCTTCCTGGATTGATCTGTTGATCATTTCGTAGTGTCCTTCCTTATCTCTTGTAACAGTCTTTAAAGTTTATTTTATCTGATATGAGTATTGTTACTCTTTCTTTCTTTTGATTTCCATTTGTATGGAACATCTTTTTCTGGACACTCACTTTCAGTCTGCATGTGTCCCAAAGTATGAGGTTCATCTTTGTAGATTGCATGCATAGGGGTCCATTCAGCCAGTCTTTGTCTTTTTGTGGGAGCATTTCACTCATTTACATTTAAGGTGGCTATTGATATATATGATCTACCATTTATTTTATCGATTTGACTTTGTTTTTGTATATCTTTTTCCTCCCATTTCCTGTCTAAAGAAATTCCTTTGGCATTTGATGTGAAGCTGGATTTGTGGTGTTGAATTCTATTAATTTTGCTTATGTTTAAAGCTTTTGATTTCTCCAGCATATCTGAATGAGACCTTTGCTGGATACAGTAATCTTAGTTGTAAGTTTTCTCCTCTCATCACTTTAAGTATATCCTGCCACTCCCTTCTGCCCTGCAGAATTTCTCTTGAAAGATAAACTGTTAACCTCATGGGGATCTTCTTGTACATTATTTGTTGCTTTTTCCTTGATTATTTTAATATTTTTTCTTTCTGTTTAATTATTGTTAGTTGATTATTATGTGTTTGAGTGTGTTTCTCTTTGGATTTATCCTGTATGGGACTCTCTGGGCTTTCTGGACTTGGGTTGCTATTTCCTTTTCCATGTTAGGGAAATTTTCACCTATAATCTCATATATTTTCTCATACCCTTTCATTTTCTCTTCTTTTTCTGGGACTCCTATAATTTAAATGTTGGTTTACTTAATGTAGTCACAGAGGTCTCTTAGACTATCTTCATTTCTTTTCATTCTTTTTTCTTTATTCTGCTATACTTCAGTTATTTCCACCATTCTATTATCCAGATCATTTACCCATTTTTCTGCCTCAGTTATTCTGTTATTGGTTTCCTATAGTGTATTTTATATCTCAGTTATTTGTTGTTCATTGCTGATTGTCTATGTTTTATTCTTTCTATGTGCTTGTTATCTTCTCAATTCATATAGGTGCTAAGTCACTTCAATCATGTGCAACTCTGTGTGGCCTTATGGACGGTAGCCTGCCAGGTTTTTCTCTCCATGGGCTTTTCCAGGCAAGAATACTTGAGCAGGTTGCCATGCCATCCTCTAGGAGATCTTTCCAACCCAGGGATTGGACCCACATCTCTTGCATTGGCAGGCAGGTTCTTTACCACTAGCGCCACCTGAGAAGACCTCTCAATCCATACCTCAATTCTGTTTATCGAAATGTTTAAACAAATGTTAAACAAAATTCTGTTTAACAAAATGCCTCCATTTTGTTACCAAGATTTTGGATCATCTTTACTCTCATTACTCTGAATTATTTTCAGGTGGAGTGAAAATAGGTATTTTTCATTTGTTTGGTCTTATGGGTTTTAACTGTATTCCTTTACCTGATGCATATTTCTCTGCCTTTTCATTTTGTTTAATTTACTGTGTTTGAGGTCTCCTTTATTCAGGCTAAAAGTTCATAGTTCCTGTTACTTGTGGAGTCTGCCCACAGTGTGTGGAGCTGGACCATGCCTTGTGAAGTTTCCTCTTGAGGGGGACTGGTGCCTGTATTCTGGTGGATGCAACTGGATCTTGTCTCTCTGAAGGGTAGTACCATATCCAGTGGTGTGTTTTGGGGTATCTGTTGGTGTGGTAGGGCTTTGGGTACTCTGTCTACTAATGGGCAGAGTTGTATTACTGTTTTCTATAGTTTCACATGAAGTGTCTGACAGTAGATCTTGCTGACCTTTGGGTTGGGCCTGGTCTTATTGTTGAGATGGAGATCTTCAGGAGAACTCTTGTTGATTAATGCTGCACGGTGTCAAGAATTCTCTGGTGGTACAAAGTTCTGGACTTGGGTCTCCCACTTCATAAGTTCAGGCCTGATCCTTTACTATAGCACCAAGGACCCACTAGCCACACAGCACAGAAGAGAAAGAGAAAGAAAGAGAAAAAAGGAGAAGAGTAAAAAGGGGGATAAGGAAGTCAAACAAACAAAGAAAAGCATGGACAGACAAAACTCAAAGACAAAAGTTAAAAATAACACTAAACAGACAAGAACTCCCAAAGAAACTCACAGCCTCAGAAAAAGCAAAGAAGTTAGAAAAAAAGAACAAAAACAGGGACCAAAAAAAGAAGAGAGCAATCAAACCAATAAAGAAACCTATAAGTGAAAATGAATACTACAATCTAGATTAGCAAAAATACAAAACCAAAACTATAGAAAAAAATGCAACATAACAAAAAAGTACTGTAAATGAGAAAAATAAAATTTATTTTAAAGTAAAAGCATTTTAAAAGGAAAAATTAAGTAATTTTTCTTAAAAAAATGGCATAATAAAATAGCAACAGAAGAATACAAAAAAGAAAAAGACAAAAATAGAAGGAGAGTAGTAGTAAGAAGAATGTCCTCCTATGTCCTCTGTTGTCCTCACCACACAGTGAACTCCAGTCAAACTGCCTACTCTTAAGTCCTCCAATATTTTTAGGAAGGTCTCTGGATCTGCTGTGGGCACTGTGGGGCCAGCTCAGACTGAGATGTGGCCTCACTCCAGCTTATACTTGCTTCCAAAGTCCACAATTGCCCCCTAAGTCCACAGTCTCAAACTAGTTGTGGGGATTTAATCTGGTGAACCTGAAGCTGCAGAAGTTATTTCCCTGCCTCTTCTCTGTCCACACAGCCCTAGGTGCTCAGCTTTGGTTTTGCCCCTACCTCTGCTTGTAGGCCGCCCCCCAGTGTCTTTTCCCTGTCCAGATAAGAGGGGGCAAAAGTGGCAGCTTATTTGGTCTCACTCACTCAGTTGGGCTGCAAAAGGAGAGGTTTACAACAGACACAATTGGTGTGTGAGGGGAATGCCTGTGGTGGCCAAGGCCTGTAAGAATTTGCTCCTGCCTTAGTCAGGTCACGGGCTCCCCCAGGGAATTGGCCCTATGTTGTGTGTCTCTCGGCCAAGCCAAGCTGCATAGCCTCCCAGAAAGGTGTGGGCAGTGAACTGCAGCTACTCACAGCTTGATGATAGCGGCAACCACTGGGATCAGGACTGTAGTGGCATCTTTTCCCCTGCCTCTGGCACTTGAGCAGGCTTTGGTGGTGGCCATCTGGCTGGCATATCCCCCTCTGGGATCTCAAACTTCAGTTGTAGCTAGTTCTGCCTCCAGCACTCATGCCAACCTTTGTGGTGGCCAGCCAGTTATCTCAGCCTCTGGCACTAAAGTCCACAGCTGCAGCTTTTCCCACCTCTGGCACACACAAAGGTGGGGTCCTGTGATCTGTGTGGAGTTAAAGGGTCCCTATTACAATTATCTCTTGCCCCTGTGGTAGGCTCAGGCTTTTCCCTGGATCCCTCAGCTGTGTCATACTAGCCCTCTCAGAATTATATTCATGGCAGGCAACCCCCGTCCTCTCCCTGGGGTCTGACCTCTGAAGCCTGAGCCTCAGCACCCAATCCCCACGTGCCATGGCAGGTGTGCAAACAGTGTCTTGGGCTGGGATGTGCTAATCAACAACCAACTCTGGTGAATTCTATCCATTTTGCCTTCCAAGCACCTGTTGCTGAGTTCCCCTTTAAGGTTCTGAAGCTTCTCTGTCCCTGCCCGTGAGGGGGTTTCTGAGTGTGTGGAAATTTTTTCTCCTTCATGGCTCCTTCCCTGGGATACAGGTCTCCATCCCAATTCCTTTGTCTCTTTTTTTAATCTTTATCTTTTGTCCTACTTCATTCTGTGGAGTTTAGCTTGCCCTTTTGGAACTCTGGGGTCTTCTGCCAGCATTTAGAAGGTGTTCTGTAGCAGTCGTTCCACATGCAGATGTATTTTTGATGTATCTGCCATCTTGAAAATCCCCCCTGAACTTTTTCAAGTGCTTTCCTGCAGCTATTAAAATAATCATGCAAATTTTTTCTTAAATGTGGTAATGTGTTTTATCCCATTGATTGATTAAAGTACCCTGAACTATTCCTTGCATCATCCTAGGGATAAGTCTAACTTGATCATGGTGCATAGTCCTTTTAATGTACTGTTGAATTCAGTTTGATGCTGTCCTCATAGAATAAGTTTGGAAGTGTTCCCTCCTCTCCCATTTTTTGGAAGATATTAAGAAGAATTAGTATAAATCTTTGAATGTTTTGTAGAATTCATTTGTGAAGCATTCTGGTCCTGGGCTTTTCTTTGTTCAGAGATTTTTGATTACTGATTTAATCTCTTTATTTGTTATTGATCTATTCAGGCTTCCTGTTTTTTTTTTTTAATTTACTTTTTGTAGGTTATGTTTCTAGGAATTTATCCATTTCTTATAAGTTATCTAGTTTGTTGGCATATAGTTATTTGTAATTGTCTTTTCTGAAAATTTTTATTTCTGATGCATCCATTGTAATATCTTGTCTTTTATTTCTGATTTTATTTATTTCAATCTTATGGTACATTTACTCTAGTGTCCCTCATCAATTCAATAAATATTTTGAGTACATATATGTGCCAGACAATAGATTAAGCCAGTAGCTTTGTACCCATTGTAATCCATCTTGCATATCATGGCTAGATCATTTCAACATTCAACATGATCAAGCCATTTTTGAGTTTAAAAATGTTTAGTGTTGCACATTCCCCCTCCCTCCAACCATTGCCTTCTGAAAAAGGCAGTGGGAGCTGTTTGTCATAGCTGGAAGGAGTATCTTATCATTGACTTACAATTGGAACATGGTGATAAAGAGCAAACTTATAGTTTATTTTGTTTTAAAATTCTTTATAGTCAATGCATCCCCCTTATTGCCTATATTTAAAACAGACTATTCTCACTGTCCTCCTCTTTGGTATGTCACTGTATTTCAGGCTAAATTTTGAATTCTTTAGTTTAAACTTTGTAATAAGGGCCATCTCATGAAATTTATGTAAAGATACTTTAGTATGGCTGACCCCATGCATCATTTATTGTACTTCTTTATCAGCCCATGCCCCCAACTGACTGGGTTGCTTTTTGCCTTCTGTTCTACCCATCTAAAACCTACCCATGTGTCAAGCTTAATGCTGTAACAGTAGCCCACAGATTTTCTACCACTGGAATTTATTTCCTATTTTGTCACATAGCTAATATGTATAATTTATATTATGAATTAATTTCCCTATGTATGTTTATTCTTCAGTATCAGTGATGTACTAAAGAAGGTCATGAGTTGTGCCACATGAAATGCATTGGCACAAACAGGAGCCAGTTCAATGATAATAAAAAGTAACAGCTTTTGCAATAGGAAAAATTAGTCTCCTTGATGAATGCTGTAATCTTTTTATTCTAGCCAATGAGCTCTTTTGATCAGAAGGTCTCACTGCTTTACAAGTAAAATTTTCTTCATTTGATTGTAGAGAATATAGAAGTTCTCGGGAGAAATTCTTAAGATATTGCAACAAAATTTATAGCATTGTGATAGCTGGGTGGTGTGGTGATGGAATATAATTATATAGACCAAACTGAAATCCCATTTACATACTCTCAACATCACCTGAATTCTCGTTCTCCTTCCTACTGTTGATAATTTGCTGTGTCATCTTCCAGATCTTCTCTCTTTGCTTGGTGTGTGTGTGTGCATCAGAAAGAGAGAGAAAGAGAGAAGGAAATAGCAAGAGAAACAGACACAGAGACACAGAGGTAGATAGTTTGAAGAAATATAAATGGGATCCTACTGTGCATGTGTGTGTGTGTGATGCTTAGCTATTCAGTAACTTTTTATTTTCATTTTATAACATTTGATTGTCCATCTTTTGTTTTCAATACATCCAACTCTTATCTCATTATTCTTAACAGCTAATGCATCAATGTCTGAATATTGAAATTATCAGTAATTGGTATCAAATAATTGATATCAATACTGAAATTATCAGTAATTTGAATGAATCCTCAAAATAGTTGCCTTGGTATTTGCTGCAACTGTGAGTTAGAGTGAATGTCATTCTGTTGCATATTATTTGAAAGTTGCACAGTTAATTAAATTAGTAAGCACTTGGAAAGACTGGTAAGTGTTGAACAGTAAGCTGAAAAACAACATATGCAAACCAAATTGCCACCAGAATTTACTACAACATAAAATACTCTGGAGCATTTATAAGAAGAAAGGGAAGAATGAGCTAGAGTAAGACAAACCATTAAAATACCAATGCATTTGAACTTCCCTGGGGGTCCAGTGGTTAAGAATCCACCTGCCAATGCAGGGACACAGATTTGATCCCTGGTCTAGGAAGATCTCACATGCAACTAAGCCCAAGAGCCACAACTACTGAAGCCCATGCACTATAGGGCCTGTGCTTCATAACAAGAGAAGCCACCTCAATGAGAACACATCACAACAAAGAGTAGCCCCTGCTCACCGCAGCTAGAGAAAGTCCATGTGCAGCAATAAAGACCCAGCACAGCCAAAAATAAATAAATGATTTTTTATAATTAATGTGTATCTTCATTGTCACTTATTTATGATTATAGGATTATACATGGTCATTATGGAAGATGGGAAATAGGGAAGCACATTAAAAGGAAAATAGTCATTACCCTAATCCTATGACCTTAACCATAGTTAATATTTATTTTTTGTTATATAGCTTCTTGTCTTTTTACTTTAAAATTTTTATTATAAGATACAATACCATGATTTTTTAAAACATTCCAACAATACAGAAAGGTGCAAAGTGAAAAAAGAAATTTCTCTTCTCACCATTCTCATTCTCACCTTCTGGATATTCACTCACTATTAATTCCTCTCATAATTTACATTTCAGTGTATTGATCTTGCCTTTTTTCTGAGTATATACATATGTGTTAGGTGATATATACACCACTATGGGAGTCATATTGTGTTAATGTTCTTTATATTACTTTTTTCACTTAATTTTGTATAAATTCATATATATATATATATATATATATGAGCATATATATTCAATATATAGCTCAAGTGTATCTATTTCAAATAGTATGACTTGACACTTCTCCTCACCCAATTCCATGCCATTGAGTTTCTGATCTTTCACGGAGAAAGGTCTTAGCTGAGATTCCATCCCAGTGAATCACACATTCTTTCTGTGAGTATGGTTCTATTTCATACCATTTGTTGCGAAGTGTTAGGGAAGGAAATATAGTTACTACCATGTGGTATAGTGGAAAATATTAATGATTTGGGTTTGGATCTCAATTTCATCATTTGTTGCCTGTGTTTAAAAGATAAAATGTTTCAAACAACCTTGTAAGATATTTTTATCCCTCTTAAGAGATGAGAAAACAGAGACCCAGCCAGGGATAAATGACTTATTTAAGGTCACACAGCTAGTATATATTATAGCCAGGATTTAAACAAAGGCCAGTTTGAGGCACAGCCTATGTGTTTTCCTTTCAACCATCGTGGCTTTTCTTTGGGACTTAAGTATAAGTGAAGGAGAAAAGTCTTCGAAGTTGATTGCTTATATTTTTGACCAAAGCCTTAATAAAAGGTTATGTACTCTGTTATCTTTCCAGTATCCAAACGTCTCTTATCTGACTTCTTTTGTTTTGTCATATTTCCTTTTTTAGGAGAGAAGCCTTATAAATGCACTTGGGATGGTTGCTCCTGGAAATTTGCTCGCTCAGATGAGCTCACCCGCCATTTCCGCAAGCACACAGGCATCAAGCCTTTCCGGTGCACAGACTGCAATCGTAGCTTTTCTCGCTCTGACCACCTGTCTCTGCACCGCCGGCGCCATGACACCGTGTAAGCGGTACAGACTGCACTAGAAGAGCTGCACTGGTCTCTTTTGTGCACACGCCCGTGTGCTATAAGATCATAACCATCTTTTCCTCTTTGACTCAGCTTGCCTGTGGGATGGGATACAGCTCACTGACCCAGACTGATGAGACTGGAGGAAAAGATAGCTGATCTCTCGTGGAGACTCCTTATATTCCATCTTCATTTCTTCCCTGTCTCATCCCCAATTTTTTTCAACCTCCACATGGGTTGAATTCCGGTGTGGCACCCATGGTTGCCCCTTCCCCTTCCCATTATGAGATAGGACATTTTTCCTACAATAAGAAAACAGGAATCAAATTCAAGGCTGTGAACAAACATATGCTGCTTTTTTTTCTTATTTTTCTCTTGTTTTATAGAATTCTTATCCATATTTTTGAATCAATATATCAATGTGGTTGGTAGTGTCCTAAAATGACTTTTTTCAAGTTCCCAGGCAAAAGAAGGCATAACATTGTAGTTGGTTAATAAGATTTACAGGTATTTGGGTCCTGAGTATAGAGCGCATTCTTGGTGAATAAACTGAGTCCCATACCAAAAGCAAAGATTGTGTAAAACGAATCCTATTTGTTCTTACATTTTGGTTTTCAGACAGTGCTGGTGCTTCTTGCTTCTTTAGTCCATCAAAGGGAATGAAAGGATCTTCTTGTCCTCCTTTTCATCCTCTTCTTCCTCCTCCTCCTTCAGGATTAAAGATTTTTCTGCACAGTTACATTCTTTGTTATGTTAAACTTGGACAAAATTTTCAAAGCACACACTAACATACCAGTATGGGAAAAAAATGTTCCAAGAGAGTAAATTGGGCAGTGATAGGAACAAGTAGATCCAAAATGACCCTGTAAACAAATAGAGGGGGACTTTCCTTTGTATAGGATATTGAAAGTGCTGTAATCACAAGCCTCATTCAAATGACAATCTGTTGAGACAGTGTCTTGAGGTGATAGCTGTACTGTTTATTCTTCTGTTTACGTAAAGCTACTGTTATGAACATACTGCATGATGAAAAAAAATGACACACCAGGGCCATGTTACACAGAGGTGAGAGGTTAGAAGAAAAAATGTCTTAATTATGTGGTTATTAAATGCATTCCTGTATGTTTCAAATGGAATATAAGAGGTTTTTAGTGAAAAGTATTAATAGTATTAATGTTCTACAACTGCTGTGAACATCTAAGACATTTCTTTTATCCATTATAGCAGGTTGCATAATATACACACTTGGTTACCTAATCAGATTGCTTTATTATAATGTCTGGGACATAAAACCCTCTGTTTCAGGCACTGGACCTCAGATCTACCTCCACATGGCAGATTTCCTCTCCCAGGGTTGGGGGGGAAGCTTTTAATCACTTAATTGTGAACACAGCTTCTCTCCTGGAAAAGATTCTCTTCATATGGTATCCCCTTTCCTTGGCAGATATTTAACCAGTCTCTCTTGAATACTTTAGTCTACTTCCCAAGGCCATTTATTCTGACTAAATTATAGAATTCTAGTACGAAGAAGGGATCCTATCAACTATATAGTCCTACCCATCATTAATATTTTGCAGATGAGACAAATATGGGTCAGATTTCTTCCCAAGATGTTTCTTTGAGGTTTTATAGGCCTGCACACTCACTCTCCCAGGGATCACATTATTAAACCAAATTTTAAAATTGTACATGATTGGTTGCAGTACTTGTCTAATTTTATATGTTATGCTTCAGAAAAATTTAAGCCGCTTACAGAATAATTTACAGTTGACTAAATGGTAAGTAACCTGTGCTTATAGTCATTGATATGTAACATTAGGCACACAATTTTTCTATTCTTAACACTTTCTATAATATCTCAGGTTTGATTTATCTCGTTTCAAGCTACAGTGTCTTCCCAGGCCATAAATCCTCATAAATTCAAGGACTACCTGTAATTTTCAAAATGATATGTAGATTTTTACTATTTTAGCCTTGTTATTTTGATATAGGTTTTCCCTTAACTTTTGGTTGCAAGTTCCACACTCCAAACTAATTGTTAAAGCATAGGGAGTAAGACAGCTATAAGACAGATTGTTAAAGGTGAAACTTATGTTGTTAAAGTTACCATCATACATAAGTTAAGCTTATAATTGAGTAGTTGATATGGTATTTCACAGTAGAATCCAAAGACATACTCTTTTTCTCCAGAGTTTGGATTTGAGACTTCTTTTTCAGAGTTTATAACTGACCTGTGCCCTTCAGACCTCAAAATCTTTTGCATTGGAGCATATGATCTATTTGTAAATAAAGACTATGTTCAAATCCTACTAACTAGGATATTTAATTAGGATTCCAAATATTGGTACCCCTGACATCTTTAAGCTTTTATTCAAATTTTCCCTGTAAAGTAATGAGGGACTTTATTAATGATTTATTAATTGTCCCTGGACAGGAAAATATTCTAATCCTATTTTCATTGTCCTCTTCCCTCCAAATAATGATAAAATCTTTACAAATTATTTACATATTCTTTAGGAAATATATCAAAATTCATTAAGAATATTTCATGAAGTACAGGTACTCAAATACAATATAGTGCTGTATCACACCAAAAGCACATAGAACTTTGCTAAATAAATGTGGAAAAGAACTGTCTCTCAAAGGTAGCATTTGGAATATATTGAATTTACTGTGCCCACACCAGCAAAACACCATTATGTGAATGGTTGCCTATGGCGTGGAAAATGGCTTTGTTCTATAGGGCTGAATAATATCTTGGAATTTGTTGCAGTAGAATTCGTCCATTTGTAGATGATTGGCAGTTGAACATTACTATTGATAATTATTATTGGAAAATTCAGGAAAAAATATTAAGAATATGAACAGCTAAGTACATTAGGTAGAGTGATTTATGTATGGGCAAGACAGAAAGGTTTGCAAGAATAACTTCTTAAATAAACTTTTTATTTTAAAACAGTTTTAGATTTATAGAAAAATTGTGAAAATTGTATAGAGTTTCCCTATACCTCAAGTCCGGTTTTCCCTATTATTAGCATCTTTCATTAGAATGATATATTTGTTGCAATTAATGAAGTAATGATGATACATTACTATTAACTAAAATCTAAACTTTATTCAGATTTTCTTAGCTTTTACCTATTATCATTTTTCTATTCCAGCATCCATTCAGGATACCACATCACATTTAGTAGTCATAGCTCCTTAGGCTTCTTTGGGTTGTGACAATTTCTCAGATTCTCCTTGTTTCCTATGACCTTGACAGTTTTGAGGAGCCCCTAAATTAATATCTAATATCTAAATTATTTCTCATGATTAAACTGAGCTTATAGGTTTGGAGGATGAGGATCACAAAGTTGAACTGCCATTTTCTACACATATTAACATGACACATACTCTTGATGTTAATCTTGATCATCTGGCTGAGATATTGTTTGTCAGGTTTCTCCTCTGTCCCACCTTACATACTGTACTCTTTGGAAGGAAATCACTATGTACAGCCTACACTTAAGGAGTGGTTAGCTATGCACTACATCGTTGAGGGTGAGTATCTACATAATTATTGGAAATTCTGCATAGGAGATTTGTCTCTTCTCTCTCATTTATTTATTTATCCAATCATTTATTGGTATCACTATGGACTCATGGATATTTATTTTGTACTTTGGGTTATAATCCAACTTATTCTGTTTCTCAAATAGTTCCAGCTTTGACCATTGGGCACTCTTTTGGCTTGACTTTCATGTACTTTTGACAAATCCCATCATTTTTTTAAGGACACCTTTACTTTGTAGCACTACAAGATGCTCCAAGCTCATCTTATATATATATATTTATTTTTTTTTCCCCAATCCTATAATCAACCATTTGTTTAAGGAGTCCTGGTTTCTGTTAATGGAAAATTGTTAGCAATCAAGATCTGGGCATTAGGTATGCTTATTGCTACAGTTGTCTTGTTGCTTCTAGGTCATTTCAGCTGATAGAGCAAGGAAATATATGCATATATACTAACCCATGTATATCTATGTATACATACATGTATCTATATATAGTTCTGTATGTAATCATCCGTATCTTTATTAAGCTAAACATGAGTTCATACTGATGTATCCAACTCCAATCCATTATCACATGGATCATCTTATCCTTTGTTTACTATTAATTTAACCTTTGTTTACTCTGACTTTCCATTCCAACAGTGAGAAACCTGGCTCCCACACTTTTCCATCTACTTACTTAATTGCTCAGTTTCAGAGTACCTGTATAGTGGTATATGAATTGTTTACTTGTATAGCTATGGAAACACCTACAGCACAGTGCTCATGTACATGATAGTACATTTTTAGAACTCCAACAGCTCTTTGAAACAAAGTAATCTGAAAAATTTAGGGATTACTGATTTCTATGACCTAAGTTCCAGGAACTTGGGGTGTATCCTTCTCTCAAAAGTTTTTTTTAAGAACCAGATCATTTGGAATTGAGCTAATCTTTAATAAGCCAAGGGAAATTATTGATCTTCCATAGTGTGCTAATACCTACGTAGAAGTGTGTATGCTGAAGAAAGTGAATGTGTCCAATTTAAAGAAACATTTAGCATTATCTTTTCTCACTGAAAAATATGGCTCTCTGACAATAGAGGTGCTACCCTGTTATCTCTCTTCCGTATTCTCTCATCTCTCACTTTACTGACCTTAGGCAAGTCACATCACCTCTTTGTGCCTCAGTTAACCCCCATCTGTAAAATGGGGATCCAAATATCTACCTCACAGGAATGTTGTGAGGATTATCATTAATGGATGTTGGCAAAAATGACAAGTGATGCTTAAATGAACAACAAAGTAATATGATTACCACTATGATGATAATTATAGAAGTCTATATTTATTCTAGAAGAAGGAGAGTATTAAGCTTTCTTGATGATAAAAAGCTAAATTTGAGTCAATAACAAGGATAATTGGAGTGGTCACTGGAAACACTATTATCTCTTACTCTCAATCTCCCTACGTTCTACTCACTGCTAACTATAGGATTCTCACCTGTTTCTATACTCAAAGCATATTAGGGCCTAAAGGAATTAAGTAGGCCAAATCCATTGCTTTAAAATCTGTATTCTTCTCCTACTCTCACTCTTTCTGGACCACATTATATGTCACCCTGTCAGAAGTACAGAGGAAATTTACCACAACCTTTCAAACCTTGGCCAGTCCAGCTTCACCAGTTACATTTTATCTTTCCACACTTACTATATTATGAACAGTATAGGTAGAAGGGAAATGGGGTGGGGTGGTTGGGCTGGGAGTGGAATGGAAGAGGATAGAATTTTCACTAGTGACTGGATATTTCTTTGATTCTCAAATACTGGTTTTACCTCCCATTTCTTTTCTGGTGGAGTGTTGGAGACAGGGGGAGAGACACTATCCTATTAAGAAACTCTCCTTCCTTTCCAGTAGATGTTTCCCAGGATCAGTACAGATAGTTGTTTTGGATATTATAACTGTTGTATATGTGCTGTTTTCATTGTATTTCTGAATAAACAGAGGAAGAGAATCCCTAGTGGTTTTCATCTTTTTTTTTTTTTGACAGGGAGACACAGTAGGTAAACAGTACCAGAAACTGACTCTTCATTTTTGTGTTGAGGAAAGGAGCCTACAGTGAAATGATTGGGGTTTTTTGTCATTTTTATTTAAAGAAATTATAGAACAGTATATTGTTAAGCTTTAATCTTTATAACTTCTATATCTGGGCCTCATTATTTCAGTGATTTAGAGAAACACCCTGGGTTTTTTGGTTTTTTTTTTTTTTTTGCTCTATTTTATACTAGTTCTTGTTCCAGAGGCATGGCTTTGAGCCTAGCATTATGAGCAATCTCTCATATACAAGTCTGTTGGGCCCCCAGAAATACTAAAAAACTGCCTCAGTTAGCATGGTCACTTGGAGATTACTCTGTTTTAACCCAATGGGACTTTTCTGTGGCATCCAGGCAGGATGTGTGCTTGGGAAATAAGCAATCTTGTTATGTTTAATTATTGTACTTTTATAACTAATAAATTTTTTAACCTTCAGAATCCATGGCTATTATCTTGACTTTGTCTTCATTTTACTTTTCTACAACATGGCATGGCACAAGTAGATCATTTTTTCCCTTAACTGGGTAAAGTTGGAAGCTGGGCTATCTTAAACACAATAATTTATCTGCTTAAGCACATGAGGCCCTCCCCATTCTTGAGATTGTATCAGCATGTCCCTGAACAGGACTGAATGGAGGCTGTGCCCCTTTTGTATATTTCTTAGAGTGAATCGCCCTGTGTGGTACAGACTCAGCTGGTTAGGTTTCCTTGCCCATCCCTGTTCCCTTACCATCTTGTTTGTTTTTTCCTAAGAAGGAATTCAGGAGAGAAGGGTACTGGGGCAATTTTAAACTCCAAAGCTACTTGAGTACAAATACCACCCCTGGGTAGGGGATATGGGAAGCTGCCTTGTCTGTGGTCTATGGACCCTGCTTTGGAAAACTTTGTATTTCAGAGAGATGCTGGGAAAGAAGTAAAGGGCAGGACATCATGAGAAAGTAAGATCAAGAGCTAGAAGAACAGATTGAAGAGTAAATATTCTTGGGGCTGACAGAAAGGGATTTTCACTACAAATGATATAAAACAAGGAATCTCAGGCTTTATAAGTTTCCCAATAATATTTTAACTCATTTATTTATTATGAGAGTCACTGTCATCCTTTTGGTTTAAAAACATCATCAACTCGATGCTACAAATATACTGACTGAAAAACTATCAATAATACAGGCTCTTTGCTGGTTGCTATACAGATGAATAAAACACCACTGTTCTCAAGAAATTCACTCCCTAATAGGGAATACCATCATGAAAAGAAACAGAATAATGCCTTGTCTCATAATAGATATATGTTCAAAACTACTAAAAATTAAAAACATTTGAATAGTAAAAATACCATAAACAGTTGAAAGACATCCAAATATAACACAGGATTTTTTTTTTTTTTTGCTTTATATATATTTTTTTATTGTGTTCTATGGATTTTTTTTTTAATTTCTTTTTTTTCCCCCCAATTTTATTTTATTTTTAAACTTTACATAATTGTATTAGTTTTGCCAAATATCAAAATGAATCCGCCACAGGTATACATGTGTTCCCCATCCCGAACCCTCCTCCCTCCTCCCTCCCCATACCATCCCCCTGGGCTGTCCCAGTGCACCAGCCCCAAGCATCCAGCATCATGCATAGAACCTGGACTGGCAACTCGTTTCCCACATGATACTTTACATGTTTCATTGCCATTCTCCCAAATCTTCCCACCCTCTCCCTCTCCCACAGAGTCCATAAGACCGTTCTATACATCAGTGTCTCTTTTGCTGTCTCGTACACCGGGTTATTGTTACCATCTTTCTAAATTCCATATATATGCGTTAGTATACTGTATTTATGTTTTTCCTTCTGGCTTACTTCACTCTGTATAATAGGCTCCAGTTTCATCCACCTCATTAGAACTGATTCAAATGTATTCTTTTTAATGGCTGAGTAATACTCCATTGTGTATATGTACCACAGCTTTCTTATCCATTCATCTGCTGATGGACATCTAGGTTGCTTCCATGTCTTGGCTATTATAAACAGTGCTGCGATGAACATTGGGGTACACCTGTCTCTTTCCCTTCTGGTTTCCTCAGTGTGTGGGGTTGCTGGATCATAAGGCAGTTCTATTTCCAGTTTTTTAAGGAATCTCCACACTGTTCTCCATAGTGGCTGTACTAGTTTGCATTCCCACCAACAGTGTAAGAGGGTTCCCTTTTCTCCACACCCTCTCCAGCATTTATTATTTGTAGACTTTTGGATCGCAGCCATTCTGACTGGTGTGAAATGGTACCTCATAGTGGTTTTGATTTGCATTTCTCTGATAATGAGTGATGTTGAGCATCTTTTCATGTGTTTGTTAGCCATCTGTATGTCTTCTTTGGAGAAATGTCTATTTAGTTCTTTGGCCCATTTTTTGATTGGGTCGTTTATTTTTCTGGAGTTGAGCTGTAGGAGTTGCTTGTATATTTTTGAGATTAGTTGTTTGTCAGTTGCTTCATTTGCTATTATTTTCTCCCATTCTGAAGGCTGTCTTTTCACCTTGCTAATAGTTTCCTTTGATGTGCAGAAGCTTTTAAGGTTAATTAGGTCCCATTTGTTTATTTTTGCTTTTATTTCCAATATTCTGGGAGGTGGGTCATAGAGGATCCTGCTGTGATGTATGTCGGAGAGTGTTTTGCCTATGTTCTCCTCTAGGAGTTTTATAGTTTCTGGTCTTACGTTGAGATCTTTAATCCATTTTGAGTTTATTTTTGTGTATGGTGTTAGAAAGTGGTCCAGTTTCATTCTTTTACAAGTGGTTGACCAGATTTCCCAGCACCACTTGTTAAAGAGATTGTCTTTAATCCATTGTATATTCTTGCCTCCTTTGTCGAAGATAAGGTGTCCATATGTGCGTGGATTTATCTCTGTGCTTTCTATTTTATTCCATTGATCAATATTTCTGTCTTTGTGCCAGTACCATACTGTCTTGATAACTGTGGCTTTGTAGTAGAGCCTGAAGTCAGGTAGGTTGATTCCTCCAGTTCCATTCTTCTTTCTCAAGATCGCTTTGGCTATTCGAGGTTTTTTGTATTTCCATACAAATTGTGAAATTATTTGTTCTAGCTCTGTGAAGAATACTGTTGGTAGCTTGATAGGGATTGCGCTGAATCTATAAATTGCTTTGGGTAGTATACTCATTTTCACTATATTGATTCTTCCAATCCATGAACATGGTATATTTCTCCATCTATTAGTGTCCTCTTTGATTTCTTTCACCAGTGTTTTATAGTTTTCTATATATAGGTCTTTAGTTTCTTTAGGTAGATATATTCCTAAGTATTTTATTCTTTCCGTTGCAATGGTGAATGGAATTGTTTCCTTAATTTCTCTTTCTGTTTTCTCATTATTAGTGTATAGGAATGCAAGGGATTTCTGTGTGTTGATTTTATATCCTGCAACTTTCCTGTAGTCCTTGATTATTTCTAGTAATTTTCTGGTGGACTCTTTAGGGTTTTCTATGTAGAGGATCATGTCATCTGCAAATAGTGAGAGTTTTACTTCTTCTTTTCCAATTTGGATTCCTTTTATTTCTTTTTCTGCTCTGATTGCTGTGGCCAAAACTTCCAAAACTATGTTGAATAGTAATGGTGAAAGTGGGCACCCTTGTCTTGTTCCTGACTTTAGAGGAAATGCTTTCAATTTGTCACCATTGAGGATAATGTTTGCTGTGGGTTTGTCATATATAGCTTTTATTATGTTGAGGTATGTTCCTTCTATTCCTGCTTTCTGGAGAGTTTTTATCATAAATGGGTGTTGAATTTTGTCAAAGGCTTTCTCTGCATCTATTGAGATAATCATATGGTTTTTATTTTTCAATTTGTTAATGTGGTGTATTACATTGATTGATTTGCGGATATTGAAGAATCCTTGCATCCCTGGGATAAAGCCCACTTGATCATGGTGTATGATCTTTTTAATGTGTTGTTGGATTCTGATTGCTAGAATTTTGTTAAGGATTTTTGCATCTATGTTCATCAGTGATATTGGCCTTAGTTTTCTTTTTTTGTGGGATCTTTGTCAGGTTTTGGTATTAGGGTGATGGTGGCCTCATAGAATGAGTTTGGAAGTTTACCTTCCTCTGCAATTTTCTGGAAGAGTTTGAGCAGGATAGGTGTTAGCTCTTCTCTAAATTTTTGGTAGAATTCAGCTGTGAAGCCGTCTGGACCGGAGCTTTTGTTTGCTGGAAGATTTTTGATTACAGTTTCAATTTCCATGCTTGTGATGGGTCTGTTAAGATTTTCTATTTCTTCCTGGTCCAGTTTTGGAAAGTTGTACTTTTCTAAGAATTTGTCCATTTCTTCCACGTTGTCCATTTTATTGGCATATAATTGTTGATAGTAGTCTCTTATGATCCTTTGTATTTCTGTGTTGTCTGTTGTGATCTCTCCATTTTCGTTTCTAATTTTGTTGATTTGATTTTTCTCCCTTGGTTTCTTGATGAGTCTGGCTAATGGTTTGTCAATTTTATTTATCCTTTCAAAGAACCAGCTTTTGGTTTTGTTTATTTTTGCTATGGTCTCTTTTGTTTCTTTTGCATTTATTTCTGCTCTAATTTTTAAGATTTCTTTCCTTCTACTAACCGTGGGGTTCTTCATTTCTTCCTTTTCTAGTTGCTTTAGGTGTAGAGTTAGGTTATTTATTTGACTTTTTTCTTGTTTCTTGAGGTGTGCCTGTATTGCTATGAACTTTCCCCTTAAGACTGCTTTTACCGTGTCCCACAGGTTTTGGGTTGTTGTGTTTTCATTTTCATTCGTTTCTATGCAAATTTTGATTTCTTTTTTGATTTCTTCTGTGATTTGTTGGTTATTCAGCAGCGTGTTGTTCAGCCTCCATATGTTGGAATTTTTAATAGTTTTTCTCCTGTAATTGAGATCTAATCTTACTGCATTGTGGTCAGAAAAAATGCTTGGAATGATTTCTATTTTTTTGAATTTACCAAGGCTAGCTTTATGGCCCAGGATGTGATCTATCCTGGAGAAGGTTCCATGTGCGCTTGAGAAAAAGGTGAAATTCATTGTTTTGGGATGAAATGACCTATAGATATCAATTAGGTCTAACTGGTCTATTGTATCGTTTAAAGTTTGTGTTTCCTTGTTAATTTTCT
The DNA here is from genome assembly GCF_032452875.1 of Bos javanicus. Lineage (NCBI taxonomy): Eukaryota > Metazoa > Chordata > Mammalia > Artiodactyla > Bovidae > Bos > Bos javanicus. The sequence goes on from NC_083897.1 coordinate 95,815,494, forward strand.
GTTTAGTTGATCTATCCATAGGTGTAAGTGGGGTATTAAAGTCTCCCACTATTATTGTGTTATTGTTAATTTCTCCTTTCATACTTGTTAGCATTTGTCTTACGTACTGTGGTGCTCCCGTGTTGGGTGCATATATATTTATAATTGTTATATCTTCTTCTTGGATTGATCCTTTGATCATTATGTAGTGACCTTCTTTGTCTCTTTTCACAGCCTTTGTTTTAAAGTCTATTTTATCTGATATGAGTATTGCTACTCCTGCTTTTTTTTTTTTGGTCCCTATTTGCATGGAAAATCTTTTTCCAGCCCTTCACTTTCAGTCTGTATGTGTCCCCTGTTTTGAGGTGGGTCTCTTGTAGACAACATATGTAGGGGTCTTCTTTTTGTATCCATTCAGCCAGTCTTTGTCTTTTGGTTGGGGCATTCAACCCATTTACATGTAAGGTAATTACTGATAAGTATGTTCCCGTTGCCATTTACTTTATTGTTTTGGGTTCGAGTTTATACACCGTTTTTGTGTTTCCTGTCTAGAGAATATCCTTTAGTATTTGTTGGAGAGCTGGTTTGGTGGTGCAGAATTCTCTCAGCTTTTGCTTGTCTGAAAAGCTTTTGATTTCTCCTTCATACTTGAATGAGATCCTTGCTGGGTACAATAATCTGGGCTGTAGGTTATTTTCTTTCATCACTTTAAGTATGTCTTGCCATTCCCTCCTGGCTTGAAGAGTTTCTATTGAAAGATCAGCTGTTATCCTTATGGGAATTCCCTTGTGTGTTATTTGTTGTTTTTCCCTTGCTGCTTTTAATATTTGTTCTTTGTGTTTGATCTTTGTTAATTTGATTAATATGTGTCTTGGGGTGTTTCTCCTTGGGTTTATCCTGTTTGGTACTCTCTGGGTTTCTTGGACTTGGGTGATTATTTCCTTCCCCATTTTAGGGAAGTTTTCCACTATTATCTCCTCAAGCATTTTCTCATGGTCTTTCTTTTTGTCTTCTTCTTCTGGAACCCCTATGATTCGAATGTTGTAGCGTTTAATATTGTCCTGGAGGTCTCTGAGATTGTCCTCGTTTCTTTTAATTCGTTTTTCTTTTATCCTCTCTGATTCATTTATTTCTACCATTCTATCTTCTAATTCACTAATCCTGTCTTCTGCCTCTGTTATTCTACTATTTGTTGCCTCCAGAGTGTTTTTAATTTCACTTTTCATTATTCATTATATATTGACTCTTTTTTATTTCTTCTAGGTCCTTGTTAAACCTTTCTTGCATCTTCTCAATCCTTGTCTCCAGGCTATTTATCTGTGATTCCATTTTAATTTCAAGATTTTGGATCAATTTCACTATCATTATTCGGAATTCTTTATCAGGTAGATTCCCATCTCTTCCTCTTTTGTTTGGTTTGGTGGGCATTTATCCTGTTCCTTTATCTGCTGAGTATTCCTCTGTCTCTTCATCTTGTTTATATTGCTGAGTTTGGGGTGTCCTTTCTGTATTCTGGCAGTTTGTGGAGTTCTCTTTATTGTGGCGTTTCCTCACTGTGTGTGGGTTTGTACAGGTGGCTTGTCAAGGTTTCCTGGTTAGGAAGCTTGTGTCAGTGTTCTGGTGGGTGGAGCTGTATTTCTTCTCTCTGGAGTGCAATGAAATGTCCAGTAATGAGTTATGAGATGTCTATAGTTTTGGGGTGACTTTGGGCAGCCTGTATCTTGAAGCTCAGGGCTCTGTTCCTTTGTTGCTGGAGAATTTGCTTGGTATGTCTTGCCCTGGAACTTGTTGGCCCTTGTGTGGTGCTTGGTTTCAGTGTCGGTATGGGGGTATTTGATGAGCTCCTGTCAATGAATGTTCCTTGGAGTCAGGAGTTCCTTGGAGTCAGGGTTTGGACTTAAGTCTCCTGCTTCTGATTATCGGTCTTATTATCGGGGGTATTTGATGAGCTCCTGTCAATGAATGTTCCTTGGAGTCAGGAGTTCCCTGGAGTCAGGGTTTGGACTTAAGTCTCCTGCTTCTGATTATCGGTCTTATTTGAAACTGAAGTAGTTTCAAAACTTCTCCTTCTATACAGCACCATTGATAAAACATCTACATTAAAGATGATAAGTTTCTCTACAGTGAGGGTCACTCAGAGAGGTTCACAGGGTTACATGGAGAAGAGAAGAGGGAGGAGGGAGTTAGAGGTGACCCAAATGAGATGAGGTGAATCAATAGTGGAGAGAGTGGGCTAGCCAGTAGTCACTTCCTTATGTGCACTCCACAACTCGACCACTCAGAGATGTTCATGGGGTTATACAGAGAAGAGAAGAAGGAGGAAGGTAACAGAGGTGGCCAGAAGGATAAAAGGGGGAATGAAAAGGAGGGAGACAGATCCAGCCAGTAATCAGTTCCCTAAGTGTTCTCCACCGTCTGGAACACACAGAAATTCACAGAGTTGGGTAGAGTAGAGAGGGGTTAGGGAGGAGACACAGGCGACCTGGTGGAGAAAAAGGAGGGTCCAAAGGGAGAGAGAGCAGTCAAGCCAGTAATCTCACTCCCTAGTGAAAAATGGGTCCTGAAGATTGGGTCCTTATAGGTACAAAATTGGTAACAAATACATAAAAGCAAAAATTAAAAATCTAGAGTAGAGTTTGGAATTTCAAAAATACGATGTTAAAGAAAAGAAGAAGGAAAAGAAAAAGAGAAAGAACGAACAAACAAAAACAAACAAGGTCGCGAAAATTATAGAGAAAGTACAGGTACAAAATTGATAACTATACCAGAAAGCGAAAATTAAAAATCTAGGGTAGAGTTTGGAATTTCAAAAATACGATGTTAAAGAAAAGAAGAAGAAAAGAAAGAGAGAAAAAACGAACAAACAAAAACAAACAAGGTCGCGAAAATTATAAAGAAAGTACAAGTACAAAATTGATAACTAATACCAGAAAGCAAAAATTAAAAATCTAGAGTAGAGTTTGGAATTTCAAAAATACAATGTTAAAAAAAAAAGAAGAAGAAGAAGAAAAATAAAGAGAAAAAACAAACAAATACGAACAATGTCACAAAAATTATAAAGAAAATACAGGTACAAAATTGATATCAAATACCAAAAAGCATAAATTAAAAATCTAGAGTAAAGTTTGGAATTTCAGATATACAATGTTATATAAAAGAAGAAGAGAAAGAAACAGAGAAGAAGAAAAAAAAAAGTCACAGAAATTATATAAAAAAAAAACTATAGGTACAAAATTGATAACATATACCAAAAAGCGAAAATTAAAAATCTAGAGTAGAGTTTAGAATTTCAAAAATACAATGTTAAAGAAAAGAAGAAAAAAACAAAAACAAACAAAAAAAAAACAAGGTCAAAAAATTATAAAATATATATATATGAAGTTTGCTGAAGAAGAAAAAAATAGGGTCTTTTTTTTTTATTGCAAAGTAATAGGATATAAAGGTGAAAATTAAAGGAACAATAGAGGACTTAAATTTTTTTTTTTTAATTAAAAAAAAAGAAAGAATGATCGTAAAAATAATAAAAATATATCTAGGACTTTTTTGTTTTTTTTTTTGTGGGTGTTGTGGGTTCAGTTCATTTTTGGCTAGTTCGTTGGTCAGATTTATATTTCTCAAGATCTATAGGCCCCTTCCTATGTAGTCCGTAGTAACCACAGGGTTTTGATCTATTGCCTGTAGCTTCCAAGGCGTTTCCCTCTGTTATATCTTCTTCTGTTTGCTAGTCTCTTCAGTATCTGGTTTCCGCCCTGACTCAAAGGGCAAGGTGGAGGGCACTTTTTTTTTTTTTTTTTAGGCTTACTTGTTCAGTCGCGCTGTGGGGAGGGAGGGAGGGATGCTGCAAACAAATAACACTGGCGTGGGCTCGCAGTGCCTCAGCCACCCTGGGTCTGCCCCCGCTCACGGCGCGTGTAGCCTCCCTGTCCACACTGCTCGGACTCTAGGTTGTTCCGCCGGGAACAATCCGAGGCTGGCCCTGGGCTGCATGCACCTCCCAGGTCCAAGCCGCTCAGGTTCAGGCACTCGGGTAGTCCTCAGAGGCGCAGACTCAGTTGGGCCTGCGTTTTGTGCTCTTCCCAGGTCCGAGCGCCAATTTGCTCTTCCCAGGCGAGCGCCAATGCTGCGACTTATCGCCTCCCCGCCACTCGGTTATCTGGATGTAAAACCGGCGCACCTTCTCAGGCAGATGTTGACCGTCCAGACCCCCAAGAAGTTTTAGTTAGCAAAGAAGCCTGCTTACAGTTTTATAGATAATGTCTCTCTGGGGCTGCGATTGCCCCCTTCCGGCTCTGGCTGCCTGTCACCGGAGGGGGAAGGTCTGCAGCCGGCTATCTCTGTTCAGTCCTTTGTTCCGTGCGCGGGCCTGGCGGTCTTAGGTTAGGGCTGGCTTTTCGCGTGGTAGGTATCCCACAGTCTGGTTTGCTAGCCCAAATTATTTCGCTCAGATAGCGCTCAGGATATTCAGGCCAGATTCTTACTCTCAGCGATGCAGCCCACGCCGCGCCTCCCTGCCCAGCCCCGGTTTGCTAATGGCGGATGCAGGCGTCTGCGCTGCTTCTCTGCTGGGGGAGTTACCGTAGGGCTCGCAATCTGCGAGTTTTAAATTGTTTATTTATTTTTTCTCCCTGTTATGTTGCCCTCTGTGCTTCCAAAGCTCGGCACAGATTCGGCAGTGAGAAGGTTTCCTGATGTTTGGAAACTTCTCTCTTTTTAAGATTCCCTTCCCGGGACGGAACTCCATCCCTCCCTCTTTTGTCTCTTTTTTTTTGTTTTTAATATTTTTTCCTACCTCCTTTCAAAGAGTTGGGTTGCTTTTCTGGGTGCCTGATGTCCTCTGCCGGCATTCAGAAGTTGTTTTGTGGAATTTACTCGACGTTTAAATGCTCTTTTGATGAATTTGTGGGGGAGAAAGTGTTCTCCCCGTCCTACTCCTCTGCCATCTTGGCTCCTCCATAACACAGGATTTATGTCTAGCACATATTTAAAAATCATACAAGTAAAAAAAAAAGAATAAGAAATTTATCACGATAGTATATAGTCAATAAACATATGAAAAGATGTTTCATATTACTACTAATCATGGAAATTAGACTTTATAAAAATTAAATAATGTCATTTGCAGCAATATGGATGGACCTAGAGATTCTCATACTGAGTGAACTAAGTCAGATAAAGAAAAAACATTTTAAATGATATCACTTATATGTGAAATTTAATAATAAGATACAAATGAACTTATTTACAAAATAAAGATAGAGTCACAGATGTAGAAAATAAACACGATTTCCAGGGGCAAAAGAGAGGATAGATAAACTGGAATTGCAGTTGACATATCAGTACAGTTCAGTTGAGTCTCTCAGTCGTGTCCGACTCTGCGACCCCATGAATCGCAGCACGCCAGGCCTCCCTGTCCATCACCAACTCCCGGAGTTCACTCAAACTCATGTCCATCGAGTCAGTGATGCCATCCAGCCATCTCATCCTCTGTCGTACCCTTCTCCTCCTGACCCCAATCCCTCCCAGCATTCGAGTCTTTTCCGATGAGTCAACTCTTTGCATGAGGGGGCCAAAGCATTGGAGTTTCAGCTTCAGCATCATATCTTCCAAAGAACACCCAGGGCTGATCTCCTTTAGAATGGACTGCTTGGATCTCCTTGCAGTCCAAGGGACTCTCAAGAGTCTTCTCCAACACCACAGTTCAAAAACATCAATTCTTCGGTGCTCAGCCTTCTTCACAGTCCAACTCTCACATCCATACATGACCACAGGAAAAACCATAGCCTTGACGAGATGGACCTTTGTTGGCAAAGTAATGTCTCTGCTTTTGAATATGCTATCTAAGTTGGTCATAACTTTCCTCCAAGGAGTAAGCGTCTTTTAATTTCATGGTTGCAATCACCATCTACAGTGATTTTGGAGCCCCCCAAAATAAAGTCTGACACTGTTTCCACTGTTTCCCCATCTATTTCCCATGAAGTGATGGGACCAGATGCCATGATCTTTGTTTTCTGAATATTGAGCTTTAAGCCAACTTTTTCACTCTCCTCTTTCACTTTTATCAAGAGGCTTTTTAGCTCCTCTTCACTTTCTGCCATAAGGGTGGTATCATCTGCATATCTGAGGTTATTGATATTTCTCCTGGCAATCTTGTTTCCAGCTTGTGCTTCTTCCAGCCCAGCATTTCTCATGATGTATTCTGCATATAAGTTAAATAAGCAGGGTGACAATATACAGCCTTGACGTACTCCTTTTCCTATTTGGAACCAGTCTGTTGTTCCATGTCCAGTTCTAACTGTTGCTTCCTGACCTGTATACATGTTCCTCAAGAGGCAGGTCAGGTGGTCTGGTATTCCCATCTCTTTCAGAATTTTCCACAGTTTATTGTGATCCACACAGTCAAAGGCTTTGGCATAGTCAATAAAGCAGAAACAGATGTTTTTTCTGGAACTCTCTTGCTTTTTAGATGATCTAGCAGATGTTGTCAATTTGAACTCTGGTTCCTCTGCCTTTTCTAAAACCAGCTTGAACATCTGGAATTTCTCAGTTCACGTATTGCTGAAGCCTGGCTTGGAGAATTTTGAGCATTACTTTACTAGCGTGTGAGATGAGGGCAATTGTGCAGTACTTTGAGCATTCTTTGGCATTGCCTTTCTTTGGGATTGGAATGAAAACTGACTTTTTCCAGTCCTGTGACCACTGCTGAGTTTTCCAAATTTACTGACATATTGAGTGCAGCACTTTCACAGCATCATCTTTCAGGATTTGAAACAGCTCAACTGGAATTCCATCACCTCCACTAGCTTTGTTCATAGTGATGCTTTCTAAGGCGCACTTGACTTCACATTCCAGGATGTCTGGCTCTAGGTCAGTGATCACACCATCATGATTGTGTGGGTCATGAAGATATTTTTTGTACAGTTCTTCTGTGTATTCTTGCCATCTCTTCTTAATATCTTCTGCTTCTGTTAGGTCCATACCATTTCTGTCCTTTATTGAGCCCATCTTTGCATGAAATGTTCACTTGGTATCTCTAATTTTCTTGAAGAGATCTCTAGTCTTTCCCATTCTGTTGTTTTCCTCTATTTCTTTGCCTTGATCGCTGAGGAAGGCTTTCTTATCTCTCCTTGCTATTCTTTGCTACTCTGCATTCAGATTCCTGCATCTTTCCTTTTGTCCTTTGCTTTTTGCTTCTCTTCTTGTCACGGCTATTTGTAAAGGCTTTCTCCAACAGCTGTTTTGTTTTTTTTGCATTTCTTTTCCATGGGGATGGTCTTGATCCCTGTCTCCTGTACAATATCATGAACCTCTGTCCATAGTTAACATATACATACTACTATATATAAAATACATAACTAATAAAGACCTACTGTATAACACATGGAACTCAATACTCTGTAATGACCTATATGAGAAAAGAATCTAAAAAGCAGTGGATATTTGTAGATGTATAACTGATTCACTTTGCTGTACAGCAGAAACTATTGTAATATTTTAAATCAACTATACTCCAATAAACATTTTAAAATAAGTAATACAAACTTAAAAAAATAGAATGAGAACTATTTCCCACTAATTTGACTGGAATATGTAAGTTTCATAAGAACAAGTGTTGGCAAAATATATGGAAATGGGCAATTATTATACACTACTGGTTGGAGTTAAAAAATGGTAGTCACACTGGATTAAATTTTTTTTCTGTTAATTATTACCAAAAATATCAAATACTCTATGTCTCAGAAATTTGACTTTGGGGTGTTACAGAGAGGTAATATATTATATACAGAGGTTGGTGCATATACAGTAAAGATGTTTGTTTCAGCACTGATTATAACCATGAAAAATTATAAAGAACATAAACGTCTATCAACAGGGGAATGACAATGAACTATGGTATAACTCTGTTGGCAAAGTAATGTCTCTGCTTTTCAATATCCTATCTAGGTTGGTCATAACTTTTCTTCTAAGGAGTAAGCATCTTTTAATTTCATGGCTGCAGTCACCATGTGCAGTGATTTTGGAGCCCAAAAAAATAAAGTTTGACACTGTTTCCACTGTTTCCCCATCTATTTCCCATGAAGTGATGGGACCAGATGTCATGATCTTCGTTTTCTGAATGTTGAGTTTTAAGCCAACTTTTTCACTCTCCTCTTTCACCTTCATCAAGAGGCTTTTTATTTCCTCTTCACTTTCTGCCATAAGGGTTGTGTCATCTGCATATCTGAGGTTATTGATATTTCTCCTGGAAATCTTGATTCCAGCTTGTGCTTCCTCCAGCCCAGCATTTCTCATGATGTACTCTGCATATAAGTTAAATAAGCAGGGTGACAATATACAGCCTTGACGTACTCTTTTTCCTATTTGGAACCAGTCTATTGTTCCATGTCCAGTTCTAACTGTTGCTTCCTGATATTGAAAAGCAGAGACATTGCTTTGCCAACAAAGGTCCATCTAGTCAAGGCTATGGTTTTTCCAGTGGTCATGTACGGATGTGAGAGTTGGACTGTGAAGAAGGCTGAGCACCAAAGAATTGATGTTTTTGAACTGTGGTGGTGGAGAAGACTCTTGAGAGTGCCTTGGACTGCAAGGAGATCCAACCAGTCCATTCTGAAGGAGATCAGCCCTGGGATTCCTTTGGAAGGTATGATGCTAAAGCTGAAACTCCAGTACTTTGGCCACCTCATGCGAAGAGTTGACTCATTGGAAAAGACTCTGATGCTGGGAGGGACTGGGGGCAGGAGGAGAAGGGGATGACAGAGGATGAGATGGCTGGATGGCATCACTGACTCGATGGATGTGAGTCTGAGTGAACTCTGGGAGTTTGTGATGGACAGGGAGGCCTGGTGTGCTGCGATTCATGGGGTCGCAAAGAGTCGGACACGACTGAGCGACTGAACTGAAATGATGGTATAACTTATACTGTGGAACATAATGCAGGAGTTAATGGGAATGAAGTAAATGTATATTAGCCTGTATGGAATGATCTTCAAATCATATTGTTTTGGAATGATCCACATGTACCAGATTACTGTGCCTTTGTATTAAGAGAAATAAAGGACTTTGGCTTGAGAGTTTAACATAAGTCCTTGAGAATTCAGGAAGGAAACTACTTGTAACACTGTCAGAGAATATGGTCAAAGGAACAGTGAACACAAAACACTTCTATTCTGAAAAAATATGCTTGGAGTTACTTGGGGCAGTTAATATATAAATTCATGCTTGAGCACCTGCAATTACATTACCTTAATTCATTTATCAGGTTAACTACAGCCCTGGAAAGAGAGTGAGTGGGAATAGGGGAGAATGGGATCAAGTACATTTTAAAAATAATTATTAGAGTAAGTCAGCAAGGGTTAAGGTGCATATCCTGGTGAAACCAAAGCAAGTAATCATTATTTCTTAGACAAGCAATCATAAGAAGCCTGAACAGCTGGAAATTAGATGTCCAGAATGCAGGTTTTTTGTCCTTTTCACAAGGTGAGGGGTGAAAGGAGACCTGACCTGAAGGTTTGGTTCCTCATGCTGAATATCTGGATCAGTTGCTTTAATCTTATTTGTAGACTGGATATTTTCCTTCAACATTTTGTTCAAGTTACATTTCTGACCCTGCTAGCTCTATTGAGATAAAATTGGCAATTAACACTGTGTAAATTTAAGGTGCACATTGTGATGATTTGATAGGCGTATATTGTGATTTTTATTACAATGAGGTTACTTAACACATCATTCACCTAGCATAATTACCATTTTGTTGCTGTTATAGTGAGAATATTAAAGTTCTACTCTCATAGCAACTCTCAAATATGCAAGACAGTATTGTTAACTATGCACACCATGCTGTATATTAGATCCCCAGAATCTGTTAATCTTATAACTGAAAACTTATACTCTTAGACCAGTGTCTCTCTATTTCACCCACAACTCAGGCCTTGGCAAATACAGTTCTATTGTCTGTTTCTATGTGTTTGACGTTTTTATTTTTTATTAATAAATTTATTTTTATTGAAGGATAATTGCTTTACAGAATTTTGCTGTTTTCTGTCAAACCTCAATATGAATCAACCATAGATATGCATGATGTTTTTAAATTTCATATATATGTGAGAATATAGAGTATTTGTCTTTGTCTGACTTATTTCACTTAACAATATGCCCAAAAGGTCCATCCATGTTGTTACAAATGACAAGATTTACTTCTTTTTGAAGGCCAAGTAATATTCTATCCCATATATGCTTGTGCATATGTATATGTGTGTGTGTGTAAATATGTATATAACATTTTTTAAAGATCATTTATATATTTATTCACTTTTGGCTTGCTGGGTCTTAGTTGCAGCATTCAGGATCTTTTGTTGCAGCATGTGGGTTTCTCTCTAGTTGTGGCACATGTGCAACACCAGCACTGGAATACCCTGGCTCTGTACTCAGCCATGCCAAGATATATCCCCACTCACCAATGGGCAGGCACCAGCTCCTGGACAATTCTGCTTCACATCCAGCTTCACTGGGAGCCAGCTATTCCCACCAGTGGGTCAGAACAAGCCCCAGGTCCCAAAGGGCACCACACCCAGCAGTCTAGGACCCAACTCTGCCAGAAAGTAGGTTCACCAGCTCTGGGACTTTTAAGACCCTGGCCCTACTTACTAGTGGGCATGCAGCAGCCCTAGAAACCTCCATGTTACACTGAACCATGCCAGGACATGGTCCAATCCATGGATGGGTCAGCACCAGACTCAGAAATACTCAGGCTACAGATTCAGCCTTGCCAGGACCCAGCCTTGCCCACCAGCAACTAGAAGGCTCCACAACCAGCCAAGGCAGCAGCTGTAAGACCTCAGGGGAGGTGCAGAGCCAGAACCAGCAGGCAGCAAGCAGGCCAGAACAAGAGCTGGAGTGGTGGAGAAGCTGGCAGCAGCCACGGCAGTGGGCCAGACTGACAGCTGAAACTCCTGCAAACTTGGGCACGTGCTCGCACCACTGTGCCACAAGCCCAAGTAATGAAGATGGTGGCCCTTAGGATGTGGTTATATTCCAACAGCTGCTACCTATACCGCCATGTGCATATCAGCACCATCCTGATTGTCATCTGCTACCTGATCATCAATGCCCTGGTACTGCTGATTCTGTTGAGTGCCCTGGCTAATCCAGACCAGGATCACTTTTCAAGTTCTGAACTCAGAGGTGACTTTGAGTTCATGGATGATGCCAACGTGTGCATTGGCATTGCAATTTCTGTTCTCATGATCCTGACCTTCCCAATGGCTCTGTAAGGAGCATACAAGCAACATGCCACCTGGATCATCCCATTCCTCTATTACCAGATCTTTGATTTTGGCCTGAACATCTTGGTTGCATTCACTGTACTTGTTTATCCAAACTCCATCCAGGAATACATATGACAGCAGCCTCCTAATCTTTCTTAGAAAGATTATATCATGTCAGTTAATCCTACCTATTTGGTCCTCATTACTCTTCTGTTTACCAACATTATCTTAACTTCTACGGGTTACTTGATTAGCTGTGTTTGGAACTTCTCCTGATACATCAATGGCAGGAATTCCCTGATGTTCTGATTTATGTTATCAGCAATAACACTACGGTGCTGTTATTCTGTATGGTGATGTCACCATGAATGGCACTGCCAAGGAGCTGCCACTACCCTACCTGTCTTGTTAAGCCTTGAAGAAATACCGTGTCTAGACATATATCTGGAAGAAATAAAAACTGAAAAAGACACAGGTACCCCAATGTTCATTGCAGCACTATTTACAATAGATAGGGCATGGAAGCAACCTAGATGTCCATTAACAGATGAATGGATAAAGTAACTGTGGTGCATATATACAGTGGAATTCTACTCAGCCATAAAAAGGAGCACATTTGAGTCAGTTCTATTGAGGCAGATGAACCTATTATACAGAGTGAAGTAAATTAGAAAGACAAATATATATTAACACATATATATGGAATTTACAAAAATGGTAATGATGAAACTATTTGCATGGCAACAATTTAAACACAGACATAGAGAACAGACTTACAGACAAGGGTGGTGGGGGGATAGTGAGGGGAGGGGAGGAGAGAGGTGAGATGAATGGAGAGAGTAGTATGGAAGCATATACATTACCATATGTAAAATAGATAGCAAAAGGAAATATTTGCTATATGACTCAGGGAATTCAAACTGGGGCTCTGTAACAACTTGGAGGGGTAAAAAAGTGTGGGAGGTGGGAAGGAGGCTCAACAGGGAGGGGACATATAGGCTAATAGAAGGCTGTTAGGACATAAGGCTAATTCATGTTGATGTGTAGCAAAAATCAAACCAATATTGTAAAACAATTATCTTTCAATTAAAGATAAATAAATTCTTAAAAAATACTTTAAATATGCTTAAAACCACAATCACAAAAAATTAACCAAAATAATCACATGGATCAAAGCCATGTAACTCAGTCCATGAAGCTATGAGCCATGTTGTGCAAGGCCACCCAAGACAGATGAATCATGGTGGAGAGTGATCCACTGGAGAAGGGAATGGCAAACCACTTCAGTATTCTTGCCCTGAGAACCCCATGAACAGTATGAAAAGGCAAAAATATATGAAACTGGAAGATGAGCCCCCTAGGTCAGTAGGTGTCCAATATGGTATTGGGGAAGAGTGGAGAAATAGCTCCAGAAATAACGAAGAGGCTGAGCCAAAGCAGAAACTATGCCCAGCTGTGGATGTGTCTGGTGGTGAAAGTAAAACCCGATGTTGAACCTGAAATGTAAGGTCTATGAATCAAGGTAAATTGGATGTGATCAAACAGAAGATGGCCAGAGTGAACATCGATATTTTAGCAATCAATGAATTAAAATGGACAGGAATGGGTGAATTTAATTCAGAAGACCATTATATCTACTACTGTGGGCAAGAATCCCTGTGAAGGAATGGAATGGCCCTCATAATCAACAAACGAATCTCAAATGCAGTGTTGATTTTGTTCAGTTGCTCAGTCATGTCTGACTCTTCGTGACCCCATAGACTGCAGCACGTCAGTCCCTGTCCTTCACTATCTCCCAGATAGTGTTCAGACTTATGTCCATTGAGCCAATGGTGTCATCCAACCATCTCATCCTCTGTTGCCCCTTTCTCCTCATTCCCTATGCAGTTTTTGGGTGCAACCTCAAAAATGACAGAATGATCTCAGTTCATTTCCAAGGCAAACCATTCAGTATCACAGTAATCCAAGTCTATACCTCAACCACTAATGCAAAAGAAGATGAAGTCGAATGGTTCTATGAAGACCTATATGACCTTCTAGAACTAACTCCAAAAAGAGAAAGTCATTTTCATCATAGGAATTGAAATGCAAAAGTAGGAAGTCAAGAGATACCTGGAGTAAGAGGCAAATTTGACCTTGGCATACAAAACAAAGCAGGGCAAAGGCTAACAGAGTTTTTCAAAGAGAATGCACTGGTCATAGCAAACAGCCTCTTCCAAGAACACAAGAGAAGACTCTACACTTGAACATCACCAGATGGTCAATACTGAAATCAGATTGATTATACTCTTTGCAGCCAAGGATGGAGAAACTCTAGACAGTCAGCAAAAACAAGATGGAGAACTGACTATGGCTCAGATCATGAGTGCCTTATTGCAAAACTCAGACTTAATGAAATAAAGTAGGGGGAAACACTAGGCCATTCTGGTATGACCTAAATAAAATTCTTTAAGGTTATGCAGTGGAAGTGATAAATAGATTCAAAGGATTAGATCTGATAGAGTGAGTGAAGAACTCTGGACAGAGGTTCACAACATTCCTCAGGAGTCAGTGACCAACACATTCCAAAGAAAAAGAAATACAAGAAGGCAAAATGGTTGTCTGAGGAAGCCTTACAGATAGTTGAGAAAAGAAGAGAAGTGAAAAGCAAAGGCAAAAAGGAAAGATATAAGCATCTGAATGCAGAGTTCCAAAGAATAGCAAGGAGAGATTAAAAAAAAAAAAAAAAGCCTTCTTAAATGAACAATGTAAAGACATAGAGGGAACAATAGAAAGGGAAAGACTAGAGATCTTTTCAAGAAAATTGGAGATAACAAGGGAACATTTCATGCAAAGATGGGCACAATAAAGGACAGAAATGGTAAGGACATAACAGACACAGAAGAGATTAAGAAGAGGTGGCAAGAATACACAGAAGAAATGTACAAAATGGTTTTAATGACACAGATAACCATGATGGTGTGGTCACTAACCTAGAGCCAGATATCCTGAAATGTGAAGTAAAGTGGGCCTTAAGAAGCATTCCTAAGAACAAAGCTAGTGAAGGTGATGGAATTCCAGCTGAGCTATTTCAAATCCTAAAAGATGATGCTGTGAAAGTGCTGTACTCAATATTCCAGCAAATTTGGAAAACTCAGCAGAGGCCACAGGACTGGAAAAGGTCAGTTTTCATTCCAATCCCAAAGAAAGGCAATGCCAAAGAAAGTTCAAACTACCATACAATTGTGATTATTTCACATGCTAGCAAGGTAATGCTCAAAATCCTTTAAGCTAAGCTTCAGCAATATGTGAACCTAAAACTTCCAGATGTACAAGCTGGGTTTAAAAAAGGCAGAGCAACCAGAGATCAAATCACCAACCTCCACTGGATCATAGAAATAGCAAAGGAATTCCAGGAAAATATCTACTTCTGTTACATTGACTAAGCTAAATCCTTTGACTGTCAGAAAATTCCTAAAGATACAGGAATACCAGACCACCGTACTGCCTCCTGAGAAACCTACATACAGGTCAAGAAGCAACAGTTAGAACCAGACATGGAATAATGAACTGGTTCAGAATCGGGGAAAGAGTACGTCAAGGCTGTATATTGTCAATCTGCTTATTTAACTTACATGCGGAGTACATCATGGAAAATTCCACTCTGAACTCAACATTCATACAATATTGTAAAGTAAAAATAAATAAATAAGTAAATAAAGCAGTGAAGTGATTAAAAAATTTAAAAAATAAAAACAATAAAATAAAAAAAAAAAACCCTCAACATTCAAGAAACTAAGATCGTGGCATCTGGTCCCGTCAATTCATGGAAAACAGATGGGGAAACAATGGAAAGAATGATAGACTTTATTTTATTGGGCTCCAAAATCACTGTGGACAGTGACTGCAACCATGAAATTAAGACATTTGCTCCTTGGAAGAACAGCTATGACAAACCTAGACAGTGTATGTATTAAAAAGCAGAGATATCACTTTGCCAACAAAGGTCTGTCTATTCAAAGCTATGGTCTTTCTAATAGTAATGTACAGACGTAGAAGTTGAAGTATAAAGAAGGCTGTATGCTGAAGAATGGATGCTTTTGAACTGTGGTGCTGGAGAATATGCTTAAGAGTTCCTTAGACCACAAGGAGATCAAACCAGTCAATCCCAAAGGAAATCCACTCTGAGTATTCAAATTGGGAGGATTGAGGCTGAAGTTCCAATAATTTGGCCACCTGATTTGAAGAGCTGACTCATTAGAAAAGACCCTGATGTTGGGAAAGATTGAGGGCAGGATGAGAAGGGGATGACAGAGGATGAGATGGTTGGATAGCATCACTGATTCTATGGACATGAATTTGAGGAAGCTCTGAGAGTTGGTGAAGGACAGGGAAGTCTGGCATGCTGCAGTCCATGGGGTCGCAAAGAGTCAATGACTTAGTGACTGAACAACAACAATAGTTAAAATAAATCCCTTGTGCTTGTTTGTTATACTAGACTGCAAACCATTTTTAAAAGACTAAGATAAAACTTTTGAAAATAACACCAAAATAATGAAACAAATAACTTCATGTACTGTGATACTTTCTTTGGGGTGACACCAGACAATCCTTCAGAATTTATGAGAGAAAAGGAATCTATATGGAGGAGGAGCTAAGATGGCGGAGGAATAGGACAGGGAGACCACTTTCTCCCCAACAAATTCATCAAAAGAACATTTAAACGCCAAGTAAACTCCACAAAACAACTTCTGAATGCCGGCAGAGGACATCAGGCACCCAGAAAAGCAACCCATTGTCTTCAAAAGGAGGTAGGAAAAAATATAAAAGACAAAAAAAAAAGAGACAAAAGAGGGAGGGATGGAGCTCCATCCTGGGAAGGGAGTCTTAAAAAGAGAGAAGTTTCCAAACACCAGGAAACACTCTCACTGCCGAGTCTGTGCCGAGCCTTGGAAGCACAGAGGGCAACATAACAGGGAGGAAAAATAAACAAACAATTAAAACCCACAGATTACGAGCCCAACGGTAACTCCACCAGAGGAGAAGCAGCATAGACGCCTGCACCCGCCACTAGCAAGCGGGGGCTGGGCAGGGAGGCGGAAGCTGCATCGCTTAGAGTAAGGATCTGGCCTGAAAGCCCCGAGCACTATCTGAGCGAACTAACTTGGGCTAGCAAACCAGACTGTGGGATAACTACCATGCGAAAAGCCAGCCCTAACCTAAGACACTGCCAGGCCCATTCACAGAACAAAGGACTGAACAGAGATAGCCCGCTGCAGACCATCCCTCTCCGATGACAGGCAGCCAGAGCTGTAAGGGGGCAATTGCAGCCCCAGAAAGACATTATCTATAAAACTGTAAGCAGGCTTCTTTGCTAACTAAGACTTCTTGGGGTTCTGGACAGTCAACATCCGCCTGAGAAGGTGCGCCGGTCATACACCCAGAAAACCGAGCGGCGGGGAGGCAATAAGTCGCAGCGACCATGCCTGCCAAACACCTCATCACCTGAGCTGCTTGGACCTGGGAAGGACACAAAATGCAGGCCCAACCGAGTCGGCACCTCTGAGGACTACACGAGTGCCTGAACCTGAGTGGCTTAGACCTGGGAGGTGCATGCAGCCCAGGGCCGGCCTCGGATGATTCCTGGCGGAGCAACCTAGAGCCTGAGCAGTGTGGGCAGGGAGGGTACACGCGCCATGAGCAGGGGCAGACCCAGTGTGGCTGAGGCACTGCGAGCGCACGTCAGTGGTATTTGTTTGCAGCATCCCTCCCTCCCCACAGCATGACTGAACAAGTGAGCCTAAAAAAAAAAAAGGGGGGCCACCACCGTGCCCTTTGTGTCAGGGCAGAAGAGACCAGCAAACAGAAAAAGCTAAAACAGAGGGAACCGCCTTGGAAGCAACAGGTGCAATAGATTAAAACCTTGTTGTTAGTACCGACTACATAGGAAGGGGCCTATAGATCTTGAGAAATATAAGCCGGACCAAGGAACTAGCCAAAAATGAACTGACCCCACAATACCCACAACAACACCAGAGAAGGTCCTAGATATATTTTTACTATTTTTACGATCATTCTTTCTTTCTCTTTTTTTTTAAATTTTTTTAAAAAAAATTTAAGTCCTCTATTACTCCTTTAATTTTCACTTTTATAACGTACTATTACTTTGCAAAAAAAAAAAAAAAAGACCCTATTTTTTAAAAGCAAACTTCATATATATATTTTGTATAATTGTTGTGACTTTGTTTTTTTTTTTTTTTCTCTTTCGTTTTTATTTTTCTTCTTTTCTTTTACATTGTATTTTTGAAATTTCAAATCTACTCTCAATTTTTAATTTTTGCTTTTTGGTATTTGTTATCAATTTTGTACTTATATTTGTTTTTATAATATTTGTGGCTTTTTTCTCTTTCTTTTTCTTCTTCTTTTCTTTAACATTGTATTTCTGAAGTTTCAAACTCTACTCTAGATTTTTAATTTTTGCTTTTTGGTATTTATTGTCAATTTTGACCTATATTTTCTTTATAATTTTTGTGACTGTTTTTTTTCTTTCTTTTTCTTCTTCTTTTCTTTAACATTATATTTTTGTAATTCCAAACTCTACTCTAGATTTTTAATTTTTGCTTTTTGGTATTTGTTATCAATTTTGCACCTTTAAGAATCCAGTCTTCATTACCCATTTTTACTTAGGAGCGAGATTATTGGCTTGATGCTCTCTCCCCCTTTGGACTCTCCTTTTTCTCCACCAGGTTGCCTGTGTATCCTCCCTAACCCCTGTCTTCTCTACCCAACTCTGTGAATTTCTGTGTGTTCCAGATGGTGGAGAACACTTAGGGAACTGATTATTGGCTGCATCTTTCTCTCTCCTTTTCATTTCCCCCTTTTATCCTCCTGGCCACCTCTGTCTCCTTCCTCCCTCTTCTCTGTATAACTCCATGAACGTCTCTGAGTGGTCCAGTTATGGAGTGCACATAAGGAAGTGATTACTGGCTAGCCTGCTCTCTCCTCTATTGATCCCACCTCCTCTCATTTGGGTCACCTCTAACTCCCTCCTCCCTCTTCTCTTCTCCATGTAACTCTGTGAACCTCTCTGGGTGTCCCTCACTATGGAGAAACTTTTCATCTTTAACCTAGATGCTTTATCAATGGTGCTGTATAGAAGGAGAAGTTTTGAGACTACTGTAAAAATAAGACTGAAAACCGGAAGCAGGAGGCTTAAGTCCAAACCCTGACTCCAGGGACCTCCTGACTCCAGGGAACATTAATTGACAGGAGCTCATCAAACACCTCCATACCTACACTGAAACCAAGCACCACACAAGGGCCAACAAGTTCCAGAGCAAGACATACCAAGCAAATTCTCCAGAAACACAGGAGCACAGCCCTGAGCTCCAATATACAGGCTGCCCAAAGCTACTACAAAACCATAGACATCTCATAACTCATTACTGGACACTTCATTGCACTCCAGAGAGAAGAAATCCAGCTCCACCCACCAGAACACCAACACAAGCTTCCCTAACCAAGAAAACTTGACAAGCCACCTGAACAAACCCACACAAAGCAAGGAAACTCCACAATAAAGAGAACTCCAGAAACTGCCAGAATACAGAACGGACACCCCAAACTCAGCAATATAAACAAGATGAAGAGACAGAGGAATACCCAGCAGGTAAAGGAACAGGATAAATGTCCACCAAACCAAACAAAAGAGGAAGAGAGAGGGAATCTACCTGATAAAGAAGTCCAAATGATGATACTGAAAATGATCCAAAATCTTGAAATCAAAATGGAATCACAGATAAATAGCCTGGAGACAAGGATTGAGAAGATGCAAGAAAGGTTTAACAAGGACCTAGAAGAAATAAAAAAGAGTCAATATATAATGAATAATGCAATAAATGAGATCAAAAACACTCTGGAGGCAACAAATAGTAGAATAACAGAGGCAGAAGATAGGATTAGTGAACTAGAAGATAGAATGATAGAAATAAATGAATCAGAGAGGAAAAAAGAAAAACGAATTAAAAGAAATGAGGACAATCTCAGAGACCTCCAGGACAATATTAAACGCCACAACATTCAAGTCATAAGAGTCCCAGAAGAAGAAGACAAAAAGAAAGACCATGAGAAAATACTTGAAGAGATAATAGTTGAAAACTTCCCTAAAATTAGAAAGGAAATAATCACCCAAGTCCAAGAAACCCAGAGAGTCCCAAACAGGATAAACCCAAGGCAAAACACCCCAAGACACATATTAATCAAATTAACAAAGATGAAACACAAAGTACGAATATTTAAAAGCAGCAAGGGAAAATCAACAAATATCACACAAAGGAATTCCCATAAGGATAACAGCTGATCTTTGAATAGAAACTCTTTAAGCCAGGAGGGAATGGCAAGACATACTTAAAGTGATGAAAGAAAATAACCTACAGCGCAGATTACTGTACCCAGCAAGGATCTCATTCAAATATGAAGGAGAAATCAAAAGCTTTACAGACAAGCAAAAGCTGAGAGAATTTAGCACCACCAAAACAGCTCTCCAACAAATACTAAAGGATATTCTCTAGACAGGAAACACAAAAAAGGTGTATAAACTCGAACCCAAAACAATAAAGTAAATGGCAAAGGGATCATACTTATCAATAATTACCTTAAAAGTAAATGGGTTGAGTGCCCCAACCAAAAGACAAAGACTGGCTGAATGGATACAAAAACAAGATCCCTATATATGTTGTCTACAAGAGACCCATCTCAAAACAGAGGACACATACAGACTGAAAGTAAAGGGCTGGAAAAAGTTTTTCCATGCAAATAGAGACCAAAAGAAAGCAGGAGTAGCAATACTCATATCAGATAAAATAGACTTTAAAACAAAGGCTGTGAAAAGAGACAAAGAATGTCACTACATAATGATCAAAGATCAATCCAAGACGAAGATATAACAATTATAAATACATATGCACCCAACATAGAAGCACCGCAATATGTAAGACAATGCTAACAAGTATGAAAGGGGAAATTCACAATAACACAATAAGAGTGGGAGACTTTAATACCCCACTCACACCTATGGATAGATCAACTAAACAGAACATTAACAAGGAAACACAAACTTTAAATGATACAATAGACCAGTTAGACCTAATTGATATCTATAGGACATTTCACCCCAAAACAATGAATTTCACCTTTTTCTCAAGTGCACACGGAGCCTTCTCCAGGATAGATCACATCCTGGGCCATAAATCTAGCCTTGGTAAATTCAAAAAAATTGACATCATTCCAAGCATCTTTTCTGACCACAATGCAGTAAGATTAGATCTCAATTACAGGAGAAAAACTATTAAAAATTCCAACATATGGAAGCTGAACAAAACGCTGCTGAATAACCAACAAATCACAGAAGAAATCAAAAAAGAAATCAAAATTTGCATAGAAACTAATGAAAATGAAAACACAACAACCCAAAACCTGTGGGACACTGTAAAAGCAGTGCTAAGGGGAAGGTTCATAGCAATACAAGCATATCTCAAGAAAAAAGAAAAAAGTCAAATAAATAACCTAACTCTACACCTAAAGCAACTAGAAAAGGAAGAAATGGAGAACCCCAGGGTTAGTAGAAGGAAAGAAATCTTAAAAATTAGGGCAGAAATAAATACAGAAGAAACAAAAGAGACCATAGCAAAAATCAACAAAACCAAAAGCTGGTTCTTTGAAAGGATAAATAAAATTGACAAACCATTAGCCAGACTCATCAAGAAACAAAGGAGAAAAATCAAATCAATAAAATTAGAAATGAAAATGGAGAGATCACAACAGACAACACAGAAATACAAAGGATCATAAGAGACTACTATCAGCAGGTATATGCCAATAAAATGGACAATGTGGAAGAAATGGACAAATTCTCTGAAAAGTACAACTTTCCAAAACTGGACCAGGAAGAAATAGAAAATCTTAACAGACCCATCACAAGCATGGAAATTGAAACTGTAATCAGAAATCTTCCAGCAAACAAAAGCCCAGGTCCAGACGGCTTCACAGCTGAATTTTACCAAAAATTTAGAGAAGAGCTAACACCTATCCTGCTCAAACTCTTCCAGAAAATTGCAGAGGAAGGTAAACTTCCATACCCATTCTATGAGGCCACCGTCACCCTAATACCAAAACCTGATAAAGATGCCACAAAAAAAGAAAACTACAGGCCAATATCACTGGTGAACATAGATGCAAAAATCCTTAACAAAATTCTAGCAATCACAATCCAACAATATATTAAAAAGATCATACACCATGACCAAGTGGGCTTTATCCCAGGGATGCAAGGATTCTTCAATATCCACAAACCAATCAATGTAATACACCACATTAACAAATTGAAAAATAAAAACCACATGATTATCTTAGTAGATGCAGAGAAAGCCTTTGACAAAATTCAACACCCATTTATGATAAAAACTCTGCAGAAAGCAGAAATAGAAGGAACATACCTCAATATAATAAAAGCTATATATGACAAACCCACAGCAAACATTATCCTCAATGGTGAAAATTTGAAAGCATTTCCCCTAAAGTCAGAAACAAGACAAGGGTGCCCACTTTCACCATTACTATTCAACATAGTTTTGGAAGTTTTAGCCACAACAGTCAGAGCAGAAAAAGAAATAAAAGGAATCCAAATTGGAAAAGAAGAAATATAACTCTCACTGTTTGCAAATGACATGATCCTCTACAGAGAAAATCCTAAAGACTCCACCAGAAAATTACTAGACCTAATCAATGAGTATAGTAAAGTTGCAGGATATAAAATCAACACACAGAAATCCCTTGCATTCCTATACATTAATAATGAGAAAATAGAAAGAGAAATTAAGGAAACAATTCCATTCACCATTGCAACGGAAAGAATAAAATACTTAGGAATATATCTACCTAAGGAAACTAAAGACCGTTATATAGAAAACTATAAAACACTGGTGAAAGAAATCAAAGAGGACACTAATAGATGGAGAAATATACCATGTTCATGGATTGGAAGAATCAATATAGTGAAAATGAGTATACTACCCAAAGCAATTTATAGATTCAATGCAATCCCTATCAAGCTGCCAACGGTATTCTTCACAGAGCTAGAACAAATAATTTCACAATTTGTATGGAAATACAAAAAACCTCGAATAGCCAAAGCAATCCTGAGAAAGAAGAATGGAACTGGAGGAATCAACCTACCTGACTTCAGGCTCCACTACAAAGCCACAGTCATCAAGACAGTATGGTACTGGCACAAAGACAGAAATATAGATCAATGGAACAAAATAGAAAGCCCAGAGATAAATCCACTCATATATGGACACCTTATCTTTGACAAAGGAGACAAGAATATACAATGCAGAAAAGACAATCTCTTTAACAAGTGGTGCTTCGAAAACTGGTCAACCACTTGTAAAAGAATGAAACTAGGACACTGTCTAACACCATACACAAAAATAGACTCAAAATTGATTAAAGATCTAAACTTAAGACAAGAAACTATAAAACTCCTAGAGGAGAACATAGGCAAAACCCTCTCTGACATACATCACAGCAGGATCCTCTATGACCCACCTCCCAGAATATTGGAAAAAAAGCAAAAATAAACAAATGGGACCTAATTAAACTTAAAAGTTTCTGCACAAGAAAGGAAACTATAAGCAAGATGAAAAGACAGACTTCAGAATGGGAGAAAATAATAGCAAATGAAGCAACTGACAACTAATCTCAAAAATATACAAGCAACTCCTACAGCTCAATTCCAGAAAAATAAATGACCCAATCAAAAAATGGGCCAAAGAACTAAATATACATTTCTCCAAAGAAGACATACAGATGGCTAACAAACACATGAAAAGATGCTCAACATCACTCATTATCAGAGAAATGCAAATTAAAACCACAATGAGGTACCATTTCACGCCAGTCAGAATGGCTGCAATCTAAAAGTCTACAAGCAATAAATGCTGGAGAGGATGTGGAGAAAAGGGAAGCTTCTTACACTGTTGGTGGGAATGCAAACTAGTACAGCCACTATGGAGAACAGTGTGGAGATTCCTTAAAAAACTGGAAATAGAACTGCCTTATGATCCAGCAATCCCACTGCTGGGCATACACACTGAGGAAACCAGAATTGAAAGAGACACGTGTACCCCAATGTTCATCACAGCACTGTTTTTAATAGCCAGGACGTGGAAGCAACCTAGATGTCCATCAGCAGATGAATGGATAAGAAAGCTGTGGTACATATACACAATGGAGTATTACTCGGCCATTAAAAAGAATACATTTGAATCAGTTCTAATGAGGTGGATGAAACTGGAGCCTATTATACAGAGTGAAGTAAGCCAGAAAGAAAAACACCAATACAGTATACTAACGCATATATATGGAATTTAGAAAGATGGTAACAATAACACTGTATACGAGACAGCAAAAGAGACATAGATATATAGAACAGTCTTTTGGACTCTGTGGGAGAGGGAGAGGATGGGATGATTTGGGAGAATGGCATTGAAACATGTATAATATTATATATGAAATAAGTCGCCAGTTCAGGTTCGATGCACGATACTGGATGCTTGGGGCTGGTGCACTGGGACGACCCAGAGAGATGATATGGGGAGGGAGGAGGGAGGAGGGTTCAGGACGGGGAACACGTGTATACCTGTGGTGGATTCATGTTGATATATGGCAAAACCAATACAATATTGTAAAGTTAAAAAAATAAAATAGAAAAAAAATAAAAACAAACAAACAAAAAGGAATCTATATGGAAGAAAGATAACTTTTCTAGGTGAGCAGTCCAAGAATGCAGAATAGGAAGATGTCACCTCCCTATAGACACACCTAATATACAGTTATAGATGGAATAATTCCTATTGAAAAAGAATTTAAAATAATCTGAACAGCTTCCTGTACAATTTGGGATAAAATGGTCATATCAAGACAGGTAGGAGAGAGAGATATATGGTATCATCAGAAACTCCTTACATGTTGATTCAAAATACAGATGGATCTCAGGAGCTTCCACACAAGGAGACTTCAAACCTGTAAGAACCAAATCTTTGGGCACCCACACCCTTGAGATCTGCACCATAGAGAAAAGACCCCTAAAGTATCTCTCTCTCAAAACCAATGGGGCTTACATCCAGGGGATAATGGGGGCCATAGGGATCTGAGATACCCTTGGTGAGGCATTCACATGTGGACTCACTCATTCTAGGAACCAGCATAAACACAGCAGTTTAAGAGGTGACTAAATTATATATGAAGTAGATTCACTTGCTAATATTAAAACATCTACAGAGGAGTAGGAAATAAATAGAATACAATATTTTTTTCAGGGACAAAGCCACTGAAAAGCACCCTTTTTGCACTTTCCCTCTGTTTTTCCAGTTTTTATAATTTTTAATTTAGAGACAAACACAGAAAACCATAGCTTTGGGACTTCCCCAGTGGTCCAGTGTTTAAGAATCTGCCTTTCCAATGCAGGGGACATGGGTTTGATCCCTGGTTGGGAAACTAATATCCCACATGCTGCAGGTCAACTAAGGCTTCACACTGCAACTAGAGAGCTCACATGCCATAACTAGAAAAAGCCTGTGTGCTGCACTGAAGACCCTGTGCAGCCAAAATAAAAATATATGTATTTGAAAAGAAAAACGTGGCTTTGTCAGCAAAAATGTTACCATCACGAATTTAACTAGATGTTGTTTCCTTCTTTCTTCTTCTTCTTTTTCTTTCTTTTTTTTTTTTTTTGGTAAATTAAACAGATATCCCAAAAGAAAGATGACCTATTAATACTGAAATGCAAATGTCATTGAATTCAAAAGTTTGCAGCAGGTAAGGGACATATCTACAACATACAAATAATTTTCACCTTCATGGATAAAAAGATAACCCAATTTAAAAATGAGCCAAATGACTTGAAGATATTTCTCTGAAGAAGATTTACAAAAGACCAATAAGCTCATGAAAGTATACTCAACATCAGTAGTTTTCAAATAAATGCAAAATCAAAACACTATAGGATATCACTTCATACCCACTAGTATGAGTGTAATAATGGCAGGTGGAAATGTAAAATGGGGTGATACTTTTGGAAAATACTTTGGCAGTTCTTTAAAACATTCAGTTCTGTTCAGTTCAGTCGCTCAGTCGTGTCTGACTCTTTGCGACCCCATGAATTGCAGTACATCAGGTCTCCCTGTCCATCACCAACTCCCGGAGTTTACTCAAACTCACGTCCATCGAGTTGGTGATGCCATCCAGCCTTCTCATCCTCTGTCGTCCCCTTCTCCCCCTGCCCCCAATCCCTCCCAGCATCAGAGTCTTTTCCAATGAGTCAACTCTTCGCATGAGGTGGCCAAAGTACTGGAGTTTCAACTTTACCATCATTCCTTCCAAAGAACACCCAGGACTGACCTCCTTTAGAATGGACTGGTTGGATCTCCTTGCAGTCCACGGGACTCTCAAGAGTCTTCTCCAACACCACAGTTCAAAAGCATCAATTCTTCGGTGCTCAGCTTTCTTCACAGTACAACTCTCACATCCATACATGACCACTGGAAAAACCGTAGCCTTGACTAGACGGACATTTGTTGGCAAAGTAATGTCTCTTCTTTTGAATATGCTATCTAGGTTGGTCATAACTTTCCTTCCAAGGAGTAAGCGTCTTTTAATTTTATGGCTGAAATCACCATCTGCAGTGACTTTGGAGCCCCAAAAATAAAGTCTGACACTGTTTCCACTGTTTCCCCATTTATTTCCCATGAAGTGATGGGACCAGATGCTATGATCTTCGTTTTCTGAATGTTGAGCTTTAAGCCAACTTTTTCACACTCCTCTTTCACTTTCATCAAGAGGCTTTTTAGTTCTTCACTTTCTGCCATAAGGGTGGTGTCATCTGCATATCTGAGATTATTGATATTTCTCCCAGAAATATTGATTCCAGCTTGTGCTTCTTCCAGCCCAGCGTTTCTCATGATGTACTCTGCATATAAGTTAAATAATCAGGGTGACAATATACAGCCTTGACGTACTCCTTTTCCTATTTGGAATCAGTCTGTTGTTCCATGTCCAGTTCTAACTGTTGCTTCCTGACCTGCATACAGGTTTCTCAAGAGGCAGGTCAGGTGGTCTGGTAGTCCCATCTCTTAGAGCAATTATATTCCTACAATTCGGTTCCTTTGTATATACTCAGAACTGAAACCCTATGCCTACACAAAGCTTGTATGCAAATGTGCATAACAATGTTCTCCATAACAGCCAAAAAGTAGAAGCATCCCAGATGTCCACCAGTGGTTGATGGATAAACAAAATGTGGTCTATCAAGATGATGGAATATTATTCTTCTGTAAATGAAGTACTGACGTGGATAAACCTTGACAACATTCTAAGTGAAATATCAGACACAAAAAGTCACTAGTGTATGATTCTGTTAGTTGGAACATCCAGAATAGGCAACTTTTAGCAATGAAAGCAGATTAGGTGTCTCCAAGGGGCTGGAGGAGTGGGAGGATGTGATTGATGGGGATGAGTGAGTCAGGAATCAGCAGGCTGTGCTGTGGGGCCACATCCCAGACACTGCAGAAGCAGGTCCTCGGGGTTAAGGCAGCCAGGGACACAATGGGCAAAGCAACTCACCAAAAGTCAGGTGCCATCTCCAGTTGATTCAATGTTAGAATGACAGTTTCCTTCTCAAACGCTTAGGGTACCAAACTATCACTAAATTATACAAGTTGTCTGTTTTAACTAAAGAATCTCTTAACTCAAGAATCAATTTAGGAGAAGAAAATGGTAACTCACTCCAGTACTCTTGCCTGGAGAATCCCTTGGACAGAGGAGCCTGATGGGCTACAGTCCATGGAGTCGCAGAATCACACATGACTGAGCGACTGATACACAAAATTGAGATACTGGATGGCGCAAGGATACACTCTATCTACTCTCCCATCTCCTGCAGGAAGCAGGATGGGGCAGGCAGCACCTGGGAGGCAGGATGGCTCCCATCCACTCCCATCCCTTCTGGAAGTCTTGGGGCCTCAGTGCCTGCAACACCTGGCCTTGGGAAAATAAAAGACTAAGTTGTTTACTGGTTAAAAAAAAAGAATCAATTTAACCCAGTTTCAAATATGCATTTCTAGAAATTAGTTAAATTTGCTATGAACTAGCTGAAAAAAATCAGGTAACTTTACTTTGGATGAAAGGCGATGTCTTACAACAGAGATTCTGTATGACCTTCTTCCTGTAAAACTTACCTGCTTGATAGCTATGACTGTGACAAGGAAGAACAGTCAGAGTCCAGTCATCACTGGACTCGTGGGCATATCAATAATCAGTGGCATCAGAAATATGATAAGAAAATAAAAGTTTACTATTAATATTTTTCTGAATTACCCAGATAAGTTCTTGGGTATGAAGTTCCAAAAGGTGTACTTGAAGGAGACTATTGTGTTATTCAGGTACCTCTATGAGATGTATGCCTTCGGCACCTTGCAGGGACTCCAGGTGGCCCATCTAGACTGTCTGGCTATTTTCACAGGCTTATGGTTGGTGGGCTGCCTGGGCTGGGGTGGTGAGGCTGTTGGATAGACTGCTCTGCACTCCTGCTCCATTCTTCTCCTCTCTGCTCGGTTCCCCTATGCACTCTCTCTCTATCTTCCTAGTGCAAGTAGGTGTGCATGGGCACAATCTCACTAAAGTCACACAACTTGTGTGCCCTTCCCCCAATGCTTTTCTCCTACATCATTAAATCCATTGGTATGCCATGCCCCTAGTGCTCTTTCTTGCCTTGCTAAACACACAGGTGTTCCCAGTTGGCATTTTTCCCCAGCCTCAAGAAAGCTATGGGCATGACCCATTCCCCAAAATATTTCCAGCAATACTAAAGCCACAGGTGTGCACCACTGACAGCACTCCTCACCTGTCTTCCCTTCAACACTCTCCTACACCTCACTAAAACCTGCAATCAAGTTCAGTCCACAGAGGGGGGCCAGAGGGGCTAGCACTCCTAAGCTCTATGGGACTGAAACAACCAGGAAGACAGTTTGGGATTGGATACCACCTCCAGGGCACTGCACAGACAGCAGATGAAACAGACTCCCAGTGAACAGTCTGCCTGTGAAAAAAAAGGCATCACCTACTCAATGAACATGAGTTTGAGAAAACTCCAGGAGACGGTGAAGGACAGGGAAACCTGGAATGCTGCAGTCCACGGGGTCACAAAGAGTCAGACACGACTGAGCAACTGAACAACAACAAATTTTCCAAGAGCCTCAACCTGAGGGACAGGCTTCAGGTTTGTGACATATCTAGAGGCTACAGGGAGGTGTGTAAGGCATGCAGGCAAGAAAAACCATCTTTATGCTCTCCCTTTGCCTCACAACATCTTTCTAGTACCTCTTAGAAAGAGGTTATTCATTTATCTGAAGCCCATATTCTTAACAACTGTCATGTATGGGACACCTCCAGATCTTCTACTCTTCAACATTCAGGTCAGCAGGGTCTATGACTGCAGTCTCACAAGACCGTATATATTTGCTTATATTTCACCGTATATATACAGTTTAAATGTTGTCTGAGGATTTAGCAGCAAGAAATGAGATGCCAGCTGAAATCAATCCCTTCAGAACCTGGACAGATCTTGACACATCCTCAACAACTGGGATCTATTAAGAATAATGCAGGAGATTTAGATAATGACCAAGTTTCAAGAGATGACCAAGAGCTAGAGAAAGGTTGAACAATAAGGTCCATCACCAAAACAATTGCACTCCTTCCATAAGGAGAAATAACTACCTCACCTATACATAGAAACAGACACTGAAATTCAAGAAAAATGAGTAAACAGAGGAATATATTTCAAATAAAAGAACAAGACAAAAACACCTTAATAAAATGCAGTTGTGTGCTAAGTTGCTTCAGTTGTGTCTGACTCTTTGCAATCCCATGGACAGGCTCCACAGTTCATGGGATTTTCCAGGCAAGAATACTGGAGTAGGTTGCCATTCCCTGCTCCAGGGGATCTTCCCTACCCAGGGATTGAACCTGGGTCTCTGGCATGGCAGGCAGATTATTTACCATCTGAGCTATCAGGGAAGCTAAAATACAGCTAAGTATTAATAATTTACCTGATAAAACATTTAAACACTCATAAAGATTCTCAGTGAACTTGGGAGAAGGACGGATGAACACAGTAAGAATTTCAATAAAGAGACAGAAAATATGAGAAAATATTAAACAGAAGTCACAAAACTGAATAACGTAGGACAGAACTGCAGGATATGCTGTAAGGGTTCAATAGCAGCTTAATGAAGGAAAAGAATAGATTAGCGACCTGACACACCAGGCAGTGGGACTCACTGAAAAACAAGAAAAAAAAAATTGTTTTAAAGATTAAGAGACACATAGGACCGCATCAGAAGAATGACATTTACATGATAGGAATCTCAAAAAGAAAAGGACAAAGATTTAGAAAAGAGGAACCAGGGATAAAATAAAGAACATCCATTGGATCATATATAAAAATGAGGGAATTCCATAAAAACATCTGTTTCATTAACTACACTAAAGCCTTTGACTGTGTGAATTACAACAAACTGTGGAAAATTCTTAGAGAGATGGAAGTGCCAGAACACCTTACCTGTCTTCTGAGAAACCTGAATGTGGGTCAAGAAGCTACAGTTAGAAGTGGACACGGGACAATGGACTGGTTCAAAATTGGGAAAAGAGTACATCAACGTTGTATATTGTCACCCTGTTTAACTTACATGCAGAGTACATCATGCAAATGCCAGGGTGGATGAAGCTCAAGCTGAAATCAAGATTGCCCAGAGAAATATCAATAACCTGAGATACACAGATGATACCACCCTAATGGCAGAAAGTGAGGAGGAATTGGAAAACCTCTTGATGAAGGTGAAAGAGGAGAGTGAAAAAGCTGGTGTAAAACTCAACATTCAGAAAACTAAGATCATGACAGGGTCCCATCACTTCATGGCAAATAGATGGGGAAACAATGGAAACATTGACAGACTTTATGTTCTTGGGCTCCAAAATTACAGTGACTGCAGCCACTGTAGCCACTTTTAATGAAATTAAAAGATGCTTGCTCCTTGGAAGAAAAGCTATGACAAACGTAGACAACATATTAAAAAGCAGAAACATCACTTTGCTGGCAAAGGTCTGTCTAGTTAAAGCTATGGTTTTCCCAGTAGTGATGTAAGGATGTGAGAACTGGACCATTAAGAAGGCTGAGGGCCAGAGAAAGGATGCTTTTGAGCTGTGGTGCTGGAGAAGACTCTTGAGAGTTCCTGGGAAAGCAAGGAGATCATACCAGTCAATCCTAAAGAAATCAATCCTGAATATTCATTGGAAGGACTGATGCTGAAGCTGAAGCTCCAATACTTTGGCCGCCTGATTTAAAGAACCAACTGATTGGAAATGACCTCTATGCTGAGAAAGACTGAGAGCAGGAGGAGAAAGGGGAGACAGAATGAAATGTTTGGATGGCATCATTGACACAGTGGACATGAATTTCAGCAAGCTCCGGGAGAGAATGTGGGACAGGGAAGCCTGATGTGCTGCAGTCCTTGATGTCACAAAGACTTGGATATAACTGAGTGACTGAACAACAACAAACAATAAAGAGAGAATCTTAAATGCAAAAAGAGAAAAGCAACTTGTTAAATACAAGGGAATTCCCACAATATTACTAGCTGATTTTTTCAGCAGAAACTTGCAGACCAGAAGTAGATGGCATGATATATTCAAAGTGCTGAAAGAAAAAAAATGCCAACCAAGTATACTCTACCTAGGAAGACCATCATTCAGATTTGAAGGAGAAATAGAGAATTTCCCAGGCAAGCAATAGCTAAAAGAATTCATTACTACTAAACCAATCTTAAAAATAAAGTTAAAGGGATGTCTTTAAAATTAAAAGGTCCTAATTACAAGAAAATATATGAAAGTAAAATCTCAATGGTAAAAGCAAATATGTAGTAGTGGTAAAGGATTAACCATTTATAAAACTATAAACTTATAAACCACTTGCAAAGCTATAAAGGTTAAAAGACAAAAGTAGTAAAGTTAATAACTACAATAATTATTTGAAAAATACACAAATTAAAAGATGCAAAATTTGACATCAAAAACATAAAACAGGGGTAAAGTAAATACGTAGACTTTTTAGAATGAGTTCAAGTATAAGTTGCTAACAGCTTAAAATACATCATTTTATACCGAGATTGTTATATGTGATCCTCATGCCAACCACAAAGCAATTATCTACAATAGATAAACAAAGATAATGAAAAAGAAATCTAAACATAACACTGAAGAAAGTCATCAAACAATGAGAGAAGTGAGCTAGAGAATAAAAAAAAAAAGAGCAGAGTTACAAAAATACCCAGAAAACATTAACAAAATGCAATAAATATATACGTATAAAATTTTTACTTTTTATTCAAGATTGCTCTGGCTATTTGAGGATTTTTGTGTTTCCATACAATTCATGATATCATTTGTTCTAGTTCTGTGAAAAGTACTACTGGTAGCTTGATAAGGATTGCACTGAATCTATAGATAGTTTTGGGTAGTATTCTCATGTTCACTATATTGATTCTTCCAGTTCAAGAACATGGTATATTTTTCTATCTATTTGTGTCATCTTTGATTTCTTTCATCAATATTTTATAGTTTTATATATATGTCTTTTTTTTTCTTTAGGTAAATTTGTTCCTGAGTATTTTATTCTTTTGTTGAAATGGTGAATGGGATTGTTTCCTTAATTTCTATTTCTGTTTTCTCACTGTTAGTGTACAGGAATACAAGGGATTTCTGTGTATTAATTTTATACCCTGCAATATTACTATATTCATTGATTAGCTTTTTAAATTTTTCGGTGGTGTGTTTAGGGTTTTCTATCTAGAGGATAATGTCATCTGCAAACAGTGAGTGTTTCACTTCTTCTTTTCCAATGTAGATTATTTTATTTCTTCTTCTTCTCTGATGTCTGTGGCTTGGATTTCCAAAACTATGTATATTAGTAGTGGTGAAAGTGGACACACTTAAGAGAATGGAACTGGAGGAATCAACCTTCCTGACTTCAGACTATACTGCAAAGCTACAGTCATCAAGACAGCATGGTACTTGCACAAAGACAGAAAAATAAATTAATGGAACAAAATAGAAAGCCCAAAGATAAATCCATGCATATATGGACACCTTATCTTTGACAAAGGAGGCAAAAATATACAGTGGAGAAAAGACAGTCTCTTTAACAAGTGGTGCTGGGAAAACGTGTAAAAGAATCAAACTAGAACACTTTCTAAAACCATACCCAAAAATAAACTCAAAATGGATTAAAGATATAAATGTAAGACTAGAAACTACAAAATCTTTAGAGGAAAACATAGGAAGAACACTCTGACAGAAATCACAACAAGATTCTCTATGACCAACCTCCCAGAATAATGGAAATAAAAACAAAAATAAACAAATGTGACCTAATTAAACTTAAAAGCTTTTGTACAACGAAGGGAACAATAAGCAAGGTGAAAAGGCAGCCCTCAGAATGGGACAAACTAGTAACAAATGAAAGAACTGACAAAGAATTAAACTCCAAAATGTAAAAGCAGCCCATGCAGCTTAAAACCAGAAAAACAATAACTCAATTAAAAAGTGGGCAAAATAAATAAACAAACATTTCTTCAAAGAGGACATACAGATAGCTAATAAATAAATGAAAAGATGATCCGCATCACTCATTATCAGGGAAATGCAAATCAAAATCACAACGAGGTATCATCTCACGCCACCCAGAATGGCTGCCATCAAAAAGTCTACAAACAATACATGCTGGAGAGGGTGTGGAGAAAAGGCAACACTCTTATACATTCCTTGCATTCCTTGGTGGGAATGCAAGCTGATACAGCCACCATGGAGAACAGTGTGAAAATTCCTTGAAAAACTGGAAATATAACTGCCATATGACCCAGCAATTCCATTCCAGGACATACACACTGAGGAAACCAGAATTGAAAGAGACACATGTACCCCAGTGTTCATTGCAGCACTGTTTACAATAGCTAGGACATGGAAGCAACCTAGATGTCCATCAGCAGATAAATGGATAAGGAAGTCATGGTACATAAACACAATGGAATATTACTCAGCTATAAGAAGGCATGCATTTGGGTCAGTTCTAACGAAGTAGATGAAACTGGAGCCTACTACACAGAGTGAAGTAAGTCAGAAAGAGAAATACCAATACTGCATATTAATGCATATATATGGAATTTAGAAAGATGGTAACGATGATCTGAAATGCAAGGCACAAAAGTTCTTTATATCTTTACACAGATGTAAAGAACAGAATTTTGGACTCTGTGGGAGAAGGTGAA
Organism: Bos javanicus; assembly: GCF_032452875.1. NCBI lineage: Eukaryota > Metazoa > Chordata > Mammalia > Artiodactyla > Bovidae > Bos > Bos javanicus. The sequence goes on from NC_083897.1 coordinate 95,849,152, forward strand.
GGTGGGATGATTCAAAAAAATAGCATAGAAATGTGTATATTTTCATGTGTAAAATAGATGACCAGTGCAAGTTTGATGCCTGAAGCAGGGCACTCAAAGCAGTTGCTCTGGGATAACCCAGAGAGATGAAGGGGGGAGAGGCAGGCAGGAGGGGGTTTCAGGATGGGAGGACACATGCACACCCATGGGTGATTCATGTCTATATATGCCTAAAACCATCACAATATTATAAAGTAATGATTCTCCAATTAAAATTAATTAATTTAAAAAATTCTTTTTAAGACACAGATGTAAAGAACAGACTGTTGGACTCTGGGAGAAGGCGAGGGTGGGATGACTTGAGAGAATAGCATTGAAACATGCATATTATTATATGTGAAACAGATTGCCAGTCCAGGTTTGATGCCTGAGGCAGGGTGTTCAGGGCTGGTGCACTGGGATGACCCTGAGGGATGGGATGGGGAAGCAGGTGGGAGGGAGGGTCAGGATGGGGAACACATGTACACCCATGGCTGATTCATGTGAATGCATGGCAAAAACCACCACAATATTGTAATTAGCCTCCAATTAAAATTAAAATATATATATATATATATTTTAAAATTGAAGTGTAAGGGGAGAAAGAGATGACAGAGGATCATGTGGTTATGTGGCATCACTGACTCGATGGACATGAGTTTGAGCAAGCTCCAGGAGTTGGTGATGGACAGGGAAGCCTGGCATGCTGCAGTCATTGAGGTCACAAAGAGTTGGATATGACTAATCGACTGAACTGATAAATGATTGACAACATGATATTAGTTTCAGGTGTACAGCATAGTGATCCAAAATTTTTATAGATTATACTCCATTTAAAGTTATGACCAAATGATGGCTGTATTTTCCTCTGCTGTAAAATATATCCTTGTTGATTATCTCTCTTATACACAGCAGTTTGTATCACTTAATCCAATACCGCTATTTTGTCCCTTGTCTTTCTTTCCCATTCTAAATGATACTAACTAGTTTATTTTCTACATATGTGACACTGTTTTTGTTTTGTTATAGACATTACTTTGTTTTACTTTTTATTGCACATGCAAGTGATAAAAGTATTTTTCTTACTCTGCCTGACAATGCACTAAAAGTAATCATTTTTAAGTCCATACACATTGTTGCAATAGAACATTTCATTATTTTATGGTTGAGTAATATTCCATTATATATATATATATATGTGTGTGTGTGTGTGTGTGTGTGTGTGTGTTCCATCCAACCATCTCAACCTTTGTCAGCCCCTTCTCCTCCCATCTTCAATCTTTCCCAGCATCAGGGTCTTTTCAAATGAGTTAGTTCTTTGCATCAGGTGGCCAAAGTATTGGAGTTTCAGTTTCAGCATCAGTCCTTCCAATGAATATTCAGGACTGATTTCCTTTAGGATGGACTGGTTGGATCTCCTTGCAGTCAAGGGACTCTCAGTAGTCTTTTCCAATATCACAGTTCAAAAGCATCGATTCTTCAGCTCTCAGCTTTCTTATAGTCCAATGTTCATATCCATATAGGACTACCAGAAAAACCATAGCCTTGACTAGACAGACTTTGTTGGCAAAGAAATGTTGCTGCTTTTCAATATGCTGTCTAGGTTGGTCATAACTTTTCTTCCAAGAAACAAGCATCTTTTAATTTCATGGCTGCAGTCACCATCTGCAGTGATTTTGGAGTCCAAAAAAATTAAGTCTGTCACTGTTTTCACCATTTCCCCATCTATTTGACATGAAATGATGGGACCAGATGCCATGGTCTTTGTTTTATGAATGTTGAGCTTTAAGTCAATTTTTTTACTCTCCTATTTCACTTTCATGAAGAGGCTCTTTGGTTCTTCTTTGCTTTCTGTCATAAGTGAGGTGTCATCTGCATATCTGAGGTTACTGATATTTCTCCCGTCATTCTTGATCCCTGCTTATGTTTCATCCAACCCAGAGTTTCTCATCATGTACTCTGCATGTAAGTTAAATAAACAGGGTGACAATATACAGACTTGAAGAACTCCTTTTCCTATTTGGAACCAGTCTGTTGTTCCATGTCCAGTTCTAACTGTTGCTTCTTGACGTGCATACAGATTTCTCAACAGGCAGATCAGGTGGTCTGGTATTTCCATCTGTTTCCACAGTTTTGGTGATCCACACAGTCAAAGGTTTTGGCATAGTCAATAAAGCAGAAATAGATGTTTTCTGGAACTCTGTTGTTTTTGCAGTGATACAATGGATGTTGGCAATTTGATCTCTGGTTCCTCTGCCTTTTCTAAAACCAGCTTGAACATCTGGAAATTCACAGTTCACATATTGTTGAAGCCTGGGTTGGAAAATTTTGAGCATTACTTTTCTAGCATGTGAGATGAGTGCAATTGTGTGGTAGTTTGAGCATTTTTTGGCATTGCCTTTCTTTGGGATTGGAATGAAAACGTACCTTTTCCAGTGCTGTGGCCACTGCTGAGTTTTCCAAATTTGCTGGCATATTGAGTGCAGCATTTTTACAGCATCATCTTTCAGGATTTGAAACAGGTCAACTGGAATTCCATCACCTCCACTAGCTTTGTTTGTAGTGATGCTTCCTAAGGCCCACTTCATTTCACATTCCAGTAGGTCTGGCTCTAGGTGAGTGATCATACCATCATGATTATCTGGGTTGTGAAGATATTTTTGTGGAAAGTTCTTGCCACCTCTTCTTAACATCTTCTGCCTCTGTTAGGTCCATACCATTTCTGTCCTTTATCGAGTCCATCTTTGCATGAAATGTTCCCTTGGTATCTCCAGTGTTCTTGAAGAGATCTCTAGTCTTTCCCATTCTGTTGTTTTCCTCTATTTCTTTGCACTTTATCTCTGAGGAAGGCTTTCTTATCTCTCCTTGCTATTCTTTGGAACTCTGCATTTAAATAGCTATATCTTTCCTTTTCTCCTTTGCTTTTCATTTCTCTTGTTTTCACAGCTATTTGTAAGGCCTCCTCAGACAGCCATTTTGCTTTTTTGCACTTCTTTTTCTTGGGGATGGACTTGATCCCTGTCTCCTGTACTATGTGAATGAACCTCCGTCCAGAGTTCATCATGTACTGTCTATCAGATCTAGTCCCATAAATCTATTTCTAACTTCCACTATACAATTGTAAGGGATTTGATTTAGGTCATGGTATAATTACTTTACAATACTGTATTGGTTTTGCCATACATCAACATGAATCTGCCACAGGTATACACGTGTTCCCCATCCAGAACCCCGCTCCTTCCTCCCTCCCTGTACCATCCCTCTGGGTCGTCCCAGTGCACCAGCCCCAAGCAACCAGTATCATGCATTGAATTTGAACTGGCGATTCATTTCATATATGATATTATACATGTTTAAGAATTCTTCATTGATCAAAAGACAAAGACTAAACAGTTTCACAGTGGGATTATACTAAATATATAAAGAAGAGCTGTTAATACTTCTGAAACTATTTCAAAAAATTAAAAAGAATGTGCATGTGTGCTCAGCTATGTCCAACTTTTTGCAACCCCATGGATTATAGCCCATCAGGCTCCTCTATCCATGTAATTTTCCACGCAAGAATACTGAAACAGGTTGCCATGTCTTTCTCTAGGGGATCTTACTGACCCAGGGATCAAATCTGTGTCTCTTGAGCTTCTGTCATTGGCAGGTGGATTTGTTACCACTGACCCACCAGGGAAATTCTAAAGAAGAAGGAATCCTACCAAATTTATTCCATGAGGCTACCATTATCCTGATACCAAAACCAGACAAAGATATGACCAAAAAAATTAAAAGGCCAATATATTTGATGAACATAGATGGAAAATTTCTCAATAAACGACTAGCAAATTGAATCCAACAATATGTAAAAAGGATCAAGCACCATGATCAAGTATGATTTATTCTAGCAATGCAAATTGAAATCACTCAGTCATGTCTGACTCTTTGCAACCCCATGGCCTGTAGCTTGCCAGGCTCCTCAATCCTTGGGATTTTCCAGGCAAGAATACTGGAGGGGCTTGCCTTGTCTTTCTCTGGGGGATCCTTCAGACCCAGGGATCGAACCTGTGTCTCCCATACTGCAGACAGACTTTTTATTATCTGAGCCATCAGGGTAGACCCAGCAATGCATAGGGGATTCAGTATATGCAAATCAATCAACGTGATGCACCACATTAACAAGAGGAAGCATGAAAGTCACATGGCCATCTCAGTAGATGCAGAAAACGCATTTGATAAATTCAACATCCATGAATGATGAAAACTCTCATCAAAGTTGGTATATAGAGAACATATAATAAATGGTTCTTATGAGAAATCACAGGTAATATCATACTGAAAATTGAAAAGCTCTAAGTCTTTCCTCTAAATTCAGGAATAAGATAAGGACTCCCAAACTTCACCACTTCTATTCACATAGTATTGGATGTCCTAGATAGCATATTATTGGATATCCTAGCTACAGGAAGCAGACCAGAAAAAAGAAATCCAAATTCAAAGGGAAGATGTTAGGATGAGGCTTAGAGTCTCCCAACAAAAAACTAATGGAACTAATAAATGAATTCAGTAAAGTTCCAGAACAGAAATTAATATACAAATATATGTTGTTTTCCTATACACTAATAATAAATTATCAGAAAAATAACATAATTTCATTTGAAATCACATCAAAAGAATAAAATAAATAGGAATAAACTTAACTAAGGAGTTGAAAGACCTATACTCTGAAAACTATAAAACATTGATGAAGGAAATTAAAGGTGAGACAAAGAAATGGAAAGATATCCCATGTCCTTGGATTAGAAAAGTTAATATAATATTGTTAAAATGATCATACTACTCAAAGCAGATGATAGATATAATTCAATCCCTATCCAAGTACCCATGAAATTTTAACAGAAAACAACTAATCCTTAAATTTATACAGAGTCAAAAAAAAACCCCTAATTTCCAAAGCACTCTTGAAAAAAAGTTGGAGGTCTAACTTCTTCAGACTTTAGATTGTACCACAAAGGTACAGTAGTCAAAGCAGCATAGTACTGACACAAAAACATAGGCATAGATTAAGGGAACAGGGTAAAGCACCCAGAAATAAATCCACACACTTATGGTTAATTAATCTATGACAAAGGACACAAGAATATGCAGCAAACAAAAGACAATCTCTTTAAAAAGTTGTGCTAAGAAACCTGTACAACTACATGTAAAACAATGTGGTTAGAATATTTCCTTCTGCTATGTACAAAAGTAAGCTCAAAACTGAATACTTGAATGTAAGACTTGAAACCTTAAAACATCCAGAGAAAACCATAAAACTCCTAGAACACTATTTGACATAAATCCTAGAAATATTTTTTCGCATTTCTCTCCTAAGGCAAAAGAAAGAAAAGAAAAACATATATGGAACCTAATTAAACTTTAAATATTTTTCATGAGAAAGGAATTCATGGACAAAATGAAAGGACAATCTAATGAATGAGAGGAAATCTTTGCAACTGATATGACCTACTTATATGGTCAATATCCAAAATATTTAAACAGCTCAATGCTTTCAAATGCAAAAAAAAAAAAAAAAAAAAAAAAAACCCAGACAACTTAGTTAAAACAATGTGAGCATTGGGGTACACATGTCTCTTTCAATTCTGTTTTCCTTGGTGTGTATGCCCAACAGTGGGATAGCTGGGTTGTATGGCATACACCAGCGCAGAAGCAGTGGCTGTGCGGGCGCAGGAGGGCTGAGAGGAGCTATCCAAAATTCAAGGTCAAGAGGGACAGCTGTGAGAAGATACCCCTTGTCCAAGGTAAGGAGCAGTGGTTGTGCTTTGCTGGAGCAGCCGTGAAGAGAACTACCACGTCCAAGGTAAGAGAAACCCAAGTAAGATGGTAGGTGTTGCGAGAGGTGTCAGAGGGCAGACACACAAACCATAATCACAGAAAACTAGTCAATCTAATCCCACGGACCACAGCCTTGTCTAACTCAATGAAAGTAAGCCATGCCATGTGGGGCCACCCAAGACAGGCGGGTCATGGTGGAGAGGTCTGACAGAATGTGGTTCACTGGAGAAGGGAATGGCAAACCACTTCAGTATTCTTGCCTTGAGAACCCCATGAACAGTATGAAAAGGCAAAATGATAGGATACTGAAAGAGGAACTCCCCAGGTCGGTAGATGCCCAATATGCTACTGGAGATCAGTGGATAAATAACTCCAGAAAGAATGAAGGGATGGAGTCAAAGCAAAAACAATACCCAGTTGTGGATGTGACTGGTGATAGAAGCAAGGTTTGATGCTGTCAAGAGCAATATAGCATAGGAACCTGGAATGTTAGGTCCATGAATCAAGGCAAATTGGAAGTAGTCAAACAGGAGATGGCAAGAGTGAACATCAACATTCTAGGAATCAGCGAACTAAAATGGACTGGAATGGGTGAATTTAACTCAGATGACCATTATATCTACTACTGTGGGCAGGAATCCCTTAGAAGAAATGGAGTAGCCATTATGGTCAACAAAAGAGTCTGAAATGCAGTACTTGGATGCAACCTCAAAAACGACAGAATGATCTCTGTTCATTTCCAAGGCAAACCATTCAGTATCACAGTAATCCAAGTCTATGCCCCAACCAGTAACGCTGAAGAAGCTGAAGTTGAACGGTTCTATGAAGACCTACAAGACCTTTTAGAACTAACACCCCAAAAAAGATGTCTTTTTCATTATAGGGGACTGGAATGCAAAAGTAGGAAGTCAAGAAACACTTGGAGTAACAGGCAAATTTGGCCTTGGAATATGAAATGAAGCAGGGCAAAGGTTAATAGAGTTTTGCCAAGAGAACACACTGGTCATAGCAAACACCCTCTTCCAACAACACAAGAGAAGACTCTGCACATGAACATCACCAGATGGTCAACACTGCAGCCAAAGATGGAGAAGCCCTATACAGTCAGCAAAAACAAGACTGGGAGCTGACTGGCTCAGATCATGAACACCTTATTGCCAAATTCAGACTTAAATTGAAGAAAGTAGGGGAAACTAGTAGTCCATTCAGGTATGACCTAAATCAAATCTCTTATGATTATACAGTGGAAGTGTGAAATAGATTTAAGGGACTAGATCTGATAGATAGAGTGCCTGATTAACTATGGACTGAGGTTCATGACACTACAGGAGACAGGGATCAAGACCATCCCCATGGAAAAGGAATGCAAAAAAGCAAAATGGCTGTCTGAGGAGGCCTTACAAATAGCTGTGAAAAGAAGACAACCAAAAAGCAAAGGAGAAAAGGACAGATATAAGCATCTGAATGCAGAGTTTCAAAGAATAGCAGGGAGAGATAAGAAAGCCTTCCTCAGTGATCACTGCAAAGAAATAGAGGAAAACAACAGAATGGGAAAGACTAGAGATCTCTTCAAGAAAATTAGAGATACCAAGGGAACATTTCATGCAAAGATGGGCTTGATAAAGGACAGAAATGGTATGGACCTAACAGAAGCAGAAGATATTAAGAAGAGGTGGCAAGAATACACAGAACTGTACAAAAAAGATCTTCACAACCAAGATAATCACGATGGTGTGATCACTGACCTAGGGCCAGACATCCTGGAATGCGATCGTAAAGTGGGCCTTAGGAAGGATCATTACCAAGAAAGCTAGTGGAGGTGATGGAATTCCAGTTGAGCTATTCCAAATCCTGAAAGATGATGCTGTGAAAGTGCTGCACTCAATATGCCAACAAATTTGGAAAACTCAGCAGAGGCCACGGGACTGGAAAAGGTCAGTTTTCATTCCAATCCCAAAGAAAGGCAATGCCAAAGAATGCTCAAACTACCGCAGAATTGCACTCATCTCACACACTCATAAAGTACTGCTCAAAATTCTTCAAGCCAGGCTTCAGCAATGCGTGAACTGTGAACTTCCTGATGTTCAAGCTGGCTTTAGAAAAGTCAGAGGAACCAGAGATCAAATTGCCAACATCTGCTGGATCATCGAAAAAGCAAGAGAGTTCCAGAAAAACGTCTGTTTCTGCTTTATTGACTATGCCAAAGCCTTTGACTGTGTCGATCACAATCAACTGTGGAAAATTCTGAAAGAGATGAGAATACCAGACCACCTGACCTGCCTCTTAAGAAATTTGTATGCAGGTCAGGAAGCAACAGTTAGAACTGGACATGGAACAACAGACTGGTTCCAAATAGGAAAAGGAGTACATCAAGGCTGTATACTGTCACCCTGCTTATTTAAGTTATATGCAGAGTACATCATGAGAAACGCTGGGCTGGAAGAAGCACAAGCTGGAATCAAGATTGCCGGGAAATATGCAGATGACACCACCCTTATGGCAGAAAGTGAAGAGGAACTAAAAAGCCTCTTGATGAAGGTGAAAGAGGAGAATGAAAACATTGGCTTAAAGCTCAACATTCAGAAAACGAAGATCATAGCATCTGGTCCCATCACTTCATGGGAAATAGATGGGGAAACAGTGGAAACTGTGTCAGACTTTATTTTTGGGGGGCTCCAAAATCACTGCAGTTGGTGATTGCAGCCGTGAAATTAAAAGATGCTTACTCCTTGGAAGGAAAGTTATGACCAAACTAGATAGCATATTGAAAAGCAGAGACATTACTTTACCAACAAAGGTCCATCTAGTCAAGGCTATGGTTTTTCCAGTGGTCATGTATCGATGTGAGAGTTGGACTGTGAAGAAAGCTGAGCGCTGAAGAATTGATGCTTTTGAACTGTGGTGTTGGAGAAGACTCTTGAGAGTCCCTTGGACTGCAAGGAGATCCAACCAGTCCATTCTCAAGGAGATCAGCCCTGGGATTTCTTTGGAAGGAATGATGCTAGAGCTGAAACTGCAGTACTTTGGCCACCTCATGCCAAGTGTTGACTCATTGGAAAAGACTCTGATGCTGGAAGGGATTGGGGGCAGGAGGAGAAGGGGACGACAGAGGGTGAGATGGCTGGATGGCATCACTGACTCGATGGACGCGAGTCTGAGTGAACTCCAGGAGTTGGTGATGGACAGGGAGGCCTGGCGTGCTGCGATTCATGGGGTCGCAAAGAGTCAGACACGACTGAGTGAACTGAACCTTACGTTAGTTTTCTGTAACTCTTTCTCTGTTTTATAAATAAGCTAATTTGTACCCGTTTTGTTAGGTTCCATATATAAATGATATTGTATGATATTTGTCTTTCCCTATCTGACTTACTTCACTCAGTATGACAATCTCTATATCCATCCATGTTGCTGCAAATGGCTTTATTTTGTTATTAAGTCTGCCATTTTATTTTTTTTTCTTCTGATTCTTCTTCCTCTGTTTCAGTTTTATTGCCTTCCCTTGAGTACATTTAATGCTTCATTTTGATTTAGGTTTCATCGGGTTTTTATTATATTATTTTGTACAGCTTTCTTAGTGACTTTTCTTATTATTACAATACACATACAGAATTTATTGTCTATTGTTAACAGCATCTTAACAATTCAAGTCAAGTATGGAAACACTTTCATTTCAGTTCTTTTATCTTCACAACTTTTGAAATTTAATGATCTTAAAGTTTTCTTCTACATGTATTTAGCATCACAATAGGTAGTGTCCTAATTTTTTTTTAATATCAAGTTTGATTATTAAAGAAACTCAACCCACTATTTTTTATCAATTTTGTTTTTCATCTTTCCTTTCTGGAGGTTCCAATCTTCTTCTGTTATCATTTACTTTCTAAATATATGTGCTAGTGGCAAATATTATTATTTTCCTTCATCTGAGAATACTTTATCACTTCTTTATTTCTGAAGGATACTTTTGTCAGATATAGAAATAACGATTGACAGCTCTTTTCTTTCAGCCCTTGAATGTATATCATTGCAATCTGACCTCCATTGTCTCAAGATAAATTCACTGTCACTCAAATTGATATTCCTTTATAGGTTTCTCTGGCTGTTTCAAATCCTTTTTCTTTAGATTTCAGAATTTGATGAAGATTGTCTTGGATTGAATTTATTTGAATTTATCTTCTTTTGGATTTACTTAGCTTCTTAAATCTTCAGGTTTTATATCTTACTGAATTTTGGAAGTTAGCATCCATTATTCCTAGAATATTTTTTCCATTCTACTGTCTTTCTCCTTTCCTTCTGTGATTCAGAGGTTATTAATGTTAACTGTTTTCTTGTTGTCTCACCCAACTTTAGGTCTCTGTTCTCTTTTTTCAGTCAGTTTTCTCCCTGTCATTTTGATGGAGTAAATTATATTGATGTGCTCCTCCACTGTACTTTGTTGTTGTTCAGTCACTCAGTCATGTCTGACTCTTAGTGGTCCCATGGACTGCAGCAAACCAGGCTTCCCTGTCCTTCACTACCTCCTGGAGTTTGCTCAAATTCATGTCCATTGATGCCATCCAACCATCTCATCCTCTGTTGCTCTCTTCTCCCCCTGCCCTCAGTCTTTCCCAGCGTCAGTATCTTTTCCAATGAGTCAGTTCTTTGCATCAGCTGGCCAAAGTATTGGAGCTTCAGCTTCAGTATCAGTCCTTCCAATGAATATACAGGGTTGATTTCTTTTAGGATTGACTGGCTTGATAACCTTGCAGTCCAAAGGACTCTCAAGTGTTCTTTCCAGCGCCACTGTACTACTGGACCCATCTAGTGAGCTTTTTGTTTCAGCTGCCTTATTTTTCTGTTTTATAATTTTCATTTGTTCTTTCTTATACATCTTTGCTGAGTTTTTCTATTCTTAATTTGTTTCCAGGAAATTCATAACTGATTTTGAGACATTTTTATCATGACTAATCTTCTTTTCAGGTAATTTCTATATCTGGTTAATCTCGTTGTTGGCACTTGTTGATTGTCTTTTCTCATGCAAGTTGTGATTTTTTCTGGTTCTTGATATGATAAAGTATTTCCTATTGTTTTCTGGATACCTTCAATATTATGAGATCCTTTTTTGTTGAAAAAAGAGCAACTTCTCATTATTCTTTTTTCTTCTTCCTTATCTCCATATCCTCCTCCTTCTCTTCCTCTTCATGCAGGGAGTCCCCTTGTTAGGCATAGTACGAGGGTGAGGTGAACGTTTATATTCATCTCTCCTCTAAGTACCACTGATTCCAGTCCTTAAAAGTAGAGCACAGCCCCATACAGCCTCATTGCTAAAAAGGGAGTGGAAATTTAGATCTGTACTTAGCCCTTCTTACACTTTCTTAATAAAAATGGATCACCAACTCCTGTCAATTTTTTAACCTCCACTTGGTTGTGTGAACAGCTCTATATTGAACCCTGTTGACATCAGATAGAACTAAATAACAGGGATAACTTAACTACCTTCTTGTTACACAGTGAGAGTGGGAGTTCATGTCCACTCTGGCTCACCTGAAACTGAGGATGGTGAGGATAAAGAAAAGTGGAAAGCAAACTAACCTCATCTCCCACCACCTCATTCTGTCTGATTTTATCTCTTTGAAGCAGGTAGGCGTTATTCTCAGTTCTCCACTCAGCATGGTAACATAGGCAAGAAAGAAGTGAAATACAAATCTTACCATTTCATACAACCTCCTTCATTGAAGCCATATGATAGTGAAGGCTCAAGTTTCCACCTGATCCCACTGTATTTGGTATTTGGGATGGGAGGGCAATTTCTGACTAGTCCTGCATCACACTACCTGGTTCAGTCTTATAGCTCTCAAGTGGGTATGGAAGTTCATCTCCCTATTGATCCCTGCTAATACCAGGGGTGAGGGGAAAGTGGAAAGGTGACTAGACCTGACTCAGACAACCAGGCTCAGTCTTATTGAAGACCAATGGAAGCTGGAGAATCAGTTCACCCCTGAACCATGCTAATGCTACCCTGGCCAAAGAATCAAAGCACCACCTGGTTCCATCAGAGGAGGATCTAAAATCAGATCTCTGCTCATATCTGCTGACTTTAAACTTGAAAGAGATTTGAAGCCCCATCTTATTATGCTTGAGTGGGAATGGAAGGTCAACTCTCTGCTTGGCCTGCAGACGCCACCCAGCTGAGGAATCAGAGTGCCGACTGCATCTGTAAGGTTAGGGATAGAATATCAACTTCTTGTCTGTTCCTGAAGGGAGAATCAGAGTAATATAATTTGGTTCCACAAGGAAGGGAGGGAAATCAACCCCTCAGTCAAAGCTCCTGAATTCACTAAGAGGGTGTGATGATGGGGGAGTAGGGAGGGTTTGCCACTGGTATTTGGATGGAATAGGGTAGGTATTGTGAAAAACATTTTCTATTCTGTTAAGCCATCCTTTTCTCAGGGAAATAGGATCTTTTTTCTTCTTCTTCTTCTTTTTTTTTTTTTTTGTTCTTGTTTGTTTTCGTCTGTGTCTGTTGGTGGTTTGGAATCAGAGACTTCTGAAGGGCCCTGTTTGGAATGTATGATAGACAACTGGAAACCCCATGGAAATTGTCACCACGTTATTCCTCGAGTTCTGAAGTCTCTGGACTGTCCGCTTGCTTCTACTTTTCACAATGTCTGTTTGTTGTATTATTTCCAGATATTTTAAAAGATATAAGTTATAAAAGGGAAGATCTGTGAAGGATGTGGCCAAAATGAAGACAGAATCAGAAGGGTGCAATCTATATTTAACCAACCAACCCGGGAGTTTCTAATGCACAATGACATTTGAAAACCATTAGAATAGCCTAGAAAATGGTGTTTTTAGAAAGATGGAACTCCTGAACAAAAGAAAAAGTATAAACTAGTTAATATGCTGGGGAGGGGGCAACTTGATGAGATTTCAGTGTGTAAAGTGAGGAATATGGGAAGATACGTTTCACTGGAAGTAATATGAAAACACACAGATAGAAAGGCTAGGTTAGTCAAAAGTTTTAGGCAAAAGGCTGGCATGTTGGCTAAGAAATGTTATGGTTAAGAGTACAAGCTCAAGCTCTAGTGCAAACTTCCTTTGTTTTAGGAAATCCCAACTCATTTAATTTTCACCTATAAGAACTTTGAACAAGTTGCTTAACTCATCTGAGGTTTTATTTCCTGAACTATAAAATAAGAATAATAAAGACACCTACTTCAAAGTGTTGTGAGGATTATGTGAGGTAATATATACAAAATAGTTATTCAAGTACTTTGTACATACTGTGTGCCCAATACATGATACTTATTGTTAATATTTCAGTAATATTAGACTGTTACTATCATTCAGGATAATTTCATAAAGACGGTTCGTTTAGGTAGAATGTCTATTGGAAATTATTGCAAATGAGAAACGTTGCCTGCTCTATTAGTAAACAAAGGATTTTTAGTCATCAAATGATTATAGCCATCACTGATGGTAGTCCTGAGGGAACTCAGGATGGAGACAAATGGGCTGCCCACTGCCAAGCTCTTACCTTCTGCAACAACCCCAACAGTGCACTCTGAGGGGACTCAAGATGGGGAAGAACAGGATACTGGTCCTAGATAGCTAAAGTGCCTATCAAAAGAATAATTTTAATGAGCCCAGACTTTCGCATTTCCCATACATGGAAAAACACTGTCCTCATTAACTTGCAATATATGGTTGTCTTTAATAACAGCAAACTTTTAATGTTCCTACTATCTGGTCTTTGTTGCAATACTCCTATATATCCTGGCACCTTCCTTAACTCTTTAGAGCAGTCTCTCAGAGCTATCTGAGAAACTATCTTCCAGTCTTGAAGTCCTCAGAAACTCTGCCAAATAAAACATAACTCTTAACTTTTGCATTTTTTTCAATCAACACTGTAGTTCAAGTATCACTTATGTGAATTTCTTTTCCAGGGGAATACTGTAAAAATTGTGAAAAAGGTGCAGTGTTTGCTAAGCGGATCTTTGTATGTAATGTTTAAGAAGCAGGTTCTAGGAGAATTTTCTCAATTCTTTCCAGACTGGACAGTCTAGATTATATGTGTGGTTTCTATTTGCTCAGAGTTTAGTTTTTACTAGAATGGAGGTATGAGATGGGAGTGGGGGGCAATGTCGGATCAGCAAAGTATCATGTATTTCATCTGTGGAAACATATTGGTTTCCTTTATGGAAAGCTAGCTAAGAAAAGAAAATTAGGAGATACGATACACATAAGCAGGGAGAGAATTGACTTTATTATTGTATTAAGTCATTTAATGCTCACAACAATCATACGAGGTATAACAAGGAATAACAAATATGATTCCATGTTAGATCATTTAACCTTTGTTTTCTGTTTCTTTTACTACAAGTAAATCATAAAAGGATCTGCCTATAGCTTAAAGTAAACATAATTGTCCGTCTCCAAGAACACTGTCCCTCATGCCTGAATGTAAAACTAAAATACTTTCGTTCAATTCATAGGAAACATCTTGACCCTATTCTCCTGTGAATGGCTGAAGGAAAGAACAAATTAACATATCTCCTGGAGTGTGGCCAAAAATGAGATATTTGCAACAATGTATGGTGGTTCTGTGGTAAAGAATCTGCCTGCCAAGCAGGAGATGTGGGTGCAATCTTTGGGTTGGGAAGATCCCCTGGAGAAGGAAATGGCAACCCATTCCAGTACTCTTGCCTGGGAAATCCCATGGACAGAGGCACCAGCCAAGCTGCAGTCCATGGGGTCACAAAAGAGTATGAAGACTTAGCGACTAAAAAAAAAAAAAAAAAAAAATTACCTTTTGGCTTTCCTTCCACATAACTCTTCATCTTTGTTCTATAAAGTAAATTAGCATCCAGACCTTGGGAAGATGATTCTCTCAGACATTTGTCTGCCATCTTCTTGGGCTCCTGATTTTCTGAATAGCATCATTATTCCTTGACCCAACACCACATCTCCTGATTTTTTGGCCTGTTGTGTGGTGAGTAGACAAGCTTGGACGTGGTAACAGAGGCAGATGCTTTTATTGACCCCGAACTGTAGATAAGGCACAGAGGATTTACAAAACTATCCAACAGCCACAAAGCTACTAAATAACCTGATTAAGCTAGAATTTGGGTGTTAGTTCTAAAAGGCCTTGGAGGTCTTCATAGAACCTTTCAACTTCAGCTTCTTCAGTATTACTGGTTGGGCCATAGACTTGGATTACTGTGATATTGAATGGTTTGCCTTGGAAATGAACAGAGATCATTCTGTCGTTTTTGTGATTGCATCCAAGTACTGCATTTTGGACTCTTTAGTTGACCATGATGGCTACTCCATTTCTTCTAAGGGATTCCTGCCCGCAGTTGTAGATATAATGGTCATCTGAGTTAAATTCACCCATTCCTGTCCATTTTAGTTCGCTGATTCCTAGAATGTCAAACTTCACTATTGCCATCTCCTGTTTGACTACCTCCAATTTGCCTTGATTCATGGGCCTGACATTCCAGGTTCCTATGCAATATTGCTCTTTACAGCATCGGACCTTGCTTCTATCACCAGTCACATCCACAACTGGGTGTTTTGTTTTGTTTTGTTTTGTTTTTGCTTTGGCTGCATCCCTTCATTCTTTCTGGAGTTATTTCTCCACTGATCTCCAGTAGCATATTGGGCACCTACTGACCTGAGGAGTTCCTCTTTCAGTATCCTATCATTTTGCCTTTCATACTGTTCATGTGGTTCTCAAGGCCAGAATACTGAAGTGGTTTGCCATTCCCTTCTCCAGTGGACCACATTCTGTCAGACCTCTCTACTATGACCTGCCCGTTTTGGGTGGCCCCACAGGCATGGCTTAGTTTCACTGAGTTAGACAAGCCTGTGGTATTAGTGTGATTAGATTGACTAGTTTTCTGTGAGTATGGTTTCAGTGTGTCTGCCCTCTGATGCCCACGTGCAACACCTACCACCTTACTTGGGTTTCTCTTACCTCGGACCTGGGGTATCTCTTCACGGCTGTTCCAGCAAAGCGCAGCCACTGCTTCTTACCTTGGACAATGGGTATCTCATCACCGCAGCCTCTTCTGACCTTGAACGTGGAATAGCTCCTCTAGGCCCTCCCACCCGCACAGCCACCACTTCTTGGAGGTGGGGTTGCTCCTCCTGGCTGCGGCCCCTGGCCTCGGGTGTGGGGTAGGTCCTCCTGGCCGCCACCCCTGGCCTTGGGCATGGGGTAGGTCCTCCTGGCTGCTGCCCCTGGCCTCGGACGTGGGGTAGCTCCTCCAGGCCACCTCCCCTGGGGCATGAGGTCCTCCCGGCTTCTGCCCCTGACTCAGACATGGGGTAGCACCTCTCAGCTATTTTTGCTTTGGCTCCATCCCTTCATTCTTTCTGGAGTTATTTCTCCACTGATCTCCAGTAGCATATTGGGCACCTACTGACCTGGGGAGTTCCTCTTTCAGTATCCTATCATTTTGCCTTTCATACTGTTCATGGGGTTCTCAAGGCAAGAATACTGAAGTGGTTTGCCATTCCCTTCTGAGAAATGCAAATCAAAACCACAATGAGGTACCATATCACACCAGTCAGAATGACGGCCATCAAAAAGTCTACAAGCAATAAATGCTTGAGATGGTGTGGAGAAAAGGGAACCCTCTTACACTGTCAGTGGGAATGCAAACTAGTACAACCACTATGAAGAAGAGTGTGGAGATTCATTAAAAAACTGAAAATTGAACTGCCACATGAACAAGCAATCCCACTACTGGCCATACACACCAAGGAAACCAGAAGTGAAAGAGACACATGTACTCCAACGTTCATTGCAGCACTGTTTACAATACCTAGGACATGGAAGCAACCTAGATGTCCATTGGTAGATGAATGGGTAAGGGACTGTGTTACATATATACGATGAAATATTACTCAGCTATAAAAAAAGAATATATTTGAATCAGTTCTAATGAGGTGGATGAAACTGGAGCCTATTTTACAGAGTGAAGTAAGCAGAAAGAGAAACACCAATAGAATATATTAACACATATATATGGAATTTAGAAAGATGGTAATGATGATATTATATGCAGGACAGCACAGGGGAAAAACAAGTGTAGAGAACAGACTTTTGGACTCTCTGATAGATGGCGAGGGTGGGATGATTTGAGAAAGTAGCATTGAAACATGTATATTACCATATGTAAATTAGACAACCAATGCAAGTTCGATGCATGAGGCAGGGCACTCAAAGCCAGTGCTCTGGAACAATTCAGAAGGATGAGGTGGGGAATCAGGTGGGAGGGTGTTTCAGGATGGGGAAACACATGTATACCTGTGGCTGATTCATCTTGGTGTATGGCAAAAAAACCCCACAATATTGTAAATTAATAGCCTCAAATTAAATAAATTAATTTTTTAAAAAAATCTCTTGGTTTAATGATTTTTTTCCTAATTTTAAAACATTTCTATTCAATTTATTTCCTCTGTGACCTTTATTACTTTCTTCCTTCTGATGAGTTGGGTTTTGATTTCTCTTTTTTTTTCTAATTATTTTTGGAGGTAGATAGGCTTTTTATTTGAGATGTTTCTTGTTTCTTGAGAATGCCTTTATCATTATCAGCTTTCCTGTTAGAATTGCTTACATTGCATGCTATAGATTTTGTAATGTTGTGTTTTCATTTTGTTTATCTTGAGGTATTTTCTGATTTCTTCTTTGATTGTACTAGGGACTCTGATGTTTTGGTACCACATTGTTTAGTCTTCATGTGTCTGTTATTTTCTTCACTTTCCTTCTGTGGTTGATTTCTAGCTTCCTACTACTTTATACAGAAAAGATGCTTGAAGTAATTTCTATCATCTTAAATTTGTTGAGGCTTGTTTTGTAACATAGCATGTAGTCTACCCTAAAAAAAAATGTTTCAGGTACACTTGCAAAGAATGTGTTTTCTTTTTCTTAATCGTTCACTCTTCTATAGATATCAATTAAGTCCAAGAAATCTATTGTGTCATTAGGACCTCTGGTGCTTAATTGACTTTCTGTAAGAATGATCTGTCCATTAATGTCAGTATATTATTTTATTATATTATTGTCAGTTTCTCCTTTTATGTCTGTTAATAATTGTTTTATGTATTTATGTCCTCCTATATTGGGTGTGTTTGTTAAAAATACAATATTCCCTTCTTGTATTGATTCCTTTATTATTATATAGTATAATTCTTTGTCTTTTTTATGGACTTTGTTTTAAAATGTTTTGCTTGATATGAGAATTTCTAACCCTATTTTCTTCTTGTTTACATTTATATGAAGTATCATTTTCCATCCCCTTACTTTAAATCTATGTGTGACTTTAGCTCATAGATGAGTCTCCTGTAGGCAGCATATTGTAGGTTCTTTTTTAAATCTATTCTGCCATTCTATTTCAATGTAGAATTTAGTCTACAATGGCATTTAAAGTAATTATTGCGAGTATCTATCACCATTTTAATCCTTGTTATCCAGTTGCTTTTATATCTCTTCTTTGTTCACTTCATCTTTATATTTTTTCTTTTGTAGTTTAGCTATATCCTTTTATGGTATTCTTGAGTTCTTTTCTTTTTGGATTTTCTGAATCTGTTGTATATTTTTGACTTGTGGTTACCACAGAGTTCAGGGACTTCCTAGGTGGTGCTAGTGGTAAAGAATCTGCCTGCCTTTGAGGTTAAGTATGTCCCATTTATTTATTTTTGTTTTTATTGCCATTACTCTAGGAAATGAAATATTGCTGTGATTTATGTCAGAGTGTTCTATGTTTTCCTCTAAGATTTCTATTGTTGCTGGTCTTACACTTAGGTTTTTAAACCATTTTGAGTTTATCTTTATGTGTGGTGTTAGGAAATGTTCTAATTTAATTCTTTTACACATAGCTGTCCAGTTTCCTCAGAACCATTTGTTGAAAAGACTATCCTTTTTCCATTGTATATTCTTGCTTCCTTTGTCAAAGACAAGGTGATGTGAGGATAAACAAGGTGAAAAGACAACTCTCGGAATGGGAGAAAGTAATAGCAAATGAAACAATTGACAAAGGATTAATCTCCAAAATATACAAGCAGCTCATTCAGCTCAATACCAGAAAAACGAATGACCCAAACCCCCAAAAAATGTGGGCAGGAGACCTAAACAGATACTTCTCCAAGGAAGACAAACAGATGGGTAATAAACACATTAAAAAGGTGATCTATATTGCTTATTAGAGAAATGCAAATCAAAACTATAATGAGGTATCACCTCATATTGCTCAGATAGCCATCATCAAAAAATCTACAAACAATAAATGCTGGGGAAAGTGTGAAGAGATGGGGAAAGTGTGAAGAGATGGGAATCTCCTTGCACTGTTGATGGGAATGTAAATTGATGCAGCCACTATGGAGAACAGTATGGAGATTCATTAAAAAACTGGAAATAAAACTACCATATGACCCAACAATCCCACTATTGGGCATATACCCTGAGAAAACCATAATTGAAAAAGACATATGTATCCCAACGTTCACTGCAGCACGATTTATAATAGCTAAGACATGGGAGAAACCTAGATGTCCATCAACAAGTGAGTGGATAAAGGTGTTGTGGTACATATATACAATGGAATATTATTCAGCCATAAAAAGGAATGCATTTGAGGCAGATCTAATGAGTTGGATGAACCTAGAGACTGCTGTAAGAGTGAAATCAGAAAGAGAAACATATATCTAATATATTAACACATATATATGTAATCTGGAAATATGGTACTGATGAGCCTACTGGCAGCACAGCAGTGGAGACACTGACGTAGAAAAACAGATTTGTGGACACAATTAGTAAAGAAGAGGGTGGGGTAAAATGGGAGAATAGCACTGAAACCCATATTTTACAACATGTGAAATAGACAGCCAGTGGGAATTTGCTGCACGATGCAAGGATGTCAAATCCAGTGCTCTGTGGTAACCTAGAGGGGCGGGATGGGGTGGAAGGTGGTAGGGAGATTCAAGAGGGAGAGGATGTGTGTATACCTATGGTTGGTTGATTCATGTTGATGTATGGCAGAAATCAGCACAATATTGTAAAGCAATTATCATGCAATTATTATTTAAAATAATTTAAAAAGAGTAATTAAAGATCCTCTTGATGAGGGTGAAGAAGGAGAGTGGAAAAGTTGACTTAAAACTCAACATTTAAAAAACTAAGATCACGGCATCCAGTGCCATCACTTCATGGAAAATAGAAAGTGAAAAAGTAGAAGCAGTGACAAATTTTATTTTCTTGGGCTCAAAAATCACTGCAGACAGTGACTACAGCCATGATATTAAAAGACACTTGCTCTTTGGAAGGAAAGCTATAACAATCTTAGCACATTAAAAAGCAAAGAAAAGACATCACTATGCTGACAAAGGTCCATATAGTCAAACCTATGGTTTTGCTAGTAGTCACGTACAGATGTAAGAGTTTGACCACAAAGCAGGCTGAGTGCCAAAGAATTGATGCTTTCAAATTGTGGTGCTGGAGAAGATTCTTGAGAGTCCCTTGAACTGTAACAAGATCAAACCAGTCTATCCTAAAGGAAATCAACCCTGAATATTCATTGGAAGGACTGATGCTGAAGCTGAAGCCATGGTACTTTGGCTACCGTATACAAACTGCCAACTCATTGGAAAAAATCCTAATGCTGGGAAAGATTGAAGGCAAAAGGAAAACAGGGCAGCAGAAGATGAAATATTTAGATACATCACTGATTCAATGGACATGAATTAGAGCACACTCCAGGAGATAGTGAAAGACAAGGAAGCCTGGCTTGTTGCAGTCCATGGGATCACAAAGAGTCAGACATGACTTAGCAACTGAACAATAGCAGTATTAAAAAAAATATATTGTAAAATTAAAATAAATTTATATTTTAAAAAATGCATATTTAAAAAAAAGTCAGTCTGCCAATGCAGAAGACACAAGAGACTCAGGTTTGAGCCCTGGGTCAGGAAAATCCCCTGGAACAGGAAATGGCCATCCATGCAAATATTCTTGCCTGGAAAAAACCATGGACTGTGGAGCCTGATGACCTACAGTCCATAGGACTGGAAAGAATCAGACACAAATAAGCACACACACATTCACACACACACATGGAGTTCAAGTATACTGACCCATAAATATATTTTCTTGCTTTAAACTGATACTCATTCAAGTTGAGACTCATTCCAAAAGATCAACAATTTTATACTCTCCCCAATGTTTTTTTTTTCTAATGTCCTGTTTCACATCTTCATACATATCTTTTTGCTGTTAATTGTACTATACATCACAGGAAATTCTGTTCAGTGCTCTATGGTAACCTATATGGGAAGGAAATTAAAAATCAAAATATTAAAAATAAATATATATGTATTTATATATATTCTATATATATATGTCCCCCTTTTTCTTAATTTGCTTCCCATATATATACATATCTGATTCAAATGACTGAATATATATATTCAGGGACTTGAATTTGAAGAATACATATGTGTGTGGGTATGTGTGTATATATATCAGCTGGCAAATAATCTGCCTCCAATGCAGGAAATCCTGGTTTAACTTCTGGGTTGGGAAGATCCCTGCAGAAGGGATAGGCCATCCACTTCAGTATTCTTGGGCTTCCCTGGTGGCTCAGATGGTAAAGAATCTGCCTGCAATGCAGGAGACCTGGGTTGGATCCCTGGGTTGGGAAGATGCCCTGAAGGAGGGCATGGCAACCCACTCCAGTATTGTTGCCTGGAGAATCTCCATGGACAAAGGAGCCTGGCAGGCTACAGTCCATGTAGACTCAAAGAGTCAGACATGATTGAGTGACTAAGCACAGCACAGCATATATATATATATATATATATATATATATATATATATATATATATAATTCCCTTAATTGTAGTTATAATTGCTTCCACAATTTTTGCTGTTTTTAAATATATGTAATGACTTGATAAAATGATCTTCAAGCCTTTTATATATTTGCCTTTCCTGTTCCTATTGTCATCTCTCTTTTCTTGAGATTCTTGGTTCTTTTCTATTTAGAATAGGCCATTCAATATTTCTTTGAGAGTATGCTTAATACTGCTGGGTTCTTTTAGGTTTTGTTTGCTTAAGAAATTCTTTATCTCTCCTATTCTGAATGATAATCTTGCTGGTGAGAGGATCCTTTGTTACAGATTTTTCTGTTCATGTGTTTGAATAGATCATGCTACTTCTTTCTATGCTACAAAGTTTCTTCAGAGAAATCAGCTGGTAGCCTTATGGAGGTTGCCTTGTAACTCTTTGTTTCTCTCTGTCTTTCCTTTTTTCTTTCCAAGTTTTTAAATTGGAATACAGTTGTGTTACACTGCTCTATCAGTTTCTACTATACAACAAAGCGAATCATATATATATATATATATATATATATATATATATATATATATATATGATATATGATTGTTGTTCAGTTGCCCAGTTTTGTCAAACTCTTAGCAACCTCATGGACTGCAGCATGCCAGGCTTCCCTGTTCCTCACCATTTCCAGAAGTTTGCCCAAGTTCGTGTCCATTGCATCAGTGATACCATCCAGCCATCTCATCCTCTGACATCCTCTGACATCTTCTTCTCCTTCTGCCCTCAATCTTTCCCAGCATCAGGGACTTTTCTAATGAGTCACCTGTTCGCATCAGGTGACCAAAATACTAGAGCTTCAGCTTCAGCATCAGTCCTTCCAATGAATATTCAGTATTGATTTCCTTTCGGATTGACTGGTTTGATCTCCATGCTGTCCAAGGGACTCCCAGGAGTCTTCATCAACACCACAGTTCGAAAGCATCAATTCTTTGGCATTCTGCCTTCTTTACAGTCCAGCTCTCACAATCATATGTGACCACTGGGAAAACCATAGACTTGACTCTATGGACCTTTGTCAGCAGAATAATAGCTTTGCTTTTCAATGCACTGTCTAGGTTTGTCATAGCTTTCCTGGCAAGAAGCAGTTGTCTTCTGATTTCATGGCTACAGTCACCATTTGCAGTGATTTTAGAGCCCAAGAAGAGGAAATATGTCACTACTTCCACATTTTCCCCTTCTATTTGCCATGAAGTAAGAGGGCCAGATGCCATGACTTTAGTTTCTTTAATATTTATTTTTAAGCCAGCTCTTTCACTCTTCTCCTTCACCAGCATTAAGAGGCTTAGTTCCTCTTTGCTTTCTGCCATTAGATTGGTATCATCTGCATATGCAAGACTGTTGATTATATATATATATCTCCCAGCTTTTTTTGGATTTCCTTCCCGTAAAGATGATCACAGAGCACTGAATAGAGTTACCTGTGATATATAGTAGTTTCTCATTAGTTATATATTTTATACATCAGTTCAGTTGAGTCACTCAGTCATGTCTGAATCTTTGTGACCCCATGAACTAAAGCACGCCAGGGTTCCCTGTTCATCACCAACCCCCAGAGCTTGCTCAAACTCATGTCCATCGAGTTCGTGATGCCATCCAACCATCTCATCCTCTGTCGTCCTCTTCTCCTGCTTTCAATCTTTCCCAGCATCAAGGTCTTTTCCAATTAGTTCTTCACATCAAGTGGCCAAAGAATCCTGGACAATCATGAGCAAGTCTGGGTCAGTGTCTTGTGGGATCACTGCTCTTCTCATCTGGGTCTTGGTGCATGCAAAGTTTTGTTTGTGCCCTCCAAGACTGGAGTCTCTGTTTCCCTCAGTCCTCTGGAAATTCTATAATTAAATCCTGCTGGTCCTCAAGGCCAAATTTGGGATTCCCAGTCCCTTTTTTGTATCCCCAGGCTGGCATGTCTGACGTGGGGTTCAGAGCCTTTACAAGACTGTGAGAACTTCTTTGATATTATTGTTCTCCAGCCTGTGGGTCACCCACCTGGCAGGTATGGGATTTGGATTTATCATGATTGAGCCCCTCCTACGATCTTGTGGATTCTTCTTTGTCTTTGAATGTGGGATAGCTTTATTACTATTTTTTTTTTTTTGGTGGGTTTCAGCATCTTCCTGTTGATGGTTGTGCAACAGCTAGTAGCAGTTTTGGTGCTCTCACAGGGGGAGATGAGTGCACATCCTTGTACTCAGCCATCTTGAACTGGAAGCTTCATTTGTAGACTTTTTGATGACAGCCATTCTGACTGGGCAGAAGAAGAAACCCCAATAAGACAGTAGGAGGGGTGAAATTGCATTTAGAATCAAACCCCATAACCACCAGGGATGCTCAGAGGGCTTAAAAAAAAAAATCTTGTGCTTACCAAGACCCAGAGACCCCATAGAGTCTGAGCCAGACCTGTGTTCGAGTGTCTCCTGCAGAGGTATGGGTCAGCAGCGGACTGCTACAGGGACAGGGGCTCTGGGTACAGAAGACCTGGGTATGACATAAGTCCTCTTGGAGGAGGTCACCATTAACCCCACCATAGATCCACCAGAACTTACACAAGACTGGGGATACAGTCTCTTGGAGGGCACAAACAAATTCTTGTGTGCACCAGGACTCAAGAGAAAGGAGCAATGACCCCACAAAAGACTGACTCAGAGTTGCCCATGATTGTCCAGGAGTGTCTGGCAGAGGCATGGGTCAGTGGTGGCCTGATACAGGGTTGGAGGCACTGAGTGTAGCAGTGTGCACATGGGACCTTCTGAAGGAGGTCGCCATTATTTTCATTACCTCCACCATAGTTTGGCTTCAGGTCAAACAACAGGGAGGAGACATAGCCCCACCCATCAACAGAAAATTGGATTAAAGATTTACTGAGCATGGCCCCACCCATCAGAACAAGACCCAGGTTCCCCCTCAGTCAGTCTCTCCCATCAAGTAGCTTCCATAGCCTCTTATCCTTCTCCATCAGAGGGCAGACAAAATAGAAACCACAATCCTAGAAAACTAACCAATCTAATCACATGGACCACAGCCTTGTCTAACTCAATGAAACTATGAGCCATGCTATGTAGGGCCACCCAAGATGGACAGATCATGGTGGAGAATTCTGACAAAACGTGGTGCACTGGAGAAGGGAATGGCAAACCACTTCAGTATTCTTGTTTTGAGAATCCCATGAACAGTATGAAAAGGCAAAAAGATAAGACACTGAAAGATGAACTCGCCAGGTCGATAGGTGCCCAATATGCTACTGGAGATCAGTGGAGAAATAACTGCAGAAATAATGAAGAAATGGAGCCAAAGCAAAAACAACACCCAGTTGTGGATACGACTGGTGATGGAAGTAAAATCCAATGCTGTAAAGAGCAATCTTGCATAGGAACATGGAATGTTAGGTCCATGAATCAAGGCAAATTGGAAGTAGTCAAAGAGGAGATGGCAAGAGTGAACGTAAACATTTTAGGAATCAGCGAACTAAAATGGACTGGAGTGGGTGAATTTAACTCAGATGACCATTAACTCTACTACTGTGGGCAAGAATCCCTTAGAAGAAATGGAGTAACCATTATACTTAATTAAAGAGTCCAAAATGCAGTACTTGGATGCAATCTCAAAAATGACAGTATGATCTCTGTTCATTTTCAAGGCAATCCATTCAATATCACAGTAATCCAAGTCTATGCCCCTACCAGGAATGCTGAAGAAGCTGAATTTGAATGATTCTATGAAGATCTATAAGACCTTCTCGAACTAACACCCCAAAAGCTGTCCTTTTCATTATAGGGGACTGGAATGCAAAAGTAGAAAGTCAAGAAATACCTGGAGTAACAGGCAACTTTGGTCTTAAATGAAGTACAGAATGAAGCAGGACAAGGGCTAATAGTGTTTTGGCAAGAGAACACACTGGTCACAGCAAACACCCGCTTCCAAGAACACAACTGAAGACTGTATATACAGACATCACAAGATGGTCAATACTGAAATCAGATTGATTATATTCTTTGCAGCCAAAGATGGAGAAGCTCTATACAGTCAGCAAAAATAAGACCAGGAGGTGACTGTGGATCAGATCATGAACTCATTTTTGCCAAATTCAGACTGAAATTGAACAAAGTAGGGAAAAGCACTAGACCATTCAGGTATGACCTTAATCAAATCCCTTATGATTATACAGTGGAAGTGACAAATAGATTCAAGGGATTTGATCTGATAGACAGAGCGCCTAAAGAACTATGGTTAGAGGTTCATGCCATTGTACAGGAGGCAGAGATCAAGACCATCCCCCAAAAAAAGAAATTCAAAAAGGCAAACTGGTTGTTTGAGGAGGCGTTACAAATAGTTCAGAAAAGAAGAGAGGTGAAAGAGAAAGGAGAAAAGGAAAGATATACCCATTTGAATGCAGAATTACAAAGAAGAGCAAGGAGAGATAAGAAAGCTTTCCTCAGAGATCCATGCAAAGAAGTAGAGGAAAGCAACAGAATGGGAAAGACTAGAGAGAATGAGAGATACCAAGGGGATATTTCATGCAAAGATGGGCTCAAGAAAGGACAAAAATGGCATGGACCTAACAGAAGTAGAAGATATTAAGAAGAGGTGGCAAGAATATGCAGAAGAATTATACAAAAAAGATCTTCATGACCCAGATAACCATGATGGTGTGATCACTCACCTAGAGCCAGACATCCTGAAGTGTGAAGTCCAGTGGGCCTTTTGAAGCATCACTATGAACAAAGCTAGTGGAGGTGATGGAATTGCAGTTGTGCTATTTCAAATCCTCAAAGATGGTGCTGTGAAAGTGCTGCACTGAGATCAGATCAATTGCTCAGTCGTGTCCGACTCTTTGCGACCCCATGAATCGCAGCACACCAGGCCTCCCTGTCCATCACCAACTCCCAGAGTTCACTCAGACTCATGTCCATCGAGTCAGTGATGCCATCCAGCCATCTCATCCTCTGTCGTCCCCTTCTCCTCCTGACCCCAATCCCTCCCAGCATCAGAGTCTTTTCCAATGAGTCAACTCTTCACATGAGATGGCCAAAGTACTGGAGTTTCAGCTTTAGCATCATTCCTTCCAAAGAAATCCCAGGGCTGATCTCCTTCAGAATGGACTGGCTGGATCTCCTTGCAGGCCAAGGGACTCTCAAGAGTCTTCTCCAAAACCACAGTTCAAAACCATCAATTCTTCGGTGCTCAGCCTTCTTCACAGTCCAACTCTCACATCCATGTATGACCACAGGAAAAACCATAGCCTTGACTAGACGAACCTTTGTTGGCAAAGTAATGTCTCTGCTTTTCAATACGCTATCTAGGTTGGTCATAACTTTCCTTCCAAGGAGTAAGCGTCTTTTTATTTCATGGCTGCAGTCACCATCTGCAGTGATTTTGGAGCCCAGAAAAATAAAGTCTAACACTGTTTCCACTGTTTCCCCATCTATTTCCCATGAAGTGATGGGACCAGATGCCATGATCTTCGTTTTCTGAATGTTGAGCTTTAAGCCAACTTTTTCACTCTCCACTTTCCCTTTCATCAAGAGACTTTTTAGTTCCTGTTCACTTTCTGCCATAAGGGTGGTGTCATCTGCATAGGTGAGGTTATTGATATTTCTCCCGGCAATCTTGATTCCAGCTTGTGTTTCTTCCAGTCCAGCATTTCTCATGATGTACTCTGCATATAAGTTAAATAAACAGGGTGACAATATACAGCCTTGACGTACTCCTTTTCCTATTTGGAATCAGTCTGTTGTTCCATGTCCAATTCTAACTGTTGCTTCCTGACCTGCATCCAGATTTCTCAAGAGACAGATCAGGTGGTCTGGTATTCTCATCTCTTTCAGAATTTTCCACAGTTGATTGTGATCCACACAGTCAAAGGCTTTGGCATAGTCAGTAAAGCAGAAATAGATGTTTTTCCGGAACTCTCCTGTTTTTTCCATGATCCAGCGGATGTTGGCAATTTGATCTCTGGTTTCTCTGCCTTTTCTAAAACCAGTTTGAACATCAGGAAGTTCACGGTTCACATATTGCTTAAGCCTGGTTTGGAGAATTTTGAGCATCACTTTACTAGCGTGTGAGATGAGTGCAATTGTGTGGTAGGTTGAGCATTCTTTTGCATTGCCTTTCTTTGGGATTGGAATGAAAACTGACCTTTCCCAGTCCTGTGGCCACTGCTGAGTTTTCCAAATTTGCTGGCATATTGAGTGTACCACTTGCACAGCACCATCTTTCAGGATTTGGAATAGTTCAACTGGAATTCCATCACCTCCACTAGCTTTGTTCGTAGTGATGCTTTCTAAGGCCCACTTGACTTCACATTCCAGGATGTCTGGCTCTAGGTCAGCAACCACACCATCGTGATTATCTGGGTCATGAAGCTCTTTTTTGTACAGTTCTTTTGTGTATTCTTGCCATCTCTTCTTAATATCTTCTGCTTCTTTAGGTCCATACCATTTCTGTCCTTTATCGAGCCCATCTTTGCATGAAATGTTCCTTTGGTATCTCTGATTTTCTTGAAGAGATCTCTAGTCTTTCCCGTTCTATTATTTTCTTCTATTTCTTTGCATTGATCACTGAAGAAGGCTTTCTTATCTCTTCTTGCTATTCTTGGAACTCTGCATTCAGATGTTTATATCTTTCCTTTTCTCCTTTGCTATTTGCTTCTCTTCTTTTCATAGCTATTTGTAAGGCCTCCCCAAACAGCCATTTTGCTTTTTTGCATTTCTTTTCCATGGGGATGGTGATCCCTGTCTCCTGTACAATGTCACGAACCTCATTCCATAGTCCATCAGGCACTCTATCAGATATGACTGTATGATAGTCATATCTGATCTCCTGTACAATGTCACGAACCTCATTCCATAGTTCATCTTTCACTCTATCTATCATATATGCACTCAATATGCCATCAAATTAGGAAAACTCAGTAGTGGCCATAGGACTGGAGAAGGTCAGTTTTCATTCCAATCCCTAAGAAAATCAATGCCAAAGAATGCTTAAACTACCACCCAATTGCACTCATCCCACACATTAGCAAAGTAATGCTCAAAATTCTCCAAGCTAGGCTTCAATAATATGTGAACCGTGAAGTTCCAGATGTTCAAGCTGGATTTAGAAAAGTCAGAAGAACCAGATATCAAATTGCCAATATCCGTTGGATCATCAAAAATGCAAGAGAGTTCCAGAAAAACATCTACTTCTGCTTTACTGTCTATTCCAAGCCTTTGACTGTGCGGATCACAACAAACTGTGGAAAATTCTTCAAGACATCTCCCTAAAGGAGATCAATCCTGAGTATCCATTGAAAGGACTGATGCTGAAGCTGAACCTCCAATACTTTGGCCACCTAATGAGAAGAAGTGAATCTTTTGAAAAGACCCTGATTCTGGGAAAGATTGAAGGCAGGAGGAGAAGGGGACACCAGAGGATGAGATGGTTGGATGGCATCACTGACTCAATGGGCATGAGTTTGAGTAGGCTTCAGGAGTTGACGATGGACAGGGAAGCCTGGCATGCTGCAGTCCATGGGGTCAGAAAGAGTCAGACACGACTGAGTGACTGAACTGAACTGAACTGATTCTGGCAGTTGTGAGGTGATACCTCATTATAGATTTGGTTTGCATTTCTCTAATAATTAGTGATGTTGAGCATTTTATCATGTTTGTTAGCCATCTGTACATCTTCTTTGGAGAAATGTCTATTTAGGTATTCTGCCCATTTTTGATTGGGTTGTTTGCTTTTTTTTCTTATTTAACTCCATTAGCTGTCTTTAAATTTTGGAGATTAATCCTTTCTTCACTGCTTCATCTGAAAATATTTTTCCCATTTTGAGGGTTGCCTTTTCATTTTGTTATGGTTTTCTTTGCTTTACAAAAGCTTTTAAGTTTAATTAGGTCAGATTTGGGGAGTTTTGTTTTTATTTTACTGTAAGCAGTGGCTTGAAAAAAAGATCTTGCTATGGTTTGTGTCAGAGAGTGTTCCGTCTATATTTATCTCTAGGAATTTGATAATATCTGACCTTACATTTAGGTCTTTAATCCAGCTTGAGTTAAGTTTTTTTTGTGGTGTTAGGGGGTGTTATAATTTTATTCTTTTACATGTAGTTGTCCAGTTTTCCCAGCACCACATATTGAAAAGACTGTCTTTTCTCCATTGTATATTCTTGCCTATTTTGTCACAGATTAGTTGGCCATAGGTGTGTGGGTTATCTCTGGGCCTTCTATGTAGTTTGATCTATATTCTGTTTCTGTACCATTACCATACTTTCTTGATTACTGTAACTTTGTAGTATATTTTGAAGTCAGAGACCCTGAGTCCTCCAGCTCTATTTGTCTTTCTCAAGATTTGGCTATATGGGTCTTTTTGTTTCCATACAGATTATAAAATTTTTTGTTCTGGTTCTTTGAAAAAAGCCATTGGTAATTTGATAGGCATTACATTGAATCTGTAGATTGCTTTTGGAAATAGAGTCACTTTCACACTATTGATTTTTTCAGTCCAAGAACATGGTGTCTCTCCATCTGTTTCTGTCATCTTTGATTTCTTTCCTCACTATCTTTTAGTTTTCTGTGTATAGGTCTTCTGCTTCCTTGCTACGCTATGCTATGATAAGTTGCTTCAGTCGTGTCCGACTCTGTGCAACCCCATAGACAGCAGCCCACCAGGCTCCCCATCCCTGGGATTCTCCAGGCAAGAACACTGGAGTGGGTTGCTATTTGCTTCTCCAGTGCATGAAAGTGAAAAGTGAAAGTGAAGTCGCTCAGTCGTGTCGGACTCTTAGGGACCCCATAGATTGCAGCCTAACAGGCTCCTATGTCCATGGGATTTTCCAAGCAAGAGTACTGGAGTGGGGTGCCATTGCCTTCTCCTAAGTAGGCTTCTTCCCAGGGATTTTATTCTTTTTGTTGCAAGTTAAATGGGATTATTTCCTTAATTTCTCTTCCTGAACTTTCATTATTAATGCATAAGAATGTAAGGGATTTCTGCATATTAATGTACCTGCAACTTTATTACATTCATTGATTAACTGCAGTAGTTTTCTGGTGGCATCTTTAGGCTTTTCTATGTATCTGAAAACAATGATAGTTTTACTTCTCTTTTTGTTCCCAGTTTGAATTGCTTTTAGTTCTCTGATTGCCATGGCTGGAACTTACAAAATTATATTGAATAATAGTGTTGAGAGTGGACACATTTGTATTGCTTTTTATCTTTGAGAAAATGCTTTCTGCTCTTCACCATTGAGAATGATAGTCGTTGTGGGTTTGTCGTATATGCCCTTTATTATGTGGAGGTATGCTCTGTCTATGACCACTTTCTGAAGAGTTTTTTTTTTTTTTTTATCATAAATGGGTATTGAATTTTATCAGAAATTTTATGCATGTATTGAAATGATCATATGGCTTTTGTTCTTCAAATTGTTAATATAATACATCCCTTTGATTGATTTGTATATATTAAAAAATCCTGCATTTCAGGGATAAATCTCACCTAAGCATCGTGTATGATCCTCATAATACGTTATTGAATTTTGTTTGCCAGTATTATGTCGAGGATTTTTGAGTCAATGTTCATCAGATATTGTCTGCAAATTTTGTGTGTGATAGCTTTGGTTTCAGTATAAGGGTGAAGGCAGCCTTGTAGAGTGACCTTGGCGGGTGTTCCTCCCTCTGGAATTTTTTGAAAGAGTTTGATAAGGATAGCTGTTAGCTTTTGTCTAAATGTTGAATAGCATTTGCCTTGTTTGTTGGAAGATTTTTTGTCACAGTTTCAATTTCATTACTTGTGATTGGTCTGTCAGTATTTTCTACTTATTCCTGTTTCATTCTTGGAAGGTTGCTCTTTTTCTAAGAATTTGTGCACTACTCCCAGGCTGTACAGTTTATTAGCATATAGTTGCTTGTAGTAGTCTCCTTTACTTCATATTTTTGTGGAGTCAGTTGTAATTCTCTTTTATTTCTAACTTTATTGAGTTGAATTGTCTCCCTTTTTTCTTGATGAGTCTGGCTAAATGTTTATTATTTTTTTTTAATCTTTTCAAAGAATCCACTTTTAGTTTCTTTGATCCTTTCTATCATTTCCTTTGTATTTTTTTTTAAATTTCTTCTCTGATCATTATGATTTCTTTCCGTCTACTAAATTTTGGGTGTTTTGTTGTTCTTTCCACAGTTGCTTTAGGTTTAATGTTAGGGTGTTTATCTGAGATTTTTACTGTTTCCTGAGGTAGAATTTTATTGCTATAAGTTTCCCTCTTAGAACTACTTTTGCTGCATTTCATAGGTTTGGATCATCAAATTTTCATTGTCATTTTTTATAGGTATTTTTTAAAATTTCCTCTTTGATTTATTCAGTGTTCTCTTCACTTTTTGGTAGCATATTGATTAGCCTCCATGTGTTTGTGTTTTTTTACATTTGTGTTCCCTTTAATTGATTTCTAATATCATAGTGTTGTGCTCATAAAAGATGCTTGATATGTTTTAAATTTTCTTAAATTTATCAAAGCTTGATTTCTGACCCAACATGTGTTCTATCCTCTAGAATGTTCCATATGCACTTGAAAACAAAGTGTATTCAGATGCTTTCAGATTGAATATAAATTAATTTTAAAAACAAAAAAGAAAAGCAGCAAAAAAAATTCTGCCTTGAGTAACATCAGAGGAGTGAATATCTTTTTTCCTTGGAAAAAAATATCAATTGTCTGTTTGGTCTATTGTGTCATTTAAGACTTGTGCTTCCTTATTAATTTTCTGTCTTAATGATCTATCTATTGGTATAAATGGAGTGTTAAAATCCCCCACTATTATAGTGTTACTGTTGTTTTCCCCTTTTATGGCTTTTAGCATTTGTCTGATGTATGAAGGTGCTCCTTTCTTGGGTGCATAAGTATTTATAATTGGTATATCTTATTCTTGGATTGATCCTTTGATCATTATGTAGTGTCCTTCATTGTCTCTTGTAACATTGCTTGAAATTTATTTTGTCTGATATGTGTTTTGTTACTGCAGCATTCTTTTGATTTTCATTTGCATGGAATATCTTTTTCCAGCCTTTCATTTTCAATCCGTATGTGTCCCTAGGTCTGAAGTAGGTCTCTTGTAGACAGCAGAAATAGGGGTCTTGTTTTTACATCCATTCAGCCAGTCTGTGTCTTTTGGTTGGAGCGTTTATATATTTTAAATTTAATTATCAATATTTATGTTACTATTACCATTTTGTTAATTTGGGGGGGTTGTTTTTTAGATTTTTTTTCTCTTATATTTTTTGCCTAGAAATGTTACCTTAGCATTTTTGTAAAACTGATTTGGTGGTCTTGAATCTCTTAGATTTTGCTTGTCTTTAAAGCTATTGATTTCTCTATCAAATTTAAATGAGATCCTTGCTGGGTAGAGTAATCTTGGTGGTAGGTTTTCCCCTTTTATCACTTGAAATATATGCTGACACTCTTCTTGCCTGTAGAGATTTTTCTTTGAAAAATCAGCTGATAACCTTATAGAGATTCAGTTGTGTATTATTCATTGTTTTTCCTTTGCTGATTGTAATATTTTTCTTTGTATTAAATTTTTGTTAGTTTGACTGATATATGTCTCAGTATGTTTCTCCTAGGATTTATTCTGTGTTGGGCTCTCTCTACTTCCTGGACTTTGGTGACTATTTTCTTTTAGGAGGACTATTTTCCTCCTAAGGGAGCTTTAGACTATAATCTCTTCAAATATTTTCTCAGTTTCTTTTGCTTGTCTTCTTCTGGGACTCTTATAATTCAAATGTTGGTGCATTTAGTGTTGTCCCAGGGATCTCTGAGACTGTCTTAATTTCCTTTCATTCTTTATTCATTATTTCCACCATTCTGTCTTCCAGCTCACTTATCCATTCTTCTATCTCATGTATTCTGTTATTGATTCCTTCTAGTGTACTTTTCATTTCAGTTATTGTGTTCTTCACTTACTGTTCTTTAGTTCTTCTAGATTATTGTTAACCATTCTTTTATTTTCTGGATCTGTGCCTTCATTCCATTTCTGAGATCTTGGATCATCTTTACTAACATTACTCTGAATTATTTTTTAGGTAGACCACCTATTTCATCTTCATTTATTTGACCTTGTAAGTTTTTACCTTGCTCCTTTGTCTCCAACATATTTATCATCTCATTTTGTCTAACTTATTCTCTTTAGGTCTCCTTTCTGCAGACTGTAGGATTATAGTTCCTCTTACTTCTTGTGTTTTCCCTCTGGTGGTTGAGTTTGGTTCAGGGGCTTGTATCAACTTCCTCATGGTAGAGACTGGTGTCTGCCCTCTAGTGGGTGGAATTGTGTCTTGTCCCTCTGATGCTCAGGACCATATCAGGTGGTGTGTTTTGGGGGTGTCAGTGAGCTTAGTATGTTTTAAGCAGCATGTCTGCTAATGGGTGGGACTGTGTTCCTGTCTTTCTGGTTATTTGACAGTGAGGTGTCCAACACTGGAGCCTACAGGCAGTTGTGTGGAGCCAGGTTTTAGTGTCAAGATGAATTCCAATGGGAGAGCACATACCAGTTAGTATTTCCTGACCCCAGGAAGTCTCTGATAGTCCAATACCCTGGACTCAGTGCTCCCATCCTGGAGGCCCAGGATTGATCCCTGGTCAGGTAACCAAGTGCCCACAAGCTGTGCAGCATGGCCAGAGAATAAAGAGGAAAAAGGGAAAAGGAAACAAATATAGAAAACTCAAGACAAATAGGAAAAATAAAAACAAACAGCAACAACAATACACACACATCACCCAAACTTACAAATCAAGCACAAGACAAATGACAAAACAAAACCAAATAAACAAAAACAAAGAAACAAACATAAAACAAAGAAAGCAAAAAATAACCAAAGAAAGAAGCAAATCAAAGAATTTAAAAATGAGAACAGTCAATAAAGACTAAATTAACAAAAGCAAAAATTGCAAATCAAAACCAGAAAGCAAACTGAGAAAAGCAAAGAAAATAGAAAACAAAGTCATAAAAATGATTTTAAAACAAAGCAAAGATCAAAAACAGGAAAATAACTAAAAAGTAAATAAAATAGAAAAATACAAAATATACATTAAGAAAACCTTTTAAAAATAATAAATAATAAAGACAACAGCATTGGGTAGGTCTCTGGACCTGCTGTGGACACTGGGAAGTAGCTCAGACTTTGGCCTGGCCCATTTCCTGTGTGTACTACTTCCCCAACTTCCACTGCTACTAAAGCTAGACCTGTCTCAGATTTGGCAACACTTGTTATATATTCAGATATTCCACAGACACAGGATTTAGCAAACTGATCACAGAAAAAATTTTTTTCAGATTCGATTTCACACCTTCCTATCTCTTTTTTGAGTTTCTGTATTTCTGTTTTATAATGGTTCCTCATACCTTCGGGCTTCCCTGGTGGCTCAGATGGCAAAGAATCTACCTTCAATGTGGGAGACCTGGGTTCAATCCTCGGGTTGGAAAGATCCCCTAGAGAAGGGAACAGCTACCTACTCCAGTATTTTTGCCTGGAGCATCCCATGGACAGAGAAGCCTGGAGGGCTACAATCCATGGGGTAGCAGAGTCATGATCACAGAAATTTAAGCCACAGTTCACGCAGCTATATAGAGATTTCTATTCCTCTTCCTCAGTCATACCACCCAGGGACTTAGCTTTGATTTTGACTCCATCTTTACATGTGTGCCACCCTCTAGCATCTGTTCCCTGCCTTGGGCAGAGGGGGTCAAAGTGGGTCTGACTGAGGCACATTTGCTCACTCAGGCTGAATAGGGGTACAGTGGTCAAAACTGGGGTGTCTACCAAGTGCCTGAAGCTGTGGAGGCAAACAGGCAGTTTAAAAAGACAGAGGGGTGCTCCCTCTGGTAGTTCTTCCCAGTGCCTATGAAGTCAAGAGCTGGTGTGTGAGGGTGGGAGTGGCACCATCCCTTGTACACCACTAAACAATGTCACCTTATTTCCTAGCCAGACTCCACTTCCTCTAGGGGAATTCCTGGCCATGGAGCCCTAATTCTGATCCTCTCTGTTGTAATATTAAGAACAAGCAGTGGTCTTCTCCTCAGATCCACTCTCCTAACCCCACACTTTAGCATTCAGCCCCTTTCAGTATTAGCAAAGTCCCATCTCAGGCAGGAGTGCCCGAGACTGATTCCTGAGGAGGCTTTGTCATGGGCAATACTCAGACCCCAGAGCCTATGTGGGCAGAGGAGTCCTTGGTTTGAAGGATGGACAAGCTTTCTCAGATGGGTGCCCCTCTGAGTGCCAACAGAAGCAGAAGTGGGCAGGTGGGGAAGGGGGTTGCAATGGCAACCCCACCCATTGCACACTATTCAACAATGACCACTTTCTTCTGTGGTGTCCCAGGCTCCTTTTGCAAATATTACTGGTTATGGAGCTCCTTACTCCTATCCCTTCCAGTTGTCTTTTTGGAACCAACAGCTGTTTCCACCCTGGTTCTGTGCTCCAAATCCCACTTCCCAGCAGCCAGCCCCCATCTGCAGCAAGAGACACATGACTCTGGCTGGGGTGTGCCAGTCTTTGCCATGGACCACATACACAGTTTTTTTTTTTTTTGTCCTGCCTTCCACAGACCATCCACTGTGTTCCTTTTCAATCCCTTGAAGATCCCTTTCTGTCCCAGTTGATTTCCCCGCCATGAGAGGGGTTTTTCTGAGTTTTTCTCCTCACCTTTAGCTCTTTCCAAGTTTGCTAGTCCCTTTTTTGATGCTTCTTTTCTTTCTTTCACCCTGCCTGGTTGTAAGGGGATTTTTCTTGTCCTTTTAGATATCCAAGTCAGTCAATCGTCAGTTCAGTCACTCAGCCATGTCCGACTCTTTGCAACCCCATGAAGCGCAGCACGCCAGGCCTCCCTGTCCATCACCAACTCCCGGAGTTCACTCAGACTCACGTCCATCGAGTCAGTGATGCCATCCAGCCATCTCATCCTCTGTCGTCCCGTTTTCCTCCTGCCCCCAATCCCTCCCAGCATCAGAGTCTTTTCCAACGAGTCAACTCTTCGCATGAGGTGGCCAAAGTACTGGAGTTTCAGCTTTAGCATCATTCCTTCCAAAGGAATCCCAGGGCTGATCTCCTTCAGAATGGACTGGTTGGATCTCCTTGCAGTCCAAGGGACTCTCAAGAGTCTTCTCCAACACCACAGTTCAAAAGCATCAATTCTTCGGCGCTCAGCTTTCTTCACAGTCCAACTCTCACATCCGTACATGACCACTGGAAAAACCATAGCCTTGACTAGACGAACCTTTGTTGGCAAAGTAATGTCTCTGCTTTTCAATACGCTATCTAGGTTGGTCATAACTTTCCTTCCAAGGAGTAAGCGTCTTTTAATTTCATGGCTGCAGTCACCATCTGTAGTGATTTTGGAGCCCAGAAAAATAGTCTGACACTGTTTCCACTATTTCTCCATCTATTTCCCGTTAAGTGATGGGACCAGATGCCATGATCTTCGTTTTCTGAATGTTGAGTTTTAAGCCAACTTTTTCACTCTTCTTTTTCATATTCATCAGGAGGCTTTTTAATTCCTCTTCACTTTCTTCCATAAGGTCTTCCACTAATATTTAGCAGGTGCTCTGTGAGAACTATTCCACTTGTAGATGTATTATTGATGTACTTGTGAGGAGAGACAAATTCCACATCCTCCTATTTCACCATGTTGATTTCTCCCTCTCTTACTGAGTTTAGTATCCTTTCTTTAAATTTTTCCATTTTAATTATAAGTCTTGGTTGAGTCTGTTTGGGTTAATTTTGGAGGAACTCTCTGAGTCTCTTGTATCTCATAACCATAATTTGTTCAAACACATTTTCAGCTCACTTCTTTCTTTCTTTTCCTTCTGGAATCCCTATTATGCATATTTAATATTATCCCAGAGATCTCATTTCTTACACTCTTTTTTTGCTTGTCATTCTGTCGCTCTGTCAGAGAAGGCAATGGCACCCCACTCCAGTACTCTTGCCTGGAAAATCCCATGGATGGAGGAGCCTGGTAGTCCATGGGGTCGCTAAGAGTCGGACACGACTGAGCGACTTCCCTTTCACTTTTCACTTTCATGCATTGGAGAAGGAAATGGCAACTCACTCCAGTGTTCTTGCCTGGAGAATCCCAGGGACGGGGGAGCCTGGTGGGCTTCCGTCTATGGGGTTGCACAGAGTCGGACACGACTGAAGCGACTTATCAGCAGCAGCAGCTGTCGCTCTTTTGATTCTGTGATTTCCACTATTCTTTCAGATCACTTATTTTCTCTTTTGCATAGTTTAGTCAGCTATTCATTGTTTCTAGATTGATTTTTACCTATGAAAATAAATTATGTATAGTTTGGCTTCTATTTCTTGTTTCTTGCTCCTTGCTACAGTGATCTGCATTTATATCAATAATCTTTCTTAATTCAGTTAGCATTTTTATTACCACTTTTTGAACTTGGGGTCCAGTAGACTGGTGAGCACTGTTTCAGTATTTGTCCTTTCAGGGGATTTCTTTTACTCTTCTAATTGGGAATAACTACTCTGCCTTTTCGTTTTACTTAACTTTCTCTGTTCTAATATTTGGAGAAATGGTTACCTATTGTGGTCTTGAAGGGACGTTTTTATGTGGGAATATTCCTGTGTACACTGTGCGTGTCCAATGTTTTTGGTATGAGGGCTGGTTTTGATATGGATGCCAGTCACAACTTTCCTCATGAAATGCTGACCATTATCATCTTGATAGGGGGTGTGGTTGGTGTTGAGGAATCTAATGCCTGTGTAGGTTGTGTGGTGGGACTTCTCTGCTTCATGGCCATTGCAGCACTGTCATGATGAGGCCAGCTCCCCAGTTGTTGGAGTGGAAGCCCTGCATGTTGGATTCAATCAGGCTTCACTTCCTGAGTAGGTGCCTTACTTCAGGGAAATTATTGCTTAGGCAAGTGAGATCTGTGCACTCACAGAAGACCTGTGTGCCACCTGTGTAGGCTTCTGTGGCTGTGCTCAAAGGCAGCCTGGATTTGTATCTCTTACTCTGTTTTGTTCATCCCAGATCTAGTTGCAAGGCTGTGGTACTTCTTTAGTTTCCTTTAATATAAAATAGCATCACCTGAATTTTATTGTCTTTCATAATATTAACATTTTTCAAGAGCCCACATAGTTGTTTTGCAAAATAATTTTCAATTTGGGTTAGTATAATTGTTTCATTGTGATTGTATACATCTTGTCAGCTATACCTCAGGGATACATTTTAATTAATCTTTGTCCATTAATTTTTGCCTTTATCTTTGGTATCCTAGCCCTATCCTTGATCTACTCTATTTTTCCAACAGCAGACTAATCATTTAAAAATGCCAACTGGATTTCATCACCCCATACTTAAAACCTATCACTAGCTTCTGCTCCTCTTTAGAAAAATATCCAAACTTCTTAACATTTTACTCACTACTCCCCTCCCCTAGGACCTTATTGCCATTTAAAATTATACCAGTTTATACATGCTTCGAA
The DNA here is from genome assembly GCF_032452875.1 of Bos javanicus. Classification (NCBI taxonomy): domain Eukaryota; kingdom Metazoa; phylum Chordata; class Mammalia; order Artiodactyla; family Bovidae; genus Bos; species Bos javanicus. Next base: position 95,888,324 of record NC_083897.1, read on the forward strand.
ATCTTTTCATTAACTGTATGTTCTTTTTGAAATGTTCTTCCTCATTTTTTACCTATCTCCTCCTCATCATTCATATTTCATTTTAAATATATCCTTAGTGTCCAGGTGGAGAAGGAAACGGCAATCCACTCCAGTACTCTTGTCTGGAGAATTCCAAGGACAGAGGAGCCTGGTAGGCTACAGTCCATGGGATCACAAAGAGTCGAACATGACTGTGCAACTAACTTAGTGTCAGGAAGAATCCTAACCCTGCCAGAGAAACAAGGTACTGATTTGTCTTATCTTGATACACTGATTATAACTTGGAAGTGTGTATTTGTGTAATTACTTATTTAATGTGTATTCCATGAGAGCAGTATGAATCTTTTATTCACCACTATATTCTCATGGTTTGCCAATGCCTAGTATGTAGTAGTGATCTCAGTAAATAGTTGTTAAATGAAGGGAAGAGTTTGGTGGGAAATGTTGTGGACCTTGAAATTGCTTTTAAGCACACAATTACAGTCATAAACATCACTCGATTTGTCCATGAGGTAGAAATATTTGAAGAATCCTGTTCACAAGTCTAGAATTTTCTATTGCACACACTCATATTTTCTAAAAAACTTAAGTCACTATCACAGTTACCGTTTGAAACCCAAAGGCCTATCTAGGTTATGTCAAAACTTTTTTTTTTTTTTCAAACACTTCCATGTGACTTTCAGACCTCCAAGTGCAATGTCTCCCAAACATCAATAATATCTGGACCCTCTTAAAATAAAAAAAAATATATATTATAACACCACAGTTGACTTAAATTATTTTTATTATAATGGTATTTAAGGATGTACAAACATGAAACTATACACAAATTCTTTATGCTTTTAGTTCCAAAACTATAAACCAGATATATTTCTAAGTTAAATAAACCCTGCACAGTTAGTAAAATTCAAAACAACAATGTTATTTTTGTTTACAAATAATTTACCATTTGCAAGATGAATATATATTATTGACTATTATGAAGCATGTTACTTTGAATGCTAATCCCTGTACCACTGTACCACTGAAGCTCTATTTTCTCACTGTATTTTTCTATTCCAGCTATTGTGGCACTATTACTTGTATAGCCAGCTATCATGACATTTAGTCTTCCCTTGGTGAGACTATGTCATTTACATAATCACTTCACTGCCATTCTAATCTTATCCTACTATTAACATACTGAAATATATAATTAAAATAACATGTATAAAACAGATTTCAAAATTGATGGCAGTATTGGTTTGTGAGGTGGTCAACCAGATGATCCAGAATGTGAGTTTATAAAGGTATATTATTAGAATAAAAATACATGAAGATGAAATTATTATAGACAACTTGCTGCAACCTGTGATTGTGTTCATGGATCCCAAGATGGTCCTGAGCACTTCAGAGAAACAGAACATGTAAGGCTTATAGATTTTTATAATCCAGATGTAACATTTTAATAGATAAATTGATATTTTTGAAAAAAGATTGCTTTTACTATCAAACAGATCAGCCTTGATGATGGGTTGAGCATTTGGACCTGAGAGGGTAACAGGCAGGAAGGCCAGGGGTCTCCAAAGGGAGGATATGGGCTGCAAGTGTTAGACATTTCTATCTCTCTTAAGCGGCAGGAGGAAACAAACTAGCAATATTTTTTTGTCCTTCTCTATACAAATTTAAAAGGAGGTTTCTCTTAAAATACTGTGTTGCCATAATGACACCTGGTTTCACCTGAAGTTAACTATTCTCAAACCTGGAGTTAACCAATGCATTTTTCTTATAGAAATGTTTGTCTTAAGCTATGGTAATGTACTGTGCATTTACCCCAGATTCTGTCTTCAAGTCGGTTCCACCTAATGGCTCAGAACCTACTTGACAAACCAGTATGTTATACTCAGATATTGTTTCCCTAATCTATGTAAACGAAACTACTTGTATGGTAATCTGCCCTTCTACAAGATTCAAGTCAATCATTTTCAGGCTCCGGATGACTCGTCTGGTGCCAAGATTATCCCAAAATACATCTTATGGATGAGGGGCCTGGTGCCATTCTGAGTTTTAAGATATTCCTCTCTTTCATTAACAAATAGCTAGTGACTGTATAACATTCAGCTGAAGACTAGCAAGGGGGTACTCTTTCTGCACCCTTCTGATGCCTATGTCAGAAGCTTTCTTTATCTCCTTTATACTTTAATAAAACTTTATTACACAAAAGCTCTGAGTGATCAAGCCTCCTCTCTGGCCCCAGATTGAATTCTTCTCCTCCGGAGGCCAAGAATCCCGGCATCTTTTTGTGTTTCAACAACAACCTTTCATCTTGGGGGCTTGTCCGGTATCCTTCAGGACAAAGTAAGGATGTTTGGAGCTCTAGTTCTTTGTTCTCCTAGCAAACACGTTTTCTGCTGTACTTTACTAACTCTACAGTGTGCTTGTGTGAATGAATGACACGCCCTGTGTAAAGGAAGTAAGGAGCCCTGCTCTGCGGTTCCATGGTGATCTCATACGGCTTATGGCAGAAACTTGTTGGGGGTTTATACCGACCTGCCAATGCCAAGAGGCACCCAACATCTCCTTCTGGGACCGACCAGAAATGGGCAAAGCATGTGGACTGAACTCTCCTTTCTTGGTCAAACTTTTTGGTCTCTTTGACCATTTCATAACTCCTTGGGAGTTAGAAGTACTAACCTAATCTGTCAGATCATAGACTTTCAAGGGACTTGTGATCTATGCTGTTACTGTGTACTGTTACTTATGGCCCAAACTTAGATTGGTAGTCAGGAAGCATCTAGCCTTGCTAGGAATCGAAAGTTCGGAAATAGATAGAGCTCTAGCTCCAAGAGCATCTCTGAGGTTAAAGGTTACTCAGATTGGAATTACAATTTTTTTTCCCCCCTTTGGTAACGCGGGCTCTTAGTGGATCAGAGGAGGCTCTTATACTGATGTGGTGACACTTGGAAGGAACATTTCACTTTTATGTTCGTACCGGTCTTACTGTGGTCAGGAATATACTCAGGGTCGTGCACAGGCACTCAGGTGATGAATGTTTCCCTCAGTGGTCTTAGCCTGGGAGGCATTCTGGAAGGTTACTCTGATTGCACCCCGAGTGGCATCAAAGGCAAGCAAGGTTTTAATGGTGAGGAGCTGGACGTCAGTCAGAGATGCCATCAGGTCTACCCCTGGTGCATCCCCACCACATCTTGGTGGTAGAACTGGGAGGGACGAGTATGACGCCTGCATCCGTAAGGGACAGACTAAGTCTGACCAGGAAGGAAAAACTTTGGTGTAAAGTCTGTCTACACACCCATCTAGAGTAGGGAGGGATGCCTCCAGTAGAAAGATGGCGCTGGTCACTTTTTTCTCTCTTACAGATCAGTCAGTTCAGTTCAGTCACTCAGTCGTGTCTGACTCTTTGCGACCTCATGAATCGCAGCACACCAGGCCTCCCTGTCCATCACCAACTCCCGGAGTTCACTCAGACTCACGTCCATCGAGTCAGTGATGCCATCCAGCCATCTCATCCTCTGTCGTCCCCTTCTCCTCCTGCCCCCAATCCCTCCAAGCATCAGAGTCTTTTCCATCGAGTCAACTCTTTGCATGAGGTGGCCAAAGTACTGGAGTCTCAGCTTTAGCATCATTCCTTCCAAAGAAATCCCAGGGCTGATCTCCTTCAGAATGGACTGGTTGGATCTCCTTGCGGTCCAAGGGACTCTCAAGAGTCTTAACCAACACCACAGTTCAAAAGCATCAATTCTTCGGTGCTCAGCTTTCTTCACAGTCCAACTCTCACATCCGTACATGACCACTGGAAAAACCATAGCCTTGACTAGACGGACCTTTGTTGGCAAAGTAATGTCTCTGCTTTTCAATATGCTAACTAGGTTGGTCATAACTTTCCTTCCAAGGAGTAAGCGTCTTTTAATTTCATGGCTACAATCATCATCTGCAGTGATTTTGGAGCCCCCCAAAATAAAGTCTGACACTGTTACCACTGTTTCCCCATCTATTTCCCATGAAGTGATGGGACCAGATGCCATGATCTTCGTTTTCTGAATGTTGAGTTTTAAGCCAACTTTTTCACTCTCCTCTTTCACTTTCATCAAGAGGCTTTTTAGTTCCTCTTCACTTTCTGCCGTAAGGGTGGTATCATCTGCATATCTGAGGTTATTGATATTTCTCCCGGCAATCTTGATTCCAGCTTGTGCTTCTTCTAGCCCAGCATTTCTCATGATGTACTCTGCATAGAAGTTAAATAAGCAGGGTGACAATATACAGCCTTGACCTTTTTCTATTTGGAATCAGTCTGTTGTTCCATGTCCAGTTCTAACTGTTGCTTCCTGACCTGCATATAGGTTTCTCAAGAGGCAGGTCAAGTGGGAGCTAACAATTCCAGCCTCACTCCTTTGAACTGAAAACTGGGATAGATTTGATCCCCAGGACTTAAAGAAGACACACTGGTCTTCCTATTTGATACTGCATGGCTGTAGTGCCCACTGGAGGATGACAAACGGTAGCCAGTTGGAGGGTCTCTTAAGTATATTAGAGCTTTTAAAGGTGTTACTCTGCTTTATGATCTTACTTGAAAGGATGTGATATGTGTGTCTGGGGACAAATGCTGACTCCTGACTCAAAAGTCGCATCTTGGGAAAAGTGGTTGCTTATGGAGATGAATGGCTTGGTAATGAATCAGTAAGGAAGAGGGAGGACGAGATAGCCACCCTCCCCACTGGGAATCAGGTGGTCCATTTACAGAACCAGATTGGGATTACAACACAGCAAAAGAAAGATGGGATCAGAGTCATTTTGTCAGATATATTCTGGAAGGACTCAGGCAGGCGTGTGCTAAGCCTTTAAACTATGGCAAATTGGCAAACAGAACAGAAGGAGTAGGAAGCTCCTGGTAAATTCCTAGATAGACTGAAAGAAGCCCTTCATGGATTCACTGAGATTGATCCCAAAAGTGAAGAGGGAAAAGTGATCTTAAAGGTTAGATTTCTCACTCAGTCAGATCCAGATATCTGCCATAAACTATTAAAATGGGCATATGGACCAAATCAGTCTTAAATAATCTGTCACAACTGGCTCAGCCAGTCTATTATGGTAGGGAATATGAGGAAAAGAAAGAAAGGCAGAAAAAGACAAAGGAACAGGTGGAAGCTTTCGCAATGGCTGTAAGAACCGTTCTTAAACAGCCTCAAAAAACTGTCCAGAGGGACCCAGGTGAAAAGGGATGGGCTTGCTATTACTGTGGAAAGGAAGGGCACCTCAAGCAGGAATACCCTCAGGCATCTAAGCCACTCCCGGCTCCATGTCCCATCTGCAAGGGACCACACTGGAAGAGAGACTGCCCCCAGAGGCGTAGGTTTCACAGGTCAGACACTCAAGGCAATCAGGTCTGAAGGTGCCTGGGGGTCCCCACACAAGCTCCCATCCTAATTACACCTGAGGAACCCCAGGCATTAATAACTGTGAGAGGCCAACCCATCGATTTCCTTTTAGATACTGGGACAACTTATTCTGTGCTTACTGAAGCCCTTGGCCTACTTTCTTCCTGATCCACTTCCATAATGGGACTGTCTGGACGAGCCAAAAGGTATTATTTCAGTTATTCTTTAAGTTGTAACTGAGATTCTGTGCTATTTTCACACAAGTTTCTGATCATGCCAGAGTCTCCCTCATCCCTTTTCGGGAGGGATATACTGGGCAAGGTTCATGCCTCTGTTTTCATGAATATGGAGCCCTCCCTTTCTCTTCCTTTAATTGAACAAAATGTAAATTCTAGAGTATGGGCTGATGGAAAATCTGTGGGTCAAACACAAAATGCTATTTCTGTAGTTGTCAAGCTCAAAGACCCGCACTTATTTCCACACAAGAAGCAGTATCCACTGAGACCTGAGATTAAAGAAGGGTTAAAACATATCAAAAATTTAAAAGAGCAGGGACTATTAGTTCCCTGTAACAGTCCACGCAACACTCCTATTTTGGGTATAAAGAAATCCAATGGTAAATGGAGACTAGTTCAAGATTTACAAATAATAAATGAAGCTGTAGTTCCTTTACACCCCATGGTGCCTAATCCTTATATTCTATTGTCTGAAATTCCTGAAAGAGCCAAATATTTCTCAGTAATTGATTTAAAAGATGCCTTCTATTCAGTGCCCTTGGCGGAGAAACTCAATTTCCACTTGCCTTTGAGGACCCTAGGCAGCCATCTTCTCAGTTAACCTGGACAGTTTTGCCCCAAGGATTTTGCGACAGTCCTCATTTATTTGGACAAACTTTGTCACAGGATCTACAAAACTTTAATAACTCTGAAGCAGTGGTGTTACAATATGTAGATGATATTTTACTCTGTGCTGAGACAGAGGAAGCTTGATCACGAGCCTCAGAGATTTCTTAAACTTTCTGGCAGGCTGCAGTTAGAAGGAATCAAGAGAAAAGGTTCAGCTTTGTCAGCAATCTGTTAGATATCTAGGCCTAATCATATCAGAAGGGACTAGGACCATAGGCCCTGAGAGAATTAAACCTATACTAAATCATCCTCTACCTATGACTTTAAGACAATTGAGAAGATTTTTGGGAATCACAGGCTACTGTAGCATTTGGATTCCAGGTTATGGAGAACTTGCCCTGCCTTTATATAAACCTTTAGCTGAAACTCAGCAGGCCCAAACCGACAAACTGGTTTGGTCTCCAGATACTCAAAAGGCTTTTAAGGTTCTTCAGACCTCTCTCCTGCAAGCTTCCACTTTGAGCTTGCCCACAGGGTCAGAATTTAATTTGTTTGACACTGAAAGAAAAGGCATGGCCTTGGGAGTTTTGACACAACCCCGAGGGCCTCACCAGCAACCTATTGCTTATCTAAGCAGAGAATTAGATGTAATTTCACGTGGGTGGCCCCACTGCCTAAGAGTAATTGGGGCAGCAGCTTTATTAGCACCCAAATCTTTAAAAATAATTAATGGATGAAACCTCACTGTACTGACTTCTCATGATGTGAGTGGAATCTTAAATTCTAAGGTTAATACTTGGATGACAAACAGTAGGCTTCTTAAATATCAGTCATTGTTGTTAGAAGGACCAGTAACTAAGCTTAAAGTTTGTGGAAATTTAAATCCCACCACTTTCTTTCCTGAGAAGAAAAATGAAACACATGATCACGATTGCTCCCAATTTCTAACTTTAAACTATGCAGCTTGGGAAGATCTAATGGATACCCCATTAGACAATCCTGACATGGAAATATTTACAGATGGCATTTCTTTTGTTCGAGATGGAAAGCATAATGCAGGTTATGCCGTGGTGAATGCTGTACAGGTTTTAAAAGCAAAATCTCTCCCCCCAGGTAACCAGTGCTCAGTTAGTGGAGCTTGTGGCACTGACCTGAGCTCTAGAGTTAAGCAAAGGCAGCGAGTAAATATCTACACTGATTCTAAGTATGCTTATTTGACTTTACAGGCTCATGTTGCACTATGGAAAGAAAGACAGTTTAAAACAGCAACAGGAGAACCTATTAAGCATTTCAGAGAGATACAGAGACTTTAACTAATATATTTTCCTAAAAAAGTAGCTGTTATGCACTGCAAAGGGCACAGCAGGGATGGGAGTAAAGTTGCCAAAGGCAATCAGTTGGCTGACTGTCAAGCCAGAAAAACGGCACTTTACAAAACCCCTTCACTGCAGAGGCCTTTGATCTAGACAGGTCCTGTGGAACAGGAAAAACCACAATATACTGAGGAAGAAATAGAAAGATATGAGAAAAGAGGAGCAAAGATTACTGATAAAAGATGGTTACAGTCCGAGGATGGACAATTAATACTTCCTGAAAATGCTCAGTGGAAAATTCTTAAGAGTTTACACCAGAGTTTTACTTTGGGTGCAGAGAGTACTTACCAGATGGCTTCTCATTTGTTTGACGGTAAAAATGGAATGAAAACATTAAAGAACATTATCAAAAGGTGTGAGGTTTGTCAGAAAAATAACCCAAAGACTGAAAAGCTAGCAAAATCTGGATTACAACTAAGTGGGAAGTATCCTGGAGAGAACTGGGAAATTGATTTTACTCATATGCCAAAATCTTATGGATATTCTTGCTGACAAGTTTGGGTGGATACTTTTACTGGATAGGTTGAGGCTTTTCCCTGTCATAGTGAACAGGCTAAGGAGGTTATAAAGATTTTAATCCATGAAATTATCTCCAGGTTTGGGCTGCCACGGAGCCTTCAGAGTGACAATGGCTCCACCTTTAAAGCTGCTGTAACTCAGGGGGTATCTGAAGCTCTAGGAATAGAATATCACTTACACTGTTCCCGGAGACCCCAATCCTCAGAAAAGGTTGAAAAAGCTAATGACATTATCAAAAGACATCTGCACAAATTAATTCAAGAGACACAGGACAATTGGATTCAAGTTCTACCCATAGCTTTAATGAGGGCTCAAACTTCCCCCCAGAAGGAGGGACTGTCCCCCTTTGAATGTATTTATGGATGGCCTTTCTTACATACAGACATTGTTATAAACCCTGAATCCTTGGAATTAACTAATTATGTAACTCAGCTCTCAGCATTTCAACAGGCATTAACAGAACTCCGAGAGACGACTCCTGACCCAGCCTCTGAGTCAAACAAGCCTCTATTCGAGCCAGGAACCGAGGTCCTCATAAAAACTTTGGGGTTTGGGGGCCCATCCCTCGTGCCCCTCTGAAAAGACCCTTACCAGGTTATTCTTTCTTCTCCCACAGCTGTCATAGTGCCAGGAATTGATTCACGTGTACATCACACTCGAGTTAAGAGGTGGCACCCTGATTAGAATTCAGTGACTTCATTTTAAGTCTTTCAGATGGGCCTGATAATCTATGTGAGTCTACTTCTGCTGACTCCAAAAATCCTGAGTCTGTTGTTTGATCCTCCAGACAATGCCTTCTTGTCCTGGGCTTACTCCTACACTGCATTCCACAATCAGTCTAACGGCTTAGTCTCCAGAGCACTCCCCTCTTCATCAGTGAAAGACTTCCCATGGTGGACATTTCCACTTCAAGGAAAAGGCTTTCTCCAAGTCTGTGAATACCTTCTAGAACAATCATATGTTATGCCTCTTCATCTGATGACATCTAACAACCCTAAGATGGACAGGTGCAACACTTTGTATTTTAACTATGGACATAAGGTGACTTTTAATTTTGATTATACACTGTCTCTGTTTAATGACTATTTTGCTACACATAAGACAATTAGGTCTAGAGCTAATGGTTTTTTACCTGAGGTTTATCAAACATGGGATGAGGTTATATGGGTAATTCCTGAAAAAGGACATCTAATGTATACTGCCCCTATATGCTGGGAACAAACAGAGCCATCCCCAGAAGTTAGCCAACAACTTAATCACAATGATTGGAAACAATTGAGATTTTTGCCTCAGAAAATATACAATGTAATCATTCCTGCGTTTTCCAACCCCAGTTCAGGTCCTCCCTTTGTCTGGCCAGGCACTGACTGGGACTAGATATCTCAGTTATGCTGGCTTGCTCCAAACAGGACTTATTGGATATGTGGCTCTTACCTATGGGCATGGCTTCCCCTTGGTTGGATAGAGAGATGCACCCTGGATCTAGCCTTTACTCATGGCTTTATATTTTCAGAGCTTCCAGAAGAGCCTGCTAATTTACTCCACCTTAAAACTCGGTGGGCAAGGTCTGTATTTCACTGGTATGATTATTTGGCTACAGTGTTTGTTCCCTCTTTGAGAACTACAGATGTTATGCTATGAGTGGATGCTCTGACTAATTTTACTCAACAGACATTACAAGATTCTCAAAAAGCTATTTCAGCTCTTAATGCTTAACAAGCACAAATTAGAAAGGTGGTTTTATAAAACAGATTGGCTTTAGATATTCTGACAGCTGCACAAGGAGGAACTTATGCCATATTCATACCCAATGCTATACATATATACCTGATATGAGGACTAATGTTACTCATTTTACTAAACACATGAACAAGATGATTGGGGATATGGCTACTCCTGAAGCTTCAATTGCCTCACTTTGGGAGACATTAACTAGTTCCCCATGGTGGAAAACTATCTTAATTACAATAATTCTGATTGTTTTGCTTTTGCTGTTTGCTCCCTGCATCTGTAACTCTGTAACTGGATTTGCTTTTAGTTGCATGAAAGCTTTTAAGTTACAAATGGTTGCTCAAACTCCTGCTACTGCTGCGGCTTTTTCCAACTACTACTTGGGGCCCCTGGATCAGAAATCCTCAGTATGAGGGTTTGGAGAATATATTGCCTCATCAATTTGGGGACAATGCCCCTTGTCAGCTTGCAAGCAGTTACAGAACGAAAATGACGCCCGTTTTCCCTAGACAACACAATTCTCTTAAAAGAAAAGGGGGGGATGAGAGGGTAACAGGCAGGAAGGCCAGGGGTCTCCAAAAGGAGGAAATGGGCTGCAACTGTTAGACATTTTTATCTCTCTTAAGCAGCAGGAGGAAACAAACTAGCGATATTTTTTTTGTCATTCTCTATACAAATTTAAAAGGAGGTTTCTCTTAAAATACTGTGTTGCCATAATGACACCTGGTTTCACCTGAAGTTAACTATTCTCAAACCTGGAGTTAACCAATGCATTTTTCTTATGGAAATGTTTGTCTTAAGCTATGGTAATGTACCATGGCAAATGTTTACCCCAGACTCTGTCTTCAAGTCGGTTCCACCTAATGGCTTGGAACCTACGTGACAAACCAGTATGTTATACTCAGACATTGTTCCCCTAATCTATGTAAACGAAACTACTTGTATAGTTATCTGCCCTTCTACAAGATTCAAGTCAATCATTTTCTGGCCCTGGTTGACTCTCTGGTGCCAAGATTATCCCAAAATACATCTTATGGATGAGGGGCCTGGTGCATTCTGAGTTTTAAGACATTCCGTTCTTTCATTAACAAACTTCTAGTTTGTTTTATATATATATATATATATATATATATATATATATATATATATATATATGCTTTCTATGTCAGAAGCTTTCTTTATCTCCTTTATAGTTTAATAAAACTTTATTTCACAAAAGCTCTGAGTGATCAAGCCTCGTCTCTGGCCCAGGATTGAATTATTCTCCTCCAGAGGCCAAGAATCCCGGCATCTTTTTGTGTTTCAACAACAACCTTTCAGACCTTACCTATAATAATTAGAAAAGTGACTATTAACAATTTAGTGATCATTGAAGTAGATCAAGAAGGTGGAGAAGTAGGATGTGAAACTCACCTACTCCCCACAGATACATCAAAAATACATCTACATGTGAAAAGACTCTCACAGAACACCTACTGAATACTGGCAGAAGACCTCAGACCTCTGAAAGGGCAAGAAAATCTCCATGTAGATGGGTAGGACAAAAGAAAAATGAAAGAGAAAGAAATTGCAATGTCATCTGTGCCCCTGAGAGGGAACTGTGAAAGATGAAATGTTTCTACACACAGGGAAGTCCACTCATTGGTGGGGAGGTCAGTCCGTATGGGGGCGTGTATTTTGGAGCCTCAGAAGAGAGCACAGTAACAGGTTTATGAAAGCAAAGCATAGAGAGACTTCATAGAGGATTTAGTGCTGACTGGCACTCCCTAGCCTGAGATGCTGGTCCGTTGGGGCAGGGCAAGCTGGGTAGTGAGACTGGGGCTTCAGAAGGTAGGTGAGGGGAGAGGACTAGGATTGGCTGTTCGAAGATAGCCTGAGGTGGCTGGGAGGTACTACACCACAACAGAGGAAGTCTGGGAAGAATCCTGGGCCCAGCAGAGATGCAAGGTACTGTTGTTGAGGGGCACATGAGGAGATGGGCAGGACCATCATAGGAGCTTCTTTTGTGGCAGGGCACTGCCTGAATGAACTATGGGGAGAGCATGAGCCACTGTTGCCATCTCAGAGTCCAGAGGTGACAAGGAATTCTGCCACCACTGAGGGTCCTGTGAGGAGGTACAGGTCACAGCCTTCACTGTCCCAGGAGTGTGCATAAACTGCCAAAATCAAGGGTCCTGTGACCTGGTGCCAATCTCTGCTCCCACCTGCTCAGGAGTATGTGCAGCCAGCTACCTCTACCTAGGGACCCTCAACCAGCAGCCAACTGCTACCAGTACCTTCTTGAAAGCAAGTGTTCTGACCATGCACCTGCACACCCACTATTAAGGGGATGATGGCTAACACATGCTGAGGAAAGGGATGGCAAGCATCCAAACCAAAAAGAGCCCTCATGTCAAAAAATATTAATATTAAACTCACACAAGCTATTCAGGGATGCTGCTGCTGCTACTGTTGCTAAGTCGCCTCAGTTGTGTCCGACTCTGTGCGACCCCATAAATGGCAGCCCACCAGGCTCCCAGGTCCCTGGGATTCTCCATGCAAGAACACTGGAGTGGGTTGCCATTTCCTTCTCCAATGCATGAAAGTAAGAAGTGAAAGTGAAGTCGCTCAGTCGTGTCCGACTCTTAGCGACCCCATGGACTGCAGCCTATCAAGCTCCTCCATCCATGGGATTTTCCTGGCAAGAGTACTTGAGTGGGGTGCCATTGCCTTCTCCGTATTCAGGGATACTCACACATATAAATAGCCCTTCAGACTATAGTCAATGTTTGTTTTCTCCCAAACTCACAGAGTAGGAGAATAAGCAAAATAAAAAAGTAGAGGAATCACTCTCAGTTAAAAGACCAAAAGAATTCCTCTGAAGGAGCAAATAATGAAACAAACCTCTTCAATCTAGCAAAGTTGGCTAGATTGTTCAGCTGGCTGGCTGTAGTTGTTCAGGCACTAAGTTGTGTCCTGTTCTTTGCAACCTCATTGACTGCAGTGTGCCAGGCTTCCCTGTCCTTCACTATCTCCTGGAGTTTGCTCAAATTCATGTCCATTGAGTTGGTGATGCTATCCAATGATATCCTGTGTCACCCTCCTTCTCCATTTGCCTTCAGTCTTTCCCAGTATCAGGGTCTTTTCCAATGACTTGACCCTTTATATCACATGGCCAAAGTATTGGAGCTTCAGTGTCAGCATCAGTCCTTCCAACGGATATTCAAGGCTGACTTCCTTTTGGATTGAACGGTTTGATCTCCTTGCAGTCCAGATGACTTCTGAGGGTCTTCTCCAGCACAATAGTTCAAAAGCATCAGTTTTTCAGTGCACAGCTCTTTTTTTAGTTCAACTTTCACATGCATACATGACTACTGGAAAAAAACATGGTCCGACTATATGGATCTTTGTTGGCAAAGTAATGTCTCTGCTTTTTAATACACTGTCTAGGTTTGTCATAGCTTTCCTTCCAAGGAGCAAGCATCTTTTAATTTCATGGCTGCAGTCACCATCCGCAGTGATTTTGGAGCCCAAGAAGATTAAATCTGTCACTGCTTCTACTTTTTCCCCTTCTATTTGCCATGAAGTGATGGGACTGGATGCCATAATCTTAGTTTTATAATGTTGAGTTTTAAGCCAGCTTTTTCACTCACCTCTTTCACCCTCATCAAGAGGCTCTAACATATCAGTTTTAAAGTGGAGGTAATTAAAATGAAAATACTGAATGAATTAAAAGAGGCTATTGACAGAAATACAAGTTACTGTAAAAATGAACTAGAAACTATAAGGAGGAGACAAGAAAATTTTTAAAATTCATTTGCTGAGATGAAAGCTTAGCTCAAGGCAATGAATAGTAGAATGAATAATACAGAAGAAAGAATAAGTAACCGGGAAGATAGAATAATAGATAATACTCAGTCAAAACAGCAGCCTGAAAACCAAATGAAAAATGACAACAATAGGAGACATACGAGATAATATAAAGTGGACCTATTTATTTGTAATAGGGATTTCAGAAGGAGAATAAAGAGAAAAGTGGATTGAAAATGTACTTGAAGAAATTACGACTGAAAATTTCTCAAACGTAAAGAAGGAAACAGTTATCCAGATACAGGAAGCATAGAAGGCCTCAGACAAAATGAAACCAAACGGGTCTACACAAAATATATCATAATAAAAATGGAGAAAGTTAAAAATAAGGAGAGGATTCTAAAGGCAGCAAGAGAAAAAGAGTTAATTATAAGGGAACTTCCATAAGGCTATCAGCTGATTTCTCTAGAGAAACACAGCAGACCAGAAAGGAGTGTCAAAATATATTCAAAGCCCTAAAAGAGAAAAATCTGCAACCTAGAATATTCTAACCGGAAAGCTTATCATTTAGATTAGAAGGATACATAAAGGATTTCTCAGACAAGCAGAAACTTGTCTGAGAAAAGAAAAGAGCAATACTAGGTTATCTCTAAATAGAAAAGAATCAAAAAGATATAAGAAGGAGGAAATCACAATAGGAAAGTAAATCGCTTAAATTAGCCAGTATACAGATCAAAAAAAAAAAAAAGCTATTTTTGAAAACAACAATGAACACAAGGAACAGCAAGAGGATAATTTGTATGGAAATACAAAAAACCTTGAATAGCCAAAGCTATCTTGAGAAAGAAGAATGGGACTGGAGGAATCAACCTACCTGACTTCAAGCTCTACTACAAAGCCACAGTCATCAAGACAGTATGGTACTGGCACAAAGACAGAAGTATAGATCAATGGAACAAAATAGAAAGCCCAGAGATAAATCCATGCACATATGGACACCTTATCTTTGACAAAGGAGGCAAGAATATACAACGGATTAAAGACAATCTCTTTAACAAGTGGTGCTAGGAAAACTGGTCAACCACTTGTAAAAGCATGAAACTAGAGCACTTTCTAACACCATACACAAAAGTAAACTCAAAATGGATTAAAGATCTAAATGTAAGACCAGAAGCTATAAAACTCCTAGAGGAGAACATAGGCAAAACACTCTCTGACATAAATCACAGCAGGATCCTCTATGACCCACCTCCCAGAATATTGGAAATAAAAACAAAAATAAACAAATGGGACCTAATTAAACTTAAAAGCTTCTGCACAACAAAGGAAACTATAAGCAAGGTGAAAAGACAGACTTCAGAATGGGAGAAAATAATAGCAGATGAAGCAATGGACAAACAACTAATCTCAAAAATATACAAGCAACTCCTACAGCTCAATTCCAGAAAAATAAATGACCCAATCAAAAAATGGGCCAAAGAACTAAATAGACATTTCTCCAAAGAAGACATACCGATGGCTAACAAACACATGAAAAGATGCTCAAAATCACTCATTATCAGAGAAATGCAAATCAAAACCACTATAAGGTACCATTTCACGCCAGTCAGAATGGCTGCGATCCAAAAGTCTACAAGCAATAAATGCTGGAGAGGGTGTGGAGAAAAGGGAACCCTCTTACACTGTTGGTGCTAATGCAAACTAGTACAGCCACTATGGAGAACAGTGTGGAGATTCCTTAAAAAACTGAAAATAGAACTGCCTTATGATCCAGCAACCCCACTGCTGGGCATACACACTGAGGAAATCAGAATTGAAAGAGACATGTGTACCCCAATGTTCATCACAGCACTGTTTATAATAGCCAGGACATGGAAGCAACCTAGATGTCCATCAGCAGATGAATGGCTAAGAAAGCTGTGGTACATATACACAATGGAGTATTACTCAGCATTAAAAAGAATACATTTGAATCAGTTCTAATGAGGTGGATGAAACTGGAGCCTATTATACAGAGTGAAGTAAGCCAGAAAGAAAAAACACCAATACAGTATACTAACGCATATATATGGAAATTAGAAAGATGGCAACAATAACCCTGTGTACGAGACAGCAAAAGAGACACTGATGTATCGAACAGTTTTTTGGACTCTGTGGGAGAGGGAGAGGGTGGGATGATTTGGGAGAATGGCAATGAAATACGTATAATATCATATATGGAACGAGTCACCAGTCCAGGTTTGATGCACGAAACTGGATGCTTGGGGCTGGTGCACTGGGACAACCCAGAGGGATAGTATGGGGAGGGAGGAGGGAGGAGGGTTCAGGATGGGGAACACATGTATACCTGTGGCAGATTTATTTCGATATTTGGCAAAACCAATACAATATTGTAAAGTTTAAAAATAAAATAAAAATTAAAAAAAAAAGATATAAAAAGGAATATCAAAATCATAATATATGGGGAAGAAGGGTAAAGAAAAGTCAAAGAATTTTTCTTTTTTCTTTTTAGAATGTGTTTGAACCTATATGACTATCAGTCTAAAGCAAGCAGATACAGGAGGGGGTTAACATACTTGAAAAACAGGGCAACCACAAATCAGAAACATACAGTAGATTCACAAAACCTACAAAGAAGAGAACACAAACATAAAATAAAAGGAAATCATTAAACCACAAAAAAAAAAAAAAGGAAAAAAAAGAAACAAAAAATCAACTAGGAAAACAAGGTTTGAAATATCAATAAATACGTATGTATCAATAATTACCTTAAGTGTCAATGGACTGAATGCTCCAATCAAAAAAGACATAGAGTGGTAGATAATATGCCAAAAATCACATAATGATACTTCTTCATAAATAACTTTACTCACTTATCAACTGACTGTTCAATTCAGTCCTCCTTCAACTTTGTCCAAGATAAAGAATTGGAAATTACAGACTTGCAAAACAATTTATTACCTAGTGTTTGGAATCATTCACCTTCTCAACATGGACACAAATATATTTCAAATTTCCCCTTTATAAATAAACTCAAGGTTTTCATCCCCAGAGGCAATGCAACACTGTCAAATCTTAGATACATGATAGAAATATGCCTTTAATTTATAAAGTGGGAACAGGTAAATTGCAGAAAAAGGAATGCATTTAACTGAGGGGCATTTTCTGGCAGATTAATTTTAGGAAAGAAACCATATGGAAATTGAGTATCTAGAAATTGATTCTCTTTAAACTACTGTCTTTAATCTCCTACAACTTGAAAAGACTTTTTGTAGCCAAACTCAATTTGAAGCCTTGCCATAGATAATACTGCTACCACTACTATATCTGCTGTCACAACTGATTTTTACCATTGAAATCACATAGAATCCTTTGGGGCTCTGGATCACAAAAGCCTTTCTGTGTCCCTTGTTTCTTTTTTGTAGAAAATAGGTTTCATTCCACCTCCATGGATTTCCCTGAGTTCCAAAGGGCTGATTCAAACAGATGCTAATCTGGCAAAGGAGAGGATGTAGAGACAAGGGAGAAACAGTCAAGGAACAATATGCAGTCTTAGGGCAGAGTCTTAGTTTCCCTAAAGAGATATACATAGCAATATACTTGAGATATTTTGCAGGTAATGAAATCCCTGCCAGGTGGAAGAAGTATGCTGCCCACAAGCACACAGACTCCAGACCAGTTGGAACCAGGTTGATGATGCTGACTCCCGAGCACCTCACAATCAACCAATTAGAAGAATGTCTATGAATTGATTGTGCCCTCCTCCTTGAACCATTACTATAAAGCTCCTCACTACCTCCTCCAGATTGGGACACACAGTTTTGAGAGCATTAGTTCATTGTTGTCTGCATTTGCCTGGCAAAGTAATAAAGCTATTATTTTCTACTTCACTTAAAACCGTCCCTGAGATAAATTTGATACCAGAGTATGGAGGCCAAGTTTTGGCTATACCATCAAAAATTGACCATACTTTTGTAAGAGTTCACCTTTCTTAACTGTAGTATCTTTGTTTTATCCTCCAACCATCTACAGACCACAAAGTTTTCCTATAATCATTGCATTCTCTTTGATTTGTACTTGCAAAGTTTTGCTACTGAGTTCAAGCTTGCTCTGCTCACCACACAACAGGCCATTTAACTGAAAAGGGAAGTGTTAAAGCAAGGAATAAGACTTTATTCTGAAGGCCAGTCAACCCAGAAGATGTCAGACTAATGTCTCAAAATAACCATCTTGTCTGAGTCTGCATCCCAGGTTCTTTTATAGAACAGAGTGGTGGGTAGTGGGAAGATGAGGAAGCAAATAAAAAGGCCACTAATCTTGCAAATATCTCCTGGAATGGCAAGCCTCCGGGAATGGATGTGTTAATTTCTCCTTTCCAGTAATCATTCACAGGTTGACAGAGTTCTGAAAAAAGCCATTTCAGTTTAACATTCAAGCAGAGAAACAGGGTACCAGAGGCAGACCATTGTGTATAGACAATATCCTTTTATGAACAAAAGCAACAGAAAGCAAGATTAAAGTAAAACAAACAGATCCAACATGGAGTCATAATTGGCTCTTTCCTGTAACATTTTCAGTATCTGATGGATTTTTGACTGCAACATTAAAATCCACAAATAAATGTCATCTACAGATGTCAGTCTGAAGACTTTAGGCTATTTAAAAGTAAATACCCACAGTCTTCTTTAAAATTTACTTGTAATTGGAAGGTAATAGCTCTACTTCTGCTTGATTGACTATGCTAAAGCCTGTGACTGTATGGATCACAACAAACTGGAAAATTCTTCAAGAGGTGGGAATACCAGACCACATGACCTGCCTCCTGAGAAATCTGTATACAAGTCAAGAAGCAACAGTTAGAACTGGACATGGAACAACAGGCTGGTTCCAAATTGGGAAAGGAGTTCATCAAGGCTGTATATTGTCACCCTGCTTATTTAACTTATATGCAGAGTACATCATGAGAAATGCTGGGCTGGATGAAGCACAGGCTGGAATCAAGACTGCTGAGAGAAATATCAATAACCTCAAATATGCAGATGACACCACCCTTATGGCAGAAAGTGAAGAACTAAAGAGCCTCTTGATGAAAGTGAAAGAGGAGAGTGGAAAAGTTGGCTTAAAGCTCAACATTCAGAAAACTAAGATCATGGCATCTGGTCCCATCACTTCATGGCAAATAGATGGGGAAACAGTGACAGATTTTATTTTGGGGGCTCCAAAATCACTGCAGATGGTGATTGCAGCCATGAAATTAAAAGACGCTTGCTCCTTGGAAGAAAAGTAATGACCAACCTAGACAGCATATTAGAAAGCAGAGATGTTACTTTGTCAACAATGGTCCATCTAGTCAAAGCTATGGTTTTTCCAGTAGTCATGTGTGGATGTGAGATCTAGACAATAAAAGATGCTGACCA
This sequence comes from Bos javanicus, assembly GCF_032452875.1. Taxonomy (NCBI): domain Eukaryota; kingdom Metazoa; phylum Chordata; class Mammalia; order Artiodactyla; family Bovidae; genus Bos; species Bos javanicus. Next base: position 95,907,391 of record NC_083897.1, read on the forward strand.
CCAAAGAATAGAGGCCTTTGAACTGTGGTGTTGGAGAAGACTCTTGAGAGTCTCTTGGACCACAATAATTTCAAACCAGTCAATCCTACAGGAAATCAGTCCTGAATATTTATTGGAAGGACTGATGCTGAAACTCAAGCTCCAATACTTTGGCCACCTGATGAGAAGAACTGACTCATTGGAAAAAAACCCTGATGCTGGGAAATATTGCAAGCAGGAGGAGAAGGGGACGACAAAGGATGAGATGGTTGTATGGCATCACTGACTCCATGGACATGAGTTTGAGCAAGCTTCGGAAGTTGGTGATGGACAGGGAAGCCTGGTGTGCTTCCATGGGTTCACAAAGAGTCGGGCATGACTGAATGACTGAACTGAACTGATGGCCTCATAATTTTCACAAATACATCATTATAATTAAATCAACTTACGGAATTCTTGTGTTCATGTTATCTTGTTGCTCCTTTCTTAAGTTTCAACTAATTAATGTTGTATTCTCAGTAACTGAGGCATGTTAATTTAACTGCTGAAATGTTCATTTTACTTAGTTGTAATTTAAAACATTAAAATTGATAGATTTTGGAATAAAATGGAAAAAAAAAAAAAACCATGATATTTAAGTTAAAGAAGAGAACTCAAGAAAATGTGCTTTTGGCCAAATGTGTTGAAACAGAGAGTTAGAATAATGGTTACCAGAGGCTAGCAGATGAGGGGAGATGGGGTGATAGTGATCAAAGGGTATGAACTTACAAGTTCCAAGGATCTAATTTACACCATGGTGATTATGGTTAATAATGCTATATTGTATATGTGAAAGTTACTAAGAGAGTAGATCTTAACTGTTCTCTCCACAAACAAGAAAAGGTAATTGTATGATGAAAATAAACTAGAGTGCATGTGCCTTTGTCTTTAGGGGCTTCCCTGGTGACTCAGTGGTAAAAATGTGACTGCCAATGCAGGAGACACAGGTTCGATCCCTGGGCTGAGAAGATCTCCTGGAGAAGGAAATAGAAATCCACTCCAGTATTCTTGCCTGGGAAATCCCTTGGACAGAGGAGTCTGGTGTACAGTCCATGGGGTGTAAAGAGTCAGAAACAACTGAGAAACTGAAAAACAATAGCCCTTCTCTTTGACCAACTTAGCCGGAAGCAAACAGGTATTGGGGAAATTTTCTGAAGACTCTAATAGTTTGTTGAAGTGTTTCAGGCCCTAACTCTGGTCTGTGATTTAATTTGGAAGGATGTTCAAGTATTTCTACCTACTTGTTTCACTTATGAGGAAAAACAGAGAATCTGCTCAGGGGAAGCTTGCCAGAGACCAACCCAAATGTTATGCTATGGGTGGAGATGCAGTCCCAAACAGGAATCCCTTTGAAATTATAATTCCCTGGAGGGAACAGAAGCCAGGAAGTACATGATCAAATGTGTATTAGAAGGTATGAGAAAGTGTATGAAAAAGTCAGTTAACTATGAAAAGGTTAAAGGAATGACCCAAGAAGGAAAAGAAAATCCAGTCCTTTTTCACGGGTGGCTTGTGCAGGCCTTTAGGAAATATACTAATATAGATCTCTTCACTTCTGAAGGTCAGTGTCCTACTGGGACAGCACTTATTAGTCAATCTTCCCCTGATATTAGGCAAAAACTCCAAAAGTTATAATTTAGCACCCAAACGCCCATGCCCCAATTCCTAAATGTAGCCTTTGGGGTATTCAATAATTGTGACCAAGCTCAGCAGGAAGAGAGAGCCCAACGTGAGGAAGGATAGGCCAAGACTAATGAAAAGCTGATAGCTGTTGCTGTCAGCCATGCTTTGTGATCTCAGGACAACCTGAGGGAGCCAAGAACATCCAACTATCTGCATGGAGGTAAGCCCAATAAGAGGGAATGCTACTAATGCAAGTCAATAGGCCACTTGGTCTGAGATTGCCAGAAAGAACTCCCCAGGCTATGCCCAGCCTGCAAAGATGGCCATGCTGGACTACTGAGGCTGCCCAGGGATTCTGGCAGCTTCCCATAACAAGATGTCTATTTCTATCGAGGAGTTCTGGGTAATCTTTGATGTGGCAAGTAAGAAAATTGATTTTTTGATTGATACGGAACTCACTTATTCTGACTTAATTTCTCACGCTGAATCTCTCTCCTCCAAAAGCTGTACTGTGACTGGTGTCAACGGAAAGCCTCACACCCACCATTTTACTTGCCCTCTCATTTGCCAATTTGAGCAGAGGTTGATTTCACATGCCTTTTTAGTTGTACCTGAGTAACCCACCCCACTACTGGGGAGAGACCTTCTGAGATCCCTCAGGGCCATACTCCAGTTAGGAGGCTCTAAGCAAGCCCCTTATCTTGACTCTGATTAAAACAGACCAGCTGGAAAAGCAAGGTCTTACTCCTAGCCATATTCTACAAGCAGTGAACCTTTCAGTATGGGACAAAGAAATCCCTGTAAAGGCCATAAATGCCCAAACTGTAAGAATTAGTCTTAGCCAGAAAATGCTTAACCTAAGACGAGACAACCGTAAAGTTGAAAGTGAAAAAGGGTTTACAACACCTCACAGATAAATTCTTAAGGCATGGCCTCTTAGTACCCTGCCAGTCTCCATGCAATTCTCTTATTCTGCCAGTTGTTAAGCCAAATGGATTGCTTAGGATGGTTCAAGACCTTAGAGCAGTGAATGCAGTGGTCCCTATATATTTCCTCATGGCCAATCCTTATAGCATATTAACCCAAATCTTAACCCAAATCCCTGAGGATGCTAAATGATTTACTCTACTCAACCTCAAGGATGTCTTCTTTTGGATCCAAGTTCATTTCTTATCACAATGTCTGTTTGCCTTCAAGTGGACTAACCCCAACTCAGGCCAAATGCAACAATATACCTGGACAGTATTGCCTCAGAGCTTTTGGGACAGTCCCACACTTGTTCACCCAGGCCCTAGGAAAGTAACAAAGTGAAATACACCTAAAAGAAAGTGCTATTCTACAGTATATAGATGATATTTCAATATTTAGTCCCTCCATAGAGACCTCCGGAGAAGGTAATGGCACTCCACTCCAGTACTCTTGCCTGGAAAATCCCATGGATGGAGGAGCCTGGTAGGCTGCAGTCCATGGGGTCGCTAAGAGTTGGGCACGACTGAGCAACTTCACTTTCACTTTTCACTTTCATGCATTGAACAAGGAAATGGCAGCCCACTCCAGTGTTCTTGCCTGGAGAATCCCAGGGACGAGGGAGCCTGGTGGGCTTCCGTCTATGGGGTTGCACAGAGTCGGACATGACTGAAGTGACTTAGCAGCAGCAGCAGCAGCAGCAGCATAGAGACCTCAGATCAAAATACCATTGAAATTCTTTATTTCCTTGGAACTCAGGGTTACAGAGCCTGTCAGACAGAGGTACAAATCTCAAAGCAGTGAGTTAAATATCTGGGATATATTATAAACCCTAGAAGTAGACAGTTATCTCCAAATAGAAAACAAGATATATGAGGCCCAAGCAACCCAAATACAAACAACTCCATACCTTTTGGGTATGTCAGGATTTTGTATAAATTAAACCTAAGCCAAGTCCAGAAAGCTATACAAGAATATGGCAAAAGAATACAGCCTGCTCTAGATGACAGTCCCAGTTAAAAACCCTGCGGACTAGGTATTTTTAAAGACCTGGTGGACAGCTGCTCCCAAAATAGAAGGGTCCTTACCATGTCCTGTTGAGCACCCCTACAGCAGTTAAACTCTAAGGAGTCACTAGCTGGGTTCTTCTGTCCAGGATTAAACTTGTCTCCACTGATACGTTACAGGAACCTGAAGTTCCACATTCCAGCTATTTCTGTGAGTCCATCCCTTCCTCTGAGTCTCTACAGGACATGGAATTCACAGGACAGCCTGAAAATTCCCAGGTGAGCCACTACAAGACCTGAAGCTCCTATTCAAAAAGACAAAAGAAAAAAAAACAAACAAAAAAAACACCTTCTTAGACCCTAGGCTAAGTACGCATAGCTACTATTTTCCTTTTGCTTCTAAGTACTTTAATTAACGTACAGAATAATTGATACGCTCTGGTGCATGCATGCTAAGTCACTTCAGTCATGTCCAACTCTTTGTGACCATATGGACTGTAGCCTGCCAGGCTCCTCTGTCAATGAGATTCTACAGTCAATAATACTGGAGTGGATTGCTATGCCCTCCTCCAGGGGATATTACCGACCCAGGGATCAAATCTGCATCTCTTATGTCTCCTGTGTTGGCAGGCTGGTTGTTTACCACTGGTGTCACCTGGGAAGCCCATGCCCTGGGCTTCAGTAGATTCAGATAACTACTGTCTTCTTCACTCTCACCCTTTCTCTTTGAATTCACTGAATTTCTCTGCTCACGCTAGGTGATTTATATATGACCATGATTGGTGTTACTATGAATCTATTAATTGCCTTAGCTTTTCTGGGCAGACTTCCTTTAGCCACAGGATGGGCAGACAACTCTCTGGTTTGCATTGCACAAACTCTTGCTTCCACCACTTGGTTGACAGAATGCTGGATTTGTTTACCCTGAGGTAAGACCATTATGGGTCATAGCGGCCCCATTTTCCATCCCATAAGGAATTTTAAACAAGTTCCTAATGGAAAAATGGTTTTCTACCAAGAATCCAAGGCTCAGGAACAGTAATGTACAGAGTCAGAATTGTTCATTTTCCTACTGAAGAAAATTCTAATGTCTCTTGCCTAACCCTCTCCTTGGAAACAGAAGGAGAATATGAAGTCAAATTGGAAGGATGAAGAATTGGCATTTAAACATCCCAGAGTTTTACAATGGCCCCTCATAAACAAGAACTCTAGTTACCTATTTGCACTCAAACTCTAACTTGCTACCCAATGGAAGAAGGATCCACATTTAAGGAACAGTTATCAGGATGGACATGGATGGAAAGTTTTCAGTATGTAGTTGAAGAACATTTTTAGAACTATAGCATTGAATGGCTAGGTTTTAAAACCTTGGGTGAGTTAGTCTGTTTTGTTCCACCAGGATACATGTTCTTATGTCAGATAGATAAGAAACCATGGCTAATAATTGCCTATGTAATAACTCTACTCTCACACAGTGTAAGCTGGGAACCTTGATTACTTTTATCTTAATCCACTTCTTAAATGAATCCAAGTACTGGGCAAGTTCATTAAAACTGTTTACTCAATTAACCTGGTGGCATCCCAGACAGAGGTGCTTATTTCTTTGGGTACATCTTGTTATGATGGTAGGGGGTAGCTGCCCACCAACATGTTCTTCAAAATTTATCTCTTACTCTCACTGCTATTACTAATACTGCTAATTCTCTTACTAATTTACAGAAGTCTCTAGATTGTCTGTTCAAGGTGACACTTAACAACCATCTGCCCCTGGATTATCTGTTGGCAGATCAGGGAGGAGTATGTGCAATTGCCAACACTTCTTTTTGCACATACATTAACACCTCTTTCTAAGTAGAGACCAACACTGAGAAAACTCAACAAACCACCTGGCTTCAACAATTAACCATCAATCCTTGCAATTCAGTATGGGCTAGGACATTGAAAACTGGTTCTCTAACTTGTTCTCCTTGATCCCAAAAGGTATTAAAAACTTTATTATGGGAGGTTTCCATTTTCTTATAACCTTCCTTTTCTCAGCCATACTGCTTTATGTTATATTTTGCCTAGTGCTTTCTTGTCTCCCATACTATTGCAAATCTGCAACTAATACCTTTCAGTCCAAGAAGGAGGTCTGGGACAAACAGGTTCAGACCTTCCATTTTAGACATAGAGAAATACACTAAATTTTAAGCTCGAGATTAACAAAGATATGCTGACCTTGTATAACCAGATTCCTACCCTTGCTTGAGCCTCTGGTTATAATAGTCTTTAACCAGTCTTCAGCTCCAGCTTCTCTAATCTAATTATTTAGTTTGTTTTCTCTAGGACATCACAGGACAATGGTAATGCAGGGACTCCAGCCACTCCCCACAGCAGATACTGCTGAAATAACAATAGAAATCACTATGGGGCCAATTTAAAGAGACAGGGTGAGAGCTCTGTGACTCCAGCTAGGTAGGATCTATGAGCCCCTGACTAGCTTGAAGAAGCTACAGAAGACAGACTTTCACTTTTCATTTTCCCAATAAATATTTCATGGCATCTATGTCTCTCAAGGGGGATTTGAGGCAAGAAGTAGCTGCCCCTACACCAGGGTAAAGTGATTGGAGATTCATTCCCTGTGAACCAAAACTCCAAAATATCAGTAGCAGGACAATTGAGAGAGGAAGCTGGGCCTTGCCCAGATAGAAGATAAGAAACCACATATTTCTCATTCTTGAAGTCATGGGACCTCAACAACTATACATTCACAGAAAATCTTCTTGGAGTTCGGAAGAGGAGTGATGCCAAGCTACTTATAGGCTTCTTTGGTGGAACCCATTTTGTATAAGCAATGTGTGTGCACACATGGGAGGATCCTGAGATATACCAAATATGAACTTTGAACCAGGCAAATCAAAATGAGTGGCCAAAGGAAACCCAGAAGAAATGCCCCATAAAAACAATCCATACTATCACGAAAGCACAACTCTGCAATTCTCTCTCTCTTGGAGTCTGCCTGTGTGTCTATACACATGTACTGTGCTCTTTTTTCCACCTACCTAAGCACTTTACTTATTTCACTACTTTTTGTCCTTGTGGAAATTCTTTTTAGCGAAGCCAAAGAGCCAGGACCTTGTCACTGACAATTGGTCCAGTGGCTAGGGATTCTGTGCTCTCACTGCTGTAACCCAACATCAGTCTCCAGTTGAGAACCAAAGACTCACTTCAATCTGTTGCAGGTTGAAACCACCTGAGATCTATCTGATTATGTTGCAATGGTAATCATTTTTCATTATATAGATATATCAAATCAATGAGTTGTACACTTTAAATTTACACAGTGTTATATATCAATTCAGAGAAGGCAATAGCACCCCACTCCAATACTCTTGCCTGGAAAATCCCATGGACAGAGGAGCCTGGTAGGCTGCAGTCCATGAGGTCGCTGAGGGTCGGACACGACTGAGCAACTTCACTTTCACTTTTCACTTTTCATGCATTGGAGAAGGAAATGGCAACCCACTCCAGTGTTCTTACCTGGAGAATCCCAGGGATGGGGGAGCCAAGTGGGCTGCCGTCTATGGGGTTGCACAGAGTCGGACACGACTGAAGCGACTTAGCAGCAGCAGCAGCATATATCAATTATATCTCAATGAATCTGAGGTGGAGGGAGAAAACAATGGCCAAAATAACACTAAATCTGTATCTACTGAGCCCAAACTGTGGTCCACCTCCATCTCCCATGGGGAGAATCTCTTTGACAAAGTCTTTGAACTTCTCAGATACTACCCTCTATGGAAGAATTCAGGATGACTGCTATTTAACTATTTATTTTTATTTCTGCTCTCTAAGAAAAAGTTTACAGTAGGGGAAAAAAAAGAAATATGCTTATAAGAGAATTCAAGAAGAGAGTATGTTTCTGCTCCTATTCTGTGCTCCTATGTTTTGCTGTATTCTTGTGAGAGACTTCTAAGAGAATCACTTAATTATAATAGTTTATCTATTTAACTTGTTCTTCAAAGAACTTCTTAGATTTTCTTAACACATTTTATTTTTTGAATTTGTTAATTCATTAATGTTTGATTTTATCACTTTGTAGCCATCACCCTGCTTCTCTCTTTACTCTTTTTTTTTTTTTTGGTCCTCTGTATTTGAATATCTAATTAATTTATTTTCTATTTATTCTTTGGAAGTTAAGATCTTTGAGTGCATAGATTTGACTCTGAGTTCATTTACATATTACCCAGTAAATCAAATACCATTAAATTGAAGCTTGGTAAGAATGCAGATTTCTGAGCACCATTTATATTTTGATAGGTTTGGAGTGGGGTCTAGAAATCTGTATTTTTAAATGAGATCCTCAGATCACACATAGGGAAATCCCATCATATTATGAACGTTTATGTTCTCATTACTACTATTTTTATTACTACTATTTCCCTAAATTCACTCTAAGAACTTTCACTTGTATTTTGTCCCCAAAGTGTTTAATTCTGTTTTAATTTTCAAATGGTTTTTCATTCACACTTTCATTAATGTCGAGTTTTATTCTACTGAGATCAAAGAAGATGACCTGTGATATTTGCTTAATTTTTCTTTTTTTTTTTTGAAAATTAAAAATCTAAAAAACACAACAGTTTAATCAAAAAATGTCCCTATCACCTAGAATTAACTCTTGCTTTTTTGCCATATCTGCTTCCATATAAAAGAGGAAATACATTTTTAGTGATTTAATTAAATTTCCTTTTAATTACTGTCCTGTGTACCATTTGATTCCCTCTTCCTCATGGGTGCAAATTTATGGTATGAACCATTCTAGTATATTTTCAATAGCTTCATATATATATATATACACACACACACCATAGAATGTTGTTCTATTTAATTAGGTTTTTGAGATCTACATATATAAATTTATTTAGATCTAGTTCATTCCCTTTATCTTCTGTATTCTATTAATCACACTATATTAATACATTCCCCTCTTGATAGACATCACATACCTATTTTTTTTTTCTTGAAGGTTACTAAAGTATTTGTGTCCTAATGCTTCAAATGCTATTAAATGCTGGCAGAAAACTAGGGGGAAAAGTACTTTTTTGCATGGTATAAACCAGAATTAGAAATTTATACATAAATTTGAAGTTATTTGTTTTATTATTCAAGTGCTAGATCTTTATTTCTTCTACTTAATCTGTAATTAAGTTAGACAAATATGTTAATAGCTGCCACTACTATTGTATGCCTGTCAATTTCTACCTATAACTTCCCACCAAAATAACTTCTCATTTTTTAAAATTGTAAAGGCAAAGCATACTTATAAAAGCTGTCAGAAAATTAATACTTTTATTTTAAAAAAGGAACAATTATTCATAATTTCAGTACCAAGTAATAACCACCATTAACATACTGGTGTATAGTGTTTCAGGGTTCTTTTTACACATTCACCATCTTTAAAGACAGTTTACACATACTAACTGCTTAGAAATAGTTTTAAAATAAAAATATACTTGCTGTATTTTTTGGTATTGAGACATAATGATTGTATAATTTCTAACTGTACAGAAATATAAATATAAAGCTGACAGTGAAAATACTATGTACTTTCCCTATTTCATGTACAGTTTATATCATACAAATAACCACTTATTTTTTAAACAGTGCATATTTGTATGGTAATATAATATATCTGACCAATCCTGTGTAAAGATATACTGATTATCTTTTAAAATAATTTTTTGAATGCTGTAGTGCATGTACATTTTTACATATGTATTTTTGCATCCTTATCCAATTATTTTCATAGATGAGGTCTCTAAATGAGGCACTTCCAAATAAAGGTGGAAATATTTAAAATATTGATATATATGTTAAAATTGCCTTACACAACCTACACTTCAAAATTAACATTAGAGGACATTTTCTCAGTTCTCTCTCTCCTGAAGATAAGGCCTATTATTATTTTTCATCTTTTCCAATATAAGACAGAGGAAGAATCTCATTGTTTCAATTTAATTTCTTTGCTTGCCAGTGAGCTTAATGATTCTTTCATATGCCCATTGGCCATTTGCATTTCTTTTGTAAAATGCAGGCTCTGCCCAGTTCTCTTCCCTTCTAAGGGTAGTGTTCACCTTTCCCTTTTTGCTTTGTCAGTGCTCTTTATTTTTCATTTTTGATCTTTTAATTGGGGTCGGTTCGATTCAGGCTTTCACCTGTTCACTTTACTGCTTAATGGAATATATATATGTATATATATTTTTTCCATTAGCTTTTAATGTCCTTTATAGAAGCTGGCTTCCCTTCCTCTCTTTCTTTCCCTCTCTTTTCGCTTGTCTGCTGTTGTCCTTTCGTTTCTTTCTCTCTGTTTCTCTCCCTTATTTTCTTTTTTTACTACATAAGTTTTTAATTTTGACCGAGTTGCAGCTATCATTCTGGGCCTGGCGCCGCCTCAGTAGGGGGGGCAGCGGGGAGGAGAGCGCGGAGCTGGGGGAGGGGAAGGGGCGGGGAGGAGCGGGCGGAGCAGTTGCAGAAGCTGCTGGGAGAGCGCGCGGTGGGATCACACGGCGGCCCGGCGGCGGCGGCGGCGGCCCAGAGACCGGAGCGCCGAGACCGCGGACCGCGGCCTACACGGAGCCTTCTTTTCACCGGAGGACCAGTGATCTGCAGTCTTCAACACAGAGGTACCGTGCTCCGCGCTCCCCGCCCGGTCCGGCCCAACCTGCAGTGGCAGTGCCTCCTTCTTTCCTCTCTCTCTCTCTCTCTCTCGCCTGCCGGCGCCTTCCCTGACTGCCTGCGTCACCGCGGCCGCCATGGCTGAGAATGGCGAGAGCAGCGGCCCCCCGCGCCCCTCCCGCGGCTCTGCTGCGGCCCAAGGCCCAGCCTCTACCCAGGCCGAGCCCAAAATCATCAAAGTCACTGTGAAGACCCCCAAAGAGAAAGAGGAGTTCGCAGTGCCCGAGAACAGCTCAGTCCAGCAGTTTAAGGAAGCGATTTCGAAACGCTTCAAATCCCAAACAGATCAGTTAGTGCTGATTTTTGCCGGAAAAATCTTAAAAGATCAAGATACCTTGATCCAACATGGCATCCATGATGGACTGACTGTTCACCTTGTCATCAAAAGCCAGAACCGACCTCAGGGCCAGTCCACACAGCCTAGTAATGCCGCGGGAACTAATACTACCACCGCGTCGACTCCCAGGAGTAACTCCACACCTATTTCCACAAATAGCAACCCGTTTGGTTTGGGGAGCCTTGGAGGACTTGCAGGCCTTAGCAGCCTCGGCTTGAGCTCGACTAACTTCTCTGAGCTCCAGAACCAGATGCAGCAGCAGCTCTTGTCCAGCCCTGAGATGATGATCCAAATCATGGAAAATCCCTTTGTTCAGAGCATGCTTTCGAATCCTGATCTGATGAGGCAGCTCATTATGGCCAATCCACAGATGCAGCAATTGATTCAAAGAAACCCAGAAATCAGTCACCTGCTAAACAACCCAGATATAATGAGGCAGACCCTCGAAATCGCCAGGAATCCAGCTATGATGCAGGAAATGATGAGAAATCAAGACCTGGCTCTCAGCAATCTTGAAAGCATCCCAGGTGGCTACAATGCTTTACGGCGCATGTACACTGACATTCAAGAACCCATGCTTAATGCTGCACAAGAGCAGTTTGGTGGTAACCCATTTGCCTCCGTGGGGAGCAGTTCCTCTTCTGGGGAAGGCACACAACCTTCCCGCACAGAAAATCGTGATCCACTACCCAATCCCTGGGCGCCACCACCGGCTACCCAGAGTTCTGCGACCACTAGCACAACAACTAGCAGTGGCAGTGGATCTGGCAGTAGCTCCAGCAGTGCTACCGGAAACACAGTGGCTGCAGCCAATTATGTCGCCAGTATCTTCAGCACCCCAGGAATGCAGAGCTTGCTGCAACAGATAACGGAAAACCCCCAGCTGATCCAGAATATGCTGTCTGCACCATATATGAGAAGCATGATGCAGTCTCTGAGCCAGAATCCAGATTTGGCTGCACAGATGATGCTGAATAGCCCTGTGTTTACTACAAATCCTCAGCTGCAGGAGCAGATGCGTCCACAGCTCCCGACTTTTTTACAGCAGATGCAGAATCCAGACACGTTATCGGCCATGTCAAACCCAAGAGCAATGCAGGCTTTAATGCAGATCCAGCAGGGGCTACAGACATTAGCCACTGAAGCTCCTGGCCTCATTCCAAGCTTCACTCCAGGTGTGGGGGTGGGGGTGCTGGGAACAGCTATAGGCCCTGTAGGCCCAGTCACACCCATAGGCCCCATTGGCCCCATAGTCCCGTTTACGCCCATAGGTCCCATTGGGCCCATAGGACCCACTGGCCCTGCAGGTCCCCCTGGCTCCACTGGCACAGGCGCACCCCCTGGGCCTACTGTGTCTAGCTCTGCACCCAGTGAAACCACGAGCCCAATATCGGAATCTGGACCCAACCAGCAGTTCATTCAGCAAATGGTGCAGGCTCTGGCTGGTGCAAATCCTCCGCAGCTGCCAAATCCAGAAGTCAGATTTCAACAACAACTGGAACAGCTCAACGCAATGGGCTTCTTAAACCGGGAAGCAAACTTGCAGGCTCTAATAGCAACAGGAGGCGACATCAATGCAGCCATTGAGAGGCTGCTGGGCTCCCAGCCATCGTAATTACATTTCTGTACCTGGAAAAAATGTATCTTATTTTTGATAATGGCTCTTAAATCTTTAAACACACACAAAATTGTGCTTTACTTTCAGTTTGATTCTTTCAACTTTGTCTAGTTATAAATTTAATATGCATTTTAAGGTGGAGTCCTTTCCTCCCTCTTTGTTTCCTCCCTCCCTCTCTCCTTCCTTCCCTCCCTTCCTCTGTTTTGAATGGTGAGAATCAATGCTGTTTTACTCAAAGGTGTTGCATGCAAACACTTCTTTATTCTGCATTTATTGTGATTTTTGGAAACAGATATCAACGTTTACAGTTGGGTGAACAAGTTTTGTCCTACAGATGTCCAATTTATTTGCATTAAACATTAGCCTATGATAGTAATTTAATGTAGAATGAAAATATTAAAAACAGAGACAGATTAATTGAAGCTCTATAATTTGTGGTACAATATTGCTTATTGTGACTTTGGCATGTATTTTTGCTAGCAAAATGCTGTAAGATTTATACTATTTGATCTTTTTTTGATATATTTATACACAGTACAGTAAGCACAATTGGAACTGTACATCTCGATAAATTGCAGCAGAATCTCTGAGCAGATATGTATAACCAAAATGAGAAAGAATATAAGAAATATTTCTGGAGCTCGGTATATCTCACAATTTTGTAGAATCTTACAGCATCTTTGATAAACTTCTCAGTGAAAATGTTGATTAGGTAAGTTCAGTTAAAATATAGTAGAAATGTTTATCCTGGTATCTCTAAGTATACATTTAATTGTACAGAAAACAGTGTGACGTGTCAACATTTGCAAATTGATTGTATATGAACTTAATCTTAGTGCAGCCTGAAGGATCAGTATAGTAATGCCAGGAAAGTGCTTTTTTAAGACTTCCTTCTCAGCTTCTCCCATAAAGAGATCCCAGTACGCATTTTGATTTGTAATTGGAAATGTAACTTTCACTGAAAGTGTCATGTGATGTTTGCATTACTTTTAACTGCTGTGTATAAAGAAAACTGTATCTTTTGACTCCATCAGTTATTTCTCTTGTGCACAGGGAAAATGCATTAAAAATGACTAAAAAAATAAAAAATGAATAAATTTTTTTCTTTTTGCCTTCTGTCCATAGGATCATGTTTAGAAGGATTGCCCAACCCAAGGATTATATAAATCTTGTCCTGTATTTCTCTAATTTTAATGGTTTCATTTTTTATAAAAAAAAAAAAGTACCTTTGCCCTGTCTGGAATTATTTTGGTGAATAGATTTACATATTTTACCATTTTTCCCTCAAGTTTAGACTGTTGTTACCTAGTATTTATTTCATTGTCCACATTCCCCCTCCATTTGAAATGTCATACACACACACACACACACACACTTTATTCTGTTTGAATTCTCTTTAGTACCACTGAACATTGTAGCCCCAGTACACCAGCCTGTAGTTATTGAGTTAGAAATATGACTTCATATCTCTTAGGGCACATCCTCCTTTTGATCTCTTTTATTTTTCACAATTTTCTACTGATTCCAACATGTTTATATTACCAGATGAACTTTATAGTTACTAGATAGCCACTCCCCCCAAATAAATTGGTGATTTGGTTAGGATTGTCTTAAATTGATAGGATAGTGAGAAGTACAGAATTACAATGCTTTCCAGAAACATGATATATTGCCTCATTAAAAAAAAAAACACTTTTTACATCCTTCAAGAGTTTTATTTATTTAAGCCCCATATAATTTGTAATAAATATATTCCTAGTAATACAGATATATAGGAAACAATTCTGGAGTTGGGAGTTCTTAGTGTGTTACCCATGTTGTGCATTTTTGCTTTATAAGGGAAGAATGTATTTTCATAGATTAGTTTTAAGTTGACAGTTTACTGAAATCTATTAAAAGGTTTTCAGTTGATCCTTTTGAGTGTTTTCTGGTAATCAATCATACCAATGGAAAATTTATAATGATAGATTATTTTCAAAATTTATAACATAGATTCTAACAGCATGGGTTAAACAATTCATGCTAAAGAAAAAATTAGTGGCAGTGACATTCTTGTATTATTTCTCATTTTAACCAGACTATGTTTGCTGCAGCAATTCTTTTTTTTTTTTAATTTTATTTTATTTTTAAACTTTACAATATTGTATTAGTTTTGCCAAATATTGAAATGAATCCGGCACAGGTATACCTGTGTTCCGCATCCTGAACCCTCCTCCCTCCTCCCTCCCCATACCCTCCCTCTGGGTCGTCCCAGTGCACCAGCCCCAAGCATCCAGCATCGTGCATCGAACCTGGACTGGCGACTCATTTCATACATGATATTATACATGTTTCAATTTTTGAAAAACTATTTCCCTGGGACATGGTCTAATAAGTTTGCAAAATGCTGTACACTATAGCCCCTCTTGGACAGTCATTATGTAGTAAATTTTGACCTAGTATTATTTTCTTAAAAGGAGTATGTTCTTCAGTTTAAAAGAGTAAAAACTATTTAAACTTTTACCTAACTCAACATTGCCTAAACTTACTTGAGTAAAGAACTACTTTTTCCCTTTTAAACACAATAACATCCGGCATATCAATATTGCTTAGAACACCAACTGAGGAAATGGTGTTTTATTATTTCACTGCTGTATGAAGCTGTATGTTTATGGTAATTATAATAACAAAATCTTCCACAGTAAATTAAAATTATGATGAATGATTTTATACATCGAATCATATCAGTACAAAAATAAGCCAATAACATAGAAAATAGCAATAAATCGTAGCCATAGGAAAAAGTGGATGGATGTTTTCTGAGGCCTGGCTCAGATAATTTACCAGGTAAAATTCTTTCAGGCGTTGAAGGAATTACTCTTACCAGATGTTTCTCTGCCTTTTAATATGTTTCGTTTTCTCCCTGAAAAAGTCCACGTCTTTTAATATATTAATGCTGTTTTTGTTGTATTTTGCTTTCCAGTTTATTAATTCTTATTTGTAACTCTACTCCCTCTTTTAAAATTTTTTATACTGTTCTTTCTCCATCTCTTACATGATATAATTTCCTCTTATTATCTTACAAGTTCATTTTATAGGCTCTGTTTTTGTTTTGGGTTTTCTGTATTTACTATTAATTCATAATTTATCCATTTATTCACCATTGAATAAGAAGGGGATATCCTAACCTGCTTTCTGTCCCTCCAATAAGAGTGGGGTAATTATCTTATGCTTTCATTATTTAAGTGATTGTCACCCCCTCCCTAAGCTTACACTAGATGGCTAAATGGTACTGACTTTGTGATCCAGCAGGATGAAGTAGTGGGGAGGGAGATAGGCTCAGGGGCAATCCCAACAGGAAAGGTTCACCTTAAGATTGCATTCCTCATTTGTTCTTTTGGCCTCTACTTCAGGTGTGTGATGTCATGTACAGTAACCACTTGTGTGTGGCCAGTTGGGGATGGGGTCATGGAATGGATATACAACATTGAAATAAGTCCTGCTGGTTTGTTAATGAGGACTCACATCAGGTTGAGACCATCTTGTTTAATGATATACCATGGTCAGAGACACTGAATTTGCCTTCTGAGAAGGGGCAGCCTGCTCCAAAATCTCTTCATGTACAATGTCAAAATAGCAACAAGAGGAGTAATTCCTGTCAGAGCCTAGCCCAAGAATTGGGATTAGGGTATTAGGAGAGCCTTTGGCCTGTGTTTCATGTCCACAAGAATATCTCAAATTCAGAATTTTAACATTATTCTCTAATGAATTTATTATTCTAGCCATACAACTAAGACTGACCTGATAGAAAATGTTCATAATACGGCTTAATTTAGTAAATATAAACTTTTAAAACTATGTGGCAATTTTTATATTCCCAACTTGGTATTATTTTATTAAAGAATACATTGGGAGATTTAGATAAAGGAAGTTACTCAGGCTTACCTCAATTTATGAGTGGTTCCCATGCCAATTTTTTCACTGCCTGCCCCCACCTTCATTCCTTGCTCCTTTAAGCTAGATTGTATTAGTGGTTTTCTGCCAGGATTTTCTTGATTTGTAAATATATCACAGAACTTCAGATTGGTGATATCTTTCAATATGGCCCCATCAATATCGTGTCTTAAAGATATTCCTTGAGAATTCTAATGCCCTTGTTGTTTGTACAAGTTTTGCTCAATTTTTGTTTGCCTGTGGTAATTTCTATTGATTTTTGGGAGGGAGGCAAGAACTGGGGACCTGTTCCATTGCTACCATCTTCCCAGAAGTCTGTTAGGAAACTTAGGGGAAAAACAATTTTCTAAAAATAGAAAGGTGAAAAATGATTTGGCAGACATCAGACTGAAACCACCTCAAAGAACAACATTGTCAGGTGGTGTACATTCTTACCAAGGCTTTAAACATTTTGATATTAATTACCATTGGCAAAAGTTAATTCTAAACCAACACATCCAAAGTTTGAGTGAGCCACTCTCAAATAAGGAATTGTTTGTCCTGATGTACATAGACAACATTATTCATCAGATGGATATGTATTGATGCATATAGCTTCAGCTATACTGAGATATCTATGCACAGATTTGGATTCCCTAAACACTTCCAAAATTCAACTTCAGAACTTCTTAGCCCAATGTGAAGATTAGCGAGTTTAAGGTAATTTCAGGGAAGATGCTGTAATTTATTATTAAAAAATAGTTGATGAGCTTGATTACTCAGCTCTAGCATGGATTTCATAAGATTGTTTCTGTCAGATTAGAAGGACAATAAATAGCTAATATATTCATGCTTATGTTCAATTTTCATAGCAATCCTATAAGATAGTACTACTATTATTTTCCCCGGTTTACAAATAAGGAAATAAACTAAAAGAGGTTAGTTTTCTGGGGTCTCATAGCTATTAAGTGATAGAGTCAAAATTTGAGCCCAATTCTAAGATTCCAGAGTGTGTACTGAACCAATTGACTCTTTTGCTCTCCCCTGAACCTATTAAAATACACTAGCTTATTATTATAAAAGATTTTATTATAAATTATGTACTCACTTACCTCCTGGGTGTTGTGGCAACATATTAGTTGTTTTTAAATGAAGCATCTCTGCTGCTGTTCACCCTGGTACAGGTTACATAAAAATGCATGTGTGAGAATCAACTCTGTCATTATCAAAACTGCAGTTTGGAGGTTTGGCTTTCTGACTTTTGAGTTATGGCTAATATTTAAGACTATCCGTTAGTACATCTGTCCAGTGTCCTAATACATATGGTATGCCTCCAAATTGGCAATCACATGGGCCACTTGTGCTTCAGCTGCTCTGAAGGATGCCTGCCTTTTTGTTGAGCTGCCTCCCAGAGACCTCACAAGGCAGTAAACATTGTGTACCTCACCATGGTATTTGGCAGTTTCTCAAAATGCCCTTAAGAGCAAAAATATAGTAACATGAGCTAGATAATAACAGGCCAGTAGATGGGTTAGTAAATTGAAAGTGCCAAATGATGTGTCAATGTAAACAAGAGGTTTCTAACTTCAGTTCTGTCCCATTGAAGTTATTTTTCTATGACTAGGTATGAAAGTATAGCTTGCCCATCCCATGGCAAATAGTATAGCATTAGAAAGCAGAATGCACTGGATGTCACTAACAAGATCCAAAAGTCCTTAGTAGAATGAAAGAAATATAGACAAATTTAACAGGATTAAATTGAATAGGATAAAATGTAAAGCCCTGTGCTTGTATCAAAACTTCAGTTAATAAAGGAAAAGGATTATGTAGCTTAAAAATAGCATTTGTGAAGAAGACTCAGTAGTTTTAATTTACTATAAGTTTAACATGAGCCCACCATGTGAGCACACAAATGTACTAAAGTCTCAGGCTTTATTAGTAGAGGCATGATGTCCAGCACAGGGAAGTCCTTCATAATGTTTTATTCTGTACTTGACCATTCATGTTGGGAGATTTGGATCATTTCAGAGTGCCACAATTAAGATGGACACAGATAACGTGAAAAGTGACCGAGATGGTAACTCATTTACAAATAGACCCAGAACAATTATAAAAAGCTTCAAGAGTGCTTTAGTCTAAAGACTGGGGTTGTGGATATTTTTCTTTAAATAATTAAAGGCCTTGTCAGATAGAAGAGGGGTAACATTTACTTGGGTAGCTCCAGAGGGCAAATCATTACAGATTTACAATAAGTCGGATTTTTGGCTTACTTTTAGGAACTTTCTAGCAATAAATTGAAGATAACCCTCTTCACTGGAGCTGTTTAAATGGAAGCCGATTTGCTGGAAATGTTCAAGAATAGTTTCATACATTAGGTAGAACTCTGGATTAGAAGACCTTCAAGATTCCTTCTAAAGCTAATATTTTCCCAATGGACTCTTCAGCTTCTCACTGAATTTGCAAGGTCTGAGGTCAAAGTTGTTCCCAAATGAAGTCATGTTACAAACTTCTATCCCGAATTTCCTACTTTAATAAATACAAATCAGACAGCACATCTTTGTTGACAACAAATTTAGATAAACTCACTATTTTATTTCATGATGCTACCATTGGAAAAGGACTCAAATACAATCTTAAAATGAATATCGGAACATGCTGAGAGCTTGGGTGGAGGAAATAGGAGTGGATGCCTGAAGTTAAAGGATTCTGGTTTGAAAATGAAGATTACAGTGGCATTCTGACCTCCTGTTTCTCTTGATAATAAACACCATGGTGGTTAAAGTGATATGTGGAAGTTGAAATTAACAGTAGTATGTACGATGTGATATGATAGCAGTGTGTGTATCTGTGTGTGTGTGTGTGTGTGTGTGTATGTAATTCCATATATAATTCTTTAGTTAGAGTGATCCTTTTGGAGCATAAAAATGTTTGTACTGATACGTTTTACATGATACCATGGATTTTATTCCATCAGATGAATGACATCAAGATTTTGAGTTATTATGCTTTGTATTCTTTATAAGTTAACCTAGGACTCCAAAAAGTCTAGAAAAGAGTATCCTCGTACTGGAAACACATCAGTTTCCCTATTAAACAAATGTAAATTGAATCTCAAATGTGTGTGTATGTGTAAAACTGCTTTTGCCAGCTAAATCAGGGTCCCCTCCACATATGCCTTTTCTGATAAATTCTCCTGATACATTCCCCATGTAGATGTTTGCCTTCTCCATGAGCCTTAACCTGGGTTAACCACATATCATGTGACCAGAAGCTATAGCAAAATTGTCTTGGCCTTCTTGCTTCCCTTACACCCCTGCTTCCATTTCTGGATGTATTCCTATGTCTAGATAGTTTTTAAATAAACTTTTTATTTTAAAATAGTTTTCAATTTACAGAAAAATTAGGAAGACAACATAGAAAGTTCTTATATACCCCAGACTAAATGTCCCCTATTTTTCACATCTTATAGTATATTTGTTACAATTAATGAAGCACTAATGAAGCATTACTATTAACTCAAGTCCATACTTTATTCAGATTTTCTTAGTTTCTATATAATGTATTTTTTCTCTTCTAGTTATCCCATCCTGGATACCACATTGCATTTAGTCATTGTTTCCTTAGGCTGCTCTTGCCTCTGATATCTCAGACTTTCCTTGTTTTTGATGATCTTGATAGAATGAAGAGTACTAGACAGGCATTTTGTGGAGTATCCCTCAATTGGAATTTGTCCAATATTTTCCTCATGATCAATCTAGAGTTAAAGATTTTGAGGAGGAAGATCACAGCAATAGAGTACCATTTTCATCACATTATGTCAAGTATACATATTATCATTATGATGTATAATTTTTTATATGATCTGATCACCTAGCTTGAGTGAATGTGTATCAGTTCTATCCACTGCAAAGATACTTTCCCCCTCCTTTCAGTACTGTACACTTTGGAAGGAATTTATTATATGCAGCCCACACAAAGTTGAGAGTTGTGCTCCAACTCTCTGAAGGTGAAATATCTACACAGTTTATCAGAAATTATTCTGCATGAGAGATTTGTCTCTTTCCTAATTTATTAACTAATGTATTTATATCAGTACAGACTCATGGATATTTATTTTATACTTTGGATTATAATCCAATACCACTTTATCTCATTGGTCAAAATTGTTACAGCTTTGACCATTGAATGCTCTTGGGTTGACTCAAGGCCTTTTGACATACTTCCATCATTTTATTTTTGAGCATTTACTTTCTGGCATTGCAAGAAACTCTAAGCTCAATTATATATTTCTTGGGTCAACCTCTTCTGGGAACCATAGTTCCATTTATTGGAGAATGATATTAAAAACCATGACATTGGTGCTGGATGTGCTCATTATTATTAGGACTCCATTGCTTTGAGGTCCTCTCAGCAGACTGAGCAAAGAAATGTGTGTGTATACTAAACCACGTATATATATGTATCTATAAATATTCGTTCCATATGTAAGAATTATATCTATATTAAGCTAAACATGAGATATTGCTGATATCTTCAATTCTAATCCATCATCAAAAGGAACATTAATAATCCATATGGATCATTCAAGTCTCCTCCTCTTACTTGTTTGTAACATTCCACTCCAAAAGTGAGAAACTTAGCTCCTACCATCTGCCATACATTTACACAGTTGTTTAATTCCAGTATATATGTACATCACTATCTAAATTGTTAACCCCTACCCCAGTGGGGTCGTTTTTGGATATCCTGCCAAATGCCCTCTTATCTAGGAGTTTTGTTTAATTTTCTCTCTTTTTTTTTCCTTGTATTAAGACCATTGTTTCATGTTAATGCAACTGCTGAGAATTTTTTTTTATGACTGAGAAAACTTGTTTACAGCTCCAGCATATAAGGAAAGTGTTCAAGGCCAGATATGCCTCAGATATTTAACCAGTAAGCCTTCAGATCAGATCAGATCAGTCGCCCAGTCATGTCCGACTCTTTGTGACCCCATGAAGCGCAGCACGCCAGGCCTCCCTGTCCATCACCAACTCCTGGAGTTCACCCAAACTCATGTCCATCGAGTCAGTGATGCCATCCAGCCATCTCATCCTCTGTCGTCCCCTTCTCCTCCTGCCCCCAATCCCTCCAAGCATCAGAGTCTTTTCCAATGAGTCAACTCTTCGCATGAGGTGGCCAAAGTACTGGAGTTTCAGCTTTAGCATCATTCCTTCCAAAGAAATCCCAGGGCTGATCTCCTTGAGAATGGACTGGTTGGATCTCCTTGCAGTCCAAGGGACTCTCAAGAGTCTTCTCCAACACCACAGTTCAAAAGCATCAATTCTTCGGTGCTCAGCCTTCTTCACAGTCCAACTCTCACATCCATACATGACCACAGGAAAAACCATAGCCTTGACTAGACGAACCTTTGTTGGCAAAGTAATGTCTCTGCTTTTGAATCTGCTATCTAGGTTGGTCATAACTTTCCTTCCAAGGAGTAAGCGTCTTTTAATTTCATGGCTGCAGTCACCATCTGTAGTGATTTTGGAGCCCAGAAAAATAAAGTCTGACACTGTTTCCACTGTTTCCCCATCTATTTCCCATGAAGTGGTGGGAACAGATGCCATGATCTTTGTTTTCTGAATGTTGAGTTTTAAGCCAACTTTTTCACTCTCCACTTTCACTTTCATCAAGAGGCTTTTTAGTTCCTCTTCACTTTCTGCCATAAGGGTGGTGTTGTACATAAATACTTTTGTGTGAACAAAAACTCAGCTCTCACAGAAGACAGTTATTCAGCATTTTTTGATGTGCCACAGTTTCCAGTTTTTCAATATTTAATTTAATTTTATTTTGTTTTTTTCTTTACATCTAAGTTTGGGTTTGTATCTTTTCCTTCTAACTCTTCACGTGGCAGACTTTGTCGTCTCACAGCTTTCTCATTTATAGAAAAGAACACTTGCTTCTCTGAAGTCATTGTCATATATTAGGCTAATGCTGTTGTCCGCACCTGGAACTGAATTGCTTGTTGAAACATTTGCTTTCACTGTTTGTGAAATATGCATTTATTCCTTTTATGAATGTTTTAAAAGTCAATTGATATTAGATTCTTTTAAGTCCTATTTTCTGCCTTCATTGGTCACTTTTTTGTTTTTGTTTTTTATTATTGTAGTATAAGATGTTAGGTTCTGTAATTTTCACATTCATTTTAGCAGGTACTGAGTGATGCTGTATATATAAATAAGTATATTGTTTGATATTTAGACCACCACATGGCATGCTTGACTGTTATTTCAAATGTCTGTTAATGCAAAGTAGGCTACTCCATAATAGTGTTAAGAACAAAACTTACTAACAAAGTGATATAAAGACTTAAATTAACACATTATGTGGAGCCCTATCTTTACAAAAGTTTTCTACTGTAAAATGCTTTTACTTTTATTTTCAGTTTTCATTTGATAGTATTCAACCATAATTATCGAAGAAGGCAATGGCACCCCACTCCAATAGTCTTGCCTGGAAAATCCCATGGACGTAGGAGCCTGGTAGGCTACAGTCCATGGGGTTGCGAAGAGTCAGACACAACTGAGCGACTTCACTTTCACCCCAGTGGGAAACAACTCTTAGCTAGAATAAGATGCTTATATATAGCTTATTTTGCCTTTAGTCTTACAGATGCTACCTATTTTCAAAGTTACTTGAGACAGCACCATTATCCCATACATTTCAGTGAGGTTTTTTCATACATTTGTAATACAGTTAATATTGTTTTGTCACATTCTACATTCCATCCTCGCATGCCTCAACATCCTAAATGATTTTTTAAATTTATATGCATTAAGATTTACCATTACAGTAAAATGTAGAATGGTTTTCCTTCCCTAAAAATTCTCTGTGCATCATCTATTCACTCCTTTGAGCCCCTGGAAGCCATTGAACTTTTTTTTCCCACTGAATACGAGCTTTACTTTTTATCCTAATATTTGAACTCCTAGTATTTCTAAGCCCTGCCTTAAAAGAAGGGTTCTCCCAACTCAAAACACTCTATGTACTAAATGTTACTCGAAATAAATGGGTCACTGGGTTAAGGTTTATGAACCTTTTTGGCTATAAAGAGATTAGCTTGTCCTGCCCTTGTATGGTCCCATTGTTTATTCTCTTTTTAAAATTTAATTTATTTATTATAAGTGGAGGCTAATTAATTTACAGTATTGTGGTTTTTGCCATACATTGACATGAATCAGCCACGGGTGTACATGTGTGCCCCATCCCAAACCCTCCTCCCACCTCCCTCCCCATTCCATCCCTCTGAGTTGTCCCAGTGCACTGGCTTTGAGTGCTCTGTTTCATTCATCGAACTTGGACTGTTAATCTGTTTCACATATGGTAATATACATGTTTCAATGCTATTCTCTTGAATCATCCCACCCTCGCCTTCTCCCAGAGTCCAAAAGTCTGTTCTTTATATCTGTGTCTCTTTTGCTGTCTTGCATATAGGGTTGTCATTACCATCTTTCTAAATTCCGTATATATGCATTAATATACTGTATTGGTGTTTTACTTTCTGACTTACTTCACTCTGTAAAACAGGCTCCTGTTTCATCCACCTCATTAGAACTGACTCAAATGTGTTCTTTTTAATAGCTGAGTAATATTCTATTGTGTGTATGTACCACAGCTTTCTTTATCCATTCATCTGCTGATGGACATCTAGGTTGCTTCCATGTCCTGGCTATTGCAAACACTGTTGCAGTGAACATTGGGGTGCATGTGTCTCTTTCAGTTCTGGCTTCCTTGGTGTGTATGCCCAGCAGTGGAATTGCTGAGTCATATGGCAGTTCTATTTCCAGTTTTTTAAGGAGTCTCCACACTGTTCTCCATAGTGGCTGTACTAGTTTGCATTCCCAACAACAATGTAAGAGGGTTCAGTTTTCTCTGCACCCTGTCCAACATTTATTGTTTGTAGACTTTTTGATAGCCACCATTCTGACTGGTGTGAGATGGTACCTCATTGTGGTTTTGATTTGCCTTTCTCTGATAATGAGTGATGTTGAGCATCTTTTCATGTGTTTATTAGCCGTCTGTATGTCTTCTTTGGAGAAATGTCTAATTAGTTCTTTGGCCCATTTTTTGATTGGGTCATTTATTTTTCTGAAATTGAGCTGCATGAGCTGCTTATATATTTTTGAGATTAATTCTGTCAGTCTCTTCCTTTGCTCTTATTTTCTCCCATTTTGAAGCCTGTGTTTTCACCTTGCGTATAGTTTCCTTTGTTGTGCAAAAGTTTTTATTTAGTCGCATTTGTTTAATTAGGTCCCATTTGTTTATTTTGTTTTTATTTCCATTATTATGGGAGGTGAGTCATAGAGGATCTTCCTGTGATTTATATCAAAGAGTGTTCTGCCTATGTTTTCCTCTAGGAATTTTATAGTTTCTGGTATCACTATATATAATAACATAATTGTAATCATGCATTATGCAGACTTTTCAGAGTGGCTTTTTTCACTTAGCAATTTGCATTTAATTATTTAAGATTCATTGATGTCTCTTTTTAGCTTGATACCTCACTTTTTAAAAATCTCTGAATCACATTCCATTGTATTAGTATTCTAGAGTTTGTTTACCTATTTACCTGTTGAAGGAGACTTATTGGTTGTTTCTGGGTATGATGATCATTAATAAAGCTGCTATAAATATTTACAGTCTTTTTCATCTTATCTCCCATTTTCCAAATTCACACTTACTTTTTAATCTTTAAAAAATAATTACTTTTTTATGAAAGAAATATATACTCATTTTAAAATAAATCTAAAAGTTAAAATATAATGAAGGAAAATTTTTTATATACTATAAATACAATTTTTAAATATTAAATTTAGCTTGATGACCCAGAGGGATGGTATGGGGAGGGAGGTGGGAGGGGGGGTTCAGGATGGGGAACATGTGTACACCCGTGGCAGATGCATGTTGATGTATGGCAAAACCAATACAATATTGTAAAGTAAAATAAAAAAAAAAAGAAACATTTTTCTTTCATTCCCAGATTTTCAGTTTTAAATTTAAAAAGTGCCTTATATTTCTTATGAAAACAAAAGCAGTTTCAGAATTGAATAAATGAGAAAATCCTATCCTTTGTTGTTGTTCAGTCACTAAGTCGTGTCCTACTCTTTGCAACCTCATGGACTGTAGCAGGCCAGGCTCCTCTGTCCTCCACTATTGCCTGGAGTTTGCTCAAATTCATGACCATTAAGTCAGTGATGCTATCTAACCATCTCATCCTCTGCTGCCCCCTTTCTCCTTTTGCCTTCAATCTTTTCCAGCAGCAGAGTCTCTTCCAACGAGTCGGCTCTTCCCATGAGGTGGCCAAAGTACTGGAGCTATAGCTTCAGCAACATCCTTCGAATGAATATTTAGGGTTGATTTGCTTTAGGATTGACTGGTTTGTCATATAGTCCAAGGGACTCTCAAGAGTCTTCTCCAGCACCACATTTTGAAAACATCAGTTCTTTGATACTCATTCATCTTCATGGTCCAACTCTTGAATCTTTACATGACTACTGGGAAAACCATAGTTTTGACTATATGGACCTTTGTTGGTCAAGGACAACAAGAATATGGGGAAACATGTTAACATTTTAGTTAATATATGTGATATGTATGATATATATATATATATATATGCCATATTTACATTCCATTTTCCTATTAGGATATTATTTTTTCACATTGATAAAATGATATGAATATAAAAATATAAAATTTTCCAAGTCAGAAAATAGAGTTTTACTTCCTTTTTCATCATTATTAATTTCTTGTTAATGGACCTTTAGGATGGTCTCGATTTTTCTGAATAAGGCTTGCTCTGGTTATCATGCATTTAATTTTGTTTGCCTCTCCAGTTATTTTTGTAGGATAAATTCCTAGATGTGGAATGACTGGGTAAAAAATGTTCATACATTTAAAAGATACACAGACAATACCATATTGCCCTTCAGAAAGACACTATACACTTAGACCCCTACCAAAAACGTAGAATTTCTTTCTCCAGATTTTTTCTGCTTTCATCAGTGATCATTTTATATGTAAACAAATACATCTTTGGCATTTCACTTTCCATGTTTTTGATAATGTGTAAGATTAAGAATTTTCTATGTGTTTAATGACCATTTGTATTACTGTTTATATGAATAAGCTGTTCATACTCAGCCCGTTTGTCTATTAAGGGATTTTTTTTGCACTGATAAAAAGAGATCTTCATAAATTAAGTATATTAGTTCTTTCTTTTTGTTGTTGTTGCTTCAATTTTTAAACACTTCACACTACCAATTGTAGAAATAGTTTTAGTTTAGGCTTTTTAATGTTTAAATTTTTATTTATTCTATATTTTCTTTTTTTGTACAGTAAGAGGTAGGGATTTAATATTTCTTTTAAATGTATAGTCAGTTTTATTAACATCATTTATTGGACAACCTATCCTTTCCCCACTCATTTGAAATCTCATATTCATCTTGTATTGAATTCCTATATATGTGTATCTGTTTCTGCAGTTTTTTTTTTTTTTCATTTAGCAAATATAATTTTTTTTTATTTTTAAAATTTTAATTGGAGGCTAATTACTTTACAATATTGTAGTGGTTTTTGCCATACATTGACATGAATCAGCCATGGGTGTACATGTGTTCCCCATCCTGAACCTCTCTCCAACCTCCCTCCCCACCCCATCCCTCAGGGTCATCCCAGTGCACCAGCCCTGAGCACCCTGTCTCATGCATCGAACCTGGACTGGCGATCTGTTTCACATATGATAATATACATGTTTCTTTTTTTTTTTTCATACATGATATTTTACATGTTTCAATGCCATTCTCCCAAATCTTCCCACCCTCTCCCTCTCCCACAGAGTCCATAAGACTGTTCTATACATCAGTGTCTCTTTTGCTGTCTCGTACACAGGGTTATTGTTACCCTCTTTCTAAATTCCATATACATGCATTGGTATACTGTATTGGTATTTTTCCTTCTGGCTTACTTCACTCTGTATAATAGGCTCCAGTTTCATCCACCTCATTAGAACTGATTCAAATGTATTCTTTTTAATGGCTGAGTAATACTCCATTGTGTATATGTACCATAGCTTTCTTATCCATTCATCTGCTGATGGACATCTAGGTTGCTTCCATGTCCTGGCTATTATAAACAGTGCTGCAATGAACTTTTTCCCAGATGAAGACTTGTAATTATTTTGATACTAGCTTTAACATATGGTAAGGGAAGTGCCCTCTCAGCAGCTCATCTGCTAAATCTTCCTGGACAATTCTGCATTTTTTCTTGAATTATATTAAATATGTAGATTAATATCAGGAGAATTGACATTTTTGCAGGACTGGGTTTTCACCCCAGGAATGTGGTAAGTTTCTCCATTTGCCTTCTTTGTGTACCTCAGTTAAGTTTTATAATGCTCTTTATATATTTATTGTACTTTTACTGTTAGGGTTTGAACTTTCAAAACAATGTTGAATAATAGTGGGAATAGGAGACAGCCTGGTCGTTTTCCTGACTTTACTAGAAATGGATTTGATGTATCATCTTTAAATATACTTTCAGATGACTTCTTAAAATGCTATTTATCAAGTTAAGAAATTTGTCTTTTTAATTTCAGAATTTTTCTCAAGTCAGGGATAAAAGTTGAATATTGTTTATTTTGGGGATCTAAGAATAATCATATGGCATATTTTTACATACTAAATGTATTGAATTACATTATTGGTATGCTGACTCATCCTTATGCTTTTGGCCTAAACTCTACTTCACTATGGTGTATTCTTGAAGTATGCTCCTCGATTTGATTCACTAATATTTCACTTAGAATTATTTGCTTAATTTTTAATTCTCCTCAAATATCTGAATTTTTGTCAGTTACTTATATTCATACATCCAGAATAATTAGTGTACAACTCTTATGGAAAACTCAGAAATTGTGAAAGTCAGTATTCAGGATCCTCTTCTCTTCTTCCTCGAAATGCAGCCAAATGGTCTAGGGAGAAGTATCAGGCAACAAACCTCACTTAAATAATTGAGACCAATTTGGGTATACCATGATCTACTGATGTACATGGAGCTTTCCTGGTGGCTCAGATGGTAAAGAATTTGCCTGCAATGTGGAAGACCCAGGTTTGATCCCTGGGTTGGGAAGTTCCCCTGGAGAAGGGAATGGCTAACCACTCCAGTCTGGCTTCCCAGGTGGCACTAATAGTAAAAAACCCATCTGGCAATGCAGGAGACAAATGAGACATGGGTTCTATCCCTGGGATGGGACAACCTCCTGGAGAAGGACATGGCAAACCACTCCAGTATTCTTGCCTGAAGAATCCCATGGATAGAGGAGCCTGGCAGGCTACAATCCATGGGGTCACAAATAATTGGACATGAGTGACTGACACTTTCACTGTCACTGATCTACATGTGATGTTTTAATGATGTCACCCATGTCATGACATTTTTGTCTTTGTCCCTCTTATTCTTAGGCTAGTTCTAGGATGGAAACACGTCCCTGCTTAGTAAAATGTTTTCTCTTCTAATCTCTGGTCCACACTCTATCTCAGCTTTTCTTAAAGAACATTGCTGGGGCTGAGGGAGAGCATAGGGGAGATATTGTCAGACATCAAATTTAGTGTTCTCTGTTCTGTAAGCTCACTCAATCTTCTATCTCTCCCTCATCTCATTTAGGGGAATCAGTGGGATGTTTTAGTATTGTCTTCATTTATTACCTTCTACAGTTCAGTAGATGTAATTTTCCTTTCTCTTTTGGATTCTTATATATTGTTTTCCAGTAGAAACTGAGGAGTTAATTTGTTGTTCACCCCCCTTCCTGTAAAACCTCTTTTTATTGAGGAAGGAAATTAGCATTCCCAGTTTGGCTTGTAGTGTTCCCTTGGTCTTGACTCATTACACTCCTGGTCATGTTGGATAGTTCATGTTACTCAACTTTGGCCACTAAGATCTCAACTCTGTTCATAGAGTACCTGGGTAATTCCCTGGTTGGGAAATAGCCTGAGAGATAAAGCTATAATAACAAAACACAATAGGTGAGATTGGATGGATTCCAAGGCTTCGATTAACTGAAGTCTTTAACATGTCTATAAAGTGAATGTATAACATGTCACTCAGATGCTTTGGTGAATCAAATAAACATTAAAGATAGATTAACTGAGGTAAGAGATGGTGCCCATTGGCAAATAAAATGCTTTTACCTGTAAATCTCTGTTTTGGCATTTAATGCTATTAGATCCCAATGATGTTAGATGTTAAAATCATATAATTCACTCCCATACCTCTGAATTCATACTCCCCAAGAATCTTTTAGACTAAGAAAAAGTTAACTGAGTGGGTAGGCTTAATAAGGATGCCCGCCAGTGAGCTATATTTCATGTGGTAAATTTGAAAACTGGGGTACTAGTGTAAATATATCACTATCCTCTAATTTCTCTCAGCTTGATAGACTTTTGAGGACCATGAAACCTAAAGCACAAACTCATTCAATCAAATATTCAGATATACATGGAGAAGAGAGACTCTTAATCTCAGTGAGTTCACCTAAACAGAGTCAGTCTGGGAAGCCTTGTGGAATAGGCTGACTATCCTTTCTTTCCTAAAGACATGCAGTATGTGTGCTAAGTTGATTCAGTTGTGTCCGACTCTATGTGACCCTATGGACTGTAGCCTGCCAGGCTCCTCTCTCCATGGGATTCTCCAGGTAAGAATACTGGAGTGGGTTGCCAACCATACTCCAGGGGCTCTTCCTGACCCAAGGATCAAACCGTGTCTCTCATGCCTCCCGCATTGGTAGGCAGGGTCTTTACCACTAGCACCACCTGGGAAGCCCCCAAGACATGCAGACCTCACTCTAAATTTTCAAACTGTCATAGTTCTATGTCAGTGACTTGAAACAATTCACAGTCAGATTCCTTAGGCTATGAAAGATCATATTCTCAAAACACCCACCTGATGCTTCAATTTTTTTTGTTGTTCAGTCACTCAGTCATGTCCAGCTCTTTGTGACTCCATGGACTGTAGCACGCCAGGCTTCCCTGTCCTTCACTATCTTCCAGAGTTTGCTCAAACTCATATCCATTGAATTGGTGATGCCATCCAACCATTTCATCCTCTGCTGTCCCCTTCTCCTCCTGGCACCAGTCTTTCCCAGCATCAGGTTCTTTTCCAGTGAGTCGACCCTTCCCATCAGGTGGCCAAAGTACTGGAGCATGAGCTTCAGCATCAGTCCTTCCAATGAATATTCAGGACTGGTTTCCTTTAGGACTGACTGATTTGATCTCCTTGCTGTCCACAGGACTGTCAAGAGTCTTCTCCAGCTCCACAGTTCAAAAGCATCAGTTCTTCAGTTCTCAGCCTTCATTGTGGCCCAATTCTCATATACATACATTACTACTGGAAAAACCATAGCTTTGACTATACAGACCTTTATTGGCAAAGTAATGTGTCTGCTTTTTAATATGCTGTCTTGGTTTGTCATAGCTTTTCTTCCAAGGAGCAAGCATATTTAATTTCATGGCTGCAGTCAGTTTGCAGTGATTTTGGAGCCCAAGAAAATGAAGTCTGTCACTGTTTCCATTTTTTCCCCATCTATTTGCCATGAAGCAATGGGACTGAATTGCATGATCTTTGTTTTTTGAATGTTGAGTTTTAAGCCAGCTTTTGTCATTCTTCTCTTTCATCTTTATCCAGAGGCTCTTTAGTTCCTTTTCACTTTCTGCCATTAGGGTGTTGCCATCTTCATATCTGAGGTGGTTAATATTTCTCCCAGAAATCTTGATTCCTGCTTGAGTTTCTTCCACCCTGGCATCTTGCATGATGTACTCAGAACTTAAAAAAAACTCCAGTTTCATGTAACTCACAATCTTTGTTTAGGCACAATTTAAATTGAGGTATAAACATACATACAGAAAAATACACATGTCATGACTCTACAGCACAATGGATTTTTTAATTTTTATTATTTTTTTTTACTGAAGGCTAATTGCTTTACAGAATTTTGTTGTTTTCTGTCAAGCCTCAACATTAATCAGCCATAAGTATACATTTATTCCCTCCCTTTTGAAACTCCATCCCATTGCCCTCCCCATACCACACTTCTAGGTTGATACAGAGCCCCTGTTTGAGTTTCCTGAGTCATGCAGCAAATTCCTGTTGGCTGTCTATTTTACATATGGTAATAAAAGTTTCCATGCTACTCTTTCCATACATCTCATCCTCTCCTTCCCTCTCCCAATGTCCATAAATCTATTCTCCATGTTTTTCTATTGCTGCTCTATAAATAAATTCTTCAGTACCATTTTTCTAGATTCTGTAGATGTGCTTTAGAATGATGTTTATCTTTCTCTTTCTGATTCACCTCACTCTGTATAATAGGTTCTAGGTTCATCTGTCTCATCAGAACTGACTCAAATGTGTTCCTTTTTGTGGCTGAGTAATATTCCATTGTGTATATGTACCACAACTTCTTTATCCATTCATCTGTTGATGGACATCTAGGTTGATTCCATGTTCTAGCTATTGTAAATAGTTATGCAGTGAGCTATGGGATACATGTTTCTTTTTCAATTTTTGTTTCCTCAGGATATATGCCCAGTAGTGGGATTGCTAGGACATATGGTGCTTTTATTCCTAGTTTTTTAAAGAATCTCCATACTGTCTTCCATAGTGGCTGTATCAATTTACATTCCCACCAACAATGCAAAAGGATTTCCTTTTCTCCACACCCTCTCCAGAATTTTATTGTTTGAAGACTTTTTGATGATGGCCATTCTGACCAGTGTTAGATGATATCTCATTGTGGTTTTGATTTGCATTTCTCTAATAATGAGTGATGTTGAGCATCTTTTCATGTTTGTTAGCCATCTGTATGTCTTCTTTGGAGAAATGTCTGTTTAGGTCTTTTTCCCATTTTTTGATTGGGTTGTTTGTGGTTCTGGCATTGAGTTGTATGAGCTGCTTGTATAATTTGGAAATTAATTATTTGTCAGTCATTTCATTTACTATTATTTTCTCCCATTCTGAGGGTTGTCTTTTAACCTTGCTTATAGTTTTCCATGCAAAAGCTTTTAATTTAATCAGGTCCCACTTGTTTACTTTTGTTTTTATTTCTGTTACTCTAAGAGGTGGGTCATAGAGGATCTTGCTTTGATTTATGTCATCGAGTGTTCTGCCTATGTTTTCCTCTAAGAGTTTTATAGTGTCTGATCTTACATTTAGGTCTTTAATCCTTTTTGAGTTTGTGAATGGTGTTACAAAGTGTTCTAATTTCATTCTTTTACATGTAGCTGTCCAGTTTTCCCAGCACCATTTTTTGAAGAGGCTGTCCTTGCCCCATTGTATATTCTTGCCTCCTTTGTCAAAGATAAGGTACCCATAGTTGCATGGGTTTATTTCTAGTCTTCCTCTCTTGTTCCATTGGCCTATATTTCTTTTTTTTTTTTTTTTTTTGCCAATACCATACTGTCTTGATGACTATAACTTTGTAGTATAATCTGAAGTCAAGAAGGTTGATTCCTCCAGCTCTATTCTTCTTTCTAAAGACTGTTTTGGCTATTCAGGCTCTTTTGTGTTTCCATATGAATTGTGAAATTTTTTGTTCTAGTTCTGTGAAAAATGACATTGGTAATTTGATAGAGATTGCATTGAATCTGTAAATTGCATTTGGTAGTATAGTCATTTTCACAATATTGATTCTTCCTACCCAGGAATATGGAACACCTCTCCATCTGTTTATGTTATCTTTGATTTCTTTCATCAGTGTCTTATAATTCTCTGTGTACAGTTCTTTTATCTCCTGAGGTAAGTTTATTCCTAGGTATTTAATTCTTTATGTTGCAATCGTGAATGGGATTGATTTCTTAATTTCTCTTTCTGATTTTTCATTGGTAGTATATAGAAATGCATTTTCTGTATAATCACTTTCTAGAAAGTGATTTCTGTGTATTGATTTTGTATCCTGCAACATTTCTAAATTCACTGATTAACTCTAGTAATTTTCTGATGCTATCTTTAGGGTTTTCTATATACAGTATCATGTCATCTGCAAACAGTGAGAGCTTTACTTCTTTTCTGATCTGGATTCCTTTTATTTCTTTTTCTTTTCTGATTGCTGTAGCTAGGACTTGCAGAACTATGTTGAATAATAGTGGTGAAAGTGAACACCCTTGTCTTATTCCTGATCTTAGGGGTAATGTTTTCAGTTTTTCACCATGTTTACAGTAGGCTAATGTTTACTGTAGGCTGCCTCTTGAGAATCCTGTATGTTTACTGTAGGCTGCCTCTTGAGAATCCTGTATGCAGGTCAGGAAGCAACAGTTAGAACTGGACATGGGACAACAGACTGGTTCCAAATATGAAAAGGAGTACATCAAGGCTGTATATTGTCACTGTGCTTATTTAACTTATATGCAGAGTACATCATGAGAAATGCTGGGCTGGATGAAGCACAAGCTGGAATCAAGATTGCTGGGAGAAATATCAATAACCTCAGATATGCAGATGACACCACCCTTATGGCAGAAAGTGAAGAAGAACTAAATAGCCTCTTGATGAAAGTGAAAGAGGAGAGAATGTTGACTTAAAGCTCAACATTCATAAAACTAAGATCATGGCATCCAGTCCCATCACTTCATGGGAAATAGATGGGGAAACAGTGTCTGACTTTATTTTTGGGCTCCAAAATCACTGTAGATGGTGATTGCAGCCATGAAATTAAAAGACGCTTACTCCTTGGAAGGAAAGTTATGACCAACCTAGACAGCATATTAAAAAGCAGAGACATTACTTTGTCAACAAAGGTCCATCTAGTCAAGTCTATGGTTTTTCCAGTAGTCATGTATGGATGTGAGAGTTGGACTGTAAAGAAAGCTGAGCGCCGAAGAATTGATGCTTTTGAACTGTGGTGTTAGAGAAGACTCTTGAGAGTCCCTTGGACTGCAAGAAGATCAAACCAGTCCATCCTAAAGGAGATCAGTCCTGGGTGTTCATTGGAAGGACTGATGTTGAAGCTGAAACTCCAATATTTTGGCCACCTGATGAGAAGAGCTGAGTCATTTGAAAATATCCTGATGTTGGGGAAAACTGAAGGCAGGAGGAAAAAAGGAGAACAGAGGATGAGATGTTTAGATGGCATCACTGACTCAATGGACATGAGTTTGGGTAAACTCTGGGAGCTGGTATTGGACAGGTATGCCTGGTGTGCTGTGGTTCATGAGGTCACAAAGAGTCGGACATGACTAAGTGACTGTACTGAACTAAACTATCATATATGGCCTTTACTATGTTTAGGTAGGTTCTTTCTATGCCCATTTTCTGAAGAGTTTTAATAACAAATGGGTGCTGAATTTTGTCAAAGGCTTTTTCTGCATCTATTGAGATGATCACATGATTTTTATCTTTCAATTTGTTAATATGATGTATCACATTATTTGCATATATTGAAGAATCTTTGCATTCCTGTAATAAACCCAAGTTGATCATGGTGTATGAGCTTTTTGATGTGTTGCTGAATTATGTTTGCTAAAATTTTGTTGATGATATTTCCATCTGTGTTCATCAGTCATATTGGCCTCCAGGTTTGTTTTTTGTGTTGTCATTGTCTGGTTTTGGTATCAGGGTGATGGTGGCCTCATAGAATGAGTTTGCAAGTGTTCCTTCCTCTGCAATTTTTGGAAAGAATTTTAGAAGGACAGACATTAGCTCTTCTCTAAATGTTTGGTAGAATTCTCCTGTGAAACCATCTGGTCCTGGGCTTTTGTTTTCTGGGAGATTTTTGATCACAGCTTCGATTTCAGTGCTTGTAATTGGGTTGTTCATAATTTCCATTTTTTCCTGGTTCAGTCTTGGAAGATTGAACTTTCCTAAGAATCTGTTGATTTCTTCCAGGTTATCCATTTTATTGCCATATAGTTGTTCATAATAGTCTCATAATCCTTTGTATTTCTGCATTGTCTGTTGTAACCTCTCCTTTTTCTTTTTTTTTCCTTTTTCATTTCTAATTTTGTTGATTTGATTCTTCTCTCTTTTTTCCTTGATGAGTCTGGCTAAAACTTTGTCAATTTTGTTTATCTTCTCAAAGAACCAGCGTTTAGTTTTATTAATCTTTACTATTGTTTCTTTCATTTATTTCTGCTCAGATCTTTATGATTTCTTTCCTTCTACTAATTTTTTGTTGTTGTTTTGTTGTTCTTCTTTTTCCAGTTGTTTTAGGTGAAAAGTTAGGTTGTCTCTTCTATGTTTTTCTTGTTTCCTGAGGTAGCATTGTATTGCTATAGACTTCCCTCTTAGTACTGCTTTTGCTGCATCCTATAGGTTTTGAGTTGTCGTGTTTTCATTGTCGTTTGTAGAAATTTTTTGATTTCCCCTTTGATTTCTTAAATAACCTGTTGGTTATTTAGAACATGTTGCTTAATCTCCATATGTTTATGTTTCTTACATTTTTTTTTTCTTGTAATTGATATCTAGTCTTATAGCATTGTTGTCAGAGAAGATGATTGATACTATTTCAGTTTTCTTAAATTTACTGAGGTTTGATATGTGACCCAAGATGTGGTCTATCCTGGAGAAAGTTCCATGTGCACTTGAGAAGAAGGTGTATTCTTCTGCATTCAGGTGGAATTTCCTGAAGATATCCATGAGATCCATCTCATCTAATGCATCATTTAAGACTTGTGTTTCCTTATTAATTTTCTGTTTTGATGATCTGTCCGTTGGTGTGAGTGGGGTGTTAAAGTCCCCTACTATTATTGTGTTACTGTCAGTTTCTCCTTTTATGTCTGTTAGTGTTTGTCTTATGTATTGAGGTGCTCCTATGTTGGGTGCATAGATATTTACAATTCTTATGTCTTGCTCTTGGATTGATCCCTTGATCATTATGTAGTGTCCTTTCTTATCTCTTGTAATCTTTATTTTAAGGTCTTTTTGTCTGACATGAGGATTGCTACTCCAGCTTTCTTTTGCTTCCCATTTGCATGGAATATATTTTCCATCCTCTCACTTTCAGTCAGTATGTGTCTTTTGGTCTGAAGTGGGTTTCCTGTAGACAGCATATGTATGGGTCTTGTTTTTGTATTCATTCAGCCAGTCCCTGTCATTTGGTTGGAGCATTTAATCCATTTACATTTAAAATAATTATTGATATATATGCTCTAATTGCTATTTTCTTAATTGTTTCAGGTTGATTTTGTAGATCTTTTTTCTTCTCTTGTATTGCTTGGTTATATAAGCCCATTTAACATTTGTAAAGCTGGTTTGGTGGTACTGAATCCTCTTAACTTTTGCTTGTCTGAAAAGCTTTTTATTTCTCCATCAATTTTGAATGAGACCTTTGCTGGGTATAGTAATCTTGGTTGTAGATTTTTCCCTTTCCATACTTTAAATATATCCTGCCATTTTCTTCTGGCCTACAGAGTTTCTTCTGAAAGATCAGCTGTTAAATGTATGGGGTTTCCCTTGTTTGTTACTTGTTTCTCCTTTGCTGTTTTTAATGTTCTTTTTTTGTGCTTAGTCTTTGTTAGTTTGATTAGTATGTACCTTGGGGTGTTTCTCCTTGGGTTTGTCCTTTATGGGACTCCTTGTGCCTCTTGGGCTTGATTGACTATTTCCTTTTCCATGTTGGGGAAATTTTCAACTATAATCTCGTCAAAAATTTTCTCATACACTTTCTTTTTCTCTTCTGCTTCTGGGACCCCTATAATTCGAATGTTGGTGCATTTGATATTGTCCCAGATGTCTCAGAGACTGTCCTCAGTTCTTTTCATTCTTTTTACTTTATTCTGCTCTTCGAAAGTTATTTCCACCATTTTATCTTCCAGATCACTGATTCATTCTTCTGCTTCAGATATTCTGCTATTGATTCCTTCTAGAGTGTTTTTAATTTCAGGAGTTGTGTTGTTTTTCTCTGCATGTTTATTCTTTAATTCTTCTAGGTCTTTGTTAATTGATTCTTGAATTTTCCCTATTTTGTTTTCAAGGTTTTGGATCATCTTTACTATTATTATTCTGAATTCTTTTTCAGGTAATTTGCCTATTTCCTCTTCACTTATTCGGACTTCTGTGTTTCTAGTTTGTTCCTTCATTTGTGTAGTATTTCTCTGCATTTTCATTATTATTTTTTTTTAACTTGTAGTGTTTGAGATCTCCTTTTCCCAGGCTTCAAGACTGAATTCTTTCTTCCTTTTGGTTTCTTCCCTCCTAAGTTTGGTCCAGTGGTTTTTATTAAGCTTCCTATAGGGTGAGATTTGTGCTGAGTTTTTTTTGTTTGTTTTTCCTTTGATGGACAAGGCTTTTTTGAGGTGCTAATCCTTTCTCCTGATGATTGTGTTTGTATTTTTGTTTTGTTTATTGCTTAGATGAGGCATCCTGCACAGGGCGCTACTGGTGGTTGGGTGTTGCTGGGTCTTGTATTCTAGTGATTTCCTTTGTGTGAGTTTTCACTATTTGATACCCCCTAGGGTTGGTTCTCTGGTAATCTCGGGTCTTGGAGTCAGTGGTCCCACTCCAAAGGCTCAGGGCTTGATTTCTCAAGAAGAGTTTAGTTCTGTGATGTCTGAGGTTTGACTGTTCTGTATCTTCTGAGATTGAAATTCAGGGGATCTTCAACAAGATGACCTGGGTTTATTAGCAAAACCTCTTTTCTTATCCAGTTTTCCTTTGTTTTTTTCCAACTTTTCCTTTGTGCTTCTTGTAGTTTCACTTGCTCATAGGGTGCTGCATGCAGTGACCTCCACCTTGTGCTCAGACCACGAGTGTGAAGGGCCGAGGCTGACCCATGCAGTTTGGGTGTGTGCTGAAGCACTGTGCATGGCACTGCAAATCAAGATAGCAATGGCAGGCCTTGCACCAATGAATTTTTTAAAAATGAACAGTTCAGTTCAGTTCAGTCACTCAGTCGCGTCCGACTCTTTGTGACCCCGTGAAGTGCAGCATGCCAGGCCTCCCTGTCCATCACCAATTCCCGGAGTTCACTCAGACTCACGTCCATCGAGTCGGTGATGCCATCCAGCCATCTCATCCTCTGTTGTCCCCTTCTCCTCCTGCCCCCAATCCCCCCAGCATCAGAGTCTTTTCCAATGAGTCAACTCTTCGCATGAGGTGGCCAAAGTACTGGAGTTTCAGCTTTAGTATCATTCCTTCCAAAGAACAAATCCACATAAATGAGCCCACAGATAAAGAAGCAAACATTACTACCTACCCAGAAGCCTCTCATGCCCCTTCCAGTCATTGTCTCCTGTGTTAGCTCTATTTTGATCTCTAACCGAAGTTTTGCCTGTTTTTGAACTTTATATAAAAGGAATAATCAACTGTTTATTTTTGTGTCTAGCTTTGTATAATAACCATTATGTTTGTGAGATCATCCATGTCGTTGAAATTGGCTGCATTTACTTTTATTGAGATGAAAATCACATAACATAAAACTGACCATTTTAAAGTGCCATGTGTGTCAGTGATATTTAGTGTGTTCAATATTATGTAACCATCTTATCTATCTCATTCCAAAATATTCTTGTCACTCCAAAAGGAAATTCTCTATCCATTAACCCCTATCTCCCCCTTCCCCACTCCCCTCCTACTTCTGGCAGCTATTGGTCTGTATCCAGACTCTATGGATTTGCTTATTTTGGATGTTTTATATCAACTTTTGGTTAGTTGCTAAGTCATGTCTGACTCTTTCGTGACCCCATTGACTGTAGCTTGCCAGACTCCCCTGTCCATGTGATTTCCCAGGGAAGAATTCTGGAGTGAGTTGTCATTTCCTCCTCCAGGGGATTTTCCTGACCCACGGATCAAACCTGAGTCTCCTGCAGTAGGAGGTGGATTCTTTACCACTGAGCCACCAGGGAAGTTCTTCATATCAGTGGAATCATATAAAATGTGACTTTTTATGTTTGGCTTCTTTTCACTTAATGTTTCAAGGTTCATTCATACTGTAGCAAGAATTCCTTTTTATAGCTAAATATATCATCATTTGATGTATAATACTTTCTTTGTATATGAATCAGTGTAATGATGGGAATTTGGATGGTTTCAACCTTTTAGCTATTGTGAATAGTGCTGCTATGAACATTTGTGTGCACATTTTTATTTGAACACTTGCTTTAAATTCTCTTAGGTATATAACTAAGAGTGGAATTCTTAGCTCAACTTATTGGGAAGCTACCAGAATATTCAACAGGTCCTGCATCCATTTACCTCCCCAATAGCAATGTCAAGGGTTCAAATCCCTCCACATCCTTGCCAATATTTGCTATTTTTCATGGTTTCTGTTTTTTAACAATCCTAAGGGATATGAAAGGTATCTAATTGTAGGTGTGATTTGCATTTCCTTAATGACTAATGATATTGAACATTTTTTCATGTGTGTTTTGGCAAAACTAGACAGTGTATTAAAAATCAGACATTACTTTGCCAACAGAGGTCCATATATTCAAAACTATGGTTTTTCCAGTAGTCATGTATGGATGTGAGAGTTGGACCATAAAGAAGGCTGAGTGCTGAGTGCTTTGGAACTGTGGTGTTGGAGAAGACTCTTGAGAGTACCTTGGACTACAAGAAGATCAACCCAGTCAATCCTAGAGGAAATCAATCATGAATTTTCATTAGAAGGACTGATGCTGAAGCTCCAATACTTTGGCCACCTGATGCGAAGAGAAAATTCATTGGAAAAGACCCTGATGCTGGGAAAGACTGAAGGCAGAAGAAGGCAATGACAGAGGATGAGATGGTTGGATGGCATCACCAACGCAATGGACATGAGTTTGAGCAAGCTCTGAGAGATGGTGAAGGACAGGGAAGCCTGGCATGCTGCAGTCTGAGCAACTGAACAACAACAGCAATATCCTCTTCACTGAAACATCTATTGATGTCCTTTGCCTATTTTTAAATTTGATTGTCTCTTTTGTTTTTGAGTTGTAAGAGTTCTTTGTATATTCACTGAATATGAGACCATTGTTAGACATTTGATTGTATTAGTTTGCTAGTGCTGCCATAATAAAACAATACTACAGACTAGGTAGTTTAAAGAACAAAAATTTATTTTTTCACAGTTCTGGAGGCTTGAAGTCTGAGATCAAGATGTCAGGATGTTTGATTTCTTAAGGCCTCTTTCATCGGCTTACAGATGGCTACCTCCTCACTGTATCCTCACCGTATACTTCCTTGTATGCTCACATTCTTGTTGGTTCTTTTTATGTGTCCTGGTCTCCTTTTATAAGGACATGAAAGGTTGTTGTTGAATCACGCGAATACACCGGGATTCTTGGCCCCCGGAGGAGAAGAATTCAATCCGGGGCCAGAGACGAGGCTTGATCGCTCAGAGCTTTTGTGTAATAAAGTTTTATTAAAGTATAAAGAAGATAGAGAAAGCTTCTGACATAGGCATCAGAAGGGGGCAGAAAGAGTACCCCCCTGCTAGTGTTTAGCTGGATGTTATATAGTCACTAGCAGTCTGTTAATGAAAGAAAGGAATGTCTTAAAATTCAGAATGGCACCAGGCCCCTCACCCATAAGATGCATTTTGGGATAAATGGTTTATCCTGGGCCATAAAATGATTAACTTGAATCTTGAAGAAGGGCAGACCACCATACAAATAGTTTCATTTACATAGATTAGGGGAACAATATCCATACTGGTTTGTCAAGTAGGTTCTGGGCCAAGAGGCGGAACCGACTTGGAGACAGAGTTTTGGGGTAAAGGCATAGTACATTAGCATAGCTTAAGACAAACATTTCCATAAGAAAAAGGCATTGGTTATCTCTAGACTCGAGAATAGCTAACTTCAGGCGAAACCGGGTGTCATTATGGCAACACAGTATTTTAAGAGAAACCTCCCTTTAAATTTGTATAGAGAAGGAAAAAATATTGCTAGTTTGTTTCCTCCTGCCGCTTAAGAGAGATAAAAATGTCTGACACTTGCAGGCTATTTCCTCTATTTGGAGACCCCTGGCCTTCCTGACTGTTACCCTCTCATTCCCCCTTTTCTTTTAGGAGAATTATGTTGCCTAGGGAAAAGGGGCGTCGTTCTCATTCCATAACTACTTCCGAGCTGACAAGGGGCGTTGTCCCTAAATTGGTGAGGCAACATATTCTCCTAATCCTCATATTGAGGATATCTGATCCAGGGGCCCCAAATAGTAGCTGGAGGTAGCTACAGTAGTAGCAGGAGTTTGAGCAACCATTTGTAACTTAAAAGCTTTCATGCGGCTAGAAACAAATCCAGTTATACAATTACAGATGCAGGGAGCAAACAGGAAGAACAAAACAACCAGAATCAAAATTAAAAGTCACATTATGTCCATAGTTAGAGTACAAAGTGTTGCACCAGTCCATTTTAGGGTTGGTAGATGTCATCAGATGAAGAAGAGGCATCGCATGTGATTGTTGTCGAAGGTATTCACAGACTTGGAGAAAGTCTTTTTCTTGAAGTGGGGATGTCCACCACGGGAAGCCTTCCACTGACGAAGAGGGGAGCGCTCCGCAGACCCAGCAGTTAGACCGATTGTGGAATGCAGCATAGGAGTGAGCCCAGGACAAGAAGACATTGTCTTGAGGATCCAATGGCAGACTCAGGATATTTGGAGTCAGCAGAAGTAGACTCACATAGATTATCAGGCCCACCCGCTGCCCTGTGCTTAACTCTAGAGCTCGGGTCAGGGCCACAAGCTCCGCTAACTGAGCATTGGTTCTCTGGGGGAGAGATTTTGCTTCCAAAACCTGTTCAGCTGTCACCATGGCGTAACCTGCTTTATGCTTTCCATCCTGAACAAAAGAACTGCCATCTGTAAATATTTCCATGTCAGGATTGTCTAATGGGGTATCCTTTAGATCCTCCCGAGCTGCATAGTTTAAAGTTAGGAATTGAGAACAATCGTGATCAGGTGTTTCATTTTCCTTCTCAGGAAGGAAAGTGGCAGGATTTAAATTTCCACAAACTTTAAGTTTAGTTACTGGTCCTTCTAACAACAATGACTGATACTTAAGAAGCCTACTGTCTGTCATCCAAATATTAACC
The DNA here is from genome assembly GCF_032452875.1 of Bos javanicus. NCBI lineage: Eukaryota > Metazoa > Chordata > Mammalia > Artiodactyla > Bovidae > Bos > Bos javanicus. The sequence continues at coordinate 95,949,622 of NC_083897.1, forward strand.
TTAGAATTTAAGATTCCACTCACATCATGAGAAGTCAGTACAGTAAGGTTTCGTCCATTAATTATTTTTAAAGCTTCAGGTGCTAATAAAGCCGCTGCCCCAATTACTCTTAGGCAGTGGGGCCACCCACGTGCAACTACATCTAATTCTCTGCTTAGATAAGCAATAGGTTGTTGGTGAGGCCCTCGGGGTTGTGTCAAAACTCCCAATGCCACACCTTTTCTTTCAGTGACAAACAAATTAAATTCTGACCCTGTGGGCAAGCTCAGAGCTGGAGCTTGCAGGAGAGCAGTCTGAAGAACCTTAAAAGCCTTTTGAGTTTCTGGAGACCAAACCAGTTTGTCAGTTTGGGCCTGCTGAGTTTCAGCTATAAGTTTATATAAAGGCCGGGCAAGTTCCCCATAACCCGGAATCCAAATGCGACAGTAACCTGTGATTCCCAAAAATCCTCTCAATTGTCTTAAAGTCATAGGTAGGGGGTGATTTAGTATAGGTTTAATTCTCTCAGGGCCTATGGCCCTAGTCCCTTCTGATATGATTAGGCCCAGATATCTAACCGATTGTTGACAAAGCTGAGCCTTTTCTCTTGATGCCTTGTAACCACAGCCTGCCAGAAAGTTTAAGAAATCTTCTGAGGCTCGCGAACAAGCTTCCTCTGTCTCAGCACAGAGCAAAATATCATCTACATATTGTAACACCACTGCTTCAGAGCTATTAAAGTTTTGTAGATCCCGTGACAAACTTTGTCCAAATAAGTGAGGACTGTCATGAAATCCCTGGGGCAAAACTGTCCAGGTTAACTGAGAAGCTGGCTGTGTAGGGTCTTCAAAGGCAAATAGGAATTGACTTTCTTCCGCCAAAGGCACTGAATAGAAGGCATCCTTTAAATCAATTACTGAGAAATATTTGGCCCGTTCAGGAATTTCAGACAATAGAGTATAAGGATTAGGCACCACGGGGTGTAAAGGAACTACAGCCTCATTTATTATTCGTAAATCTTGAACTAGTCTCCATTTACCATTTGATTTCTTAATACCCAAAATAGGAGTGTTGCAAGGACTGTTACAGGGAATTAATAGTCCCTGTTCCTTTAAATTTTCGATGATGGGTTTTAACCCTTCTTTAACTTCAGGTTTCAGTGGATACTGCTTCTTATGTGGAAATACGTGTGGGTCTTTGAGCTTAACAACTACAGGAATAGCATTTTGTGCTCGACCCACAGATTTTCCATCAGCCCATACTCTAGGATTTACATTTTGTTCAACTAAAGGGAGAGAAAGGGAGGGCTCCATATTCATGAAAACAGAGGCATGGACCTTGCTCAGTATATCCCTTCCCAAAAGGGGTGAGGGAGATTCTGGCACGATCAGAAACTCGTGTGAAAACAGCACAGAATCCCAGTTGCAAGATAAAGAATAACTGAAATAATACCTTTTGGCTCGTCGAGACAGTCCCATTACGGAAGCGGATCGGGAAGAAAGTGGGCCAGGGGCTTCAGTAAGCACAGAATAAGTTGCCCCAGTATCTAAAAGGAAATCGACGGATTGGCCCCCCAAAACTATTAATACCCGGGGTTCCTCAGGTGTAATTAGGATGGGAGCTTGTGTGGGGACCCCCGGGCACCTTCAGTCCTGATTGTCTTGAGAGTCCGACCCGGGAGACCTACGCCTCTGGGGGCAGTCTCTCTTCCAGTGTGGTCCTTTGCAGACCGGACATGGAGCCGGGGGCGGCTTAGATGCCTGAGGGCAATCCCGCTTGAGGTGCCCCTCCTTTCCACAGCAGTAGCAAGCCCATCCCTTTTCACCTGGGCCCCTCTGGGCATTTTTCTCAGGCTGTTTAAGAACGTTTTTCATAGCCATGGCGAAGGCTTCCGCCTTTTCCTTTGTCTTTTTTTGCCTTTCTTTCTTTTCCTCATATTCCCTACCATAATAGACTGTCTGAGCCAGTTGTAACAGTATCTAAAGACTGATTTGGTCCATACGCCTGTTTTAATAGCTTACGGCGGATATCTGGAGCCGACTGAGTGAGAAATCTATCCTTTAAGATCACTTTTCCCTCTTCACTTTCGGGATCAGTCTCAGTGAATCTGCAAAGGCCTTCTCTCAGTCTATCTAGGAATTTACCAGGAGCTTCTTTCTCTTCCTGTTCTATATCTGCCAATTTGCCATAGTTTAAAGGCTTAGAACGCGCCTGCCTAAGTCCTTCAAGAATACATCTAACAAAATGACTCTGATCCCATCTTCCTTTAGCTGTGTTGTAGTCCCAGTCTGGTTCTATAGTTGGGACCGCCTGATTCCCAGTGGGGAGGGCCGCTATCTCGTTCTCCCTCTTCCCTACTGATTCATTACCAAGCCACTCATCTCCATAAGCAACCGCTTTTCCCAAAACTCGAGTCTTTGACTCAGGAGTCAGCGTTTGTCCCAAGATATACATCACATCCTTCCAAGTGAGATCATAAAGCAAAGTAACACCTTTAAAAGCTCTGATATATTTTTCTGGGTCCTCTAAATAGTCTCCCAGATCCTCCTTGATTCTTTGTATTTCTTGATAAGAAAAAGGCTTATTAACTCTCACAGACTGATTATTTCTCCCGGTGGGTGTTTCATAAAGAGGCAACAGCTTGTGTGGCTGTTCCTCAGTCTCTCTGGCTGCTCTGCGCATATGATCCCAGGGATAGATTGGAGAAACCTGTTTTTCCTCTTCTCTTTGTCTCCTGTCCTCCATCTCATCGCTTACTTCGATGGTCTGAGTTTCTACTGAAACCATAGTAGTCTGAGGTCGTACTGAGACAGGAGTTGTTTGGACCTCCATGTGGGCAATTTGAATCCCAGTTTGGAGTCCCAGGTACGGGGGCAAAGGAAGAGGATAGGGAGGAGCTGAAGGTTGCACACCCAAATCTATACCCTTAGGACATAAGTCTGGCATATTTCGCAGAGAGAAAAAGGGCAACACATATGCTACTTCTACCCATTTCCCTCGTTCCTTACAGAACCGGTCTAATTGTAGAACAGTATTATACTTAAGAGACCCTCCAACTGGCCACCGTTCGCCATCCTCCAATGGATACCGTGGCCATGCAGTATCACATAGGAAGACCAGGTGTGTCTTCTTTAAGCCCTGGGGATCAAATCTATCCCAGTTTTTCAGGATACAGTTCAAAGGAGTGAGGCTGGAATTGTTAGCTCCCATCTGTAAGAGAGAAAAAAGCGACCAGCGCCATTTTTTCTACCGGAGGCATCCCTCCCTGCTCTAGATGGGGGTGTAGACAGACGTTACACCAAAAGCTTTTCCTTCCTGGTCGGACTTAGTCTGTCCCTTACCGACGCAGGGGCCGTACTCGTCCCTCCCGGTTCTACCACCGAGACGGGGTGGGGATGTACCAGGGGTAGACTTGATAGCATCCCTACTTGACGTCCAGCTCTTCACCCTTAACCTTGCTTGCCTCTGATGTCACCCGGGGTGAATCAGAGTAACCTCCCGGAATGCCTCCCAAGCTAAGACCATTGTGGGAAACATTCGTCACCTGAGTGCCTGTGCACGACCCTGAGTATTTCCTGACCACAATAAGACCGACGCGAACATTAAACTGAGATGTTCTTTCCAAGCATCACCACACCAGTATAACAGCCTCCTCTGATCCACTAAGAGCCGGCATTACCAAAGGAAAAAAAAAAACCCATCGCAGTCCCAATCTGAGTAACCTTTAACCTCAGAGATGTTCTGGGAGCTAGAGCTCCATCTAGCTTCCGAACTTTCAATTCCTAGCAAGGCTAGACACTTTCTTGACTACCAATCCAAGTTTGGGACCTAAGCCACAGTACACAGTAACAGTATAGATCACAAGTCCCTTGAAAGTCTATGATCCGATAGATTAGGTTAGTACTTCTAATTCCCAAGGAGTTATGAAATGGTCAAAGAGACCGAAAAGTTTGACCAAGAAAGGAGAGTTCGGTCCACACGCTTTGCCCATTTCTGGTCGGTTCCCGAAGGAGACATTGGGTGCCTCTTGGCATTGGCAGGTCGGTATAACGCCCCGACAGGTTTCTGTCATAAGCCGTATGAGATCACCGTGGAACCACAGAGCAGGGCTCCTTACTTGTTTCACGCAGGGCATGCCATTCATTCACACAAGCACACGGTAGAGTTAGTAAAGCATAGCAGAAAACGTGTTCGCTAAGAGAACAAAGAACTAAAGCTCCAAGCATCCTTACCTTGTCCTGAAGGATCCCGGACGAGCCCCCAAGATGAAAGGTTGTTGTTGAATCACGCGAATACACCGGGATTCTTGGCCCCCGGAGGAGAAGAATTCAATCCGGGGCCAGAGACGAGGCTTGATCGCTCAGAGCTTTTGTGTAATAAAGTTTTATTAAAGTATAAAGAAGATAGAGAAAGCTTCTGACATAGGCATCAGAAGGGGGCAGAAAGAGTACCCCCCTGCTAGTGTTTAGCTGGATGTTATATAGTCACTAGCAGTCTGTTAATGAAAGAAAGGAATGTCTTAAAATTCAGAATGGCACCAGGCCCCTCACCCATAAGATGCATTTTGGGATAAATGGTTTATCCTGGGCCATAAAATGATTAACTTGAATCTTGAAGAAGGGCAGACCACCATACAAATAGTTTCATTTACATAGATTAGGGGAACAATATCCATACTGGTTTGTCAAGTAGGTTCTGGGCCAAGAGGCGGAACCGACTTGGAGACAGAGTTTTGGGGTAAAGGCATAGTACATTAGCATAGCTTAAGACAAACATTTCCATAAGAAAAAGGCATTGGTTATCTCTAGACTCGAGAATAGCTAACTTCAGGCGAAACCGGGTGTCATTATGGCAACACAGTATTTTAAGAGAAACCTCCCTTTAAATTTGTATAGAGAAGGAAAAAATATTGCTAGTTTGTTTCCCCCTGCCGCTTAAGAGAGATAAAAATGTCTGACACTTGCAGGCTATTTCCTCTATTTGGAGACCCCTGGCCTTCCTGACTGTTACCCTCTCAGACACTAGCTATATTGGATTAGGACATACTTTAAAGGCCTCAATTTAAGTCAATCATGACTATAAAGGCCCATGGACTTCCTTGGTTGCCCAGTGGTAAAGAATCCGCCTTCCAATGAAGGAGACATAGGTTCGATCCCTGGGTCAGGAAGATCCCCTAGAGAAGGAAATGGGAACCCACGTCAGTATTCTTGCCTTGGAAATTCCATGGACAGAGGAGCCTGGTGGGCTATAGTCCATGGGGTCATGAAAGAGTGAGATATGACATAGTAACTGAATAACAACAACAATAATGTAAACTTACTGTTATGTCAGCATTATTAATTTAAGAGATAATTCTTCCCTGATTGAATAACCTTGACACTTTTGTCAAAAATCAGTTCTGTTCCCTTGGTTCATATGTCTGTCTTTATGTCAGTATCACACTGTTTTGATTACTGTAGCTTTGCAATAAATTTTTTGTTTCCTTTTTTGTGGGACTTTGAGTAAATAATTTATTTTTTACTGTTGACAGAGATGTTCCTTTTTATTTGTAAATGAATACTCCTATGTGTCCACTTTGTATTGTCTGGTTTTTTTTAAATCACATTGCTTTTGTTGTTGCTTTAGTTGTAGATGTTCTTTATATAGTCTAGATATTAATCTTATCAGATATGATTTGAAGATATTTTCTCCCATTGTATAGGCTACCTTTTCACTCTGTTGATAGAGCCTGAAAGTTGTTGTTGTTGTTGTTTTTAATTTTAGTGAGCTCCAATTTATCTATATTTTTCTTCTCTTGTCTGTGTTTTTGTTGTTATGTACAAGAAATTATTGCCAAATCTATTGTCATGAAGTTTTCTCCTATGTTTTCCTCCAAGAGTTTTACTTTTAGCTCCTATGTTTAGGTCATTGACCTGATTTGAGGTCTTTTTTTTTTTTTTTTGAAATAAGTAAGCATTGATTTATTTTATTTTTTTAAATTTTATTTTATTTTTAAACTTTACAATATTGTATTAGTTTTGCCAAATATATATTAATATGATGTCAGGTGAAGTTCCAACTTCATTTTTCTTTATTTTTTCTTGAATTTGAGTATCTAGCTTTCCCTGGACAATTTGTTGAAAAGACTATTCTTGCTCTATTAAATGGTCTTGATACTTAGGTTGAAATTATTTGACTAGTGTGTGAGATTTAATTTTGGTCTCCTTTGTTAAATTAATGTATTTATTTTAATTGGAGGCTAATTACTTTACAGTATTGTAGTGGTTTTTGCCATACATTGACATGAATCAGCCATGGGTGTACGTGTGTTCCCAGTCCCATTCCTCAGGGTCATCCCAGTGCTCTGGCCCTGAGCACCCTGTCTCATGCATCAAACCTGAACTGGTGATCTGTTTCACATATGGTAATATACATGTTTCAATGCTAGTCTTTCAAATCATCCCACCCTCGCCTTCTCTCACAGAGTCCAAAAGTCTCTTCTTTACATCTGTGTCTCTTTTGCTGTCTCACATATAGGGTCATCATTACCATCTTTCTAAATTCCATATATATGCATTAATATACTATATTGGTGTTTTCTTTCTGACTTACTTCACTCTATATAATAGGCTCCAGTTTCATCCACCTCATTAGAACTGATTCAAATGCATTCGTTTTAATAGCTGAGTAATATTCCATTGTGTAGATGTACCACAGCTTTCTTATCCATTTTTCTTCAGATGGACATCTAGGTTGCTTCCATGTCCTAGCTATTGTAAACAGCACTGCAATGAACATTGGGGTACACGTGTCTCTTTCAATTCTGGTTTCCTTGGTGTTTATGCCCAGCAGTGGGATTGCTGGGTCATATGGCAATTCTATTTCCAGTTTTTTAAGGAATCTCCACACTGTTCTCCATAGTGGCTGTACTAGTTTGCATTCCCACCAACAGTGGTCACTTTACTGTAGTCTATTGGTCTATTTAGGAGTCTTTGGTGCCAGTTGTTGTTGTTGTTTCTGTTCAGTCTCTTAGTCGTGTCCAAATCTTTGCAACCCCATAAACTGCAGTACGCCAGGCTTACCTGTCTTTCACTTGTCATCTTTTTGCCTTTTCATTGTGCTCATGGGGTTCCCAAGGCAAGAATATTGAAGTGGTTCACCATTCTCTTCTCCAATGATTGGTGCCAGTACCACACTGTTTTGATTACTGTAGCTTTGTAGTAAATTTTAAAATTAAGAAGTGTTGACATCTCCAGCTTTTCTAAAAAATTGTTTTGACTATTTGGGATCCTTTGAGATTCCATATAAATTTTAGGATGTGTGTTTATATATATATATATATATATATATATATATATATATATATATATACACACACACACACACACACAAAGATGGCATCATTAGGAATTTTATAGGAATTACTTTTAATCTACAGATAGCTTGGGGTAGAATTGACATCTTAACAATATTAAACCTTCTAATCCATAAGAATGGAGTGTTTCCTATTTATATAGGTTTTCTTTAATTTCTTTCAGCAATGTTTCGTATGTTTTGGTGCACAAGTCTTTCACTTCCTTGGTTAAGTTTATTCCCAAGTATTTTATTATTTTCTCTGTGTTTCTAAAAGGACTTGTATCTTAATTTTATTTTTGGATTCTTCATTGTTACTGTATACATCCTGTGTCATTTTCTGAATTCACTTATTAGCACTACTAATCTTTTAATGAAATCTTTGTTATTTTCTCTTTGCAAGATCATTGTCTTAAGTGCATATAGTTTTACTTCTTCCTGTCCAATTTGGATATCTTTTATTTCTTTTATTGCCTAATTGATCGAGCTAGAACTTCAATACTGTGTTTAATGGAAGTGAAGAATTAGTAATTCTTATCTTGTTTTTGACTATGAGGTTACTTGCAGGTTTTTATATAATTTCTTTATCATGTTAAATAAGTTTCCTTCTATTCATCATTTGTCACATACTTTTATTATGATAGAGTGTTAAATTTTGTCAAATATTTTTTTCTGAAACAAGTGAGATGATTGTGTTTGTTTCACATAGACCTCCCCATTTTCTTAGCATATTACTGTCTAATTTTGTATTTTTAAAAATTAATTTATTTATTTTAATTGGAGGATCATTGTCATCTATTTACATTTAGCAGTATACAAGTTTCAATACTATTCTCTCAAATCATCCCACCCTCACCTTCTCCCACATAGTCCAAAAGTCTCTTCTTTACATCTGTGTCTCTTTTGCTGTCTTGCATATAAGATCATTTTTACTTGTTTTGTATTTGAATCAATATTGTGTTCTGAAGAGAAACTCCACTTGGTCTTCATCTGCAGTTTCTTTGATATGCTGTTAAATTTGCTTTGCAAGTATTTGGTTTAGGATTCTTCTATTAATATTCGTAAGGTATATTAGTTTATAGTTTTTATTTTCTTCTGATGTGTTTATCTGACTTTGTTATCAGAGGAATACTGGCTTCATAGAATGAGTTAGGAAGTGTTCCTTCCTATTCAATTTTTTTGAAAGAATTTGAGAAGAATTGATGTTAATTTTCTTTAAAATTTTGGTAGACTTCACATGTGAAGACCTGTGGTGCCCAGTTTTTTTTTTGTTGGTGGGTTTTTGACTAATGACTCAATTTCCTGTTATAGGCTTATTTACATTGACTATTTTTTCTTGAGTCAATTGTGGTAGTTTCTGTGTTTTAAGAAATTTATTCGATCATCTATGTTATTTAAAATATTTGTATACAATTTTTTCATTGTATTTTCATAAGCTTTTAAAAAATATATATATATAATATTTACAGTAATGCCCCCGTTATGTTCAGTTGCTCAGTTGTGTCTGACTCTTTATGACCCCATGGACTGTAGTATGCTTAGTATGCTAGGCTTCCCTGTCCATCACCAACTATTGGAACTTACTCAAACTCATGTCCATCGAGTCAGTGATGCTATCCAACCACCTCATCCTCTGTCGTCCCCTTCTCCTCCTACCTCAAATCCCTCCCAGCATCAGAGTTTTTTCCAATGAGTCAACTCTTCACATAAGGTGTCCAAAGTACTAGAGTTTCAGCTTCAGCATCATTCTTTCCAAGGAAATCCCAGGGCTGATCTCCTTCAGAATGGACTGGCTGGATCTCCTTGCAGTCCAAGGGACTCTCAAGAGTCTTCTCCAACACCACAGTTCAAAAGCATCAATTCTTCGGCACTCAGCTTTCTTCACAGTCCAACATGACCACTGGAAAAACCATAGTCTTGACTAGACGGACCTTTGTTGGCAAAGTAATGTCTCTGCTTTTCAATATGCTGTCTAGGTTGGTCATAACTTTCCTTCCAAGGAGTAAGCGTCTTTTAATTTCATGGCTGCAGTCACCATCTGCAGTGATTTTGGCGCCCAGAAAAATAAAGTCTGACACTGTTTCCCCATCTATTTCCCATGAAGTGATGGGACCGGATGCCATGATCTTTGTTTTCTGAATGTTGAGTTTTAAGCCAACTTTTTCACTCTCCTCTTTCACCTTCATCAAGAGGTTCTGTAGTTCTTCATTTTATGCCATAAGTGTGGCATCATCTGCATATCTGAGGTTATTGATATTTCTCTCGGCAATCTTGATTCCAACTTGTGCTTCATCCAGCCCAGCATTCCACATGAGGTACTCTGCATATAAGTTAAATAAGCACAGTGACAATATACAGCCTTGACGTACTCCTTTCCCTGCTTGGAGCTAGTCTTTTGTTCCATGTCCAGTTCTAACTGTTGCTTCTTGGACTGCATACAGATGTATCAAGAGGCAGGTCAGGTTGTTTGGTATTCCCATCTCTTTCAGAATTTTGCACAGTTTACTGTGATCCACACAGTCAAAGGCTTTGGCATAGTCAGTAAAGCAGAAACATATGTTTTTCTGGAACTCTCTTGCTTTTTTGATAATCCAGTAAATGTTGAAAGTTTGGTCTCTGGTTCCTCTGCATTTTTAAATCCAGCTTGAGCATCTGAAAGTTCACGGTTCACATACTGTTGAAGCCTAGCTTGGAGAAATTTGAGCATTACTTTGCTAGCGTGTGAGATGAGTGCAACTGTGTGGTAGTTTGAGCATTCTTTGGAATTGCCTTTCTTTGGGAATGGAATGAAAACTCACCTTTTCCAGTCCTGTGGCCACTGCTGAGTTTTCCAAATTTATTGGCATATTGAGTGTAGCATTTTCACAGCATCATGTTTTAGGATTTGAAATAGCTGACTGGCATTCCATCACCTCCGCTAGCTCTGTTCGTAGTGATGCTTTCTAAGGCCCACTTGACTTCACATTCCAGGATGTCTGGCTCTAGGTGAGTGATCACACCATCATGGTTATCTGGGTCATGAAGATCTCTCTTGCATAGTTCTTCTGTGTATTTTTGCCATTTCTTCTTAATATCTTCTTCTTCTGTTAAGTCCATACCATTTTTGTCCTTTCTTGAGCCCATCTTTGCATGAAATGTTCCCTTTGTATCTCTAATTTTCTTGAAGAGATCTCTGCTGCTGAGTCACTTCGTCGTGTCCGACTCTGTGTGACCCCATAGACGGCAGCCCACCAGGCTCCCCTGTCCCTGTGATTCTCCAGGCAAGAATACTGGAGTGGGTTGCCATTTCCTTCTCCAATGCATGAAAGTGAAAAGTGAAAGTGAAGTTGCTCAGTCGTGTCTGACCCTCAGTGACCCCATGGACTGCAGTTTTCCAGGCTCCTCCATCCATGGGATTTTTCAGGCAAGAGTACTGGAGTGGGGTGCCATTGCCTTTTCTGGAAGAGATCTCTAGTCTTTATCTAATGTTTAGTAATTTGAGTCTTCTCTCTTTTTGGTTTCTGGTGTTGTTCAAGTCCTTTATTTCCTTAAGAAATGTCTTCATAGTTGTCTTATCCATTATTATAAATGGAATATTGAAGTCTCCAACTATTATTTTATACCTCTCTATTTTTCTTTTCAGTTCAATTAGCGTTTGCCTCATGATTTGGATTTCTGATATTTAGTGCACATATAATTTTTTTTTTTATTTTCTGGTACATTGATCCAATTATCAATATATTATGTACTACTTAGACTTTTGAGACAGTTTTTGAGTTAATATTTTTGTCTAATATTAATATAGCCATCACAACTCCCCTGTGGTTACTATTTGCATGGACTATATTTTTCAATCTTTTCACTTTCAACTTATGTACCTTTTTATTCATTTACTTAATTTTATTTTTTACTTGGAGGATAATTGCTTTATAATGTTGGTTGTTTTTTGCCATACAACAATGTGAATTAGCCATAATTATATATTGTGTGTGTGTGTGTGTGTGTGTGTGTGTGTGTTTCCCCTCCCTCTTGAGCCTCCCTCCTCATTCCCTTCCTGAGGTAGGAAACAGTGGGCCTCTGAGCCAGATTCCTGTTGGTTGTCAAATGGAATAAAACTGAGCCATTTTTTTTTAAACTGAGGCTTTTTGTCACCCAGACACTCCAAGGACAAAACTAATGGTAAAAACTGAGCTCTGCTAAAGCAAGGAGATAAGGTGTCCACTCCTGAGATCAAGGAAACTTCCTTGTCTCCACATGCACAAGGTTTTTTGAGGATCGAAAAGGGAGGGGGCCCCACCCCATAATAAGCATGAACATGCACCCATAGACCTCTACACAGTGAGATCCATCGTAGCAAAATATTGCACATGCATCTTGGGGAGGATCCATGGACCAGTCAAGTGTGAAGAAAGAAACAAGGTAATTCACCAAAGGTAAACAAAGACCCAGGAGGACTGTCCTATATTAGTGATTTATGTCACCTCCATACCATGTTCCTCTTCACTCAGGACACCTACACTCCTCTCCGGGTGTGTGTCTCTGCCTGGTTTCTGATGTACTGTGCTCATCCTCTTCCACAACCCCTGCACTCCTCTCTGGGTGTATATTTCTGCCTAGTTTCTGACCTACTGCTCTCCTCCTCATTAGAGAGAATGCCTATACCCTTTCTTTCTGGGTGTGTATCTCTGCCCTGCTTCTGAGCTAAAAAAAACTTTTTTGTGTGCTCTCCCCAAAGCTGTGCTATGTCTCTAATAATAAACTTTGTACCTGCTTTTACAGTTTTTACCTCTTTGAAACATTCTTGCTTTCAAACAAGGGCAAGAGCCAAGATCACTTTGCTTCTAGCCTCTAGCTCCTGGTGAACCGGTGGCTAAGACTCTTGCTTTGCATCCAGGCTACCCAGGTTTAATTCCTGGACAGGAAACTAAAATTTCTCTTCAGGACTGCTCACTGTTCTCCCCTTGAGAGCAATCTCACCAATCTAGGTCATCACAGAGCACCAGGCTAGGCTCCCTGTATTATATAGCAGATTTCCACTAGCTGTTTTACATATGGTAGTGTATATATGACAATGCTACTTTCTCCATTCATCTTACCCTCTCCTTCCCCCACTGTGTCCACAAGTTCATTCTCTAGATCTATGTCTCCATTGTATCCCTGAAAATAGGTTCATCAGCACTATTTTTCTAGATTCCATATATATGCATTAATGTATGATATTTGTTTTGTTTTTCTTTCTGATTTACTTCAGTCTGTGTAACAGGCTGTGGGATCATCCACCTCACTATAAATGACTTAAATTCATTCTTCTTATGGCTGAATAATATTCCATTGTACATACATATGACATCTTCTTTATCCATTCATAAGTCAATAGACATCTAGGTTGCTTCCATGTCATGGCTATTGTAAATAGTGCTTCAGTGAACATTGGGGTACATATGTCTGTTTGAATTGTGGTTTTCTCAGGGTATATGCTCAGTATTGGGATTGTTGTGTCATATGGTAATTTTATTCCTACTTTTTCAAGGAAACTCCATATTGTTCTCCATAGTGGCTGTATCAATTTACATTTCCACCAGCAGTGCAGGAGGAACACTTGTATATGACATTTGCTTTTTTTCTTCCTGCTTTCCAAATTGTCTCTTTGTCTTTCAGTAATTAGATTTTAATGGTTCAATGTTTGTCTCTTTGGTTTTATCTTATTTGGAGTTATTAGGTTGGTGCAAAAGTAATAGAAGTATTGGACCCTGAATTTTAAATCATTATAACTAGACTCAAGCACATTTTTATTAATAAAAATAAGAACCATTACAATCAACCCATTTTTGCCAATGAGAAATAAGTTTGTTCCTGTAGCAAAAAAAAATCCATGCTTTGGGATTTGATGAACTCTTGGAAAACATTTTCTGTGTCTTGCTGGTTGTGAAAGCATTTTCCCTGCAAAAAGTTTTTGAGATGATTGAAGAAGTGGTAGTTGGTTGGGGAGAGGTCAGGTGAATGTGGAATATGAGGCAACATTTCATAGCCCAAATCACTCAACTTTTGAAATATTATTTGTGTAACATGCAGTCAGGCATCGTTGTGGAGAATTTGACCCTTTCTGTTGACCAATGCTGGATGAAGACATTGTAGTTTTCAGTGCATTTTATTGATTTTCTGAGCATACTTCACAGGTTTAATGGATTACCAGGATTCAGAGAGCTGTAGTGGATCATACTGTCAACAGACCACCAAACAGTGACCATGGCCCTTTTTTTTTGGTGCAAGTTTGGCTTTGGGAAGTGCTTTGGAGCTTCTTCTCCATCCAACCACTGAGCTGGTTGTTGTATAAAATCCAGTTTTTGTCACAATCCAATTGAGAAATGTTTCATTATTATTACATAGAATAAGAGAAGACAACACTTCAAAATGATGATTTCTTTTGATTTTTGGTTAGTTCGTGAGACATCCATGTATCCAGCTTTTTCACCTTTCCAATTTGCTTCAAATGCCAAACAACCATAAAATGGTTGACATTGAGTTCTTCAGAAACTTCTCATGTAGTTTTAAGAGGATTAGCTTCAATGATACTCCCGGTTCGTCATTGTCAACGTCCAATGGCCAGCCACTACACCATTCATCTTCAAGGCTCTCATCTCCTTTGCAAAACTTCTTGAACCACCACTGTACTGTATGTCTGTTAACAGTTTCTGGGCCAAATATTTTGTTGATGTTTGTGAATTTTCTCTGGTGATTTATGACCCATTTGAATTCTAGTAAGAAAATTGCTTGAATTTGTTTTTGTCTAACATCATTTCCATAGTCTAAAATACATAGGGGTACTCTTTCTACCCCCTTCTGATGCCTATGTCAGAAGCTTTCTCTATCTCCTTTATACTTTAATAAAACTTTATTACACAAAAGCTCCAAGCGATCAAGCCTTGTCTCTGGCCCCGGATTGAATTCTTCTCCTCCGGGGGCCAAGAATCCCGGTGTATTCGTGTGATTCAACAACAACCTTTCAGAACTAATGTAATGTTAAACATGTGTCAACTATTTTTGACCTACTGAAGCACATAAAACTTTCCCTAACCCCACTCCAGTACTCTTGCCTGGAAAATCCCATGGATGGAGGAGCCTGGAAGGCTGCAGTCCATGGGATCGCTGAGGGTCAGACACGACTGAGCGACTTCACTTTCACTTTTCACTTTCATGCGTTGGAGAAGGAAATGGCAACCTACTCCAGTGTTCTTGCCTAGAGAATCCCAGGGATGGGGAAGCCTGGTGGGCCGCCGTCTATGGGGTCGCACAAAGTCGGACATGACTGAAGCGACTTACTTAGCAGCAGCAGCAGCAAGAGTCATAGAGATTGTTTGTTTCTGAGTCTATCATCTAACAGGCTTTACTAAAGCCTGTTAGGCTTTAGTACTAATGGAACTCATGGAACTATAGCTTGGTCTTTGAAGAATTTGATCTTTGAAAGTAGCAATGTAATGAGAAGAACCAGATTGTTAATTGCACTTACTCTGAAATAAGCAAATAAGAATGTCCTCATACTTTGTAACTATTACATCTGCTAGAATTGAGAAAGTGAAAGTGTTTGTTAGTATCTCAGTCATGTTCGGCTCTTTGTAGTCCACCAGGCTCCTCTGTTCATGGAACTTTCCAAGCAAGAATACTGGAGTGGGTTGCCATTCCCTTCTCCAGGGGATCTTCCCAGCCCAGGGATTGAACCTGGGTATCCTGCATTGCAGGCAGATTCTTACCATTTAGCCATCCAAGGACTCTAGAATTGTGAATGTTATGTCAAATGTTTTATTATTTAGATCTTACTCTGAACTCTCTTACCTGTATCATTTGAATTTGGTCTCAAAAAAAAAAAAAATAAAATAAAATACATATAAAATAAACAGCAAGTAACAATTCATTAGGAAAAAAATTAAGCAGTAAATGGACATTAAAATGATGTATAACATAACCACATGTATTTAAAATGTATTCCAATATCAAATGGTAAATTTCAACAATGCGGAACTGAAATTACTTTGGCACCAACCTAATAATTTAGCTCCTTGGATTTATATAGTCATATATTTCATGAAATTTGGGGTATTTTCAGCCAACATTTCTTGAAATAATTTTTCTACTCTTTTCTCTTTCTCTTCTCCTTTTTGAGATTCCCATACTGAATGTTATATTTCCATTTTTCTTGTTGTCCCACATAGTCCACTGGCTGTGTTCACTTTTCTTCATCCTTTTTTTCTTTCTCCTCCTCAGACTTGATAAATTTAATTGACTTGTCTACTGATTCATTGATTCTTTATTCTGCCTGCTCAAATCTGCTCTTGAACCTCTCTAGTAAAATTTTTATTTCAGTTATTGTACTTTTCAACTTGACAACTGCTGGTTTTTTTTTTTTTTATCATTTGCGTCACTTTGTTGCTAGTTCTACTTTTTCTATATGTCAATTTTCTGATCTGTTTAGTTCTTTCTCATGGCTCTTTGAGCTCTTTAAGAAATATATTTTAAAGTTTTTATCTAGTAAGTCTGATAGCTAGCCTTCCTTAGGGATGTTTCCTGTTCTTTTCCTTTGAATGAGCCATCTTCTCCTGTTTTTTTTTTTTTTTTTTTGTACCCTTGTTATTTTGTGGAAGTTGGATATTTAATACTCATAATGTGGTAACTTTAGAAATCATATTCTCCTCCTTTCCATGATTTTCTATTTATTGTTTGATTGTTGAAGGCTACAATAGTTTGTTTTGAGACTTTTTCAAACACTCTTATAAGATTATTCCTTTTACTGTGTGCTCAATGAAGTAGCACTTCCTTTAAGACAGTTAATCTTTTGAGAGATTTTCAGATTTCCCAGGAGCTGGAACACATAACCAAGTTTTAAAAAATACCAAAAATGTAAAAGATAAAACAATCTTTTTTTTTTTTTTTCAAATTTTTGCAGACTGACTCTGCTTGGATGGTCCTTCACTGTCTAGCTAAGCTTGCCCTGAGCCCAAGAATCTGCATGGGGTGAAAGATTAAGTCATTCTCAGTACTTTTCTCAGTGTTCCTCTTGCCTAGACATGTCCTTAGCTTTCTTAATTTTTTCTGAATTCTCCTATATAGGTTATATTCTCAGTCATATGTGATCACTGAAGTCTATATTTTATTGCCTTAGTTGTCAGTTAGTATTTTGACAGAATTTCCTTAAATAGCTGAAGCCAAAACAAGAAAAGAAAAAAAGATAAAGAAAAAGGGGGGAATACTCTCTCAGTCTTTGTAGATTGGATATTTGTTTTGGGGATACTCCTTCAACATTTACCCTGTCCATTTACAACTCTGCCTTAGGCTTTACTTCCTGCATGCCTAGAGCATTAAGGTTAACCAGAGATGAAAAATGGGGATTTCTCAGGCCTTTTCTGAACATGCATCCAGCTGTGGTCATGTGCATGGCTTCATGATTCCTCAGTATAACAGAGGAGCTTTTCAAAACTTTTATTTCACCGTATATTTCCTTCCCAAACCTCTTCCCTTCTAGATCCTTCGTAGTTTCATTGCTTCTTCTGACTGTTAGCCGTAGTCTCAGTTTGCTTGGCCAATGGTTTTCCCTTTAAATGTTTTGAACACATGCTGCTAGGGAAGGTGCTTCAGTCTTGGGAATGCTCAGAGTGAGATGAAACAAGGCAAACCCTTTTACTGTTTTTTTCAGGTTTCCACCAGACAGGCCAAAACAAACACAATTCTTTGAGAAAATGTCTTTATTACTTCCTTTGGCACTAGCAACTTGCACCATGAGTGCAGTCTACTAACTCCATAGACACCACAAATCTGAAGTTGTAGGACTTTGTTACCACAATGCAAACACTTTTATCTTCATTAAGCTTTTGAAAACTTAAGGTCGTAAGTTTTTGGCTAGATCCCAGAGTCCTGGAAAAGTTGATTCTAACAGTTTTTTTTTTTTTTTCCCCCACTTTATTAATTGGTGTTGTATTGCTCTGGCATTTTTGGTAATATAACCTCCTGGAATTTGTTATGTTTTAAAACAGCTTTAATTATTGGGAAAATCTTCCTTGGGTCAAACTTAGGTAGGTTTTGTAGTTTTCTACTGTATATTCAAGTTATGCTATTTAGGTAGTATAAAGTACATCTCATTTCTTTCCCTTTGTCTGGCAGACTTCCTAATTTTTGAAGTCAGTAATTATGTACATACTAAAATTTCTGCTTTGCAGTCTTGGCAGAATACAGTTCCTTTCACTGTTGCTCCTAATGCTGTGGTTTCAAATGTATTTCTATCCTATTTCTGCTACTCTGTTTTTCCTTAGTGTGACATCTTAAAGAACAGAACACAATATTCTAGGTGTGGTTGACAAGCAGGGTGAAACTTCCACTAGTTTTATTGAAGTTACTCAAGATCACATTAACTTTTTGGTAGCAAAATTACACTATTGATTTATATTAAATTTAATCAAGTAAACCCCTAAGTATAATTCATACATGTTACTGTTAAATTCAGCCCCACTTCCATTGACTATGTGTCTATATGTCAAGTTGATTGGTCTAGTCTGAATTTCCTTGCAGGAAACATAGGGATAGTCATATTCATTGTTTCATTGCTTGCCATATGAAATACTTGGAACACATATAAAGTATTTTTTTTCTGTCTTTCCTTTACCCTCACCTAATTTCTTTACTTTCTTAATCCCTACCTAATCTCTTAATTTAAAAATTTTGATGACTAGGTACAACCCCAAGATTCAGATTTTTTTTTTGTCTGAGGTGTGTCATGATTTTTTTAATTACTTCATATTATTCTAATGTACAACCAAAGTTGAGACTCACTTGCCTTGCTGTGCTGTGCTCAGTCACTTCAGTCATGTCTGACTCTTTGTGACACTATACACCATAGCCTGCCAGCCTCCTCTGTCCATGAGATTCTCCAGGCAAGAATCCTGGAGTGGGTTGCCATGCCTTCCTCCAGGGGAATCTTCTTGACCCAGGGATCCAACCCACATCTCCCGTGTCTCTTGTGTTACAACAGATTCTTTACAGCTGAGTCACTGGGGAAGCCCCAGTTGCCTTGAGGAAGAGAGAAACAGAAAATCAAACAAAAGAAATAGCTAACATTTACCATGTACTCCAATGTATTAATCTTCCAACTGTTTTTGAAAGTGGATACTACTTGTTGTTCTCATCCACATTTTATACTCAAGAAAGCCACAGCACAGAAAGGTTAAGAAATTTGCCTGTGTATGTCATACAGCAGGTAAGTCCAGAATCCAGATTCAAATTTAGGGAGTCTGATTCTGGAGCCCAAGAGCTTAATCACTCCTCTAGGGTATCTCCTTCTGGTCTCCAGTGTTGATTTCTGTCACTGCTTCTCTGGTGTGTGTGATTCTCAGTTAGCTTTGGGGCCTATTATTTATTGGACATTCATCAGATAGGGCTTGTATGCATGCATCTCAGTCATGTCTGACTATTTGCAACCCCATGTACTGTAGCCCACAAGGCTCCTCTGTCCATGGGATTTTTCAGGCAAGAATACTAGAGTGGATTGCCATTTCCTTCTGTAGGGGATCTTCTCATTCCAGGAATTGAACCCACATCTCCTGTGTTTCCTGCATTGGCAGGTGGATTATTTACCACTGAGCCACCTGGGGAGCCCCCATATAAGGTTTAATATAGTCTAAAATGCCTGTCATAAGTGGGTAAACAGCCAGACAGTTAAACTGGGAGAACAGTCTCACAAGCTCAATGAACAGCAGTAAAAGGGACTAGCAGGGGATTGGATAACAGAAAAACCATGCAAATACTATGATGTCCAAAAAAATGATGATAGGAAAAAAAGGTATAGTAAGATCTAGGAAAAGCAATCAGGATTCCTGAAATTGTAGGAAGCAAAGAGTCGCTGTACCAGAAAAAAATTATATACCTTTGTTCAGGATTTACACAGGAGATTAAAAGCAGATTAATTTCTGTGAGTTGGGCAAACTATGCAAGTACAGACTAGAGGCTAGAAACTTAGAAAGTTTGAGTGAGCCCTAGCATTCTGACTCCTAAGAAGAAAAGAGTAAGGGAGATATGACTATGAATTGCAGAAAAAGGAAGTGTTCTATTGTACTTAATTTTTTATAGTAAAATACATATGACATAAAATTTCCCATTCTAACCATCTTAATCAGTAACATTAAGTACAATCACAATGTTGTGCAACTAGCACCACTATCTAGTTCCAGACATTTTTCATAACCCCAAAGAGAAACACCATAATCATTAAGCAGTCACTCTCCCTTCCTCTGTGTCCCCAGCCACTGGAAACCATAAATCTACTTTCTGTCTCTGAAGAATTGCTTACTTTGGATATTTCACATAAATGGAATCATTTATAATGTGGCCTTTTGTGTCTGGATTCTTTCGGCATAATGTTTTCAACATTTATCCATGTTGTAGCATGTATCAGTATTTCATTTTATAGCTGAATAACTTTCCATTCTATAGATACATCAGTATAACCCTTTGTTTTTTCACTCATCCATTGGTGGAAAATTTGATTGTTTTAACTTTTGGGCCATTGTGAATAATACTGCTATGAATATTCATGTAAAATATTTGAATACTTGTTTTCAGTTATTTTGTGTGTATACCTAGAAGTGAAATTGCTGGATTATACAATTCTATTTTTAACTTTAAGAACCACCAAAATTTCCCCCCTTTTACATTTTCACCAGCAATGTAAGAGTGTGTCATTTTCTCTGCATCTTGCCAACATTTTTCAATTTTTAAAATGATAGCTATCCAACTGTGTATAAAATGTTATCTCACTGTGACTTAGATTTATATTTCTTGAATGATAAATGGCATTTATCATTTTTTGTGTGATTACTGGCCATTTGTATAACCTCTTTGGACAAGTATCTATTCAAGTCCTGTGTCCATTTTTTTGTTGGACTTTTTCTGGTTTAATTGTTGAGTTTCAAGTAATTTTAAATATATATTTTGGATAGTAGACCTATATATATATATAGTAGACCATATATATATATATGGTTTGAAACTGCTTACTGCCATTCTGTTGTCTTTTCATTCTCTTGAAATATCCTTTGATGTACAAAAGCTTTTAAGTTTTATGAAATCCAATTTATCAATTTTTTCTTGTTACTTTTGATTTTTAGCCCCTTACAAAGCCAAGATCATAAAAGTTTACTCCTGTGTAAAGTTCTTAGAAGAAAACATAGACAGTACACTCTCTGACATAAATCACAGTAAGATTCTGCCATTTACTTTATTGTTTGGGGCTTGTTTTTGTTGGTCTTTTCTTTTTTTGTGTTTCCTGTAGAGAGAAGTTCCTTCAGCACTTGTTGTAAAGCTGGCTTGATGGTGAATTTTCTTTTGCTTATCTGTAAAGCTTTTGATTTCTTGGATGGATATGAATGAGACTGTTGCTGAGTAGACTAATCTTGGCTGTAAGTTTCTTTTCCTTTCATCACTTTAAATATATCCTACCACTCCCTTCTGGGCTGCCATGTTTCTGTTGAAACATCAGCTGTTACTCTTATGGGAATCCCCATATTTGTTACTTATTGCTTTTCTCTTGATGTTTTTAATATTTGTTCTTTGTGTTTAATTTTTGTTAATTTGATTAATATGTGTCTTGGTATGTTTCTCTTTGTGTTTTTCCAGTATGCAATTATCTGAGCTTCCTGGACTTGGGTTGCTGTTTCCTTTAACATATTATGGAAGTTTTCAACTGTAATCACCTCAGATATTTTCTCATGTCCTTTCTTTTTCTCTTCTTCTGGGACCCTTATAATTCTAAGGTTGGTGCATAAATTTTATTCCAGAGAATCTCTAAGACTGTCCTCATTTTGTTTCATTCTTTATTTTACTCTACTTGGTTTCGTGCAAAAATAATTTCAGTTTTTCATTGTTGAAGTTTGCCATTTGATATTGGAATACATTTTTAAATAAATGTGGTTATGTGATACATCATTTTAATGAACATTTCTTGCTTTATGGGTTTTTTTGTTGTTAATATTGCTGTTTATTTTATATGGATTTTAGACTACTGAAATGATGTTAGACAAAAAATATATTCAAGCAATTTTCTTACTAGAGTTCAAAATGGGTTGTAAAGCAAGTGAGACAATTCACAATATCAAAACGCATTTGCCCCAGAAACTGCTAATGAACATACAGTGCAGTGGTGGTTCAAGAAGTTTTACAAAGGAGGTAGTGTCCAGTCATTGGTAGTTGACAACGACCAGCTGAGAGCATCATCAAAGCTGATCCTCTTACAACTACACGAGAAGTTGCCAAAGATCTCAACACCAACCATTCTGTGGTCATTTGGCATTTGAAGCAAATTGGAAAGGTGAAAAAGCTCGATAAGTGAGTACCTCATGAACTGACTAAAAATTAAAAAAAAAAATCATTTTGAAGTGTCATATTCTGTTATTCTATGCAACAACAATGAACTCTTTCCCAATCAGATTGTGACATGTGATGAAATGTTGATTTTATGCAATAACCAGCAATTACCAGCTCAGTAGTTGGACAGAGAATAAGCTCAAAATAATTTCCCAAAGCCAGATTTGCACCAAAATAAAGGGTCATGGTCACTGTTTGGTTGTCTGCTACTGGTCTGATCCACTATAGCTTTCCAAATCCCAGTGAAACTATTCCATCTGAGAAGTATGCTGAGAAAAATCAATGAGATGTACTGAAAATGCAACACTTGCAGTGAGCACTGGTCAACAGAATGGGCCCAAGTTTTCTCCACAACAATGCCTGACCACACGTCACACAACCAGTGGCCATGGAGCCAAATTATCTGGAGTGGAGTCTTAGCTGGACCATTTACCATCTATGTGACCTTGGGCTAATTATAACTTCTTTGTATCTCAATGTATTTCATGTAAATTAGGATAATAATATTACTGTCTACAAAGGATTGCTTTTTTTCATTTTTGCTTTCATCTTGTTCTTTTTATGTTGAGGTATAGTTGATTTACAATATTATATGAGTTTCAGGTGTGCAACATACTGATTCACAATTTTAAAAGATTATATTCCATTATGGTTATTGTAAAATATTGGCTATATTCCCTGTTTTGCACAATTGATCCTTGTAACTTATTTATTTCATACATAGTAGTTTGAACCCCTGAACTCCCTACCTCTATCTTGCCGCTCCTCCATTCTTTGTTCTCCATATCTGTGAGTCTGTTTCTTTTTTTTTTTTTTAATTTCTTTTTTTTTTTTTAATCTTGGCTGCACTCAATCTTTGTTGCAGAATGGGGGCTTCTCTTATTGCGATGCTTGGGCTTAATTGCCCCATGGCATGTGCGGTCAGAGTTCCCTGACCCAGAGATCAAATCCATGTCCCCTGCATTGGAAGGCAGATTCTTAACCACTGGATAAGCAAAAAATCCCCCTATTTTTGTTGTTGTTATACTCACAAGTTTATTTTTTATATTCCACACATAAGTGATATCATACTGTAATTGTCTCTCACTGTCTGACTTATTTAACATTATACCCTCAATGTTAATCCATGTTGTACAAATAGTAAAATTTCATTCTTTCAGAATTGCATTGCATTGTGTGTATATATATATATAATATATATATCAGATCAGTCGCTCAGTCATGTCCGACTCTTTGTGACCCCATGAATCACAGCACGCCAGGCCTCCCTGTCCATCACCAACTCCCGGAGTTCACTCAGACTCATGTCCATCAAGTCAGTGATGCCATCCAGCCATCTCATCCTCTGTCGTCCCCTTCTCCTCTTGCCCCCAATCTCTCCCAGCATCAGAGTCTTTTCCAATGAGTCAACTCTTCGCATGAGGTGGCCAAAGTACTGGAGTTTCAGCTTTAGCATCATTCCTTCCAAAGAAATCCCAGGGCTGATCTCCTTTAGAATGGACTGGTTGGATCTCCTTGCAGTCCAAGGGACTCTCAAGAGTCTTCTCCAACACCATAGTTCAAAAGCATCAATTCTTCAGCACTCAGCTTTCTTCACAGTCCAACTCTCACATCCTATATATATATACCAAATCTCCTTTTCCATTCATCTGTTGATGGACTCTTAGGTTGCTTCCATATCTTGGCAATTGTAAATAAGGCTGCTGTGAACATTGGAATGCATGTATCTTTTTGAATTAGTGTTTTTTTTTTTTTCAGATATATTCCCAGAAGTCCAATTGCTGAGTCATACAGTAGCACTAATTTGAGTTTTATTAGGAACTTCCATTTTGTTTTCTGTAGTGGCTGCACCGATTCACATTCCTACCAACAGCTCCCTTTTCTCCACATCCTCACCAACATTTCTCATTTGTATTTTGTTATTGTTGTTGATAACCATTCTGACAGTTTTGAGGTGATATCCCATTGTGGTTTTAATTTTCATTTCTCTTATAATTAATAATATTCAGCATCTTTTCATGTGCCTGTTGGTCATCTTTGACATCTTCTTTAGAAAGGACTTCTGCTCATTGTTTATTCAGCACTTTTTTTTTTTTTGGAAGTTGAATTGTATGAACCACTTATATATTTTGGGTATTAACTTCTTATTGGACATGTCATTTGCAAAATTTTCTTCCATTCAGTAGGTTGTTTTTTTGTATTGTTTTGTTTTGTCAATGTTTTTCTTTGCTGTGCAAAAGTTTTTATGTTAATTATGTCCCATTTATTTTTGCTTTTTATTTACTATTTATTTATAGTTGATTTGCAATATTGTGTTAGGTACACATCAGAATGATTCAGTAACTTTTTCCCAATTATATACCACTATATGTTATCATAAACTATTCAGTAAATTCTTATTGCTTATATATTGAATATATAGTAATTTGTGTTAATCTCTTACTCCTAATTTATTCCTCTCCCTCCTTCACCTCTTTGGTAACCAAAGTATTTTTTCTATCTAAGACCTTCTTGCTCTTTTGTATATAGATTCATTTATATTGTTTTTAGATTCCACATGTAAGTGAAATAGTATTTGTCTTTCTGTATGACATACTTTACTAAGTGTAATATTCTCTAGCTTCATTTATGTTTCTGCAAATGGCACTATTATATTATTTTATAATATTCCATTATATATATTCCACATCTTAAGCAATCATCTTTTGATGAGCACCTGAGTTGTTTACATTTCCTGGCTCCTGTAAGTAGTGATGCTAGGAACATTAGGGTGCATATATCTTTTTGAATTAAGGCTTTGTCTTTTCCAGGTATATGCCCAGTGGTTGGATTGCTGGATGATATGGTAGCTCTATTTTTAATTTTATGAGGAACTTCAGTAGTTCCTTCCACAGTGGCTGCATCAATTTATATTGCATTCCCACCAGTAGTTGGGAGGTTTCCATCCATTTTCTCCACACCCTTTCCAACATTTATCTGTAGATATTTTGATCATAGCCATTCTGACTGTTTTGAGCTGATATTATGGTTTTTGATTTGCATTTCTCTAAGAGGTAGTGAAATTGAACATCTTTCCATGGGCTTATAGCACATCTGTACATATTCTTTGGAAAAATGTCTATTTAGGTTCTATTCATTTTTTTTTAAATTGGGATGTATGTTATTTTGGTATTGAGTGATAAAAAGAGTTCTCTGTATATTTTGCATATTAACCACTTGTGTATTGCATCATTTGCAAATGCTTCTCATTTTCTCTGTTATCTTTTTATTTTGTTCATGGTTTCCTTAGCTGTACAAAAGTTTTTAAGTTTGATTATGCCCCATTTGTTATTTTTTGCTTTAATTCCTTTTGCCTTTGGAGACTGATCTAAGAGTAAAGTTAAAAAATAAAATAAAATAAAAAATAAAAAAAAGAAATTATTGCTATGAAGAATGTCAGAGAATGTTTTGTCTATATTCCCTTTTAGGAATTTTATGATGTCATGTCCTACATTTTTTTTTTCTTTTAAATTTTATTTTTAAACTTTACATAATTTTATTAGTTTTGCCAAATATCAAAATGAATCCGCCACAGGCATACATGTGTTCCCCATCCTGAACCCTCCTCCCTCCTCCCTCCCCACACCATCCCTCTGGGTCGTCCCAGTGCACCAGCCCCAAGCATCCAGTATCGCGCATCGAACCTGGACTGGCAACTCGTTTCTTACATGATATTCTACATGTTTCAATGTCACTCTCCCAAATCTTCCCACCCTCTCCCTCTCCCACAGAGTCCATAAGACTGTTCTATACATCAGTGTCTCTTTTGCTATCTTGTACACCAGGTTATTGTTACCATCTTTCTAAATTCCATATATATGCGTTAGTATACTGTATTTATGTTTTTCCTTCTGGCTTACTTCACTCTGTATAATAGGCTCCAGTTTCATCCACCTCATTAGAACTGATTCAAATGTATTCTTTTTAATGGCTGAGTAATACTCCATTGTGTATATGTACCACAGCTTTCTTATCCATTCATCTGCTGATGGACATCTAGGTTGCTTCCATGTCCTGGCTATTATAAACAGTGCTGCGATGACCATTGGGGTACACGTGTCTCTTTCCCTTCTGGTTTCATGTTTTTAAACCATTTTGATTTTATTTTGTATAATGGCATGAGAAAGTGTTACCTTTTTGTTGATGTATAAGTACAGTTTTCACATACCACTTTTTGAACAGACTGGCTTTTCTCTATGTATATTATAGCCTCTTTTATTATAGATTAATTGATCATCTGTGAGTGAATTTATTACTGGTCTCTCTGTTCTGTTCCAATTATCTACATGAATGTTTTTGTGCCAGTTTCACGTTACTTTTACTGTAGCTTTCTGTTATAGTCTGAAGTCTGGAAAGATTATGCCCCCAGCTTTGGCCCTTTTCCTCAGGATTGCTTTAGCAATTCTGCGTCTTTGTAGTTCCATATAAATTTTAGAACTATTCATTTTAGCTCTGTGAAAAAGGTCATTGGAATTCTGATAGAGGATAGCATTAAAACTGTAGATTTATTTGAGTAGTTTGTCCATTTTAACAATATTAATTTTTCAGATCCAGGAACAATGCATACCTTTTTATTTCATTGAATCATCTTCAGTTTCCTTTATCAGTGTTTTATAGTTTTCAGCAGATGGGTCTTTCATCTCTTTGATTAAGTTTATTTCTAGATATTTTATTATTTTTGATGCCATTTTAAATGGAAATTTTTTCTTCATTTTCTCTTTCTGATGAAATCCAAGAGACTTCTGTATATTAACCTTGTATCCTGTTACCCTGCTGAATTCACATATTAGATCTCACAGTTTTTGTGTGACAGCTTTAGGGGTATTTATATAGAGTATTATGTCACCTGCAAATAGTGGCAATTTTGCTTCTTCTTTTCCAGTTTATATAACTTTTGTTTCCTTTTCTCATCAGGTTCCAATACTATGTTGAATATAAGTGGCAAGAATAGGCATCCCTGTTATGTTCCTGAATTTAATGGGAAGGCTGATTGTTTAATACTGAGTATGATATTAGCTGCAGCATTGTCGTATATGGCCATTACTGCATTCAGGTATGTTCTATCTATGTTCACTTTCTGGAATTTTTAATGTAAGTGGAAGGGTGTTAAATTTTGTCAGAAGAACCTTTCTGCCAATGCAGGTGATGAAGAAGACTGGGTTCAATCCCTGGGTCAGAAAGATCCCCTGCAGTAGGAAATGGCAACCTACTCCAGTATTCTTGCCTGGAAAGCTCCATGGACAGAGGACCCTAGTGGACTACAGTCCATGGGGTCACACAAAGTCAAACACGACAGAGTGACTAAACACATACTGAAACAATCACAAGGTTTTTATTATTCAGTGTGTTAATATGGTATATCCCATTGATTTGTCAATATTGAAAAAGGTATACATCCCTGGAATAAACACCAGTTGATCTGGGTAAACAATTGATTTGATATATTGTTGGATTTGGATTACTAATATTTCTTGAGGACTGTTGCATATATGTTAATAAGTGATATTTGCCTGTGATTTTCTTTCTGCTTTTGTTATGTCTTTGGTTTTGATATTGAAAGAGTTAAAAATTAAGGCCCTTTAAGGAGTAGGTGAATATTCTCACTCATGCTTTCCTTAAATCTTGTGCAACAATGTATCTTGCTTGAGAACTGACTTTTCTTTAGGAGCTAATGATCACCCAGCACAAGGTCTTACTCATGAAAATGCTTTTCTTAGATTCATGTTAATAATTTTAATTGTAACAAATCTTGCCTTGAAACCTGTTTCTCAAGACTTGTACCCCTGATTACATAGCAACAGTATATCTTGCCCAGAGACATTGCCTAGAACACATTCTCCCAGGCTAATCTTGTGTCAAAGTTATCTCAGGATGTATGCCTTGGGAAAGGGTCTAGTGTAACTCTTACAACCTTGATATATTCTTTTTATCTGTTTTCAGCAGCTAGCAGAAGAGTATATACTGCCCTACCCAAATTAGCAATGTGGATACTCTCTTGCTCCTTTCTGATGTCTGTATCAGAAGCTTTTTCTGTCACTTTCACTTTAAATAAAAATCTACACAAATCTCTGACTGAGACTGTCTTTGGTTCTGGAGTTAAATCTTCTCATTCAGAGACCACTAATCTGGCAGCACTATTCACCATACACATAAGCTATCAATATCAGGGTAATGCTGGCCTCATAGAAAGACTTTGGAGGCATTGTTTCCTCTGTATTTTTTTTAATCATTTGAGAAAAATACGTTTTATCTCTTCTCTAAATGTTGTACTCACAGATAAGTACAGTCTCTAAAGAATGGGCCAGTGAGCAATAGAAAATATGAACATAACAATGGCTAGTAATGAAATCAAATCAGCAATTATAAAAATGCCCCCAAAACAGAAGTACAGGAGGAGATGGCTTCACAGGTGAATTCTGCCAGCATTTAGAGTTGTTCAGCTTCTTTTCATTTGTTTATTAGCCATCTATATGCCTTCTTGGGAGAAATGTCTATTTAGGGCTTTTGCCCACTTTTTGATTGAGTTGTTTGTATTTCTGGTATTGAGTTATATGGGCTATTTGTGTATTTTGGAAATAAATCTTTTGTCAGTTGTTTCAATTGCCATTATTTTCTCCCATTCAGAGGGCTGTCCTTTCACCTTGTTTATAGTTTCCTTTGCTGTGCAAAAACTTTTAAGTTTAATTAGGTCCAACTTGTTTACTTTTGCTTTTATTTCCATTACTCTAGGAGGTAGATAGAGGATCCTGGTGTGATTTATGTCATAGACTGTTCTGCTAAGAGTTTTCTTCTAAGAGTTTTATAGTATCTCATCTTACATTTAGGTCTTTAATCCATTTTGAGTTTATCTTTGTGTATGGTGTTAAGAAGTGTTCTAATTTCATTCTTTTAACATGTATCTGTCCAGTTTTCCCAGCACCAATTATTGAAGAGACTATCTTTGCCCCATTGTATATTCTTCCCTCCTTTGTCAAAATTAAGGTGCCCATAGGTGCATGGGTTTATCTCTGGGCTTTCTATCTTGTTCCGTTTGTCTCTATTTCTGTTTTATGCCAGTACCATACTGTCTTGATGACTGTAGCTTTGTAGTATAGTCAAAAATCAGGAAAGTGGATTCTTCTGGTTCCATTCTTCTTTCTCAAGGTTGCTTTGGCTATTCAGGGTCTTTTCCATTTTCATGTGAATTATGAGATATTTTTGTTCTAGTTCTGTGAAAAATGCCATTTGTAATTTGAAATCTGTACTTCTTGTTTCAAAATAACAAAGGATCTCTCCAATGCTGCTGCTACAGTGATTTTGTTAAAATGCTATGGTCAATATGCCAGCAAATTGGGAAAACCCAACATTGGCTACAGGACTGGAAAAGGTCAGTTTTCATACCAATCCCAAAGAAAGCCGATGCCAAAGAATGTTAAAAGTAACACATAATTACACTCATTTCACATACTAGAAAGTAATGCTCAAAGTTCTCCACACTAGCCTTCAACAGTATGTGAACCAAGAACTTCCAAATGGTCAAGCTGGATTTAGAAAAGGCAGAGGGACCAGAGATCAAACTGCCTACATCTGGGGGATCATAGAAAAAGCAAGAGAATTCCAGAAAAACATCTACTTCATTGACTACTCTAAAGCCTTTGACGGTGTGGATCACATCAAACTGTGGATAATTCTTCAAGAGATGGGAATACCACCTTACCTGCCTCCTGTGAAACCTGTATGCAGGTCAAGAAGCGACACCTAGAACCAGATATGGAACAAGGGACTGGTTCCAAATTGGGAAAGGAGTACATCAAGGCTGTATATTGTCACCCTGCTTATTTAATTTATATGCAGAGTACCTCATGCAAAATGCCAGAGTGGATGAAGCACAAGTTGGAATCAAGATTGCTGGGGAAAATATCAATTAACTCAGATATGCAGATGACATCACCCTTATGGCAGAAAGTGAAGAGGAACTAAAGAGACTAGTGATGAAGATGAACGAAGAGGTTGAAAAACTTGGCTTAAAACTCAACATTCAAAAACTAAGATCACAGCATCCGATGCCATCACTTCATGGCAAGTAGATGGGGAAACAATGTAAACAGTGACAGACTTTATTTTCCTGGGCTCCAAGGAAAAGCTTTATTTTCCTGCAGTCACCATCACTGCAGATGGTGACTGCAGCCATGAAATTAAAAGATGCTTGCTCCTTGGAATAAAAGCTATGACCAAACTAGACAGCATATTAAAAAGCAGAGACATTACTTTGCCAACAAAGGTCCGTCTAGTCAAAGCTATGGTTTTTCCATTAGTCATGTATGAATGTGAGATTTGAACCATAATGACAGTTGAGTGCCAAAGATTTGATGTTTTTGAACTGTGGTATTGGAGAAGACTCTTGAGAGTCCCTTGACAGCAAGGAGATCCAAACAGTCCATCCTAAAGGAAATCAATCCTGAATACTCATTGGAAGGACTGATGCTGAAGCTGAAGCTCCAATACTTTGGCCACTTGGTGAGAAGAGCTGATTCATTAGAAAAGACCCTGATGCTGGGAAAGATTGAATGCAGGAGGAGAAGGGGATGACAGAGGATGAGATGGTTGGATGGCATCACCAATTCCATTGGCATGAGTTTGCACAAGTTCCGGGAGTTGGTGAAAGACAGGGAAGCCTGGCGTGCTGTAGTCCACGGGGTTGCAAAGAGTTGGACATGATTGAGTAACTGAACAACAACAGTGCATTTAACATTTCTTTTAATGATGACTTGATGGTGCTCATGTCTTTCAGCTTTTGTTTATCTGGGAGGCGTTTTACCTTTCCAACAAATCCAAATGAGATCCTTGCCACATAGAGTGTTCTTATTTGTACATTTTCTTCTTCCATTACTTTAAATATATTTTGCCACGTACTTTTGGCTTGTAGATTTTCTGTTGAAAAGTCATCTGAAAGCCATATGAAAGTATTTGCATATGTCGTGTGTTTCTTTTCTCTTGCTGCTTTTAATATTTATTCTTTATCTTTTGTTTTTGCCATTTTAACTACAGGGATTCTTGTTGATTTCCTTTTTAGGTTAATCCTATTTGTCACTCTCAGTGCTTCTTGGACTTATATCTGTTTTTGTTTTTGTTTTGTTTTCCCATGTTAGGGAATTTTTCAGGTATGTCTTCAGTTATGTTTTCAACCCATTTGTGTCTCTCTTCTCCTTCTGAAACCCCCCTAATGCAAATATTAGGGAGGTTGTGCCCTTGATGTTTTCCCAGAGGTCTCTTAAAAACACCACCTTTCTTTTCATTTTTTAAAATATCTCTATTCAGCATCAGTGTTTTCTGCTATTCTATTCCACCTCACTGGTTGGTTCCTCTATACTATTTAAAGTACTATGGTTTCCTCCTAGTGTATTTTCCTTTGCATTTGTTGTATTGTTCATCTTTGGTTGTTCTATATGTTTTCTAACTCATTGTCAAAATCTACTTAGCTACTTTCTCTGTGCATCCATTCTTCTCCTGAATTTTTTGTTCACCATTGTGATCACCATTCTGAATTCTTTTTTGGGCAGATTGCCTATGTCCACTTCACTCATCATTTTGAGTAGGTTCCTCTGTAAGCAAACTTATAGGTTACACAAACTTCTAATTGCTCTTAAGGGAAGGTTAAGTAGAAATACACAGGTGAGACACTGTGGTGAAGATGAGTAGCTGCAGTCTTTGGACATTCAGCAGAAAGTCCACAGAACATTCTCCAGGAGGACTGGTAGTGATATTGGTGAATCAGGCCTCAGTGCCCAATGAAATTTGCAAGATATAGCAATACAAGGTATCTGGTCAAGGTAGTACTATAAGAAAGAGTATTACTGTAGCAGCAGCATTGCAGAGATACTTTGTTATTTTGAAACAAGAAGTACTTCAGGATTTCAAGTCAAAAGGCACTGTTTTACAAAATTCCAATGGGATATATTGTATTATTTTATTGGAGACATTAATGTGTGTGGTGTGCATGGTATGGTGTAAAAGGGATTATGTTTCCTGCAGTTTGTGAGCAGAGTATCCATTTTTATTTTCTTTTTAAGGACAGGGTCTTGGTAGGGAAGACCCTGAGAACCTAAGTCAAATAAGTCTGTCACTGCACTTCTTATGAATAAGGCTGCCTATTTTATCCTATACATGTGAGTGCCTTGCCTGGGAAAAGAATTTGTGTTGGTAGCTAACTTAGATATGCATAAACTCAATTTATATGGAAATCCACCTAACTCATTTAACAGAGAACTAAAGAATGAACCTATTTTGTAAACATTAGTATCAGTTGAGGTTTACATGGTATATTACAATTTTGGAGACTTTCAAGTTGGCAGAGGAGTAAGATGGGAAGATCACCTTCAGCCCCACAAACATAAAACAAAAATTTATCTGCATGTAGAACAACTACAGAACACCTTCTGAATGATGGCAGAGGACCCTAGACTTCCAAGAAGTCAAGCCAATCTCATCAGAATGAGGTAGGGCAAAAGATAAAGATTTAAAAAAAAAAAAAAAAGGACAACAGATTTCAGGAAGGAGACCTGAGCCCCAAAAGGTGGTCGTGAAGCAGGAAAAGTTTCCACATACTTGGAAACCTGCTCACAGATGGGATCAGGGGAGCTTGGGAATCTCAGAGGAGAGCATAGCGACAGTTGCTCTAAAGGCAAACTCGAGAGAATTAATGACAGAGATAATTTGTGAATGGCACTTCCAAGCCATGAAACAACTTGCACACTTGCAGCAAGTGGTGGCTTGGAGCTCAGGCTCATGCTTCGGGGGTCAGACATCAGGAAGAGGACTGGGGTTGACTGCCGTGATGATACTCTGAGGGGGCTAGTATGACATATCTGAGGGAGTCCAGGGAAAAGCCTGGGCCTGTCAGAGAGGCAAAAGATCATTGCCACAGGAATATTCTGACACAGTAAGCCCACAGAACATAGGACTCTGCATTCACAAAGCCTGTAGGGGGATGAGCCACCTGTGGTCTGCAACTCCAGATGTAAGAAACATGGCATCAGTCCCACAGGCAGAAGACCAGAGGCCACTATGGTCTTGACCTCAGGGCTCTCAGCAGCAACCAAGCTATGAGTGGGCATGGGCCACTGCCCACATCTTCCTGGGAGTCAGATCAGCTTGGCTCTGCCAAGAGACCTACAACCAGGAGCCAACTCCCTGGGGAAGGCACATGAACCATCTTGGGCTGTAGCAACTTAACTGTAGGTCTCAGCTGGAGCAGGCACTCCCGATATATCCCAGCTGTATCTGCCATACCTTTCCCTCTCCCCAGCCCAACTGATCAAGTGAGCCCAAAAAATTGCTACATTCCCTCCCTCATGTCTGCACTGAGAATAGACAACAGAGAGTGGCTGACAAGCAAAGGCAAGCTGAAAGCCAAAGTGTAGTACCAGGGGCTGCATGAGTAAAGGAGAGATTGTGGAATTTAGGTGCAACTGTGGACTTTGGGAAAAAGTACAAACTGGTGTCAGGCAAGATGTGAGTCTGTGCTGAACCCACACTGCCCACAACAGGTCCAGAGACCTTCCTAAAAATACTGGAGGATGTTCTGAGTAGGCAGATTGACTGGAGCACACTGTGTGAAGAGGAAAAGAAAGGAATCACAAGGACATTCTTACTACCAGTCTGTCTCTATATTTCTCTCTTTTTTTCCTCTATCCAGTAAACATCGTTATCCAGATTCAAAGGAGAAATAAAAAACTTTATAGGTAAGCAAAAGTTAAGAGAATTCAGCACCACCAAACCAGTTTTAAAACAAATGGCAAAGGAACTTCTCTAGAAAGGACATATAAAAGAAAGAAAAGGCCTACAAAAACAAATAAAAAAATAAAATAAATGATAATAGGATCATACATATAAAGAATTACCTTAAAATATTAGTGAACTAAATGCTCCAACCAAAAGAAAGACACAGGTTGTGTGAATGGACACAAAAACAAGACCCCTATATATTCTGTCTAAAAGAGACCAACCTCAGACCTAGGGACACATACAGACTGAAAGTTAGGATCTGGAAAAAGATATTACATTCAAATGGAAATCAAAAGAAAGCTGGAGTAGTTATATTCATGTCAGATAAAATAGAGTTTAAAATAGAGACTGTTACAAGAGACAATGAAGGATATTACATAATGATCAAGGGATCAATCCAAGGAGATATAAAAAAACTATAAATATATATGCACCCAGTGTAGGAGCACCTCAATACATAAGGCAAATGCTAACAACTATTAAAGGGGAAATCAACAGTAGCACAATATTATTGGGGGACTTTAGTACTCCACTCACACCAATGGGCAGATCATCCAGATACAAAATAAATGAGGAGACATGGGCTTAACTGATACATTGGACTAAGTGGACCTATGCGGCATTTCATCCAAAAACGGTAGGTTTTGCGTGTGTGTGTGTGTGTGTGTGTGTGTGTGTACATGGAGCACTCTCCAGGATAGTTCACATCTTGGGTCACAAATCAAGCACTGGTAAATTTTTAAAAATTGAAATCATCTCAAGCATCTTCTCTGACCACAGTGCTGTAAAATTAGATATCAACTACAGGGGGAAAACAAACAAACAAACAAAAATACATGGAGGTTAAACAATACACTTCTGAATAAACAAGAGGTCACTGATGAAATAAAAAAGGAGATAAAAAAAATACCTAGAAGGAAATGACAATGAAAACACCACAACTCAAGACCTATGGGATGCACTGAAAGCAGTGCTAGGAGGGAATTTTGTAACAATATAAGCCTATCTCAAGAAAGAAGAGAAATAGCAAATAAATGACCTAACCTTAAACCTAAAGCGACTAGAAAAAGAAAAACAAAACAACTCCAAAGTTAGTAGAAGGAAAGACATCATAAAGATCAGAGCAGAAATAAATGAAAAAGAAATGAAGGGAACTATATCAAAGATCAGTAAAACTAAAAGCTGGTTTCTTTAGAAGATAAGCACATAAGACAAATCATTAGCCAGACTCATCAAGAAAAGAAAGAAGACTCAAATCAATAAAATTAGAAATAAAATATAAGTTACAACAGACAATAAGAAATAAGGACCATAAGAGACTAACTACTATGAGAAACTATATGCTGATAAAATGGACAACCTGAAAGAAATGGACAAATTCTTAGAAAAGTATAACCATCCAAAACTGAACCAGGAAGAAAGAATATTTGAGCAGGTGATCACAAGCAGGGAAACTGGAACTGTAATGAAAAGGAAAAAAAGAAAGAAAGAAATACTCAGGGCCATATGGCTTCATAGGGAAATTCTACCAAAATTTCAGAGAAGAGCTAATACCTATCCTGCTCAAACTCTTCCAGAAAATTTCAGAGGAAGGAAAATTCCAAAACTCATTGTATGAGGTCACCATTACCCTGATATCAAAATCAAATAAAGATGCCCCCACACACACACACAGAAAATTACAGGCCAATATCACTGATGAACATACATGTAAAAATCCTCAGCAAAAGTCTAGCAAACAACACATTAAAAAGACCATACATCATGATGAAGTGGGCTTTATTCCAGGGATGAAAGCATCTTTCAATATAGACAAATCAATCAATGTGATACACCATATCCTCTGTCCATGGGATTTCCGTCCTCCATCCATGGGATTTTCCAACAAGAGTACTGGAGTGGGTTACCATTTCCTTCTCCAGGAGATCTTCCAGACCCTGGGATTGAACCTAGGTCTCCCAAATTGCAGGCAGACTTTAATGTGTGAGCCACCAGGGAAGCCCCGAAGAAGGAATGTACCTCAACACTGTTGTTCAGTTGCTCAGTCATATCCAACTCTTTGCAACCCCATGGACTGCAGCACACCAGGCTTCCCTGTCCTTCACCACCTCCTGGAGCTTGCTCAAACTCACGTTCATTGAGTTGGTGATGCCATCCAACTGTCTTGTCCTCTGTCATCCTCTTCTTTTCCTGCCTTCTAATTTCCTAATATCAGGGTCTTTTCTAATGAGTCAGCTCTTCTCACCAGGTGGCCAAAGTATTGGAGTTTCAGCTTCAGCATCAGTCCTTCCAATGAATATTCAGGACTGATTTCCTTTAAGATGGACTGGTTGGACCTCCTTGCTGTCCAAGGGACTCTCAAGAGTCTTCTCCAACACCACAGTTAAAAAGAATCAATTCTTCAGTGCTCAGCCTTCTTTATGGTCTAACTCACATCCATATATGAATATTGGAAAAACCAGAGCTTTGATTAGATGGACATTTTTTGGCAAAGTAATGTCTCTGCTTTTTAATTATGTCTAGGTTTGTCATAGCTTTTCTTCCAAGAAGCATATGTCTTTTAATTTCATGGCTGCAGTTGCCATCTGCAGTGAATTTGGAACCCAAGAAAATAAAGTCTGTCACTGTTTCCATTCTTTCCCCATCTGTTTGCCATGAAGTGATGCAACTGGATGCCATGTTCTTAGTTTTTTGAATATTGAGTTTCAAGCCAGCTTTTTCACTTTCCTGTTGCACCTTCATCAAGAGGCTCTGTAGTTCTTCTTCATTTTCTGCCATAAGGGTAATGTCATCTACATATCTGAGGTTATTGACATTTCTTCTGGCAATCTTGATTCCAGCTTCTGCTTCATCCAGCCTGGCATTTTCCATGATGTACTCTGTATATCAGTTAAATTAGCAGGGTGACAATATACAGCCTTGATGTACTATTTTCCCAATTTGGAACCAGTCATTTTTTTTCCATGTCCAGTTCTAGCTACTTCTTCTTGACCTGCATGCAGGTTTCACAGGAGGCAGGTAAGGTGGTCTGGTATTCCCATCTCTTGAAGAATTTTCCACAGTTTCTGATAATCCATACAGTCCAGGCTTTAGTATAGTGAATGAAGCAGAAGTAGATGTTTTCCTGGAATTCTTGTTCATTTTCTATGATCCACCAGATGTAGGCGGTTTGATCTCTGGTTCCTCTGCCTTTTCTAAATCCAGCTTGAACGTCTGAAAGTTCTTGGTTCATGTACTGTTGAAGCCTGGCTTGTAGAATTTTGAGCATTACTGTACTAGCGTGCGTTCAGTTCAGTTCAGTCGCTCAGTCATGTCCTACTCTTTGCGACCCCATGAGCCACAGCATACCAGGCCTCCCTTTCCATCACCAACTCCCAGAGTTCACCCAAAGCCATGTCTATTGAGTCACTGATGCCATCCAACTGTCTCAACCTCTGTTGTCCCCTTCTCCTCCTACCCTCAATCTTTCCCAGCATCAGAGTCTTTTCAAATGAGTCAGCTCTTCACACCAGGTGGCCAGAGTATTGGAGTTTCAGCTTCAGCATCAATCCTTCCAATGAATATTCAGGACTGATCTCCTTTAGGATGGACTGGTTGGATCTCCTTGCAGTCCAAGGGACTCTCAAGAGTCTTCTCCAACAACACAGTTCAAAAGCATCAATTATTCAGTGCTCAGCTTTCTTTATAGCCCAACTCTCACATCCACACATGACCACTGGAAAACCATAGCCTTGACTAGATGGACCTTTGTTGGCAAAGTAATGTCTGCTTTTCAATATGCAGTCTAGGTTGATCATAACTTTCCTTCCAAGGAGCAAGCATCTTTTAATTTCATGGCTGCAATCAACATCTACAGTGATTTTGGAGCCCAGAAAAATAAAATCAGTCACTGTTTCCCCATCTATTTGCCATGAAGTGATGGGACCAGATGCCATGATCTTAGTTTTCTGAGTGTTGAGCTTTAAACCAACTTTTTCACTCTCATCTTTCATTTTCATCAAGAGGCTCTAGTTCTTCTTCACTTTCTGCCATAAGGGTGGTGTCATCTGCATATCTGAGGTTACTGATATTTCTCTCAGCAATCTTGATTCCAGCCTGTGCTTCCTCCAGCCCAGTGTTTCTCATGATGTACTCTGCATATAAGTTAAATAAGCAGGGTGACAATATACAGCCTTGACGTACTCCTTTTCCTATTGGAACCAGTCTGTTGTTTCATGTCCAGTTCTAACTGTTGCTGCCTGACTTGCATACAAGTTTCTAAAGAGGCAGGTCAGGTGGTCTGGTATTCCCATCTCTTTCAGAATTTTCCACAGTTTATTGTGATCCACACAGTCAAATGCTTTGGCATAGTCAATAAAGCAGAAATAGATGTTTTTCTGAAACTTTCTTGCTTTTTCAATGAGCCATTGGATGTTGGCAATTTGATCTCTAGTTCCTCTGACTTCTAAAACCAGCTTGAACATCTAGAAGTTCAAAATTCATCTATTGCTGAAACATGGCTTGGAGAATTTTAAGCATCACTTTACTAGCGTGTGAGATGAGTGCAATTGTGGAGTAGTTTCAGCATTCTTTTAAATTGCCTTTTTTTGGGAATGGAATGAAAACTCACTTTTTTCTAGTCCTGTGGCCACTGCTGAGTTTTCCAAATTTGTTGGCATATTGAGTGCAGCACTTTCACAGCATCATCTTTCACGATTTGAAATTCCATCACCTTCACTAGCTTTATTCGTAGTGATGCTTCCTAAGGCCCATTTGACTTCACACTCCAGGATGTCTGGCTCTACGTGAGTAATCACACCATCACGATTATCTGGGTCGTGAAGATCTTTTTTGTACGGTTATTCTGTGTATTCTTGCCACCTCTTCTTAATATCTTCTGCTTCTCTTAGATAACTACCATTTATGTCCTTTATTGAGCCCATCTTTGCGTGAAATGTTTCTTTGGTATCTCTAATTTTCTTGAAGAAATCTCTAGTCTTTCCCATTCTATTGTTTTCCTCTACTTCTTTGTATTGATCCCTGAGGAAGGCTTTATTATCTCTCCTTGCTATTCTTTGGAACTCTGTATTCAAATGGGTATATCTTTCCTTTTCTCCTTTCCTTTTTGCATCCCTTCTTTTCACAGCTATATGTACGGCTTCCTCAGACAGCCATTTTGCTTTTGTGCATTTCTTTTTCTTGGGGATGGTCTTGATCCCTGTCTCCTATACAATGTCACGAACCTCCATCCATAATTCATCAGGCACTCTGTCTATCAGATCTAGTCGCTTAAATCTATTTCTCACTTCCACTGTATAGTCATAAGGGATTTGATTTAGGTCATATCTGAATGGTCTGGTGGCTTTCTCTACTTTCTTCAATTTCAGTCTGAATTTGGCAATAAGAAGTTCATGATCTGAGCCACAGTCAGCTTCCAATCTTGTTTTTGCTGACTGTACAGAGCTTTTCCATCTTTGGCTGCAAATAATATAATCAGTCTTATTTCAGTGTCGACCATCTGGCGATGTCCATGTACGAGATGAGTGAAATTGTGCAGTGATTTGGACATTCTTTGACATTGCCTTTCTTTGGGATTGAAATGAAAACTGACCTTTTGCAGTCTTGTGGCCATGGCTGAGTTTTCTAAATTTTCTAGGATATTGAATGCAGCACTATAACAACATCATCTTTTAGGATTTTAAATAGTTCAACTGGAATTCCATCACCTTTACTAGTTTTTTTCATAGTGATGCTTCCTAAGTTCTACTTCACTTTACACTCCAAGATGTCTGGTTCTAAGTGAGTGATCACGCTATGGTGGTTATCTAGGTCAATAAGATCTTTTAAAAATATTTCTTCTGTGTATTCTTGCCACCTCTGTTTAATATCTTTTGCTTCTAAAGACCATATACTAGGTGGCACTAAAGTAAAGAACCCAGTGCCAATGCAGGAGACATAAGAGATGTGGGCTCGATCCCATGTCAGGAAGATCTCCTTTAAGAGGGCATGGCAATCCACTCCAGTATTCTTGCTTGGAGGATCCTACAAACAGAGGCGTCTGGCAGGCTAAAGTCCATAGGATTACAATGAATTGGACATGACTGAAGCAACTTTGCACAGCACAGAACAGTACATGAAAAACCCATAGCAGACATCATCCTTGATGGTGAAAAGCTGAAAGCATTTCCTCTAAAATCAATAACAAAACAAAAGTGACCACTCTTGCCACTAGCATTCAACATAGTTTTGGAAGTCCTAACCATGGCAATAAGAAAAGAAAAACAAAAGTAATCAAGATTGGAAAAGAAGAAGTAAAAAACTCTCAGTAGATGATATTATAGTATACATAGAAAACCCTAAAAATGCCACCGCAAATTTTCTAGTACTTATCAGTGAATATAACAAAGTTGCAGGATATAAAATTAACATACAGAAGTCTCTTGCATTCCTATATTTTAATAATGAAAAATAAGAATCAGAAATTAAGGAAAGAATAGCATTCACCATTGCAATAAAAAAAGGAAATACTGAAGAATAAATCTACCAAAAGAGACAAAAGACCTGTATGCAAAAACTAAAACACTGATGAATGAAATCAAAGATAACACAAACAAATGGAAAGGTATACCATGTTCTAGGATTGGAAGGCTCAATATTGTGAAAATGGCTATTCTACCCAAAACAATCTACAGATTCAATGCAATACTTACCCAACTACAAATGGTATTTTTCACAGAACTAGAATGAAAACTTTCACAGCTTGTATGGAAACACAAAAGGCCCTGAATATTCAGTGTCTTGAGAAAGAAGAATGGAGCTGGAGGAATCGACCTTCCTGACTTCAGACTCTACAAAAAAGCTACAGTCATCAAATACAGTGCTGAAACAAAAACAGAAATACAGACCAATGGAACAAGCTAGAAAGCTCAGAGTTAAACCCACACAACTGTGGGCACCTTATATGTGACAAAATAAGAAAGAATATACAGTGGAGAAAGACAGTCTTTTCAATAACTGGTGCTGGGAAAACTAGAATTAAAATTAGAATCATCCCTAATACCATACCGAAAGATCAACTCAAAATGTGTGGTTAAAGACCTAAATGTAAGACCAGAAACTATAAAATTCATAGAAGAAAACTTAGGCAGAACTCTTTTTGAAATAAATCAAAGCAAGGTCCTCTATGACACATATCCTAGAGTAATGGAAATAAAAACAAAAGGAAACAAATGGGACCTAGTTTAACTTAAAAGCTTTTGCACCACAAAGGAAACTATAAACAAGGTAAAAAGACAACCCTCAGAATGGGAGAAAATAACAGCAAATGAAACAACCGAAAAAGGATTAATCTTCAAAACATATAAGCAACTCATTCAACTCAATAGTGGAAAAACAAACAACCCAATCAAAAGTGGACAAAAGACATAAACAGACATTTCTCCAAAGAAGACACACAGATGGCTAATGAACATTTGAAAAGGTACTAAGCATCAGCGTCACTCATTATTCAATTCGTTTCAGGTCAGTCACTCAGTCGTGTCCAACTCTATGCGACCCCTCCTTGAATCACAGCACGCCAGGCCTCCCTGTCCATCACCAACTCAAAGAGTTCACCCAAACTCATGTGCATCAAGTTGGTGATGCCATCCAGCCATCTCCTCCTCTGTCGTCCCTTCACCTCGTGCCCCCAATCCCTCCCAGCCTCAGGGTCTTTTCCAATGAGTCAACTCTTCACATGAGGTGGCCAAAGTATTGGAGTTTCAGCTTCAGCATCAGTCCTTCCAATGAACATCCAGGACTGGTCTCCTTTAGGTTGGACTGGTTGGATCTCCTTGCAGTCCAAGGGACTCTCAGGAGTCTTCTCCAACACCACAGTTCAGAAACATCAATTCTTCGGTGCTCAGCTTTCTTCACAGTCCAACTCTCACATCCATACATGACCACTGGAAAAAACCATAGCCTTAACTAGACGGACCTTCATTGGCAAATTAATATCTATGCTTTTTAATATGATATCTAGGTTGGTCATAACTTTACTTCCTCATTATTAGAGAAATTCAAATCAAAACTACAATGAGGTATCACCTCACACCTGTCAGAGTTGACACAATCAAAATCTCTACAAACAATTGAAAGGTTGTTGCTGAACCATGAAAGACTCTGGGATTCTTGGCCTCTGGAGGAGGAGAATTCAATCCAGAGCCAGAGACAAGGCTTGATCACTTAGAGCTTTTTGTGTAATAAAGTTTTATTAAAGTATAAAAGAGATAAAGAAAGCTTCTGACAAAGACATCAGAAGGGAAAAAAGAGTGCCCCCTCGCTAGTGTTAGAAAGGGAGTTATATACTTTTTAATTAGTTATTACAATGAATCAAAAGAATGTCTGGAGATTGTAAAGATCTTACTAGACCCACTCCCATAATTTACATTTTAAGATAACAGGATTAGCCAGAAGGTTTTCAGGAAGGAGAACCTATTTGTAGGGCAGCAATGGAGACCCACCTAGATAGCATATTAAAAAGCAAAGACTACTTTGTCAACAAGGTCCATCTAGTCAAGACTATGGTTTTTCCTATAGTTATGTGTGGATGTGAAAGTTGGACTATAAATAAAGCTGACCACAGAAGAATCAATGCTTTTGAACTGTGGTGTTGGAGAAGACTCTTGAGAGTCCCTTGGACTGCAAGAAGATCCAACCAGTCCATCCTAAAGGAGATTAGTCCTGGGTGTTGATTGGAAGGACTGATGTTGAAGCTGAAACTCAAATATTTTGGGCACCTGATGTGACAAACTGACTCATTTGAAAAGACCCTGATGTTGGGAAAGATTGAAGGCAGGAGGAGAAGGGCACAACAAAAGTTGAGATGGTTAGATGGCATCACCAAGTCAATGGACATGGGTTTGGGTAAACTCTGGGAGTTGGTGATAGACAGGGAGGCCTGGTGTGCTGCAGTTCATGGGGTTGTAAAGAGTTGGACACGACTCAGAGACTGAACTGAACTGAAATGAATGGAGACACAGACGTAGAGAACAGACTTGTGGACACAGTAGGGGAAGGAGAGGATTGGATGAATTGAGAAAGTAGCATTGAAACATACATTCAGTTCAGTTCAGTCACACAGTTGTGTCCAACTCTCTGTGACCCCGTGGACTGCAGCATGCCAGGCCTCCCTGTCTATTGCCAACTCCCAGAGTTCATTGAAACTCAAGTCCATTGAGCCAGTGATGCCATCCAACCATCTCATCCTCTGTCTTCCCCTTCTCTTCCTGCCTTCAATCTTTCCCAGCATCAGGGTCTTTCAAATGAGTCAGTTTGTCACATCAGGTGGCCAAAGTATTGGAGTTTCAGCTTCAGCATCAGTCCTTCCAATGAATACCCAGGACTGATTTCCTTTAGGATGGACTGGTTGGATCTCCTTGCAGTCCAAGGGACTCTCAAGAATCTTCTCTAACACCACAGTTCAAAAGTATCAATTCTTTGGTGCTCAGCTTTCTTTATAGTCCAACTCTGACATCCATACATGACTACTGGAAAAACCATAGCTTTGACTATGTATTTAAAATAGATAGCTAGTAGTAATTTGCTGTATGATGCAGGGAGCTCAAATCCAAAGCCCTGTGACAACATATAGGAGTGGGACAAGGTGGGATGTGGGAGGGAGGTTCAAGAAGTGGAGGACATGTATATCTGTGGCTGATGTATGGCAAAATGCAACACAATGTTGTAAATAAATTAGTTATTTAAATAATATGTTTCAAGAAAATATTCTAGGATGAAAAACTTGAATTTCAATATTTAAAGATCATCAAATTCCCTTAATGATGGATAAGAAGAAACTCTCTACACATGTACGATTATTAATTCTTAATAGAAATTCTAATGAAATAAATGCAAATGAAAAGCTTAGAAGTCTTCAGAGGGAAAAACATTTCACATACAAAATATTTCCAATATGCATAGTATTGAAATTCTCAGTAGAAATTCTAAATGCTAGAAGAAGATAGAGTGATCTCCTAATAATCCAGAGGAAGAGTGATTTCAACTCAAAAGCTCACCTTTATCAAATGGGAAGATAAAGTTATCCTCAGACATGTAATGAAAATCTGAATAATTCCCATGAACCTTGGGAATATTAAAGGGTATGCTCCATTAAATTAGGAAGTAAACTGAGAAATGGAAAGTCTTGGGTTTCAGACAACAATAGATCCATGGAAGAGGAAGAAGGGGTGAAGGAGAGGAGACATTCAAGATGAGATTTGTGCAGCTAAGCAGGCAATTAGTGTGAATGGAAGTGGAGGACAGAGACTGAAGCTGGGATGGCCTAACAAGGAAAACATGGCAGAATTCTGAAGTATTTGCAATTTCCATAGGATATTTATATGCCACAGGAGCAAATTAAACAACCAAATAATACGTTAATATTAGAAATTAGACCTGATTAATCCTAGGGGTGGGGTGGGGAAAGAAAGCTGTGTCTCTAATAAAGAAGTGTAACCACAGTTTTACTGATAAGTCAGTTCTCAATATTTATACTGTTGTAGTAATATAAATATTGAATGTTAGCTTAACACCTTGCCTGTATTAATTTCCTTCTTTGTGGAAAAAATGAATAATCTTTACATGTGCCTGCTAAGTCACTTCAGTTGTGTACGACTTTGCAACCCCATGGACTGTAGCCTGCCAGGCTCCTCTGTCCATTGGCTTCTCCAGGCAAGAATACTGGAGTGGGTTGCCATGCCCTCCTCCAGGGGATCTTCTCAACCCAGAGATTGGACCCATGTATCTTAAGTCTCCTGCATTGACAGTCAGGTTCTTTACCACTAGCGCCACCTGAGAAGCTCCTATTTTAAACATAACCATGTGGCTTCCCTTGTAGCTCAGCTGGTAAAGAATCTGCCTGCAGTGGAAGAGACTCTGATTCGATTCCTGGGTAGAGAAGATTCCCTGGAGAAGGGATGGGCTTTCCTGTTGGCTCAGACAATAAAGCATCTGCCTGCAATGAGGGAGACGTGGTTTCAATCCCTGGGTTGGGAAGATCCCCTGAAGGAGGGTATAGCAACCCACTCCAGTATTCTTGCCCAGAGTATCCCCATGGACAAAGCAGCCTAGTGGGCTACAGTTCATGGGGTTTCAAAGAGTCCGACATGATTCAACTACTAAGCACACACA
This sequence comes from Bos javanicus, assembly GCF_032452875.1. Classification (NCBI taxonomy): domain Eukaryota; kingdom Metazoa; phylum Chordata; class Mammalia; order Artiodactyla; family Bovidae; genus Bos; species Bos javanicus. The sequence continues at coordinate 95,994,262 of NC_083897.1, forward strand.
CACTCTTTGTATGCCATGTGAAGAAATAAAATTTGTTTTGTTTTTCCCCTATACTATAATCTCGTCCCTAGTAGACTGTTTACATCAAACATACACACACACACACACACACACACACACACACACATATATATATATATATATATATATATATATATATACACACACACATAGCTTTCTAGAATAATATGCAAGTAAGTGTATTTTATAGCTTGGTTATATTATATGTAATTATGCACTTTCTGTATGTATTTTTTAACTGTAAATTTAATGATTCATGCTTTTCAACAAAGTAAGAAAATTCAGGTTACCATTTACATATTTGGCACTCAGGGTGTATTTCTTATCATTTTGTCTTTTAAGAGTGATTTGTATGTTTGTGAGCTCAGTGTACATGGAGCCCTATACTCTTAAATGTGTACTATAAGTACAATGATCATAATCAAGTCATTTCTTCAGTGTGTCATTACAATGCAGATATTTGATTAAGATTAAATATTTAAAATGTCAAAAAAGTTTTGTGTGTTGTAACAATGGAATTGGGGCATAAAAATAATAAAACAGGAATTTTATATTAAGGTGCTCTGGGACAATCCAGAGGGATGGGGTGGGGAGGTGGGAAGGGGGTTCAGGATGGGGGGACACATGTGCACCTATGGCTGATTCATGTCAATGTATGGCAAAAACCATCACAATATTGTAATTATCCTCCAATTAAAACATTAATTAATTTTTAAAAATAAAATAATGTTCTATATAATGTATATTGATATGTTTTTTTTTCTATTCCTTTAGAGAAATTGAAACAAATGGAGTACTAACAAATAGATACAATAGGAGGCAATTTCTCAACTTACAATGCATTTGCTCAATTGCTGAGGCTGAGGAATGACTGTTATGATAAAGTATGAATGAACTAATCTTTTCTTGAATAAGAAGAACAGTTCTGGGTGAAAATGCTTTCATTTTTCCTCCTCACTTTTTATAAGCTCCATTGACAATGACAACAAATGAAAAATATTGTGGAAAAGCCGAGACAAACAACTTCTTTAAAAACAGCTGTGTGAACTTTCGTACTAATGACTCCCTACCCAGCTCCTTCTCCTTGAGAGGGAGACATTTCTCATTTTATACAAGAAAGCAGTTTGTCATAAGAGTCCTTGAATTAAACCTTCAGAATAAAAGGAAGTTCAGAAACTATTTGAAGAGTCTTAGAAGCAATGCAAGCCACACTCTCAGGTTTATGTCAATTGATGTGGTAACAAATTCCCAAGAGCTCTTTCCCAAGACCTCTGATTGCAGGCAGCATTCAGTACTGAAGGATGATGACACACCAGCATTACAAGCATCCTAGAAGAATATGGGGGCAAGCTGTTGGCAGCAAACTACACCTACCTGGTTCAGTTCATGAACTGGCTGAACCCATTTGAAGCTTTTTATACTTGAGTTTAGCAGAAAAAATGGTACATCGAAGTGAGGTCAAGGAAAACAGCCATTTCCAAAATTAAAATGATAATTTGGACTTGCTAATATGCCTTACAAGTTAACCGATAGTGTTTCCTGACCTGGATTTTTCATATATAAGCTTTAGATCATAAGGTCCAAATAAATTTATAATTATAAGACAAACTTATACAGCTTCTATAAGGACTTAGATGACCATGAACACATACCAAAAAGAACAAGGAACAAGTTTTGAAATGAGAATGAGACAGTGACAAAAAAGTAATAAGATTGGTTTTTATATATTTATGAAGACCTAAGTTTATCAGATAAACTTAAAGCTATGCTTTATACACATCTGTTTTGTAGACAATGTAGATGACTAAAAAGTGAACTAGAATTGCCATAAAAAGAAAAAATGAACATAAAACTTAACTGCTACTGCTAAGTCACTTCAGTCGTGTCCAACACTGTGCGACCCCATAGACGGCAGCCCACCAGGCTCCCCTGTCCCTAGGATTCTCCAGGCAAGAGTACTGGAGTGGGTTGCCATTTCCTTCTCCAATGTGTGAAAGTGAAAAATGAAAGTGAAGTCACTCAGTCATGTTCGACTCTTTGCGACCCCATGGACTGCAGCCTAAGCGGTTTCTAAAACACTATTGGGATAAATAGATTGCCAGATAAAATACGGGGTGCTCAGTTCAACTTGAGTTTCAGAGAGACAATAAATATTTTTAGTATAAATATGTTGTAAGTATTGCAGTTTTTAGTCTGTTAAATTAGTATATTTTAGTGTTTAGTATCACATAATATGTATTATGTATATTGCACATGTATGTCCTAAATATTGCATGGAACATAGTTAAACTAAAATGTTAGTTGACTGTTCCATACATCAGCGTCACTTTTGCTGTCTCGTACACAGGGTTATTGTTAGCATCTTTCTAAATTCTATATATATGGTATGGGGAGGGAGGAGGGTTCAGGATGGGGAGCACATGTATACCTGTGATGGATTCATTTTGATATTTGGCAAAACTAATACAATTATGTAAAGTTTAAAAATAAAATAAAATTAAAAAATAAAATAAAATGTTAGTTGATATCTATATGAGATTCAAATTTAAACGACTGTACTTTTGTTTGCTAAATCTGCAAACCTAGATGGAGAGAGATCATTCTGGATAAGCCAGCAAGGTTTTTGGGAGAATATATTTTCCAAGAATTTGGGAAACTTTTGAGTCTTCAATCAGCTGTGCGATTTTGAGCTTGTCTGATTCTTAGTTTTCAGTTGTCAGTTAAATCATTTAAAGTATTATTGGTTTCACTTTTATGATTTATAAATATTCAAAATTAAAATGTCTTATTATTTGAAAAAAAAATCAGAGTTAATAGATTAAATAAGTTTTGGATCAAACTATATTATACCATGTATCAAAAATAATATGGTCAATATAACCCAGGCAGTAAAATTGCTTATTTCTTCTATTTATATAATAAGTTGTATTTAGCTCTCATTACCTTTATGGGCTTTTATGGAAATATGCTTATGAGAGATATACCTACCACCTACCTCCCTGTTTCAACCTCCCACTGACATTAACACCCTAGGAGGAGAAGGACCAAAGAGAAGCATGCTTTTTTATATACATAGGAGATGAAGTCAGTTGAGGTGATGGGGAGAGCACTATAAGAAACGACGACCAAGCTGGCTATTGGAGGGAAGCTGTAGTTTCTTTACTTCTTATTATTATGTTTGTACAGCTTTATTTCTTATTATATTTTGAGACCCAATTTAATCACTCATGGCTTTGAACAAATTGAAAAACCAAAGATGTGTTTTTGGCATCAGTCAAGTCTTGGTCTGTTGAGATTATATTAGCTGCAGGTCATATTCATCCTGAGGATGATCCTCCCATTTAGGAGATTTTTATAACTTGAGGTCAGGAATATCTCCCAGATACATTGGCTCAGGCTTTTACTTCTGTGTGTGTGTGTGTGTGTGTGTGTTTATGTAAATACTTTTAGTCACAGTTCACAGACCCCGTGTGTGTGTGTGTGTGTGTGTGTGTGTGTGTGTGCTTATGTAAATACTTTTAGTCACAGTTCACAGACCCCTACTGTCATTCATTAGGAGCTCTGAATATTTGTTATCTGTTCTACTCCTGAAGTGATTTAAGTTTGAATTACCTCTTTCAGGCACTAAAAAAGAAGCAAAAATCATATTTAAGCATTCTCTTTGATATTTTTACTTATGTAGTAAGATATAGAAATAAAGGAGAATGAGCTGAATCAGAAACCCGCCACTGGCTCTTGTACTTGTATGTACAGTACTGGATGGAGATAAACTATTATCAATCAGTCATTAGTTCATACTATTCTGAATATTAGTTAAGAATTAACAAGAATCTCTAAAAAAGTTTTGCTACATCCTTCAGTATAAGTGAAGTTTTTTCTTGAGAACTTTTATCAACACCTATACATTAAACTTTGAGCATCACTGATACCACCAAAGAAGATTCTGTAATCTCTTTGATAATACTGTCTTATCACCTGAATATAATAGGGAAAATGTTACTATATTATATCATCTGAATATTATAGGGGAAAACAACATGGAGAGAAAACCAATTCTAGGTCTGTAACAGCTTACTTTTAGTATTAAAATTTATTTACTCAATTAAATTTTCTTTTAATATCACCCAATCCTGACCATGCACAAAACTCTTGTTTCAGATTTCTTTTCCAGCAAACCTTCTACAATTTTCCTTTTTACTTTCAAATTTTGTCCTATTAACCCTTTTTTTGTTTGTTTGTTTTCTTTCCAGGAAAAAATTACTTTCTTTTCCCTTTAAACTGCATTTCTATTCCTTGTATCTTTCTCCCTTTCATACAAAGATGTGACCCTTATTAATTTTATTACTTTTAATTACATATAATATCTAGAACTCTTAACTTTTAAAGACTTTTCCCTTTCTTTTTCTTCTGGTTTTGAATCTACTTGATTGAGTTAATTAGACTTTCTCAAGTCCTTGTGGGTTGTACTTACATTTCTGCTTTGTAGAGATTTGTAAAACAAAAATAGTTGCTTTTAATTTCCCAAAGAACATTTCTGCTACCTAAATTCTATACAAAGATTGATTTGTATAGCTACATTTTCTTTAATTTGTCTCTTTATATCTTCAAGAAGATTTCCAACTAAACTAGAAATCAAGAATTCTACGAGAACTTCAGAGTTCAATTTATAATGCCTTTAAAAGTTTGGACCAAGTCCCTTTTTCTGTATACACAAGTTAAACCCAGTGCAATTTATCCTAGAGGCAAAGAAAAACTCCATTATTGGTAGTATTAGCTCCTTGATATTAGCTTCATGTTATGTGAGTTCAGGTAAGCCTGATGGTTTCCTTTAGCATTGAGAAGTGGAGTATTTCTGCAATGTCAGTAAACAAGGATGGTAAAGCCATCAGCAACCCTCCAAATGTGAATTTCTGAGCCCTGGAGGCACCCAGGAAGAAGAAAAAGACCTGCTATCTGGAAGTAATAAGGTTGCAGGCACTACCTGTGGTGAGCACTGAGGGGCTCAGGATGTGAAAAATGCAAGATTCTGGCCCCAGATAGCTGAGATGCATACGAAAGGAATGATTTCAGTGAGTCCAGACTCATGCATCTTCCCATACATGGAATAGCACTAAATTCCTTGATACTTGTTTTTCTTTAATTCACAAAGATACTTTTGATGTTAAAACTACCTGTCCTTTGTTGCAAACTTCTATATAACCTGACTCCCCCCTGCCCCTTTCTCCTCAGAGCAATTCTCTGAGGGCTACTTGAGATGCTGCCTCCTGGGCTTAAGACCTTAAAATTTCCACTAAATAAAACATAACTCTCAACTTTTAGGATGTCACGATTTTTTAAGTGAACAGCTATGGCAATCAATGAAGGCAGCAGAGCAGATTCTTTTCCTCCACCTGAACTCTACAAGGATCTAGAGCCTTGATACCAGCAGTGGCCCCTTTTGCCCATCTGCCTCCTCTGGGAGTCCAGACAGATTTAAGTGAGGCTCTCCTGGTTCTCAGATCTTCTGTACTGGTTGATGATCCTGAGTTTTATTTGATGGAGTATAGCAGGTACCTACCCTCTCTCACTTGAAAGACACTGGGGCATACTCACTCAAGGTCTAGATACTGGGTGGGGCTTGGTTAAAAGATACCAGGAATATCCACCCAGTTGAAAGATATTGGGAGGAGGTTGATTGAAAAATACCAGGAAAAAAAAAAAGAGAAAGATACCAGGGAATATCCACTCAGTGGAAAGGTGGGGAGGGCTCAGTTGAAAGATACAGAGGAATACCTGGGGCTTGGTTGAAAGATACCAAGGTTGCTCCATTGTAGGAGACTGTGTGGTCTGTGCTGGGTAGTTAGGTAAGAGGCTGATCTTATCTGATGCTTTTCCTCAATTCGGCTGCCTTCACAGAATTTATTGGACAAAAAAAAAAAAAAAAGTGAAGATACTGCATGAGAGCTTTGCTCTAAAGTAAAGGGACAAGACTCCTCCCAGCTAGTTATGGTTTTCTCAGGTGACTGAGAAATTTACAGTGGTGGTGGAGGCTGAGTCCTCTTACCATGAAATGGTCCCATAGGGAAACTTACTTATTAATTAAAACACTTGCTCATCCAGGGGTCACAAATAAGAACTGGCAATTCAGTGATCTGAGCATCCTCTATGGTCTTAGACCACTGGAGGGAGAATTCAAGACATGTAAAATGAGCTGAAATGACTCTGGGATGACTCCTGGAGGAGTTAAGCCCACAAGCACCATATAGGCCCACCAAAAAATCTCACTAGTAAAATTTATTCCTGCCAGGTTCAACTTAAAATGGGAAATAAAATCTCTCAAAAACAAGGGGCATCAGAAAGTCAACTTCCAATTAACACCCTAGCCAGATTCACATACAGTGAGTACAGAACTCATACCTAGTTAATTGGGGGAATTATACTAAAGTATCAGTTCAGTTCAGTTCAGTTGCTCAGTCATGTCCGACTCTTTGTGACCACATGAACCACAGCATGCCAGGCCTCCCTGTCCATCACTAACTCCTGGGGTGTACCCAAACTCATGTCCATTGAGTCAGTGATGCCATCTAACCAAGGATATCTTGCCCTAAAATGAGGGGGCTCTTTTATTGGGTAAGCACTCAATAAAGGTTAACAACCTGGCTTGATAAAAATATCTTCAGAATTCTGATTTAAATAAAGGCTTTCTAAGAGGAAATTTGCATTTTTCTATGTCTTTTACATGTTAATACAGTTCTACCTGATCTCCCTAGGTCACTCTGTGTTTGTGCATTTTGTTTGTTCACGTTTTTAAAAACTTGTCCTTTGCTACACTGTTTTTTAGAATAAACTCTCCAAATTTAGGTAACATCCTCCCCCAGTGACTTAGGGGGTGGTCTATTGAGTCTTAATGACTTGAATATCTATTGACATATATTTTATTGGTGTCCAAATGATGGACCCTTTTAAAACTGGAGAAATACATTATCAGAGAAATGCAAATCAAAACCACAATGAAGTACCATCTCACGCCAGTCAGAATGGCTGCTATCCAAAGGTCTAAAAACAGTAAATGCTGGAGACAGTGAGGAGAAAAGGAAACCCTCTTACACTGTTGGTGGGAACGCAAACTAGTACAACCACTATGGAGAACAGTGTGGAGATTCCTTTAAAAACTAGAAATAGAACTGCCATATGACTCAGCAATTCCACTGCTGGGCATACACACCAAGGAAACCAGAATTGAAAGAGACACATGTACCCCAATGTTCATCGCAGCACTGTTTACAATAGCCAGGACATGGAAGCAACCTAGATATCTATCAGCAGATAAATGGATAAGAAAGCCACGGTACATATACACAATGTACTATTATTCAGCCATTAAAAAGAATGCATTTGAATCAGTTCTAATGAGGTGGATGAAGTTGGAGCCTATTATACAGAGTGAAGTAAGTCAGAAAGAAAAACACCAATACAGTATACTAACGCATATACATGGAATTCAGAAGGACGGTAATGATGACCCTATAGGTGAGACAGGAAAAGAGACACAGATGTTAAGAACAGTCTTTTGGACTCTGTGGGAGAAGGTGAGGGTGGGATGATTTGAGAGCACAGCCTTGAAACATGCATATTATCATATGTGAAACAGATCGCCAGTCCAGGTTCCATACATGAGACAGGGTGCTCAGGGCTGGTGCACCGGGATGAACCTGAGGAATTAGATGGGGAGGGAGGTGGGAGGGGGTTCAGAATGGGGAACACATGTACACCTATGGCTGATTTATGTCAATGTTTGGCAGAAAGTACTACAATATTGTAAAGTAATTAGCCTCCAACTAAAATAATTTAATAAATAAATAAAATCGGAGAAACTAAAAATTGGTAAACCTTGTGCCCTCTCAATGTAAACAGCTGTTTTATTGGTACCTATAAAACAAAAAATCAAGTTAAATGTGAAAAAAAAATCTGATATTAAATAGACCAAGTAAGAACAACTTGTTTGGGAAGCTTATATTGTGGACGTTACTTCTCCTCAATGAGTTTTACAGTTGCCAGTAAGAACATTAGAATAATTAACATTAATAAAACACTTGTAAGGAAAGCCTAGCAATATTTGCAACAAGGTAAAAAAGGTTTTAAGAGAAATTATATTAAATGAATAAAGAAATCTATAAATGCTTATTCAAAATGGGATAAGTAAAATGGATATCTATGTGATTAAAAACAAGATTTGATATTATTACACTGTTCAGTGCAGTTCACTTGCACAGTTGTGTCAGACTCTTTGTAACCCCATGGACTGCAGCATGCCAGGCTTCACCAACTCCCATAGCTTGCTCAAACTCATGTCCACAGAGTTGATGCTGCCATCCAACCGTCTCATCCTCTGTTATCCCCTTGTCTTCCTGCCTTCAATCTTTCCCAGCATCAGGGAATTGCCCAAAGAGTTAGTTCTTCACATCAGGTGGCCAAAATATTGGAGTTTCAGCTTCAGCATCAGTCCTTCCAATGAACACCCAGGACTGATCTCGTTTAGAATGGACTGGTTGGATCTTCTTGCAGTCCAAGGGACTCTCAAGAGTCTTCTCCAACACCACAGTTCAAGAGCATCAATTATTCGGTGCTCTGCTTTCTTTATAGGCCAACTCTCACATCCATACATGACTACTGCAAAAACCATAGCTTTGACTAGATGGACCTTTGTTGGCAAAGTAATGTCTCTGCTTTTTAAAATGCTGCCTAGGTTGGTCATAGCTTTTCTGACAAGGAGCGAGTGTCTTTTAATTTCATGGCTTCAGTCACCATCTGCAGTGATTTTGGAGCCCCCCAAAATAAAGTCTCTCACTCTTTCCACTGTTTCCCCATCTATTTGGCATGAAGTGATGGGACTAGATGCCATGGTGTTAGTTTTCTGAATGTTGAGTTTTAACCCAGTTTTTTCACTCTCCTCTTTCACTTTCATCAAGAAGATCCTTCAGTTCTTCTTCACTTTCTGCCGTAAGGATGGTATCATCTGCATATCTGAGGTTATTGATATTTCTCCTGGAAATCTTAATTTCAGCTTCTGCTTCATTCAGCCTGGCATTTTGGATAATGTACTCTGCATATAAATTAAATAAGCAGGGTGACAATATACAGGCTTGATGTATTCTTTTCCCAATATGGAGCCAGTCTGTTGTTCCATGTACAGTTCTAATCGTTGCTTCTTGACCTGCATACAGATTTCTCAGGAGGCAGGAAGGTGGTCTGGTATTCCTATCTCTTGAAGAATTTTTCACAGTTTGTTGTGATCCACACAGTCAAAGACTTTGGCATAGTCAATAAAGCAGAAGTACATATTTTTCTGGAATTGTCTTGCTTTTTTCATGATCCGACAAATGTTGGCAATTTGATCTCTGGTTCCTCTGCCTTTTCTAAATCCAGTTTGAACATCTGGAAGTTCAGGTCATGTACTGTTGAAGCCTGTTTTGGAGAATTTTGAGCATTACTTTGCTAGTGTGTGAGATGAGTGCAATTTTGTGGTAGTTTGAGCAGTCTTTGGCATTGCCTTTCTTTGGGATTGGAATGAAAACTGACCTTTTCCAGTTCTGTGGCCACTGCTGGGTTTTCCAAGTTTGCTGGCATATTCAGTGCATGAGCCATACAAGGGAGCAAAAACTGAGAACTAATATGAAAGGACTAATAAAAATTTAAAAAGTAATTTGGCTTTGGGTTTAATCAGTAAGCTCAGGTCTTTGCTGAATGCTTTAAACAAATATTTGATGGTATGATAAATTAAAGTTACAGAACATAGAACTTGTAAAATTTCAGTTTAGTTAAAATCTTGTCACTAATTTAGTATTAGGTAATAGAACTGTTTTTTGGGAAACTAAAAGTAATTGACTTTCTCTTGCAAATCTCTAAAACCCAAAATGTAAATTCAGGCCACAAGGACCTGACACTGAACCTAGTTACCTCAATCAGGCAAGACTTGAAACCAAGGGGATAAAAGTGGTAGTTTTAAAATTCAAACTGCTGGGAATGCTCCCTCAGCCAAAGCTTACAGATGGTAAGTCTAAATCATCTGAGCAAGCAACTTTAATTCCAACTTTGTATTCCAACTCTTTTTAAACTACTAAGTTTATATTGCAAAACCTGGCTTGCAACTAAGCTTTTAAGTAAAGCCATGAGATATGTAGTCTCGTAGCATGAGATAGCATGGCTTCAGGTCCCATTACTTCATGGCAAATAGATGGGAGAAAGAATGGAAACACCGATAGACTTTATTTTCTTTGGCTTCAAAATCACTTCAGATGGTGACTACAGCCATGAAATTAAAAGATGCCTGTTCCTTGGAAGGAAAACTATGAAAAACTAGAAAGTATTAAAAAGCAGAGACATTACTTTGCCAACAAAGGTGTGTCTAGTCAAAGCTATGGTTTTCCAGTAGTCATACATGGATGTGAGAGTTGGACCGTAACGAAGGCTGAGCACTGAATAATTGATGCTTTTGAATTGTGGTTTTGGAGAAGACTCTTAAAAAAAATAATTTATTTATTTTGATTTGAGACTATTTACTTTACAATACTGTAGTGCTTTATGCCATACATTGACATGAATCAGTCATAGGTGTACTTGTGTTCCCCTTCCTGAACCACCTCCCCCCCCCATCTTCCTTCCCCATCCCATCCCTGGGGTCAACCCAGGGCACTGGCCCTGAGCACCCTGTCTCATGCATCAAGACTGGATTAGTGTTCTATTTCACATATGGTAATATACATCTTTCAGTGCTACTCTGTCAAATCATCACACCCTCGCCTTCACCCACAGAGTACAAAAGTCTATTATTTATGTCTGTGTCTCTTTTGCTGTCTCGCGTATAGGGTCATCGTTACCATCTTTCTAAATTCCATATATATGTGTTAATGTACTGTATTGGTGTTTTTCACTCTGACTTACTTCACTCAGTATAATAGGCTCCAGTTCCATCCACCTCATTAGACCTGATAAAAATGCACTCTTTTTAGTAGCTGAGAAATATCCCATTGTGTATAAGTACCACAGTTTCTTATCCATTCTTCTGCAGGTAGACATGTAAACAGGGCTGCGATGAACACTGGGGTACACTTGTCTCTTTTAATTCTGCTTTCTGCGGTGTGTATGCCCAACAGTGGGATTGCTGAGTCATATGGCAGTTCTATTTCCAGCATTTTAAGGAATCTCCACACTGTTCTCCATAATTGTTCTACTAGTTTGCATGCCCACAAACAGTGTAAGAGGGTTCCCTTTTCTCTGCACCCATTCCAGCATTTATTGTTTATAGACTTTTTGAATGCAACCATTCTGACTGGCATGAAATGGTACCTCATTGTGGTTTTGATTTGCATTTCTCTGATAATGAGTGATGTTGAGCATCTTTTCATGTGTTTGTTAGCCTTCTGTATGTCTTCTTTGGAGAAATGTCTGTTTAGTTCTCTGGCCCATTTTTTGATTGGGCCATTTATTTTTCTGGAATTGAGCTGTGGGAGTTGCCTGTATATTTTGAACACTAATTCTTTATCAGTTGTTTCCTTTAATATTATTTTCTCCCATTACGTAGGCTGTCCTTAAACCTTGCTTATAGTTTCCTTCGTTATGCAAAAGCTTTCAAGTTTAATTAGATCCCACTTGCTTATTTTTGCTTTTATTTTCCTTATTCTGGGAGGTGGGTCATAGAGGATCCTGCTGTGATTTATGTCAGAGAGTGTTTTGCCTATGTTCTCCTCTAGGAGTTTTATAGTTTCTGGTCTTATGTTTAGATTTTTAATTCATTTTGAGTTTAATTTTGTGTATAGTGTTAGAAAGTGTTCTAGTTTCATTGTTTTGCAAGTGGTTGACCAGTTTTCCCAGTACCATTTGTTAAAAGGATTGTCTTTCCTCCAATTTATATTCTTGCCTCCTTTGTCAAAGATAAGGTGTCCATAGGTGCATGGACTTATCTCTGGGCTTTCTATTTTGTTCCACTGATCTATATTTCTGTCTTTGTGCCAGTGCCATACTGTCTTGATGACTGTGGCTTTGTAGTAGAGCCTGAAGTCAGGCAGGTTGATTCCTCCAGTTCCATTCTTCTTTCTCAAGATTGCTTTGGCTATCCGAGGTTTTTTTTTTTTTTTTTCCATACAAATTGTGAAATTATGTTTTATAGGTCTCTGAAAAATACCATTGGTAGCTTGATAGGGATTGCATTGAATCTATAGTTGACTTTGGCTAGGATACTTATTTACACTATATTGATTCTTCCAATCAATGAACATTCTATATTTCTCCATCTATTTGTATCATCTTTCATTTCCTTCATCAGTGTTTTATAGCTTTCTATACATAGATCTTTTGTTTCTTTAGGTAGATTTATTCCTGAGTATTTTATTCTTTTCATTGTAATGGTGAATGGAAATGTTTCCTGAATTTCTCTTTCTGTTTTCTCATTTTAAGTGTATAGGAATGAAAGGGATTTCTCTGTGTTAATTTTATATCCTGCAACTTTACTATATTCATTGATTAGCTTTAGTAATTTTCTGGTGGTGTTTTTACGTTTTTGTGTAGAGCATTATGTCATCTGCAAACAGTGAGAGTTTTACTTCTTTTCCAATCTGGATTCCTTTTTTTTTTTTTCTTCTCTGATTGCTGTGGCCAAAACTTCCAAAACCATGTTGAATAGTAGTGGTCAGAGTGTACACCCTTGTCTTGTTCCTGACTTTAGGGTAAATGCTTTCAAGTTTTCACCACTGAGGATAATGTTTGCTTTGGGTTTATCATATATAGCTTTTATTATGTTGAGGTATATTTCTATGCCTGCTTTCTAGAGAGTTTTAATCATAAATGGATGTTGAATTTGGTCAAAGGCTTTCTCTGCATCTACTGTGATAATCATATGGCTTTTATCTTTCAATTTGTTAATGTGGTGTTTCACATTAATTGATTTGTGAATATTGAAGAATCCTTGCATCTCTGGGATAGAGCACACTTGGTCATGATGTATGATGTTTTTAATATGTTGGTGGATTCTGTTTGCTAGAATTTTGTTGAGGAGTTTTGCATCTATGTTCATCAGTGTTATCGGCCTGTAGTTTTCTTTTTTGTGGCATCTTTGCCTGGTTTTGGTATTAGGGTGATGGTGGCCTCTAAGAATGAGTTTGGAAGTTTACCTTTCTCTGCAATTTTCTGGAAAAGTTTGAGTAGGATGGGTGTTAGCTCTTCTCTAAATTTTTGGCAGAATTCATCTGTCAAACCATCTGCTCCTGGGCTTTTGTTTTTTTAGAAGATTTCTTATTACAGTTTTGATTTCCATGTTTGTGATGTCTCTGTTAATATTTTCTGTTTATTCTTGATTCAGTTTTGGAAGGTTATACTTTTATAAGAATTCGTGCATTTCTTTTATGCTGTGCATTTCATTGGCATATAGTTGCTGACAGTAGTCTCTTATGATCCTTTGTATTTCTGTGTTATCTGTTGTGATTTCTCCATTTTCATTTCTAATTTTATTGATTTGATTCTTCCCCCTTTATTTTCTTGATGAGTCTGGCTAATGGTTTGTCTATTTCACTTATCTTCTCAAAGAACCAGGTTTTAGTTTTGTTGATATTTGCTGTAGTCTCTTTTGTTTCTTTTTCATTTATTTCTGCCTTAATTTTTATGATTTCTTTCTCTCTACTAACACTGGGGTTCTTCATTTCTTCTTCTTCTAGTTGCTTTAGATGTCGAGTTAGGTTGCTTATTTGATTTTCTCTTGTTTCTTCAGGTAAGCTTTTATTGCTATGATCCTTCCCCTTAGCACTGCTTTTACTGAATCCCATAGGTTTGGGGTTGTTGTGTTTTCATTTTCATTTGTTCCCATGCATGTTTTGATTTATGTTTTGCTTTGTTCAGTGATTTGTTGGTTATTTAGAAGCGTGTTTGCCTCCATATGTTTGTATTTTTAATGGTTTTTTCCTGTAGTTGACATCTAATCTTACTGCATTGTGATCAGAAAAGATGTTTGAAGTGATTTCAGTATGTTTTAATTTACCAAGGCTAGATTTATGCCCCAGGATGTGATCTATCCTGGAGAAGGTTCAGTGTGCACTTGAGAAAAAGATGAAATTCATTGTTTTGGGGTGAAATGTCCTATATATATCAATTATGTCTAACAGGACCATTGTATCATTTAAAGTTTGTGTTTCCTTGTTAATTTTCTTTTTAGTTGATGTATTTGTAGGTGTGAGTGGCGTATTAAAGTCTCCCAATATTATTGTGCTACTGTTAATTTCCCCTTTCATTCTTGCTAGCATTTGCCTTACATATTGTGGTGCTCCTTTGTTGGGTGCCTATGTATTTATAATTGTTATATCTTCTTCTTGGATTGATCCTTTGATCATTATGTAGTGTCCTTCTTTGTCTGTTTTCATGGCCTTTATTTCAAAGTCTATTTTATCTGATATGAGCTTTGATACTCCTGCTTTCTTTTGGTCTCCATTTGTGTAAAATATCCCTTTCCAGCCCTTCACTTTCAGTCTGTATGTGTCCCTTAATTTGTCGTGCGTCTCTTGTAGACAGAATATATAGGGGTCTTGTTTTTGTATGCATTCAGCCAGTCTTTGTCTTTTGTTTGGGACGTTCAACCCATTTACATTTAAGGTAATTATTGATAAGCAGGCATAGAAGGAACATACCTCAACATAATAAAAGCCATATATGATAAACACACAGCAAACAGTATCCTCAATGGTGAAAACTAAAGCATTATCCCTTTAGTCAAGGGTTCTCAACTCTCACCACTACTATTCAACATAGTTTTGGAAGTTTGCGCCACAGCAATCAGAGAAGAAAAAGAAATAAATGGAATCCAGATTGGAAAAGAACAAGTAAAACTCAGTTTCCAGATGACATGATCTTCTACATAGATAAGCCTAAAGACTCCACCAGAAAATTACTAGAGCTAATCAATGATTACAGTAAAGTTGTAGGATATAAAATTAATACACAGAAATCCCTTGCATTCTTATACACTAACAATGAGAAAACAGAAAGAAAAATTAAGGAAACAATTCCATTCACCATTGCAACAAAAAGAATACAATATTCAGGAATATATCTACCTAAAGAAACAAAATATCTATATATAGAAAATTATAAAACACTGATGAAAGAAGTTGAAGAAGACGCAAATAGATGGAGAAATATAGCATGTTCATGGATTGGAAGAATCAATGTAGTGAAAATGAGTATACTACCCAAAGCAGTCTATAGATTCAATGCAATCCTTATGAAACTACCAATGGTATTTTTCACAGAACTAGAACAAATAATTTCACAATTTTGTATTCGAGGAAATACAAAAAATCCTCTAATAGCTAAAGCAATCTTGAGAAAGAAGAATGGAACTGGAGGAATCAACCTGCCTGACTGCAGGCTATACTACAAAGCTACAGTCATCAAGACAGTATGGCTCTGGCACAAAGACAGAAATATAGATCAATGGAACAAAATAGAAAGCCAAGAGATAAGTCCACGCACCTATGGACACCTTATCTTTGACAAAGGAGGCAAGAATATACAATGGAGAAAAGACAATCTGTTTAACAAGTGGTGCTGGGAAAACCGGTCAACCATTTGTAAAAGAATGAAACTAGAACACTTTCTAACACCATACACAAAAATAAATTCAAAATGGATTAAAGATCTAAATGTAAGACCAGAAATTATAAAACTCTTAGAGGAAAACAGACAAAACACTCTTAGACATAAATCACAGCAGGATCCCCTATGACCCACCTCTCAGAGAAATGGAAATAAAAGCAAAAATAAGCAAATGGGACCCAATTAAACTTAAAAGCATTTGCACGATGAAGAAGCTATGAGAAAGGTGAAAAGACAGCCTTCAGAATGGGAGAAAATAATAGCAAAGGAAGCAACTGAGAAAGAATTAATCTCAAAAATATACAAGCAACTCCTGAAGCTCAATTCTGGAAAAATAAACAACCCCATCAAAAAATGGGCCAAAGAACTAAACAGACATTTCTCCAAAGAAGACATACAGATGGCTAACAAACACATGAAAAGATGCTCAACATCACTCATTTTCAGAGAAATGCAAATCAAAACCACAATGAGGTACCATTTCACGCTAGTCAGAATGGGTGTGATCCAAAAGTCTATAAATAATAAATGCTGGAGAGGGTGTGGAGAAAATGGAACCCTCTTACCCTGTTGGTGGGAATGCAAACTAGTACAGCCACTATGGAGAACAGTGTGGAGATTCCTTAAAAAACTGGAAATAGAACTGCCATATGACTCAGCAATCCCACTGTTGGGCATACACACCAAGGAAACAAGGATTGAAAGAGACATGTGTACTGCAATGTTCATCGCAGCACTGTTTATAATAGTCAGGTCATGGAAGCAATCTAGATGTCCATCAGCAGACGAATGGATAAGAAAGCTGTGGTACTTATACACAATGCAGTATTACTCATCCATTAAAAAGAATACATTTGAATCAGTTCTAATGAGGTGGATGAAACTGGAGCCTATTATACAGAGTGAAGTAAGCCAGAAAGGAAAACTTCAATACAGTATATGAATGCATATATATGGAATTTAGAAAGATAGTAACAATAACCCTATATGTGAGACAGCAAAAGAGGCATAGATGTATAGAACTATAACAGACTGTTGGACTCTGTGGGAGAAGGCAAGGGTGGAATGACTTGGGAGAATGGCATTGAATGATTTATATTATCATATGTGAAATGGATTGCCAGTCCAGGTTCAATGCATGGGACAGGGTGCTTGGGGCTGGTACATTGGGATGACTCAGAGGGATGAGATGGGGAGGATAGTGGGAGGGGGGGTTCAGGATGGGGAACACATGTACACCCGTGGCTGATTCATGTTAATGTATGACAAAACCACTACAATATTGTAAAGTAATTAGCCTCCAATTAAAATTAATAAATTTATAAAAAAATAAAAATAGGGCCTTTTTTGAAAGGTAATAGTAGTTTATAAAAATTAAAATTAAGTAATAAAGAGCTTAAAATTTAAAAAAAATTAAAAATTATAATAGTAAAATACATGTAGGAATTTCTCTGGAGCTGTTGAAGGCAGTGTGGTGTCAGTTCAGTTTCAGATAGTTCCTTATTACAGCTTATTTTCTTCTCAAGTTCTATAGGCCTCATCCTATGCTTAGTCAATGCTAACTACAGGGTTTTAATTTGTTGCACCTGTCACTCCCAGAGCAGTTCGCTCTTCTTTGTTTACTTTGGCCTTCTCAGTTTGCAAGTCTCTTCAGTGTCTAATTTCCGCCCTGACCCAAGGGTGTGAAGGTGGTCACTCATTTAGGCTCACTTGTTCAGTTGTGTTGTGGGAAGGGAGGAACACTGCAAACAAATATCACTGGCATGTGTGGGGAGTACTCACAGTGTATGGACCACACTAGTTTTCCCCAGCTCATGGTGCATGTGCTTTCCTGGTCTACACTGCTCTGGCTCCAGGTTGCTCTGCAGGGAACTTTCCAAAACAGACCCTGGGTTTCGTACACTTCCCAGTTCTAAGCTGGTCAGGTTCAGGTTCTTTGGTACTCCACAAAGGCACAAACTCAACTGGGCCTGCGTTTTGTGCCCTTCCCAGGTCTGAGCAACTCAGCTGGCCAGGTGCTTGGTGAGTGCACTATCTCAGGTGGGCTGTGCATCCTAATCACCTCCCTGGTCCCAGCTACTTAGTTTTCTGGGTGCACTGTGAGACCGCTGTCTCAGGTGTGCCTTGTGTCTCCTCTGGGGAGCTGATCTCCGGCAACAACCCTCCTGGCAGATGTCAACTGTCCAGGATCCCAGAAAGACTTGGTTAGCAACTGGGAGCCTGTTCACAATTTGATAGAGAATCTCCTCTCTGGGGCTTAGAATGCCCCTTGCCTTCTGGCTCTTGCTGTTGCCTGCCTGCCTCTCTGCCTCTGTCAGGGGGATGGGCCAGCCCATGGCTGGCTAGCTCTCCCCCGGTATTTGCTCAATCCTTTTTTTCTGTGAGAAGGCCAGGCTGTGCCTTAGGTTAGAGCCTGTGGAATGCAGTAAAAGTAATGCTAGGAGTGAATTTCATAGCAAAACAAGCCAACCTCAAAAAAAAAAAAAAAAAAGAGAGAGACAGAGACAGAGAGATAAAACAAACAACCTAAACTTACACCCAAAGCACCTAGAAAAAGAGGAACAAAAAAAAAACTAAAGTTAGGTGGCGGAAAGAAATCATAAAGACCAGTTTAGTTCAGTTCAGTCACTCAGTCATGTCCGATTCTTTGTGACCCCATGGACTGCAGCACATCAGGCTTCACTGTCCATCACCAACTCCCGGAGCTCACTCAGACTCATGTCCATTGAGTCAGTGATGCCATCCAAACATCTTATCCTTTGTCATCCCCTTCTCCTCCTGCCTTCAGTCTTTCCCAGAATCAGGGTATTTTTCAATGAGTTAATTCTTCACATTAGGTGGTGAAAGTATTGAAGTTTCAGCTTCAGCATCAGTCCTTCCAATGAATATGCAGGACTGATTTCCTTTAGGATGGACTTGTTGAATCTCCTTGCAGTCCAAGGGACTTTCAAGAGTCTTCTCTAAAACTACAGTTTGAAAGCATCGATTTATGTAAATAAATTCTTCAGTACCATTTTTCTAGATTCTGTATATGTGTGTTAGAATATGATATTTATCTTTGTCTTTCTGACTCATTTCACTCTGTATAATATTTTCTAAGTTCATCCACCTCATGAGAATGGACTCAAACATGTTCCTTTTTTATAGCTGAGTAATATTCCATTATGTATATGTACCACAACTTCTTTATCCATTTATGGATAAAGACATCCAGGTTGCTTCCATGTTCTATCTATTGTAAATAGTGTTGCAATGAACAATGGGATACATGTGTCTTTTTCAATTTTGTTTTCCTCAGGTTATATGCCTAGGAGTGGGATTGCTGGGTCATATGGTGCTTTTATTCCTAGGTTTTTAAAGAATCTCCATACTGTCTTCCATAGTGGCTGTATCAATTTACATTCCCACCAAAAGTGCAAGAGCATTCCCTTTTCTCCATACCCTCTCCAGCATTTATTGTTTAAAGATATTTGATGATGACCATTCTGACTGGTGTGAGGTGATGTATCATTGGGGTTTTGATTTGTATTTCTCTAATAATGAGCATGAGTTTGGGTGAACTCCGGGAGTTGGTGATCAACAGGGAAGTCTGGCGTGCTGCAATTCATGGGGTCGCAGAGTCGGACACAACTGAGCAACTGAACTGAACTGACTGAATAATGAGCAAAGTTGAGCATCTTTTCATGTGTTTGTTAGCCATCTGTATGTTTTCTTTGGAGAAATGTCAGTTTAGGTCTTTTTCCCACTTTTTGATTGAGTTGTTTGTTTTTCTGGCATTGAGTTGCATGAGCTGCTTTTATATTTTGGAATTAATCCTTTGTCAGTTGTTTCATTTGCTGTTATTTTCTCCCATTCTGAGGGTTGTCTTTTCACCTTACTTATAGTTTCCTTTGCTGTGCAAAAGCTTTTAAGTTTAATCAGGTCCCACTTGTTTACTTTTGTGTTTTATTTCTGTTACTCTAGGAGGTGGATCATAGAGGATCTTGCTTTGATGTATGTCATCGAGTGTTCTGCCTATGTTTTCCTCTAAGAGTTTTCTAGTTTCTGGTCTTACATTTAGGTCTCTAATCTATTTTGAGTTTATCTTTGTGTACAGTGTTAGGAAGTATTCTAATTTCATTCTTTTACACGTAGTTGTCCAGTTTTCACAGGACCATTTATTGAAGAGGCTGTTTTTGCCCCATTGTATATTCTTGCCTTCTTTGTCAAAAATAAGGTACCCATAGGTTCATGGGTTTATTTATGGGCTTCCTATCTTGTTCCATTGGTCTATATTTCTGTTTTGTGCCAGTACCATACTGTCTTGATGACTGTAGCTTTGTAGTATAATCTGAAGTCAGGAAGGTTGATTCCTCTAGCTCCATTCTTCTTTCTCAAGACTGCTTTGGCTATTCAGGTTCTTTTGTGTTTCCATATGAATTGTGACATTTTTTCCTAGTTCTGTGAAAAATGCCATTGCTCATTTGATAGGGATCACATTGAACCTCTAGATTGCATTTCGTATTATACTCATTTTCACAATATTAATTCTTCCTACTCAGGAATATGAAATATCTCTTCATCTGTTTATATAATCTTTTATTTCTTTCATCAGTATCTTATAATTTTCTGTGTACAGTTCTTTGTCTCCTTAGGTAAGTTTATTCCTAGATATTTAATTATTTTTGCTGCAGTGGTGAATGAGATTGATTCCTTAATTTCTCTTTCTTATTTTTTCAGTTAAGTTTATTTTTCCCACAAATAAAACTGGAGTAAAGGGGGTAGGGAACATCCTTTAAAAGAATGATATAGCCATAGGACATGACAAAGACTGGTTAGAACCACTGGGTCAAAGTTGGTGGAAGATTTGACTTACAGTAGACCTTAAGCCTCATTATATATTATATGCTAACTGTAGTAAGCTAACATGCTAAAAGATGTACCCAAAAGTGCCAGGACAGTCCTGAGGCCAAGAATAAAAGGCCAAAAAGTGAGAGGTGGCCCAGTTCCTGGAAATTCCTCCCCATTCCCCCAAATAATTGGAAAAATTCTCACCCATTAGCCTATGAAGTTACTCAGTCCATAAAATCTAACCATGTCATATTTTGAAGTGCAGCCTTGCTTTCTCTTGCTCTCTCTCTCTCTTGCTCACTCTCTCTCTCTCGCCTTCTGAGATGGGCCACACTCTGTGTAGTGTTTCTCCCAAGCTCTCTCTTACCTTTAGAGATGGTCCACATTTTGTCTTTGGAGTGTTTCTCTCCAAATAAATCCACTTCTTATTAGCATTTCATCTCTGAATTCTTTCACAATGAAGCAAGAACATTAAATTTACTCAACACAAATATTCCCCCTTTTGATAAAATCTGGCATCATAGTTTTTATATAATTTGCATTACAGGCCTGCTTTAGTTCTTATTAAATCAACATACCTAACAAAATGCTTCCCTGGTGTCTCAGATGGTAATGAGACTGCCTGCAGTGCAGGAGACCTGGGTTCAATCCCTGGGTCAGGAAGATCCCTGGGGAAGGGAATGGCAACCCACTCCAGTATCCTTGCCTGGAGAATTCCATGGACAGAGAAGCCTGGCAGGCTACACTCCATGGGGTCAAAAAGAGTCAGACATGACTGAGCAATTAACATTTTCACTTTCACCTAACAATGATTAATATCATTACAGGATGAATTTAAAAGTTGAAGATAACACAGCAGTGATGTATACAGCTGGCTTTTGATTAGCAGCACACATTCAGTTCAGTTCAGTTCAGTTCAGTCACTCAGTCATGTCCAATTCTTTGTGACCCCATGAACTACAGCATGCCAGGCCTCCCAGTCCATCACCAAACTCCTGGAGTCCACCCAAACCCATGTCCATTGAGTTGGTGATGCCATCCAACCATCGCATCCTCTGTCATCCCCTTCTCCTCCTGCCTTCAATCTTTACCAGAATCAGGGTCATTTCAAATGAGTCAGCTCTTTGCATCAGGTGGCCAAAGTATTGGAGTTTCAGCTTCAACATCAGTCCTTCCAATGAACACCCAGGACTGATCTCCTTTAGGAGACTGGTTGGATCTCCTTTCAGTCCAAGGGACTCTCAAGAGTCTTCTCCAACACCACAGTTCAAAAGCATCAATTCTTCGGTGCTTAGCTTTCTTTATAGTCCAACTCTCACATCCATACATGACCACTGGAAAAACCATGACTAGACAGACCTTTGTTGACAAAGTAATGTCTCTGCTTTTTATCCATCATCATATAACAACTTTATATAATAAGTTGATTTGGTTTAGCAGTTTTTCTAAGTGTTTAAAATTACAGAGCTTGTGCTTTATTTCTCTTTTTTTTTCCCCAAATGATAACCCAATGTATAATCAACATGTAAAGCTTGGTAGGTAAGATATATTACTTATTCCTACCTTAAACCACAGACAATAAGAATATTTCCGTATTTCCAAGTCATGTTACCAATGTACTAAAGAGTTCACCAAGCCCAGTATCCATTATTTTTTTTAAAAATTTTAATTGGAGGATAATTACTTTACAATATTGATGGTTTTTGCCATACATCAACACGAATTGACCATAGGCATACAACTCCTCTATCCTGAAACTTCCTCCCCTCTCCCTCCCCACTCCACCCCTCCAAGTTGACACAGAGCACCAGTTTTTGAATGCCCTGCACCATGCATCAAACTCCCACAGCTATCTATTTTACATATGGTAATATATATGTTTCAATGCTATTCTCTCAAATCACCCTACCCTCTCCTTCTCATACTGAGTCCATTATTTTTTTTAATATTTATTTATTTTATTTATGGCCATGCTGGGTCTTCATTGTTGTGTGACAGTTTTCTCTAGTTGTGGGAACTAGGGCCTACTCTGCTGTGGTGTGTGGGCTTCTCATTGTGGTGGCCTGTCTTGTGGAGCACAGGCCCTAGGACATGTAGGCTTCAGGAGTTGCAGCACGTGGACTCAGTGCTTGTGGTTCATGGGCTCTAGAACACAGGCTCAGAAGTTGTGGGGCATGGGCTTATTTGCTCCATGGTATATGAGATCTTCTGGGACCAGATATCAAACCCTTGTCTCCTGCATTGGCAGGCAGATTATTTACCACTGAACCACCAGGGTAACACTATCCATTATATTTTAATTAATGACTTTATTTTTCTTGAGAAGTTTTAATTTCACAGTAAAATTAAAAAGAAGGTAAAATATCTCCCATATATTCCCTGCCCCAAATGCATAATTCCCCCCATTATTAACATCCCTTACCAGACTGGTGCATTTGTTACAACTGATGAACCTACAATGACACATCATAATTGCCCATCAACTATAAATTGGCACTTGCCATCTGCCTCTACAAAGAGAAAACTATGAGCTGCTGCAGCTGCTGATCTTCAGCAATCCCCTTAAAGGAGTTCATGGTGGAGATCAGGAATGAAGCACTCTGTGTTCTAGGATTAAACTGACAGTACAGGTCTTCAGATAATTAGATATTTCCAGGAGGCAAATTTATGAGCCCAATTCTTGCATTTCTTCAAATCTAGAAAAGCATTAAGATCCTTCATGGAAACATCTGCCTAGAAGAAAACATCTGCAAAAAGTATATGTATGCTTGATTACATTTCAGTTCAGTTCAGTTGCTCAGTCATGTCCGACTCTTTGTGACCCCATGGACTGCAGCACACCAGGCATCACTGTCCATCAAAAACTCCCAGAGCTCACTCAAACTCATGTCCATTGAGTTGATGATGCCATCCAACCATCTCATCCTCTGTCATCCCCTTCTCCTCCTGCCCTCAATCTTTCCCAGCTTTAGGGTCTTTTCAAATGAGACATTCCTTCACATCAGGTGCCCAAAGTATTGTTGTTTCAGCTTCAGCATCAGTCCTTCCAATGAATATTCAGGACTGATTTCCTTTCATTTCAGTTCAGTTCAGTCGCTCAGTCATGTCTGACTCTTTGCGACCCCATGAATCACAGCATGCCAGGCCTCCCTGTCCATTACCAACTCTCACAGTTCACTCAGACTCAACGTCCATCGAGTCAGTGATGCCATCCAGCCATCTCATCCTCTGTGTCCCCTTCTCCTCCTGCCCCCAATCCCTCCCAGCATCAGAGTCTTTTCCAATGAGTCAACTCTTCACATGAGGTATCCAAAGTACTGGAGTTTCAGCTTACCATCATTCCTTCCAAAGAAATCCCAGGGCTGATCTTCAGAATGGACTGGTCCAAGGGACTCTCAAGAGTCTTCTCCAACACCGCAGTTCAAAAGCATCAATACTTCAACACTCAGCTTTCTTTATACTCCAACTCTCACATCCATACATGACTATCAGAAAACCCAAAGCTTTGACTAGATGGACCTTTGTTGACAAAGTAATGTCACTGCTTTTTAATATGCTGTCTAGGTTGGTCATAATTTTTCTTCCAAGGAGCAAGCGTCTTTTAATTTCATGGTTGCAGTCACCATCTGCAGTGATTTTGGAGCCCCCCAGAATAAAGTCTGTCACTGTTTCCACTTTTTCTCATATATTTGTCATGAAGTAATGGGACCAGAAGCCATGATATTAGTTTCCTGAATGTTGAGTTTTCAGCCAACTTTTTCATTCTCCTGTTTCAATTTCATCAAGAGTCTCTTTGGTTCTTCTTTGCTTTCTGCCATATGTGTGGTGTCATCTGCGTATCTGAAGTTATTGATATTTCTCCCAGGAATCTTGATTCCAGCTTGTGTTTCATCCAGTCCAGCATTTCTCATGATGTACTCTGCATATAAGTTAAATAAGCTGGGTGACAATCTACAGCCGTGGTGTACTCCTTTCCCAGTTTGGAACCAGTCTATTGTTTCATGTCCAGTTCTAACTGTTGCTTCTTGTCCTGGATAAAGATTTCTCAGGAAGTAAGTCAGGTGGTCTGGTATTCCCATCTCTTGAAGAATTTTCCACAGTTTATTGTGATCCACACAGTTAAAGGCCTTGACAGAGTCAGTAAAGCAAAAGTAGGTATTATTCTGGAACTATATTGCTTTTTTGATGATTCAATGGATGTTGGCAATTTGATCTCTCGTTCTTCTTCCTTTTCTACATCCAGCTTGAACATCTGAAAGATCACGGTTCACATACAGTTGAAGCCTGGCTTGGAGAACTTTGAGTGTTACTTTGCCAGCGTGTGAGATGAATGAAATTGTGCAGTAACTAGAGCATTCTTTGGCATTGGCTTTCTTTGGGATTGGAATGAAAACTGAATTTTTCCAATCCTTTGGCCACTACTGAATTTTTGCAATTTGCTGGCATATTGAATCTACCACTTTCACAGAATCATCTTTGAGGATTTGAAATAGCTCAACTGTAATTCCATTACCTCCACTAGCTTTGTTCATAGTGATGCTTCCTAAGGTCCACTTTACTTCCCATTCCAGGATGTCAGGCTCTAGGTGAGTGATCACACCATCGTGGTTATCTGGGTCATTAAGATCTTTTTTGTATAGTTCTGTGTATTCTTGCCATCTCTTCTTAATATCTTCTGTTTCTGTTAGGTCCATACCGTTTTTGTCCTTTATTGTGCCCCTCTTTGCGTGAAAAGTTCCCCTGGTATCTCTAATTTTCTTTAAGACATCTCTAGTCTTTCCCATTATATTCCTTTCCTCTATTTCTTTGCACTGATCACTGAGAAAGGCTTTCTTAACTCTCCTTGCAATTCTTTGGGAGTCTGCATTCAAATGGGTATATCTTTCCTTTTCTCCTTTGCCTTTTGCTTCTCTTTTTTCACAGCTATTTTTAAGACTTCCTCAGCAAATCATTTTGCCTGTTTGCCTTTCCTTTTCTTGGGGATGGTCTTGATCACTGCCTCCTGTACGATGTCACGAACCTCCAACCATAGTTCTTCATGCACTCTCTCTATCAGATCTAATCCCTTGCATCTATTTGTAATTTACACTGTATAATCTTAAGGGATTTGATTTAGGTCATACCTGAATGGTCTAGTGGTTTTCCCTGCTTTTTTCAATTTATGTCTGAATTTGGCAATAATTAGTTCATGATCTGAACCACAGTCAGCTCCTGGTCTTGTTTTTGCTCACTGTATAGAGCTTCTCTATCTTTGGCTGCAAAGAATATAATCAATCTGTGTTCAGTATTTGTGGAGGTCCTTTAATGGGCCGGGACCTGGCAGATCAGAGTCGACAATGAGGAAGAAGGATAGGGAGGGAAAGAAAGACACCAGTATTCCCTGGGTTATGTAGAAATCAAATAAAGCCCTAGAACAGGGCTTGTGCTGCTTACGAAGGCACAGGGCACCCTCTCAAAGAGGTTTTGAAAGCCCGGGCAAGAAAGTGAGCTCAACAGGCTTCTGCACTCCAGAGAACTAGCCAGAGAGAGAGAGAAAGAAAGACATGGGGACTCAGGTTCTGGTGGAACAAGGGTACTTTAATCATGTTTGTGAGTATATATATTGGTCATACAAGGAAACTTTAGGCAAAAAATAAAGAACAATAACCAAACGTATATCAACCGTCACCAAGGTAACAACAATAAATAACAATCGTCATAAGGCCAGAAGACAATCCATATTTGAGTAAGAGGGTCGTTACTAAACAGTTTTTCCTTAGGATAATAGGTTACTGAAGGAAATCCATGCATGTTTTCTGTCCCATGACCTCAGTCCTGGGAACAGCATGCCGCTCCACTCGTTCCTGTCTACCAGGAACTGATAAGGAACAGAGGGTTCATGAGAGATAGAAAACAACATACAGGAATCCTAAAGTTAAACATTCCCTGACAGGTATTGACCATCTGTTGATGTGCATACGTAGAGTCTTCTCTTGTGTTGTTGGAAGAAGGTGTTTGCTATGACCAGTGTGTTCTCTTGGCAAAAATCTATTAGCCTTTGCTTTGCTTCATTCTGTATTCCAAGGCCAAATTTGCCTGTTACTCCAGGTATTTCTTGACTCATTACTTTTGCATTGCTGTCCCCTATAATGAAAAGCACATCTTTTTTGGGTGTTAGTTCTAGAAGGCCTTGTAGATCTTCATAGAACCATTCAGCTTCAGCTTCTTCTGCATTCTTAGTCAGGGCATAGACTTGGATTACTGTAAGACTGAATGGTTTGCCTTGGAAACAAACAGAGATCATTCTGTGTGTGTGTGTGTGTGTGTGTGTGTGTGTGTGTATGTTTGAGATTGCACCTAAGTACTGCATTTTGGAGCCTTTTGTTGACTATGGTGGCCACTTCATTTCTTCAAAGGGATTCTTGGCCACAGTAGTAGATATAATGATCATCTGAGTTAAATTCACCCATTCCTGTCCATTTTAGCTCAGTTCAGTTCAGTTCAGTCCAGTCGCTCAGTCATGTCCAACTCTTTGCAACCCCATGAATTGCAGCATGCCAGGCCTCCCTGTCCATCACCAACTCCCAGAGTTCACCCAGACTCACGTCCATCGAGTCAGTGATGCCATCCAGCCATCTCATCCTCTGTCGTCCCCTTCTACTCCTGCCCCCAATCCCTCCCAGCATCAGAGTCTTTTCCAATGAGTCAACTCTTCGCATGAGGTGGCCAAAGTACTGGAGTTTCAGCTTTAGCATCATTCCTTCCAAAGAAATCCCAGGGCTGATCTCCTTCAGAATGGACTGGTTGGATCTCCTTGTAGTCCAAGGGACTCTCAAGAGTCTTCTCCAACACCATAGTTCAAAAGCATCAATTCTTCAGCGCTCAGCCTTCTTTACAGTGCAACTCTCACATCCATACATGACCACAGGAAAAACCATAGCCTTGACTAGACAAACCTTTGTTGGCAAAGTAATGTCTCTGCTTTTGAATATGCTATGATTGCTAAAATGTCAATGTTCACTCTTGCCATCTCCTGTTTGACCACTTCAAATTTGCTTTGATTCATGAACCTAACATTCCAGGTTCCTATGCAATATTACTCTTTGCAGCATTGGACTTTACTTCCATCACCAGTCTCATCCACAACTGGGTACATGTACTCCCCACTTTACTAAAGTTACATATATACTCACCTCCCCTTTACCTCTTTGAAGCAGTTTCTTAGAGCTATCTGAAATGCTATCTCCTGGCTATTGTTTTCATTTTGCACCAAGTAAAACTTACATCACAACTCTCATGTGGTCCTTTTTTTTTTTTTTTTTTTCAGTCAACACACCCAAACCCTATATGTGAATTATAATTCACATTATAATTCACTTTTGCTGTTTTAGGTTCTATGAGTTTAGAAAAATATATAAGTGATACACACACAGACACACACAGACACACATATGTATATACATCATTCCACTACTCATTATTAAAGCTTGATTAAAAGGAACTCATTAGACAGTAAATATAGAACTAATGAATTATAATAAATAGTGTTTAATTTGTTCTAAATCTTGAAGGTAAATTCATCAAAATAACCATTTGTCACGTTTGTCAATGTCAATAGCAACATCTGAATTACAATCAGTTAAAACTCCTTGAATCATGGACACATATGTACCATATTTGATTCATATTGGTATAGGAGACAATTTACTTCCTTTAGTCAAATTAGTCATATTTGTTCAGTTTTCAACAGTTTCAATCTTATACTGCTAAATTTCACTTTTATAATATTAAAAATCTTCCAACACCATAATTTATTCTGTCTATAGATAGTAACATGTCTAACGACCAGTTTTTGAATAGTTGGCTGTTTGGTTTTAAATGTGAGGGCTTGTGAGATTTATTTAGCTGTGCATTTTATTGCAAAAGCATTTCACACAAGCCATCAAATTCCAAATTTTTCCTTAATACAATCCTAATTTTGCTTCTGCTGCAATATCCTGTATTATTTTGTGATTCCATAATTTTTGTCTTAGAAATGCATGTTTCTGCAATTGCCCCTAGGCAGTAATTTGTGTGTGTGTGTGTGTGTGTGTGTGTGTGTGTGTGTGTATGAGACAGAGAGAGAGAGAGATTTGGCTTATTTCTTTTTTAATTTTTTTCTTTTTTAAAAAAGCTGAGGTATGACTGACATATAATGTAATTTTCAGGTGTATGACATAATGACTGCATATTTGCAGATATTGCAAAATAGTCACAAATCTAATTAACATCCATCACCATTCACAGCTAAAAAGTTGTTTTTCTTGTGATAAGGACTTTACTCTCTTAACAACTTTAGGAGGCCTGGTGTGCTGCAGTCCATGGGGTTGCTGTGTCAGACACAACTCACCACTGAACAACAACGATTATTAACTAGAGTCTCAACACTTTACATTATTTCCCCATGATTTATTTTATAACTAAAATTTGTATCATTTAACTCTCTTCACACATTTTTCCCATTCCCATTTGCTGCCTCTGGCACCATCAATCTGTTTATCTATGAGCTTTTTCTCCTTTAAAATTCCACATATAAGTGAGAGCATATGGTATTTGTCTTTCTTAGCCTTATTTCTCTGAATATAATGCTCTCAAAGTCCATTCATGTTGCAGAAAATGGCAAATTTTATTCTTTTTATGTCTGAATAATATTCCATTGTATGCATATCGCTTTTTCATTATTAATTAATCTACTGATGGACACTATGGACACTGAACTACCATAAAGATCCATTGTACATCTCTTTTCAAGTTAGTGTCTTCACTTTCTTCAGACAAATATCTGGAAGTGGTATTGCTGGATCATATGGTAATTTTATTTTTAAAATTTTGAAAAACCTCCATAAAGTGGCTGTGCCAAGGTACATTCCCAACAAGAGTACACAAGGGTTCCCTTTTCTCTATATTTTTCCCAGAGTTGTTTTTCTTGTCTTTTAATAATAGCCAGTCTGAAGGTATCAGGTGATTCGTATTTGCATTGAACCAATGATTGGTGATGTTGAGCATCTTTTCATGTGCCTATTGGCCAGCTGTATGTCTTCTTTTCCACAGTTTAGTGTGATCCACACAGTCAAAGGCTTTTGCATAGTCAATAAAGCAGAAATAGATGTTTTTCTGGGACTCTCTTGCTTTTTCTATGATCCAGTGGATGTTGGCAATTTGATCTCTGGTTCCTCTGCCTTTTCTAAACCCAGCTTGAACATCAGGAAGTTCACGGTTCACATATTGCTGAAGACTGGCTTGGAGAATTTTGAGCATTACTTCACTAGCGTGTGAGATGAGTGCAATTGTGCAGTAGTTTGAGCATTCTTTTGCATTGCCTTTCTTTGGGATTGGAATGAAAACTGACCTTTTCCAGTCCTGTGGCCACTGCTGAGTTTTCCAAATTTGCTGGCATATTGAGTAGAGCACTTTAACAGCATCATCTTTCAGGATTTGAAATAGCTCAACTGGAATTCCATCACCTCCACTAGCTTTTTTGTAGTGATGCTTTCTAAGGCCCACTTGACTTCACATTCCAGGGTGTCTGGCTCTAGGTGAGTGACCACACCATCATGATTATCTGGGTCATGAAGATATTTTTTGTACAGTTCTTCTGTGTATTCTTGCCATCTCTTCTTAATATCTTCTGCTTCTGTTAGGTCCATACCATTTCTGTCCTTTATCAAGCTCATCTTTGCATGAAATGTTCCTTTGGTATCTCTGATTTTCTTGAAGAGATCCCTAGTCTTTCCCATTCTGTTGTTTTCCTCTGTTTCTTTGCATTGATCGCTGAAGAAGGCTTTCTTATCTTTTCTTGCTCTTCTTGCTCTTCTTATCTCTTCTTGCTATTCTCTTGAGAAATTTGTATGCAGGTCAGGAAGCAACAGTTAGAACTGGACATGGAACAACAGACGGGTTCCAAATAGGAAAAGGAGTTCGTCAAGGCTGTATATTGTCACCCTGTTTATTGAACTTCTATGCAGAGTACATCATGAGAAACACTGGACTGGAAGAAACACAAGCTGGAATCAAGATTGCCGGGAGAAATATCAATAACCTCAGATATGCAGATGACACCACCCTTATGGCAGAAAGTGAAGAGGAACTAAAAAGCCTCTTGATGAAAGTGAAAGAGGAGAGCGAAAAAGTTGGCTTAAAGCTCAACATTCAGAAAACGAAGATCATGGCATCCGGTCCCATCACTTCATGGGAAATAGATGGGGAAACAGTGGAAACAGTATCAGAATTTATTTTTCTGGGCTCCAAAATCACTGCAGATGTTGACTGCAGCCATGAAATTAAAAGACGCTTACTCCTTGGAAGGAAAGTTATGACCAACCTAGATAGCATGTTCAAAAGCAGAAACATTACTTTGCCAACAAAGGTCCATCTAGTCAAGGCTATGGTTTTTCCTGTGGTCATGTATGGATGTGAGAGTTGTACTGTGAAGAAGGCTGAGCGCTGAAGAATTGATGCTTTTGAACTGTGGTGTTGGAGAAGACTCTTGAGAGTCCCTTGGACTGCAAGGAGATCCAACCAGTCCATTCTGAATGAGATCAGCCCTGGGATTTCTTTGGAAGGAATGATGTTAAAGCTGAAACTCCAGTACTTTGGCCACCTCATGTGAAGAGTTGACTCACTGGAAAAGACTCTGATGCTGGGAGGGATTGGAGGCAGGAGTAGAAGGGGACGACAGAGGATGAGATGGCTGGATGGCATCACTGACCCGATGGACGTGAGTTTGAGTGAACTCCAGGAGTTGGTGATGGACAGGGAGGCCTGGCGTGCTGCGATTCATGGGGTCACAAAGAGTCGGACACAACTGAGCGACTGATCTGATCTGATGTCTTCTTTGGAAAAATGTCTATTCAAGACTTCTGACCATCTATTAATCAGATTGGGTTTCTGTTTGTTTGTTTGATTGTTTGTTTTACTAGTGAGTTCTATGGTTTCTTCATATATTTGGATACTAACCCCATATCAGATATATGATTTGCAAATATTTTCTCCCATTCTGTGCATTGCCTTTTAATTTTGTTGAGGATTTCCTTTGCTGCAAAGAAATATTTTTATTGGATGTAATCCCACATATTTTGTTTATGAAGTCAGGGCCAAAAAAATATCACCCAGACTGATGTCAAGGAGCTTACCACTTATGTTTTCTGCTAGGAATTGTATGGCTTCAGCTTTTACATTTGAGTCTATTTTAAGCTGATTTCTATGGATGGCGTAAGACAGTGGTCCAGTTTAATTATTTTGCATGTACCTGTCCACTTTTCCCTACAAACAGACAATTTTTGTTCTTTATTTCATTCAGCCACTCCACATCTTTTGATTGGCATATTTAGTTCAGTTACATTTAAAGTAATTATTGATAGGTATGTACATATCGCCATTCTGTCCATTGTTTTCTGGTTATTTGCAGTTCTCCTCTGTTTATTTCCTTTTCTCCTGCTGTCATTCATTTATTTTCTTTAGTGAAATGCTTAGATTCCTTTTTATTTTTGTGTATCTGCTTTAAGTTTTTGTTTTGTGGTTATCATGAGGCTTACATTTAACATCATATATTTATAATAATCTATAGTAAATTAAGAACTTTCAGATATCCAAGCTGGATTTAGAAAAGGAAGAGAAACTGTAGATCAAGTTGCCAACATATGCTGGATTATAGAGAAAGCAAGTGAATTTCAGAAAAACACCTCTCTCTGTTTCATTGACTATACTGAAGCCTTTGACTGTGTTGTTCATGACAAACTTGGAAAGCTCTTAGAGAGATTGGAATACCAGACCATCTTATCTGTCTCCTTAGAAACCTGTATTTGGGTCAAGAAGCAACTGTTAGAACCCTGTATGGAACAACTGATTGGTTCAAGATTGAGAAAGGAGTACGACAGGGCTGTCTGCTGTCACCCTGTTTGTTTAACCTATACACTGAGCACATCATGAGAAATGCTGAGCTAGATGAGTTACAAGCTGGAATCAAAATAAGCAGGAGAAACATCGACAACCTCAGATATGAGAATGATACCACTCTAATGGCAGAAAGCGAAGAAGAACTAAAGAGCCCCTTGATGAAGGTGAAGGAGGAGAGTGAAAGAGTTGGCT
This sequence comes from Bos javanicus, assembly GCF_032452875.1. Lineage (NCBI taxonomy): Eukaryota > Metazoa > Chordata > Mammalia > Artiodactyla > Bovidae > Bos > Bos javanicus. The sequence goes on from NC_083897.1 coordinate 96,026,833, forward strand.
TAAGACTAAATATTTAAAAAACTAAGATCATGACATCCAGCCCGCTTGCCCTAAAGATCCTGGAGCAAGTGAAGAATGAAAACAGAACACAAAATCTGATGCAATGGGTCAGGGAACCTGCAGCCTCTATTGGACTGAGGACCAGAGTCCACTCTGAGTCCAGATTTTATTTCTGATTGCAGACTACAAAACTTTCTTTGATCTATCTTTCCCAAGACACTACACTGACATAGTCCAGATCTCATTATTTTTATCCCAGGATGTTCCCTTCTGGGATAGTCTTGGGAACAATCAGCAATCAGGTAGGCAGTGTTCATACATAACACTGACCTGGTGTCCCAAGGTCCATGCTTTCATGATCCCAGTCATACTCCCTTCTGGGTCTGGCCTTGGGGTCTATAACAAGGCTATTATTCTAAGAAAAACATGAAAAATGTTTTTCATCATTGCTGGTATATCATCAACACAGTTTCTTGATATATGATATTTTTCCACGTGCTATTTCTATGAAATTTCTCAAGGCTGTGAAAGTGCAATATTAGAAATTCCCACTACATGGTCTCATGACTGCATGGCGAATAGAAGGGGAAAAGGTGTAAGTAGTGGCAGATTTCCTCTTCTTGGGCTCCAAAATCACTGCGGATGGTGACTTCAGCCACAAAATCAGAAGACAATTGCTTCTTGGCAGGAAAGCAATAACAGACAGTGTGTTGAAAAGCAGAGACATTATTCTGCTGATAAAGATCCGTATAGTCAAGGCTATGGTCTTCCCAGTGGTCACCTATGGTTGTGAGAGTTGTATCATAAAGAAGACAGAACACCAAAGAATTGATGCCTTTGAACTGTGGTGCTGGAGAAGACTCCTGAAAATCCATTGTACAGCAAGGAGATCAAACCAGTCAATCTTAAGGGAGATCAACCCAGAATATTCACTGGAAGGACTGAGGCTGAAGCTGAAGCTCCCATATTTTCATCATCTGATGTAAACAGATGACCCATTGGAAAAGTCCTGATGCTGGAAGATATTGAGGGCAGAAGAAGAAGGTGTCAGAGGATGAAGTGGCTGGATGGCATCACTGATGCAATGAACATGAACTTGGGCAAACTCTGAGAGATGGTGAGGGACAGGGAAGCCTGGTGTGCTGTGATCCATGGGGTTGCAGATTCGGACATGACTGGGCAACTGAACAACAGCAATAGTAAATTAATAAGAACCTAAGTTTGAATGAATTCTAAAGTTCTACATTTTTACTCTGCTTATACCCACATTTTATATTCTTCATGTCACTTTTTAAAGTTTTTCATTTTGTGTTATTCCTTAAATAGTATTTATAGCTGTAGCTATTTTTAATACTTCTGTTTCAACTTTTATAATAGTTTATGTTATTTATGCATTAACTTTACTATATATTTATATTTACCAGTAAACTTTATTGTTTCTTATGTTTCTTACTACCACTCAATGCTGTTTGTCTTTACCTTAATGAAGTCTCTTTAAGATTTTTGTAAGGGTGGTTTCATGGTAATAAATTTCTTTACTTTTACTTGTCTGAAACCCTGTCTCTCCTTCAATTCTGAATGATAACTGTCAGGTAAACTATTTTTGGTTGGATTTTTCCAGCATTTTGAATATATCTCATCACTTCAGGCCTAATAAGTTTCTGCAGAAAAATATGTTGGTAGTCTTATGTGGGTTCTCTTTTAGTAAGAACCTACTTTTTCTCTTACTGTTAAAATTTATAAAATTTCTTGAAGTGACATCACTGAAATAGCAAAGTCGGAAACCCTAGATTCCATCCTCCCACGATTGGCAACAATTAGACAGTTATCAGTGAACAGCTAACAGTGAACTGATAACAAAAACAGCTCTAGGAGAAACCTGTACTGCACTTAAGAAATCTCAGAAACACTATGGAGCAAAAATCATGAAGATAACTGCATAAGAAGGAAGACGGGATCATTTTGCCTGCAACATCCCATTTCCTAAGCTGGCATTGATCAGTGGCAAGAGTTGTTGCAGTTCAGTCACTAAGTCATGTCCAATTCTTTGTTACCTCATGGACTACAGCACACCAGGCTTACCTGCCCTTTACTATCTCCTGGAGTTTGCTCAAACTCATGTCCATTGAGTCAGTGGTGCCATGCAACCATCCCATTCTCTGTCCTCCCCTTCTCCTCCCGCCTTCAATCTTTCCCAGCATCAGGGTCTTTTCCAATGAGTCAGTTCTTCACATCTGGTGGCCAAAGTATTGGAACTTCAGCTTCAGCATCAGTCCTTCCAATGAATATTCAAGGTTTATTTACTTCACGGTTGACTGGTTTGATCTTGTGGTCCAAGGGACTCTCAAGAGTGTTCTGCAAAATTGCAATTCAAAAGCATCAGTTATTTGGTACTCAACTTTCTTTAGAGTCCAATTTTCACATCTATGCAGAACTACTGGAATAACCATAGCTTTGACAATATGGACCTCTGTTGGCAAAGTGATGTCTCTGCTTTTTAATATACTATCTAGGTTTGTCACAGCTTTTCATCCAAGGAGCAAGCATCTTTTTTTGTTTGTTTGTTTTTTCTTGGTGGCAGTCACTATCCACAGTGATTTTGGAGCCCAAGAAAGTAAAATCTGGAAAATTGGGTCCTAAGATGGTGGAGGAATAGGACGGGGAGACCACTTTGTCCCCCATAAATTCATCAAAAGAACATTTGAACGCTGAGTAAATTCCACAAGACAACTTCTGAATGCTGGCAGAGGATATCAGAAACCCAGAAAAACAGTGCATTGTCTTAAAAATGAGGTAGGAAACAATATAAGATAAAAAGAGACAAAAGAGGTAGGGACGGAGCTCTGTCCTGGGAAGGGAGTCTTAAAAAGAAAGAAGTTTCCAAACACCAAGAAGCACTCTCACTGCCGAGTCTGAGGCGAGCCTTGGAACCACAAAGGGCAACATAACTGGGAGGAAAAATAAATAAATAATTAAAACCCACAGATTACGTGCCCAGTGGTAACTCCCCCAGTGGAGAAGCAGTGCAGACACCTGCATCCACCACTATTAAGCTGGGGCTGGGCAGGGAGGCACGGGCTACATTGCTTAGAGTAAAGACCGGGCCTGAATGCCCCAAGGGCAATCTGAGGGAACTAACTTGGGCTAGCAAACCAGACTCTGGGATAGCTACCATGCGAAAAGCCCTAGCCTAAGACACCGTGAGGCCCGTGTCTTAGGACTGAGCAGAGCTAGCCAGCTGCAGACCAGCACATTCCCCTCCAGTGACAGGCAGGCGAGGCAGTCAGAGCTGGACGCTGGCAATTGCAGCCCCAGAGAGGCATTATCTACAAAACTGCAAGCAGGCTTCATTGCTAACCAAGACTTCTTGGGATTCTGGATAGTCAACATCCACCTGAGAAGGTGCACCGGTTGTATATCCAGAAAACCCAGTGGCAGGGACAGGGGAGGCGATAAGTCGGAGCGACCGCACTCACCACACACCTGGTCACCTGAGCTGCTCGGACCTGGGAAGAGCACAAAACGCAGGCCCAACTGAGTCTGCTCCTCTGAGGACTACCCGAGTACCTGAACCTGATTGGCTTAGACCTGGGAAGTGCATACAACCCAGGGCTGGCCTCAGACAGTTCCTGGCAGAGCAACCTAGAGCCTCAGCAGTGTAGACTGGGGAAGAACACACGCCATGACTGGGGGCAAATCCAGTGTGGCTAAGACAATGCGAGCACACTCCAGTGTTATTTGTTTGCTGTGTTCCTCCCTCTCCACAGCATGACTGAACAAGTAGGCCTAAAAAAGTGACCACCACTGACCCCTTCTGTCAGGGCGGAAATTAGGCACTGAAGAGACAAGCAAACAGAAGACGCTAAAACAAACAGAGGGACCCTCCTTGGAAGTGACAGGTGCAATAGATTAAAATCCTGTAGTTAGTACCGACTACATAGGAAGGGGCCAATAGATATTGAGAAATATAAGCCGGATCAAGGAACTATCTGAAAATGAACTGACCCCACAATGCCCACAACAACACCAGAGAAAGTTCTAGATATATATTTAATATTTTTACTATCATTCTTTAATTTATTTTTAATTTTTAAATTTTAAGTCCTCTATTACTCCTTTAATTTTCATTTTTATAACCTACTATTACTTTGCAAATAAGAGACCCTATTTTTTAAAGCAAACTTCACATATATATATTTTATAATTTTTGTGACTTTGTTTTTTTCTATACTATTGTATTTTTTGAAAATCCAACCTCTACTCTAGATTTTTAATCTTTGCTTTTTGGTATTTGTTATCAATTTTGTACCTTTAAGAACCCAATCTTCAGTACCCATTTTTACTTGGTAGCGAGATTACTGGCTTGACTGCTTTCTCCGGCTTTGGACTCTCCTTTTTCTCCACGAGGTCGCCTCTATCTCCTCCCTCCCCCTTCTCTTCTATACCCAACTCTGTGAATCTCTTTGTGTGTTCCAGACGGTAGAGAACACTTAGGGAACTGATTACTGGTTGGATCTGTCTCTCTCCTTTTGATTCCCCCCTTTATCCTCCTGGCCACCTCTGTCTCCTTCCTACCTCTTCTCTTCTCTCTATAACTCCATGAACATCTCTGAGCGGTCCAGACTGTGGAGCACACATAAGGAAGTGATTACTGGCTAACTTGCTCTCTCCTCTTTTGATTCCACCTCATCTCATCCTGGTCACCTCTTATCTCCCTCCCCCCTCTTCTCTTCTCCATGTAGCTCTGTGAACTCTCTGGGTGTCCCTCACCGTGGAGAAACTTTTCATCTTTAACCTAGATGTTTTATCAATGGTATTGTATAGATGGAGAAGCCCTGAGGCTACTGTAAAAGTAAGACTGAAAACCAGAAGCAGGAGGCTTAAGTCCAAATCCTGAGAACATCAGAGAACTCCGGACTCCAGGGATCATTAATTGACAGGAGCTCATCAAATGCCTCCATACCTACACTGAAACCAAGCACCACCCAAGGGCCAACAAGTTCCAGAGCAAGACATACCATGCAAATTCTCCAGCAACACAGAAACACAGCCCTGAGCTTCAATACACAGGCTGCCCAAAGTCACTCCAAACCCACTGATATCTCATAACTCATTACTGGACACTTCATTGAACTCCAGAGAGAAGAAAACCAGCTCCACCAACCAGAACACTGACACAAGCTTCCCTAATCAGAAAACCTTGACAAGCCACCCGTCCAACCCCACCCACAGTGAGGAAACTCCAAAATAAAGAGAACTCCACAAACTGCCAGAATACAGAAAGGCTACTCCAAACACAGCAATATAAACTGGATGAAGAGGCAGAGAAATACCCAGGAGGTAAAGAAACAGGATAAATGCCCACTAAACCAAACAAAAGAGGAAGAGATAAGGAATCTACCTGATAAAGAATTCCAAATAATGATAGTGAAAATGATCCAAAATCTTGAAAACAAAATGGAATCACAGATAAACAACCTGGAGACAAGGATTGAAAAGATGCAAGAAAGGTTTAACAAGGACCTAGAAGAAATAGTCAATATATAATGAATAATGCAATAAATGAGATTAAAAAACACTCTGGAGAGAACCAACAGTAGAATAACGAAGCCAGAAGATAAGATTAGTGAGGTAGAAGATAGAATGGTAGAAATAAATGGATCAGAGAGGAAAAAAGAAAAAAAAGAACTAAAAGAAATGAGGACAACCTCAGATACCTCTGGGACAATGTTAAACACCCCAACATTCGAATCATAGGAGTCTCAGAAGAAGAAGACCAAAAGAAAGACCATGAGAAAATCCTTGAGGAGATAATAGTTGAAAACTTCCCTAAAATGAGGAAGGAAATAGTCACCCAAGTCCAAGAAACACAGAGAGTCCCACAGAGGATAAACCCAAGGCAAAACACCCCAAGACAGATATTAATCAAATTAACAAAGATCAACAACAAAGAACAAATATTAAAAGCAGCAAGAGAAAAACAACAAATAACACACAAGGGGATTCCCATAAGGATAACAGCTGATCTTTCAATAGAAACTCTTCAGGCCAGGAGGGAATGGCAAGACATACTTAAAGTGATGAAAGAAAATATCCTACAGCCCAGATTACTGTACCCAGCAAGGATCTCATTCAAATATGAAGGAGAAATCAAAAGCTTTACAGACAAGCAAAAGCTGAGAGAATTCAGCACCACCAAACCAGCTCTCCAACAAATGCTAAAGGATCTTCTCTAGACAGGAAACAAAACAAGGGTGTATAAACTCAGACCCAAAACAATAAAGTAAATGGCAACAGGATCATACTTATCAATAATTACCTTAAATGTAATTGGGTTGAATGCCCCAACCAAAAGTCAAAGACTGGCTGAATGGATACAAAAACAAGACCCCTATATATATTGTCTACAAGAGACCCACCTCAAAACAAGGGACACATACAGACTGAAAGTGAAGGGCTGGAAAAAGTTATTCCACACAAATAGAGACCAAAAGAAAGCAGGGGTAGCAATATTCATATCAAATAAAATAGACTTTAAAACAAAGGCTGTGAAAAGAGACAAAGAAGAACATTACATAATGATCAAAGGATCGATCCAAGAAGAAGATATAACAATTATAAATATATATGCACTCAACATAGGAGCACAACAATATGTAAGACAAATGCTAACAAGTATGAAAGGGGAAATTAACACAATAATAGTGGGAGACTTTAATACCCCACTCACATCTATGGATAGATCAACTAAACAGAAAATTAACAAGGAAACACAAACTTTAAATGATACAATAGGCCAGTTAGACCTAATTGACATCTATAGGTCATTTCACCCCAAAACAATGAATTTCACCTTTTTCTCAAGCGCACACAGAAACTTCTCCAGGATAGATCACATCCTGGGCCATAAATCTAGCCTTGGTAAATTCAAAAAAAATTGAAATCTTTCCAAGCATCTTTTCTAACCACAATGCAGTAAGATTAAATCTCAATTACAGGAGAAAAACTATTAAAAATGCCAACATATGGAGGCTGAACAACACGCTGCTGAATAACCAACAAATCACAGAAGGAATCAAAAACGAAATCAAAATATGCATAGAAATGAATGAAAATGAAAACACAACAACCCAAAACTGGTGGGACACTGTAAAAACAGTGCTAAAGGGAAGGTTCATAGCAATACAGGCATACCTCACGAAACAAGAAAAAAGTCAAACAAATAACCTAACCCTACACCTAAAGCAACTAGAAAAGGAAGAAATGAAGAACCTCAGCGTTATTAGAAGGAAAGAAATCTTAAAAATTAGGGCAGAAATAAATGAAAAGGCAACAAAAGAGACCATATCAAAAATCAGCAAAGCCAAAAGCTGATTCTTTTACAGGATAAATAAAGTTGACAAACCATTAGTCAGACTTATCAAAAAACAAAGGGAGAAAAATCAAATCAATAAAATTAGAAATGAAAATAGAGAGATCACAAAAGACAACACAGAAATATGAAGGATCATAAAAGACTACTATCAGCAATTATATGCCAATAAAATGGACATCGTGGAAGAAATGGACAAATTCTCTGAAAAGTACAACTTTCCAAAACTGAACCAGGAAGAAATAGAAAATTTTAACAGACTCATCACAAGCACAGAAATGAAACTATAATCAAAAATCTTCCAGCAAACAAAAGCCCAGGTCCAGAACGCTTCACAGCTGAATTCTACCAAAAATTTAGAGAAGAGCTAACACCTATCCTACTCAAACCCTTCCACAAAATCACAGAGGAAGGTAAATTTTCAAACTCATTCTATGAGGCCACCATCACCCTAATACCAAAACCAGACAAAGATGCCACAAAAAAAGAAAGCTATAGGCCAATATCACTGATGAACATAGATTCAAAAATCCTTAACAAAATTCAAGCAGTCAGAATCCAACAACACATTAAAAAGATCATATACCATGACCAAGTGGGCTTTATCCCAGGGATGCAAGGATTCTTCAATATCCACAAATCAATCGATGTAATACACCACATTAACAAATTGAATGACCATCATGGTCATCCTGATCATTAAGACCTTTTTTATGTATAGTTCTGTGTATTCTTGCTACCTCTTCTTAATCTATTCATCCTGTATTAGGTCCTTACGGTTTCTTTCCTTTATTATGTCCATTTTTGCATGAATATTTCCTTTGATATCTCCAATTTTCTTGAAGAGATCACTGGTTTTTCCTATTCTGTTGTTTTCCTCTGCTTCTGTGAATTGTTCATTTAAGAAAGCCTTCTTTTTTCTCCTTGCTGTTCTCTGGAATGCTGCATTCAGTTTGGTATATTTTTTCCCTTTCTCCCCTGCTTTTCACTTCTCTTCTTTTCTCAGGTATTTCTATAGTCTCCTCAGACAACCACTCTCCTTCTTGCATAAGAATGTCTAAAATAAAATAATAGCAAAACTTATTTAAAATCAAGAAGAAATGATCTCTTAGAAGGGAAGTCCCATTAAGCTATCAACCGATTTATCATTAGAGACCTTAAAGGCCAGAGAGAATTGGATTACATATACAAAGTAGAAGAAAGAAACTGCCAAAGAATAAATTATCAGTGCAAAATAGACACATATGTACATAAATAAGATTTTAATTCAAGTCTCATGATAACCAGAAAACAAATACCCACAATAGATTCACAAACATAGAGAGAAGAAAACAAAAATTATCTCTATGGAGAAACATGATTTGCAAAGGAAGGCAGGAAGAGAGAAATACAGAAATATGTGAACTACAAAACATCCAGAAACAATATGATGAAATTAGTAAGAACTCACCTGTCAGTAACTACTTTAGATGTAAATGGATTGAAATATCTAATCAAATGACAAAGTAGCTGAATGAGTAAAAATGTAAAAACAGAAGACCTACCTATATATTCTACCTATAAAACACTTTAGCTTTAAAGACACAGTTAATACATAGGAAAATATTTTCTATGGAAGCAGAAACAAAAAGAGAGTAGTCCCTTGTACACTGTTGGTTGGAATGCGAATTGAGAGGCACTAATGAGAGTGGTATGGAAGTTCCTTAAAAAAACTAAAAGTAGAACTAGTATATGACCTTGTACACTGTTGGTTGGAATGCAAATTTAGAGGCACTAATGAGAGCGGTATGGAAGTTCCTTAAAAAAACTAAAAGTAGAACTAGTATATGACCCTGCAATTCCACCCCTGGGCATATATTCAGAGAAAAACAAGATCTGAAAGGATAGATGCATCCCAATGTCCATTGCAGCACAGTTTACAATAACCAAGACATAGAAGCAACTGAAACGTCCATTGACAAAGGAAAGGATAAAGAAGTAGTACATACATACAACAGAATATTACTTAGCCGTTATAAAATAAAATAATGCCATTTGCAGCAACATAGATGGACCTATAGATTGTCGTGCTGAGTGAAGTAAGTCAGACAGAGAAGGAGAAATATCATATGACATCCCTTATATGTGGAATCCAAAAAGAAATGATACACGTGAACTTACTTAAAGACAAAAAGAGACTCACAGACTTAGAAAACAAGTGCTTGGTTACTGGAGAAGAAGGATGGAGGAAAAGGATAGTTGAGGAGTTTGGGTTGGACATATACACATTGCTGTATTCAAAATGGATAACCAAGAAGGATCTGTTGTATAGCACATGGAACTCTGTCTAATGCTATGTGGCAGCTTAGATGGGAGGGGAGTTTGGGGGACAATGGATACATGTATATGTATAGCTAAGACCTTCACCACTCACCTCAAACTATCAAAACATTGTTAATAGGCTATCAGTTCAGTTCAGTTGCTCAGTCATGTTCGATTCTATGCAACCCTATGGACTGCAGTACACCAGGCTTTCCTGCCAATCACCAACTCCCTTTTTCCTCAAATTCATGTCCATCGAGTTGGTGATGCTATCCAGCAATCTCATCCTCTGTCATCCCCTTCTCTTCCTGCCTTTAATCTTCACTAGCACCAGGGTCTTTTCAAATGAGTCAGTTATTCGCATCAGGTGGCCAAAAGATTGGAGTGTCAGCTTCAGCATCAGTCCTTCCAATGAATATTCAGGACTGATTTCCTTTAGGATGGACTTGTTGGATCTCCTTGCTGTCAAAGGGACTCTAAAGAGTCTTCTCCAACGGCACAGTTCAAAAGCATCAATTCTTTGGCGCTCAGCTTTTTTTATATTCCAACTCTCACATCCATTACATGACTACAGGAAAAACCATAGCTTTGACTAGACAGACTTTTGTTGGCAAAGTAATGTACATGCTTTTCAGCATGCTGTCTAGGCTGGTCACAGCTTTTCTTCCAAGGAGCAAGCGTCTTTTAATTTCATGGCTGCAATCCCCATCTGCAGTGGTTTTGGAGCCCAAGAAAATAAAGTCTGTCACTGTTTCCATTGTTTCCCTATCTACTTGCCATGAAGTGATGGGACCAGATGCCATGGTCTTAGTTTTTTTTTAAATGTTGGGTTTTAAGCCAACTTTTTGACTCTCCTCTTTCACTTTCATCAAGAGGTTCCTTAGTTCTTCACTTTCTGCCATAAGGGTGGTGTCATCTGTGTATCTGAGGTTATTGATATTTCTCCCAGAAATCTTGATTCCAGCTTGTGCTTCATCCAGCCCAGCATTTCAAATAATGTACTCTACATATAAGTTAAATAAGCAGGGTGATAATATACATCCTTGGTGTACTCATTTCCCATTTCTAACCAGTCTGTTGTTCGATGTCTGGATCTAACTGTTGCTTCTGGACCTGCATACAGAGTTCTCAGGAGGCAGATAAGGTTGTCTGGCATCCCCAACTCTTGAAGAATTTTCCACATTTTATTGTGATCTACACAGTCAAAGGCTTTGGCATAGTCAATAAAGCAGAAGTAGATACTTCTCTGGAACTCTCTTGCTTTTTAAATTATCCAATGGATGTTGGCAACTTGGTCTCTGGTTCCTCTGCCTTTTCTAAGTCCAGCTTGAACATCTGGAAGTTCTCAGCTCACGTACTGTTGAAGTCTCGTTGGGAAAATTTTGAGCATTACTTTGTTAGCATGTGAGATAAGTGCAGTTGTGCAGTAGTTTGAACATTCTTAGGCACTGCCATTCTTTGGGATTGGAATGAAAACTGACCTTTTCCAGTCCTGTGGCCACTGCTCACTGCTGAATTTTCCAAATTTGCTGGCATATTGAGTGCATCATTTTCACAACATCATCTTTGAGGATTTGAAATAGCTCAACTGGAATTCCATCACCTCCACTAGCTTTGTTCGTAGTGATGCTTCCTAAGGCCCACTTGATTTCACATTCCAGGATGTCTGGCTCTAGATGAGTGGTCACACCATCGTGGTTATCTGGGTCATGAAGGTCTTTTTTTGTATAGTTCTTCTGTGTATTCTTGCCACCTCTTCTTAATATGTTCTGATTCTGTTAGGTCCATACCATTTCTGTCATTTATTGTGCCCCTCTTTGCATTAAATGTTCCCTTAGTATCTCTCATTTTCTTGAAGAGATCTCTAGTTTTTCCATTCTGTTGTTTTCCTCTATTTCTTTGGATTGATTACAGAGGAAGGCTTTATTATCTCTCCTGGCTATTCTTTGGAACTCTGCATTCAAATGGGTATATCTTTCCTTTTCTCCTTTTCCTTTAGCTTCTCTTCTTTTCTCAGCTATTTATAAGACCTGCTCAGATAACCATCTCTCCTTTTTGCATTTTTTTCTTTGGGTATCATCTTGATCACTGCCTCCTGTACAATGTCATGCTTCACCCAGCCTTTCACATGATGTACTCTGCATATAAGATAAATTCTCATATTTTCTTGCTTCTTTTAATTTACCACAATATTTTGTTTTATAATGCTTTTCATGAATGTGATGATAGTTTTGTTTTGGCAGATAGTTGATTTGCTGACAAATCACTCTGATGTTTTCAAATCTTGATTTTAAAATTGATATGAGTCTAGAGTGGTGACTTGCTGACTTTTTCTTTAAGGGCAAAGTAATAAATATTTTAGGCTTGCAGGTCATACAGGTTCTATTTAACTGCAAGTAGACAAGAGACTACTATGAGCAATCATATGTGAAGAAAATGGACAACCTGAAAGCAATGGACAAATTTTTAGAAAAATATAACCTTATAAGACTGAACCAGAAAGAAAAAGAAAACATGAACAGACCAATCACAAGCACAGAAATCATAAGTGTAATAAAAAAGTTTTCCAACAACAACAACAAACCCAGAGCAAGATGGCTTCACAGGCAAATTCTATCAAACATTTAAAGAAGATCTAGCATGTATCTTACTAATACTCTTTCAAAGAGTTTCAAAGGAATGAAAACTCACAAACTCATTCTACAAGACCACAATCACTGTGATATCGAAACCAGGCAAAGATATCACAAAAAAGTACACTGTATGCCAATGCCACCGATGAACATTGATGCAAAAATTCTCAGCAAATTGTAGCAAACAGAATTCCAAAACACATTAAAATGATCATACAAGTGAGGATTAAGTGATCCAAGGGTGCAAGAATTCTTCATTACTGTAAATCAATCAATACGATACACAATATTAACAAATTAATGGCAAAAACAATATGATCATCACAATAGGGACAGGGAAAACCTTCAACAAAATTCAACACTCATTTATGATGAAAACTCTCTAGCATATCGGCATAGAAGGAATCTAGCTCAACATAATAAAGGCCATATATAATGCCACAGAAAACATTATTCTCAATGGTGAAAAACTGAAAGAATTCTCTGAAATCAGAAATAAGACATTCATTCTCACCACATTATTCAACATCGTTTTAGAAATGCTAGCCAGGGAAATCAGAGAAGATAAAGAATCCAAATAGGAAATGAAGAAGTAAAAGTGACCCTGTTTACAAATGGCATAATACTATATGTAGAAAATCGTAAAGATGCCACCATAAAATTACTAGAGCTAATCAATGAAGTCCCTTGTATTCCCACACACTAACAATGAAAAATCAGAAAGAGAATTTAAGGAAACAACCCCATTCATTATTGCAACTAAAAGAATAAAATATCTGGGAATAAACCTACCCAAAGAGAAAAAACACATGAATGCATAAAATTAAAAGACACTGATGAAAGAAATCAAATGTGACACAAACAGATGGAGAAACATACCATGTTCTTAGATAGGAAGAATCAATATTCTGAAAATGAGTACAGTACCCAAAACAATCTACAGGTTCCATGCAATCACTATCAAATTACCAATGGCATTTTTTATAGAACTAGAAGAAAACATTTTACAATTTAACAAAACACAAAAAGACCCTGAATAATAAAAGCCATCTTGAAAAAAAAAATGAAGATGGAGGAATCAACTTTCCTGCCATCAGACTACAAAGCTACATTCATCAAAACTGCATGGTACTAGCACAAAAACAGAAATATAGACCAATGGAACAAAATAGAAATCCCAGAGATAATCTCATGTACATATGGCACCTTATCTTTGACAAATATGCAAAAATATTCAATGAAGAGAGGACAGTTTCTTCAATAAGTGGTGCTGGGAATACTGGACTGCTATGTATTAAAGGATTGAAATCAGAACACTTCCTGAACTCTAAATGGGTTAAAAATCTAAATGTAAGGCCAGAAACTATAAATCTCTTAGATTAAAACAGATACAGGGGGAGGAGCCAAGATGGCGGAGGAGTAGGACGGGGAGAACACTTTCTCCCCCACAAATTCATCAAAAGAGCATTTAAACGTCGAGTAAATTCCACAAAACAACTTCTGAATGCCGGCAGAGGACATCAGGCACCCAGAAAAGCAACCCAACTCTTCGAAAGGAGGTAGGAAAAAATATTAAAAACAAAAAAAAAGAGACAAAAGAGGGAGGGACGGAGTTCTGTCCCGGGAAGGGAATCTTAAAAAGAGAGAAGTTTCCAAACATCAGGAAACCTTCTCACTGCCGAATCTGTGCCGAGCTTTGGAAGCACAGAGGGCAACATAACAGGGAGAAAAAATAGATAAACAATTTAAAACTCGCAGATTGCGAGCCCTACGGTAACTCCCCCAGCAGAGAAGCAGCGCAGACGCCTGCATCCGCCATTAGCGAATCGGGGCTGAGCAGGGAGGCGCGGCGTGGGCTGCATCGCTGAGAGTAAGAATCTGGCCTGAATACCCTGAGCGCTATCTGAGCGAAATAATTTGGGCTAGCAAACCAGACTGTGGGATACCTACCACGTGAAAAGCCAGCCCTAACCTAAGACCGCCAGGCCCGCGCACGGAACAAAGGACTGAACAGAGATAGCCGGCTGCAGATCTTCCCCCTCCGGTGACAGGCAGCCAGAGCCGGAAGGGGGCAATCGCAGCCCCAGAGAGACATTATCTATAAAATTGTAAGCAGGCTTCTTTGCTAACTAAAACTTCTTGGGGGTCTGGATGGTCAACATCTGCCTGAGAAGGTGCACCGGTTTTACATCCAGATAACCGAGTGGCGGGGAGGCGATAAGTCGCAGCATTGGCGCTCGCCTGGGAAGAGCAAATTGGCGCTCGGACCTGGGAAGAGTACAAAACGCAGGCCCAACTGAGTCTGCGCCTCTGAGGACTACCCGAGTGCCTGAACCTGAGCGGCTTGGACCTGGGAGGTGCATGCAGCCCAGGGCCAGCCTCGGATTGTTCCCGGCGGAACAACCTAGAGTCCGAGCAGTGTGGACAGGGAGGCTACACGCGCCGTGAGCGGGGGCAGACCCAGGGTGGCTGAGGCACTGCGAGCCCACGCCAGTGTTATTTGTTTGCACCCTCCCTCCCTCCCTCCCCACAGCGCGACTGAACAAGTAAGCCTAAAAAAAAAAAAAAAAAAAAAGTGTCCTCCACCGTGCCCTTTGAGTCAGGGCGGAAACCAGATACTGAAGAGACTAGCAAACAGAAGAAGATATAACAGAGGGAAACGCCTTGGAAGCTACAGGCAATAGATCAAAACCCTGTGGTTACTACGGACTACATAGGAAGGGGCCTATAGATCTTGAGAAATATAAATCTGACCAAGGAACTAGCCAAAAATGAACTGAACCCACAACACCCACAAAAAAAGAAACAAAAAAGTCCTAGATATATTTTTATTATTTTTACGATAATTCTTTCTTTTTTTTTTTTTTAATTAAAAAAAAAAAATTTTAAGTCCCCTATTGTTCCTTTAATTTTCACTTTTATAACCTATTACTCTGCAAAAAAAAAAAAAAAAAAAGACCCTATTTTTTTCTTCTTCAGCAAACTTCATATATATATATTCTATAATTTTTTGACCTTGTTGTTTTTTTTTGTTGTTGTTGGTTTTTTTTTTTTTCTTCTTTTCTTTAACATTGTATTTTTGAAATTCCAAACTCTACTCTAGATTTTTAATTTTCGCTTTTTGGTATATGTTATCAATTTTGTACCTATAGTTTTTTTTTATATAATTTCTGTGATTTTTTTTTTCTTCTTCTTCTCTGTTTCTTTCTCTTCTTCTTTTATATAACATTGTATATCTGAAATTCCAAACTTTACTCTAGATTTTCAATTTATGCTTTTTGGTATTTGATATCAATTTTGTACCTGTATTTTCTTTATAATTTTTGTGACATTGTTCGTATTTGTGTGTTTGTTTTCTCTCTTTATTTTTCTTCTTCTTCTTTTTTTTTTTTTTAAAATTGTATTTTTTAAATTCCAAACTATAATCTAGATTTTTAATTTTTGCTTTCTGGTATTAGTTATCAATTTTGTACCTGTACTTTCTTTATAATTTTCGCGACCTTGTTTGGTTTTGTTTGTTCATTTTTTCTCTCTTTCTTTTCCTTCTTCTTTTCTTTAACATCGTATTTTTGAAATTCCAAACTCTACTCTAGATTTTTAATTTTCGCTCTCTGGTATTAGTTATCAATTTTGTACCTGTACTTTCTTTATAATTTTCGCGACCTTGTTTGTTTTTGTTTGTTCGTTCTTTCTCTCTTTCTTTTCCTTCTTCTTTTCTTTAACATCGTATTTTTGAAATTCCAAACTCTACTCTAGATTTTTAATTTTCGCTTTCTGGTATTAGTTATCAATTTTGTACCTGTACTTTCTTTATAATTTTCGCGACCTTGTTTGTTTTTGTTTGTTCGTTCTTTCTCTCTTTCTTTTCCTTCTTCTTTTCTTTAACATCGTATTTTTGAAATTCCAAACTCTACTCTAGATTTTTAATTTTTGCTTTTATGTATTTGTTACCAATTTTGTACCTTTAAGGACCCAATCTTCAGGACCCATTTTTCACTAGGGAGTGAGATTACTGGCTTGACTGCTCTCTCTCCCTTTGGACCCTCCTTTTTCTCCACCAGGTCGCCTGTGTCTCCTCCCTAACCCCTCTCTACTCTACCCAACTCTGTGAATTTCTGTGTGTTCCAGACGGTGGAGAACACTTAGGGAACTGATTACTGGCTGGATCTGTCTCCCTCCTTTTCATTCCCCCTTTTATCCTTCTGGCCACCTCTGTTACCTTCCTCCTTCTTCTCTTCTCTGTATAACCCCGTGAACATCTCTGAGTGGTCCAGTTGTGGAGTGCACATAAGGAAGTGACTACTGGCTAGCCCACTCTCTCCACTATTGATTCACCTCATCTCATTTGGGTCACCTCTAACTCCCTCCTCCCTCTTCTCTTCTCCATGTAACCCTGTGAACCTCTCTGAGTGACCCTCACTGTAGAGAAACTTATCATTTTTAATGTAGATGTTTTATCAATGGTGCTGTATAGAAGGAGAAGTTTTGAAACTACTGTAAAAATAAGACCGATAATCGGAAGCAGGAGACTTAAGTCCAAACCCTGACTCCAGGGAACTCCTGACTCCAAGGAACATTCATTGACAGGAGCTCATCAAATGCCTCCATACCGACACTGAAACCAAGCACCACACAAGGGCCAATAAGTTCCAGGGCAAGACATACCAAGCAAATTCTCCAGCAACAAAGGAACACAGTCCTGAGCTTCAAGATACAGGCTGCCCAAAGTCACCCCAAAACTATAGACATCTCATAACTCATTACTGGACATTTCATTGCACTCCAGAGAGAAGAAATACAGCTCCACCCACCAGAACACCGACACAAGCTTCCCTAACGAGGAAACCTTGACAAGCCACCTGTACAAACCCACACACAGTGAGGAAACGCCATAATAAAGAGAACTCCACAAACTGCCAGAATACAGAAAGGACACCCCAAACTCAGCAATTTAAACAAGATGAAGAGACAGAGGAATACTCAGCAGATAAAGGAACAGGATAAATGCCCACCAAACCAAACAAAAGAGGAAGAGATAGGGAATCTACCTGATAAAGAATTCCGAATAATGATAGTGAAATTGATCCAAAATCTTGAAACTAAAATGGAATCACAGATAAATAGCCTGGAGACAAGGATTGAGAAGATGCAAGAAAGGTTTAACAAGGACCTAGAAGAAATAAAAAAGAGTCAATATATAATGAATAATGCAATAAGTGAAATTAAAAACACTCTAGAGGCAACAAATAGTAGAATAACAGAGGCAGAAGACAGGATTAGTGAATTAGAAGATAGAATGGTAGAAATAAATGAATCAGAGAGGATAAAAGAAAAACGAATTAAAAGAAATGAGGACAATCTCAGAGACCTCCAGGACAATATTAAACGCTACAACATTCGAATCATAGGGGTTCCAGAAGAAGAAGACAAAAAGAAAGACCATGAGAAAATACTTGAGGAGATAATAGTGGAAAACTTCCCTAAAATGGGGAAGGAAATAATCACCCAAGTCCAAGAAACCCAGAGAGTCCCAAACAGGATAAACCCAAGGAGAAACACCCCAAGACACATATTAATCAAATTAACAAAGATCAAACACAAAGAACAAATATTAAAAGCAGCAAGGGAAAAACAACAAATAACACACAAGGGAATCCCCATAAGGATAACAGCTGATCTTTCAATAGAAACTCTTCAAGCCAGGAGGGAATGGCAAGACATACTTAAAATGATGAAAGAAAATAACCTACAGCCCAGATTATTGTACCCAGCAAGGATCTCATTCAAGTATGAAGGAGAAATCAAAAGCTTTTCAGACAAGCAAAAGCTGAGAGAATTCTGCACCACCAAACCAGCTCTCCAACAAATACTAAAGGATATTCTCTAGACAGGAAACACAAAAACGGTGTATAAACTCGAACCCAAAACAATAAAGTAAATGGCAACGGGAACATACTTATCAGTAATTACCTTAAATGTGAATGGGTTGAATGCCCCAACCAAAAGACAAAGACTGGCTGAATGGATACAAAAACAAGACCCCTACATATGTTGTCTACAAGAGACCCACCTCAAAACAGGGGACACATACAGACTGAAAGTGAAGGGCTGGAAAAAGATTTTCCATGCAAATAGGGACCAAAAGAAAGCAGGAGTAGCAATACTCATATCAGATAAAATAGACTTTAAAACAAAGGCGGTGAAAAGAGACAAAGAAGGTCACTACATAATGATCAAAGGATCAATCCAAGAAGAAGATATAACAATTATAAACATATATGCACCCAACACGGGAGCACCACAGTACGTAAGACAAATGCTAACAAGTATGAAAGGAGAAATTAACAATAACACAATAATAGTGGGAGACTTTAATACCCCACTTACACCTATGGATAGATCAACTAAACAGAAAATTAACAAGGAAACACAAACTTTAAACGATACAATAGACCAGTTAGACCTAATTGATATCTATAGGTCATTTCATCCCAAAACAATGAATTTCACCTTTTTCTCAAGCGCACATGGAACCTTCTCCAGGATAGATCACATCCTGGGCCATAAAGCTAGCCTTGGTAAATTCAAAAAAATAGAAATCATTCCAAGCATTTTTTCTGACCACAATGCAGTAAGATTAGATCTCAATTACAGGAGAAAAACTATTAAAAATTCCAACATATGGAGGCTGAACAACACGCTGCTGAATAACCAACAAATCACAGAAGAAATCAAAAAAGAAATCAAAATTTGCATAGAAACGAATGAAAATGAAAACACAACAGCCCTAAACCTGTGGGACACGGTAAAAGCAGTCCTAAGGGGAAAGTTCATAGCAATACAGGCACACCTCAAGAAACAAGAAAAAAGTCAAATAAATAACCTAACTCTACACCTAAAGCAACTAGAAAAGGAAGAAATGAAGAACCCCAGGGTTAGTAGAAGGAAAGAAATCTTAAAAATTAGAGCAGAAATAAATGCAAAAGAAACAAAAGAGACCATAGCAAAAATCAACAAAACCAAAAGCTGGTTCTTTGAAAGGATAAATAAAATTGACAAACCATTAGCCAGACTCATCAAGAAACAAAGGGAGAAAAATCAAATCAACAAAATTAGAAACGAAAATGGAGAGATCACAACAGACAACATAGAAATACAAAGGATCATAAGAGACTACTATCAACAATTATATGCCAATAAAATGGACAACGTGGAAGAAATGGACAAATTCTTAGAAAAGTACAACTTTCCAAAACTGGATCAGGAAGAAATAGAAAATCTTAACAGACCCATCACAAGCACGGAAATTGAAACTGTAATCAAAAATCTTCCAGCAAACAAAAGCCCAGGTCCAGACGGCTTCACAGCTGAATTCTACCAAAAATTTAGAGAAGAGCTAACACCTATCCTGCTCAAACTCTTCCAGAAAATTGCAGAGGAAGGTAAACTTCCAAACTCATTCTATGAGGCCACCATCACCCTAATACCAAAACCTGACAAAGATCCCACAAAAAAAGAAAACTACAGGCCAATATCACTGATGAACATAGATGCAAAAATCCTTAACAAAATTCTAGCAATCAGAATCCAACAACACATTAAAAAGATCATACACCATGATCAAGTGGGCTTTATCCCAGGGATGCAAGGATTCTTCAATATCCGCAAATCAATCAATGTAATACACCACATTAACAAATTGAAAAATAAAAACCATATGATTATCTCAATAGATGCAGAGAAAGCCTTTGACAAAATTCAACATCCATTTATGATAAAAACTCTCCAGAAAGCAGGAATAGAAGGAACATACCTCAACATAATAAAAGCTATATATGACAAACCCACTGCAAACATTATCCTCAATGGTGAAAAATTGAAAGCATTTCCTCTAAAGTCAGGAACAAGACAAGGGTGCCCACTTTCACCATTACTATTCAACATAGTTTTGGAAGTTTTGGCCACAGCAATCAGAGCAGAAAAAGAAATAAAAGGAATCCAAATTGGAAAAGAAGAAGTAAAACTCTCACTATTTGCAGATGACATGATCCTCTACATAGAAAACCCTAAAGAGTCCACCAGAAAATTACTAGAAATAATCAATGACTACAGTAAAGTTGCAGGATATAAAATCAACACACAGAAATCCCTTGCATTCCTATACACTAATAATGAGAAAACAGAAAGAGAAATTAAGGAAACAATTCCATTCACCATTGCAACGGAAAGAATAAAATACTTAGGAATATATCTACCTAAAGAAACTAAAGACCTATATATAGAAAACTATAAAACACTGGTGAAAGAAATCAAAGAGGACACTAATAGATGGAGAAATATACCATGTTCATGGATTGGAAGAATCAATATAGTGAAAATGAGTATACTACCCAAAGCAATTTATAGATTCAACGCAATCCCTATCAAGCTACCAACAGTATTCTTCACAGAGCTAGAACAAATAATTTCACAATTTGTATGGAAATACAAAAAACCTCGAATAGCCAAAGCGATCTTGAGAAAGAAGAATGGAACTGGAGGAATCAACTTACCTGACTTCAGGCTCTACTACAAAGCCACAGTTATCAAGACAGTATGGTACTGGCACAAAGACAGAAATATTGATCAATGGAATAAAATAGAAAGCCCAGAGATAAATCCACGCACATATGGACACCTTATCTTCGACAAAGGAGGCAAGAATATACAATGGATTAAAGACAATCTCTTTAACAAGTGGTGCTGGGAAATCTGGTCAACCACTTGTAAAAGAATGAAACTGGACCACTTTCTAACACCATACACAAAAATAAACTCAAAATGGATTAAAGATCTAAACGTAAGACCAGAAACTATAAAACTCCTAGAGGAGAACATAGGCAAAACACTCTCCGACATACATCACAGCAGGATCCTCTATGACCCACCTCCCAGAATATTAGAAATAAAAGCAAAAATAAACAAATGGGACCTAATTAACCTTAAAAGCTTCTGCACATCAAAGGAAACTATTAGCAAGGTGAAAAGACAGCCTTCAGAATGGGAGAAAATAATAGCAAATGAAGCAACCGACAAACAACTAATCTCAAAAATATACAAGCAACTCCTACAGCTCAACTCCAGAAAAATAAATGACCCAATCAAAAAATGGGCCAAAGAACTAAATAGACATTTCTCCAAAAAAGACATACAGATGGCTAACAAACACATGAAAAGATGCTCAACATCACTCATTATCAGAGAAATGCAAATCAAAACCACTATGAGGTACCATTTCACACCAGTCAGAATGGCTGCGATCCAAAAGTCTACAAATAATAAATGCTGGAGAGGGTGTGGAGAAAAGGGAACCCTCTTACACTGTTGGTGGGAATGCAAACTAGTACAGCCACTATGGAGAACAGTGTGGAGATTCCTTAAAAAACTGGAAATAGAACTGCCTTATGATCCAGCAACCCCACTGCTGGGCATACACACTGAGGAAACCAGAAGGGAAAGAGACACGTGTACCCCAATGTTCATCGCAGCACTGTTTATAATAGCCAAGACGTGGAAGCAACCTAGATGTCCATCAGCAGATGAATGGATAAGAAAGCTGTGGTACATATACACAATGGAGTATTACTCAGCCATTAAAAAGAATACATTTGAATCAGTTCTAATGAGGTGGATGAAACTGGAGCCTATTATACAGAGTGAAGTAAGCCAGAAGGAAAAACATAAATACAGTATACTAACGCATATATATGGAATTTAGAAAGATGGTAACAATAACCCGGTGTACGAGACAGCAAAAGAGACACTGATGTATAGAACAGTCTTATGGACTCTGTGGGAGAGGGAGAGGGTGGGAAGATGTGGGAGAATGGCAATGAAACATGTAAAATATCATGTAGGAAACGAGTTGCCAGTCCAGTTTCGATGCATGATGCTGGATGCTTGGGGCTGGTGCACTGGGACGACCCAGAGGGATGGTATGGGGAGGGAGGAGGGAGGAGGGTTCGGGATGGGGAACACATGTATACCTGTGGCGGATTCATTTTGATATTTGGCAAAACTAATACAATTATGTAAAGTTTAAAAATAAAATAAAATTGGAAAAAAAAAAAAAAAAAAAAAAAAAAGAAAGAAAATCCAGCCTTCTCAAAAAAAAAAAAAAAAAACAGATACAATACACTCTTCAACCCTAATCACAGCAAGATCCTCTTGACCCCACCTTTAGAGTAATGGAAATAAAACTGAAAGAAACAAGTGTGACCTAATTAAACTTAAAAGCTTTTTCACAGCAAAGGAACCAATAAGTAGGATGAAAAGCAACCTTCTGAATGGGAGAAAATAACTGCAAAAGAAACAACTGATAAAGGATTTATCATGAAAATATATAAACACCTCATACAGCTCAATATCAGGAAAACAAACAATCAAAAATGACCTGAAGACCTAAATAGACATTTCTCCAAAGAGGACATACAAATGGCCAATAAACACTTGAAAAGATGCTCAACATCACTCATTATGAGAGAAATGCAAATCAAAACGACAATGATATATCAACTCACACCAGTCAGAATGGCCATCATCAAAAAATTTACAAACAATAAATGCTGGAGATGATGTGGAGAAAAGGGAACTCTCTTGCACTTTTGGTGGGAATGTAAACTGATATGGCTACTATGGGTAAAAGTATGGATACTCCTTTAAAAATAGCAATAAAACTACCATCTGACCCAGCAATCCCACCACTGGGAATATACTCTGAGAAAACCATAATTGAAAAACACATGTATACACCCTAATGTTCATTGCTGCACTATTTATAGTAGCTAGAATATGGAACTAACCTACATGTTCATCAATAGATGATGGGATAACCAAGATGTGGCACATATACAGAATGGAAAATTACTTGGGCATAGAGAGGAATGAATTTGAGTCAGGTGTAGAGAAGTGGACAAATGTAGACTCTGTAATACAGACTGAAGTAAATCAGAAAGGGAAACAAATATCATATATATTAATGCATATATATGGAATCCAGAAAAATAGAACTGATGAACCTATTTGCATGGAAGAAGTAGAAACACAGATATAGGGAATGCCCTTGCAGACACAGTGGAGGAAGGAGAGGTTGAGATGAATTGAGAATGTAGCATTTACATATATACACTATCATGTGGCAAAGATAGCTAGTGGGTAGCTGCTATATAACACAGGGAGTCCAACCTGGCACTGCAACAACCTAGAGAGGTGGGATGAGGGAAGGGGAGGGAGGCTCAAGATGGTGGGGATATATATATATATAATGATCATACAATAATATAATATATATATATTATATATATAATTATGACTGATTTGCATTTTTGTACAGCAGAAATAAACACAACATTGCAAAGCAATTTTCCTCCAATTAAAAATAAATGAAGACAAAATAAGGAATACTAACTTTGAAAAACAAAGGAAGGATTTTTGATGCTGAACTCCCATCATGGCCTAGAGGATAGATGTCCACTTGTAAGTACAGGGGATGCAGGGTTGATACCTAGTCCAGGAATATTTCAAATGCTGAGGAGCAACAGGCCCATATGCCACAACTACTGAGCTCACTCTCTAGAGCCCATGAGCTGCAGTTACTAAGCTCACATGCCACAACCACTGAAGCCCACATGCCTAAAGCCTGTGATCCATAAGTAGAGAAGTCACCACAATTTGAAACCCATGTGCCACAAAGAAGAGTAGCCCCCACTTGCCCCAACTAGAGGAAGCCCACCCACTGGAACAAAGACCCAGTGCAACCATAAGTAAATCAATATATAAAATTAAAAAAAAAAAAAAAAAAACAAGGAATGTCAGAGGTGAACCATTGGACCAAATAGATCAATCATTCCATCCAATAGCACCAAAATACGTACTATTCTCAAAGCGTTCATTGCTCAGTCATATCTAACTCTTTGTGACCCCATGGACTGTAGCCCTTCAGGCTCCTCTGTCCATGGAATTCTCCAGGTATGAATACCAGAGTGGGTAGCCATTCTGTTCTCCAGGGCATCTTCCTGACCCAAGGATTGAATGCACATCTCCTGTGTCTCCTGAATTTCAGGTGGATTCTTTACCTTCTGAGCCACCAGGGAAGCAGTATAATCTTCTCAAGTACATGCCAAACATTCTCTGTTGCTGCTGCTGCTGCTGCTAAGTTGCTTCAGTTGTGTCCGACTCTGTGTGACCCCACAGACAGCAGCCCACCAGGCTCCCCCATCCCTGGGATTCTCCAGGCAAGAACACTGGAATGGGTTGCCATTTCCTTCTCCAATGCATGAAAGTGAAAAGTGAAAGTGAAGTCGCTCAGTCGTGTCCGACTCTTAGTGACCTCATGGACTGCAACCTACCAAGCTCCTCTGTCCATGGGATTTTCCAGGGAAGAGTACTGGAGTGGGTTGCCATTGCCTTCTCCAAGAATATATAATATAATAGGTCACAAATAAATCTTGGGATATACAAAAAGATTGAAATCATACCAAATATCATTTCAACCATAATAATATCAAACTAGAAATCAATAACAAGAGAAAAGCTAGAAAATTCACACATATATGTAAATTAAATAACCCCCTAAACAACCAGTGAGTAAAAGAAAATAAAATGGAAATAAAAATAACCTTAAAAACAAATGACGATGGAAACAAAACATACCAAAATATATGGGATGCAGCAAAAGCAAGTATAAGATGAAGGTTTACAGCATAAAAAAACCTACATTAAGAAAAAAATGGCTCAAATAAACTAACCACTCAAGGAACTGCAAAAAAGAAGGAACACCAAACTTAACATAAAAGAATGAAATAACAAATATGAGAGCAGAAATAAACTGAGATGAAAAAAAAACAATACAAAAGACAGCAAAGAGCTGGTTTTTTAAAGATAAAATTATAAAACTTTAGCTACACTATGGAAAAAAAAAACACAAATATATAAATACATGTAAATAAATAAATTTCAAAACGGAAGAGGTGATATTACATGTTACCTCAGAAATACAAAGATCATAAAAGACAATTAGCAAGAATTATACAACAGAAAATGGATGGACTAGAAGAAATGGTTAAGTTCCTAAAAGCACAAATTACCAAGATTAGAGAAATATAAGATGTGAACAGAGAAATGAGTAGGAAGGTTAAATCAGTAATCAAAAGACCTGTTTGTTGTTTTAGTCACTAAATTGTGTCCGAGTCTTTGCAACACCATGGACTGTAGACCACCAGGCTATTCTATCCATGAGATTTCCCAGACAAAAATACAGGCGTGGGATTCCATTTCCTTCTCCAGGGGATCTTCCCCATACTTGAGTCTTTGTTCTGCCCTCAGCTCCTCAGGTCAGGGCTGAAAGGTCATTAATGGACTGTTAGGGGCCTGGGGGGCAGCAGGCTCTGTGGGAGTTCAGGGAGCTGAGGCTAACTGAGGGCAAGGAAAGGAGCACACAGAAGGCTGCCCTCCTCCCCCACCCCACTCCCCATCCCTGTTCTCTAGCTCTTCCCTGTCAGTGCACCCCCAGTCAGGGTAGAGGGCAGAGGGCAGAGGGAATGAACATCCTGAACCTAGGGAAACTTTATTATTCATGAGCACACTGTGCAGGCTGTCATTGGACTGGTTGGAAAGCTGCTGTCCTCTCCCTAGAGGGGCTGGGGGTCCTAGCTAAGCTGTGCTCCCTCTACATGCTCCAGGTGCTGACACGATGAGTGACATGAGTTCTGTAAGCCTGGAGATGGGTCTTGGCAGCTGGGTGACTTCAGCTGCCACACTGTGCTCCAGGATGAGCAACCACAGCAGAGACGATGGTGACACTTGCAGTAAGCACAGTTACAGTGAGTTGGGTGCCAGCAGCTCATCTTTTGAGGAACTGGACCTGGAGGGCGAGAGACCCCTAGGGGATCCAAAGCTCAGCCCTGAGACTAAGCCCCTAGGGGCTGCCAAGTGGTCCTGGGAGCCCACTACCCCAGAGAAGGGTGAAGAGTAACCACAGCCTGCACCTTCCTGTGGCCCAGCTGCTAAGGATCTGAGCAACTCTGCAGTCGTCCTCTTCCACCACTTCCTGGGTTCAAGCAGGGGCCAGGGCTCTCATGCAGCCCTGACTTCTCCTGCCCTGGGCCTCTGGCTAAGCCTTCTCCTCACTGTCCTCTTGGCCCCAAGAGCCAGAGGAGCCTCTGGGGCTGCCATTCCTGTTACATCTGTTTTTCAGATTCAGGTTGGCACTTCCAGGACCCAGAATAAAAACAAATTATTTCCTCAGTTTCAAAAAATAGACTTGTTGCTTTAGTCACTAAATTGTGTCTGATTCTTTCTGATCACAAGGACTGTAGACCTCCAGGCTATTCTATCCATGAGATTTCCCAGTGGAAAATATGAGAGTGGGCTGCCATTTCCTTCACCAGGGGTCTTCCCCACCCAGGGATCAAACTCGCATCTCCAGCCTTAAATGCAGATTCTTTACAACTGAACCACTAGGGAAGCAATAGCAACAGATTAAATCAGTTATTAAAAGGCTACCAACAATGAAGAGCCAACAAGACAGTTTACCTACTGGATTCTACCAGACAATTAAAAAGAATGAATGCTAGTCTTTCTCAAACTCTTCCAAAAAATTGAACAGAGAATTCTATGAAACTCATTTTAGGAGTCCAGCATCATCCTGATACAAAACCCAGATAAAAATACTACAAGAAAAGAAAGCTACAGAACAATATCTTAATGAATACAGATTAAAACCTCTCTGCAGAATACTGGAAAAAATGAATTCAAAAGCATATACAAAGGGTCATACATTATGATCATATGAGATTCACCTTTGAATGTAAGGATGATTCAGTGCATGCATAACAATAAGTATTGTACATCACATTCAAAAATGAAAACTTACCTCAATAGATGCAAAGAAAGTACCTATAAAAATACATTCTATCATGATAAAAGTGCACAATATAAAGCTTATAGAAGTAATTTCGTGACCCTAGGGACTATAACCCGCCAGGCTCCTCTCTCCATGGGATTCTCCAAGCAAGAATACTGGAATGGGTTGCCATGCCCTCCTCCAGGGGACCTTCCTGAACCCAGGGACTGAACCTACATCTCCTGTGTCACCTGCATCGGCATGCAAGTTCTATACCACTAGCACCCCCTAGGAGGCCCATAATAAAGACACATATGACAAACCCATAGCTAACATACTCAATTTTGGAAGGGTAAAATTTTTTTCTTCTAAGGTGAGAAACAAGAGTGTGTATTGTCACCACTCATATTCAAGTCTTATTCAGAGCAATTAGGTAAAGTTTAGCAAGGACCTAGAAGAAATAAAAAAGAGTCAATCAATAATGAATAATGCAATAAATGAGATAAAAAACACTCTAGACAGAACCAACAGTAGAATAAATGAGGCAGAAAATAGGATAAGTGAGGTAGAAGATAGAATGGTGGAAATAATGAAGCAGAGAGGAAAAAGAATTAAAAGAAATGAGGACAACCTCAGAGACCTCTGAGACAATGTTAAATGCCCCAACATTCGAATCGTATGAGTCCCAGAAGAAGACAAAAAGAAAGGCCATGAGAAAATACTTGAGGACATAATAGTTGAAGACTTCCCTAAAATTTAGGGGAAGGAAATAGCCACCCAAGTCCAAGAAACCCAGAGAGTCCCACACAGGATAAACCCAAGGTGAAACACCCCAAGACACATATCAATCAAATTAACAAAGATCAAACACAAAGAACAAATATTAAAAGCAGCAAGGCAAAAACAACAAATAACACACAAGGGGATTCCCATAAGGATAACAGCTGATCTTTCAATAGAAACTCTTCAAGCCAGGATGGAATGGCAAAACATACTTAAAGTGATGAAAGAAAAAAACCTACAACCCATATTACTGTACCCAGCAAGGATTTCATTCAAATATGAAGGAGAAATCAAAAGCTTTACAGACAAGCAAAAGCTGAGAGAATTCAGCACCACCAAACCAGCTCTTCAACAAATGCTAAAGGATCTTCTCTACACAGGAAACACAGAAAAGGTTTATAAACTTGAACCCAAAACAACAAAGTAAATGGCAATGGGATCATACTTATCAGTAATTACCTTAAATGTAAATGGGTTGAATACCCCAACCAAAAGACAAAGACTAGCTGAATGGATACAAAAACAAGACCCCTATATATGCTGTCTACAAGAGTCCCACCTCAAACCTAGGGACACATACAGACTGAAAGTGAAGGGCTGGAATTTTATTGGCATATAATTGCTCATAGTGGTCTTTTATGATCTTTTGTATTTCTAAATTATCTGTTGTAACTTATTTTTCACTTCTAGTTTTATTGATTTGAGGCTTCTCCCATTCTTTCTTGATGAATCTGGGTAATGGTTTGTTAACATCAGTATCTTATAGTTTTCTCTGCAGAAGTCATCTCCTTATGTCCTTATGTAGATTTATTACTTAGTATGTTATTTTGTTTGTTGTTTCAGTAGTAAATGGGATTGTTTTTTAACTTTTCCTTCTGATCATTTGTTGCTATAGGAATAGGAATTGTGTATAGGACTGCAAAAGATTTCTGTGTATTGATTTTGTATCCTGAAACTTTACTAAATTCATTGATTGGATCTAGAAGTTTTCTGGTGTCATCTATAGATTTTCTATGTGTAGCAACATGTCATTTGCAAAGAGTAACAGTGTTACTTCTTCAATTTGGATTAGTTTTACTTCTTTTTCTTTTCCAATTACGATGGTTAGGACTTACACAATTATGTTGAGTAATAGAGGCAAAAGTCAATACCCTTGTATTATTCTTGATCTTGTAGGAAATGCTTCCAGGTTTTCACCATTGAGAATGATGTTTGTTTTCGGTTTGTCATATTTGGGCTTTTTTATGTTGAGATAGGTTCATTCTACTCCTACTTTATGGAGAGTTTTTATCATACATGGGTGTTGAATTTTGACAAAAGCTTTTTCTGCATCTGTTAAATGATCATATGGTTTTTAGTCTTCAATTTGTTAACATGTTGTATCATAATGATTGATTTGAATGTATGGAGCAACCCTCACATCACTGGGATAAATCTCACTTGATAGTGATATATGATCCTTTTACTGTATTGTTGGATTCAGTTTGCCAGTATTTTGTAGAGGATTTTCGAGTCTATGTTCATCAGTGGTATTGACCTGTAATTTTCTTTCTTTGTGATATCTTTGGTTTTGGTTTCAGAGTGATGCTGTCCTCATAGAATGAGCTTGAGAGTATTCCTTACTTGGCAAATTTTTGAGAGTTTGAGAAATATAAGCATTAGCTCTTCTTTAAATGTTCAGTAGAATTCTCATGTGAAGCCATCTGGTCATGGACTTTTGTTACCTGGAAGATTCTTAATCACAGCTTCAATTTCATTACTTGTGATTAGTCTGCTCATATTTTCTATTTATTCTTGTTTCAGTCTTGGGAGGTTGTACCTTTCTAAGAATTTCTTCTCGGTTGCCCACTTTATTGTCATATAGTTGCTTGTAGTAGTCTTTTACCCATTGTATTTCTGTGGTGTCTATTGTAGCTTCTCTTTTTTCATTATTAGTATTATGATATGAACTCTCTCCCTTTTTTTCCTTAGGACTGTCTAAAGGTTTATCAATTTTGCTTATCCTCTAAAAGAACCAGCTTTTAATTTCATTGATAATTTATATGTTTTCATTTCTATTTCATTTATTTATTCTCTGATCTTTATGATTTCTTTCCTTCTACTAAGTTTGAGGTTTCATTGCTGTCCATCTTTCTTTAATTGCTCTATGTGTAAAGTTAGGTTGTTTATTTGAGGTTTTCCTTGTTTCTTGAGGTAGGATTGTATTGCTGGAAACTTCCCTCTTAGACCTGCTTTTACTGGATCCCATAGATTTGGGATCATTGAGTTTTCATTGTCATTTGTTTCAAAGTATTTTTATAATTTCCTCTTTGATTTTTTCAGTGATATCTTCATTATTTAGTTGCATATTTACTAGCTTTCATGTGTTCTATATTTTACAGTTTTTTTTTTCTTTAATTGATTTTTAAACTCATAGTCTTGTGCTCGGAAAAGATGCTTGGTACCATTTCAATTTTTTTTTTTTCAATGTACTAAGGCCTGATTTGTGTCACAGCATGTGATCTATCATGGAGAATGTACTGTGTGCACAGGAAAAGGATGAATTCTGTTGCTTTTGGATGGAATGTCTTATAGATATCAATTGTCTATTTGGTCTATTTTGTCATTTAAGGTTTGTGTTTCCTTATTTTCTTTCTAGATGATCTATCCATTGGTGTAAGTGGGGTGTTAAAGTCTCCCACTATTATTGTGTTACTGTCAATTTCCCCTTTTATGGCTGTTAGCATTTTCCTTATGTTGGATGTATAAATATTCGTAATTGGTATGTCTTCTTCTTGACTTGATTCCTTGATCATTATGTAGTGTCCTTCCTTCTGTCTTGTAACAGTTTTTTATTTTAATGTATGTTTTCTCTAATATGAGTACTGCTATTCCAGCTTTCTTTCGACTTTCATTTTCATGGAGTATCTATTTCCATCCTCTCACTTACAGTCTGTATGTGTCCCTGGATCTGAAGCATGTCTCCTGTCAGCAGCATATATATGTGGGGGTTGTTGTTGTATCCATTCAGTTAGTCTGCATTTTTTGGTTGCAGCATTTAATCCATTTACATTTAATGTAATTATAAATATGTATGTTAACATTACCCTTTTCTTAATCATTTTTGTAGGTCGTTTTCTTCTCTTGTGTGTCCTGCCTAGAGAAATCACTTTACCTTTTGTTGTAAAGTTGATTTCATAGTGCTGAATTATTTTGGTTGTCTGTAAAGCTTTTGATTTCCTTGTTGAATCTGAATGAGATCCTTGTTAGGTAGAGTAATTTTGGTTATAGGATTTTTCTTTTCATCACTTTAAATATATCCTGCCACCCCATTCAGTCATGAAGACTTCTGCTGAAAAAATCAGCTAATAACCTTAATGGGATTTTCTTGTATATTATTTGTTGCTTTCCCCTTGCTGCTTTTAATATTTTTTTCTTTGTATTAAATTTTTATTAGTTTGATCAATATCTGTCTCAACATGTTTCTCCTTGGGTTTCTCCTGTCTGGGCTAGCTATGCTTCCTGTACTTGGGTGACGATTTCCTTTCTCATGTTAGAGAAGTTTTCAACTATAATTTTTTTCAGATATTTTATCAGATTATTTCTCTTCTTCTAGGACCCCTGTAATTTGAATATCAGTGTGTTTATTGTTCTCAAAGAAGTCTCTGACACTATCTTCATTTCTTTTCATTTTTTTCCCTTTATTCTGATCCATGGCAGTTATTTCCACCATTCTACCTTTTAGCTCATATATCCATTTCTCTGCCTCAGTTATTATGCTATTGATCCCTTCTAGTGTATTTTCATTTCAATTATTGTGTTTTATCTGTGAGTTTAGTATGACTTCATGCAACCTGTCTATTGATGGGTGGGTTCCTCTCTTGCTGGTTGTTTGGCATGAAATGTTCAGCACTACGTAATCTGCAGGCATTTTGGTGGAGCCAGGTCTTTGTATCAAGATAGATACTTTCAGGAAAGTACACAGCAATTAATTTTCCCTGGGCCTGGAAAATCTCTGTGGTCCAGAATCCTGGACTCAGTGCTCCCTGTCCAGAGGCCCAGGCCTGATCCCTGGCTAGAAAACCCAAAGCCCACAACCCAAAAAAGCATGGCTAAAGAAAAAAGGAAAAACAAAAACCAAAAAACAACAAACTGACAAAACCCAAAACAAATGTACATGAACAGAATCAAACAGAAACAAAAGAAGAAGCAGACAGAAAAGAGAAACAAAAAGAACAAAAGAGCTTAAAAATGAAAACAATAAGGACTAAACTAAGGGAAAGAGCAAAAGAAAGCAAACATAAACACATAAAATGGTCAAAAAAGAACAAAAGCAAAAAAAAAAAGCAAACTAGAAAATATATATGTATATATATTTTAAAGTAATAAAAACAACATTAACATTTGAACAAAATGAAACAAACAAAAAAGTGTAGTAGTAATAAGGATATTTTCCTGGAGCCTTCTTTTCAGTGTCCTTGCTCCCACAGTGAGCCATGGTCAACCTCCACCTCCCCAGGAGGTACTCTAATACCTCTTGACAGGACTCTGGACCTCGTGTGGGCACTGTGGGGCCAGCTCAAACTCTGACATGGCCCAATTCCCATGTATACTTACCTCCAAAGCTGACTGTTGCTAAAGCTAGACCTTGGTTGTGGGAACACTTGTTGTCTATTCAGATGTTCAACAGATGCAGGCATTACCAAGCTGATCACAAGAATTTAATCCATAACTTGTACAGCTGCCTGGGGAGATTTCCATTCCTTTTCCTTAGTTGCACCACCCGTGAGGCTCAGCTTGGTTTTTGTCCCACCTCTGTATGTGTGTCACCCTTAGGCATCTATTCCTTGCCAAAGAGAGAGGAAGTGAAAACATTGGCTAGTTGGGTACACGTACTTATTCAGGATGGGGAGGGGTATGGTGGCCACAACTGCAGGGATGAGATGAGTGCTTGCAGTGGTGGAAACTGTTAGGCAGTTGCAATACACTGGGGCATACTTGCCCTGTTGGCAGTCCTTCCCAGTGCCTGAGGAGGCAGGGGTTGGCATGTGGGGGCAGTGGCAGCCCTGCCCCTCGCATACCACTCAACAGTAGCACCTCATTATTTAGGCAGACCATGCTTCTTCTAGTGGCATTCCAGGCCATGGGGGCCCACACTCCCATCCCCTAAGTTGTATCAACACAGCCAACAGCGTTCCTCTCGCTGGGTCTGCTCTCTTAGTCCCACACTTTAGCACTCAGTCCCCACCAACCCTGGCAGATTCCTGTCTCAGACAGGGATACCCAGGGCTGATTCCCAAGGAGGATGTGTGATGGGCAGTGCTCAGGACACTGGAGCTGACATGGGCAGAGGAGGCCTTGGCTTCAGGAGTGGGCAAATTGCCCTTACCCGTGCACACAGATGTCAAAGTCAGAGGGTGGGGAAGAGGATTACAACTATGGGTCTGCTGCTTGTGCACCATTCATCAATGATGCCTTGCTTCTATAGTGTCCCAGGCTTTTTCTGCAAACCTTCCCAGTTTTGGAGCTTCTTACTCCTTTTCCTTCAGGCTGTTTTTTCACAGTCTTTTCACAGTCCCCTCTTTGGGTCTCACTCCAAACCCCACTTTCCAGCACCCAGCATCCTCTTTGCAACAGGAG
The DNA here is from genome assembly GCF_032452875.1 of Bos javanicus. Lineage (NCBI taxonomy): Eukaryota > Metazoa > Chordata > Mammalia > Artiodactyla > Bovidae > Bos > Bos javanicus. The sequence continues at coordinate 96,060,422 of NC_083897.1, forward strand.
ACACACGATTCAGGCTTGGGTGAGTAGGGCAGCAGCATGGAGCATGTGCACAGTTCTTACTTTGCCGTGCCTTACATTGACCATCTGCTATAATCGCCTTTGATCCCCCAAAGGCCGCTTTCTGTCCCAGATGACTAGCCTGTGAGGGATTTTTCTGAGTGTGGGAACCTCTTCTTAACTTTAGATTCCTTCAAGGATTGCTGGTCTCTTTTTTGATTCCTCTTTTCTCTTCTTTCTTTCATCCTACCCAGTTGCGAGGGGAATTTTCTTGTCCTTTTAGGTATCTGAAATTTTCTGCTAATGTTTAGCAGATATTCGGTGAGAATTGTTCTATTTGTAAATGTATTCTTGATACACTTGTGAGAACAGAAGATTCTGTGTCCTATTCAGTCATCTTGACTCCTCCTCCTTTTATTAGTTATTTTAAAACAATTCCAAACTCTCGAATTAGCTTTAATAAAAACAACCATTTTTTTGCATTCATGTTTCATCAGTATATGTTCTGGTGTTTTATGTTTATTTTTCAATTTCCCAACTTTATCAAGATAAAACTGACAAGTAAAATTTGTATAAATTTAAGATTTGCAACTTGTTTCAGTGTACATGTATATTAGGAAATGAGTATACCACAATCAAGCTAATAAACACATTCACCAACTCATATAGTTACCTTTTTTTGTGGTAAGAACATTTAACATTCAAGGTTTACTTTTTAAACAAATACTGGCTATATAATACAATTAACTATAGTCACCATGCAATATAGAATATCTTCAGAAATAATTCATCCTGTGTGACTAAAAATTTGTACTCATTGACCAATATCACTGCAGTTCCCCCACCTACCAGCCTCCTGGTTACCACTATTCTACTCTGAGATTCTATAAGTTGGATATTGTGGCTTCCACGTTTGAGATCTCATGAAGTATTTGACTCTATGTTCCTGCTTATCATCTGTACCTGTCTTGAATCATCTGATATTTCTATTTTTGACTTTTTTTTAGAAACTCCTAGAGTCTTCCCTGTAGCTCAAAAGGTTAAGAATCTGCCTGCAATGCAGGAGACCCGGGTTTGATCCCTAGGTCAGGAAGATCCTCTGGAGAAGGGAATTGCAGTCCACTCCAGTATTCTTGCTTGGAGAATCTCATGGAAAGAGGAGCCTGGCAGGCTACAGTACATGGGATCGCAAGGAGTCAGACACAACTGAGTGACTAACACTGCTACTACCATACTGTTTTCCATAAGGGTTATATAAATTTACATTACCACAAACTGTACAAGGGTCCCCCTTTCTCCACATCTTCACGAAGACTTGTTATTTTTTCTGTTTTTGATAATAGCTATTCTAACAGGTGTGAGGTGAAATCTCATTGTGGTTTTGATTTCCACTTCTCTGAATATTAGTGATATTGAGGATTTCTTTATGTACCTGTTGGAAATTTTCATTGGAAAAAATGTCTATTCAGTTCCTTAGCCTATTTTTATTTATTTTTATTTTTTTTTGAGTTTTAGTCAATCCATTTTTAATTTTTTTTATTTTATTTTTTTTTTTAATAAGAAAAAAAACTTTATTTGAAGTGTTCACAAGAATTTTAACATAGTAAACCTCAACTCAAACATTGACACACAAACAATAAAAATTAGAGAGTATCATCATACATCATTTTGGAAAAACAAGATGGTCCCAGTTCTTGTCACAAAACATTGCATAGTGACATTTTTCCTGTCAAATGACTAACTGGATGAAAATACCACATTTCTTTTGTGTCCTTAAGAATATGTAGGTCATTTATCGATTATTGAGTTTTGAGAAGATTCATCTACAATATATTCCTCTGAAAGCTCATAACCTGACCAATTTTGCCATCATTAACAGAGTCTAAGAGTGCTGCTACCTGCCTCTTTCCATTTATCCTCTGATTCATCTAATAACTTGGAAACATCTTCCTCTATCAATTTCCTTTTATTTGCCACTATGAATGGAAAATGAAAAATTCTAAATTCTCAACTTGTATGAAATCTTGAAGCAAACCATAAAGATAGTCCTTCAAGTCTTATTTTATTCCTTCTTGAAAACGAAAGCAGTACTTTGGGCACTATGATAGGAAAACTGCAGGATAATATATTTTTTAAAGACAGTGCATCATCTTTTAGGGGATTTCATCATTTTCCATGTTTTGTATAACTTAATTCTTTTTACTTTTTTTTTTTAATTTTTTATTCCTTTATTTCTCATGTGTTCCCCATCCTGAACCCTCCTCCCTCCTCCCTCCCCATACCATCCCTCTGGGCCGTCCCAGTGCACCAGCCCCAAGCATCCAGCATCGTGCATTGAACCTGGACTGGCATCTCGTTTCATACATGACATTTCACATGTTTCAATGCCATTCTCCCAAATCTTCCCACCCTCTCCCTCTTCCACAGAGTCCATAAGCCTGTTCTATACATCAGTGTCTCTTTTGCTGTCTCGTATACAGGGTTATCGTTACCATTTTTCTAAATTCCATATATATGTGTTAGTATACTGTATTGGTGTTTTTCTTTCTGGCTTACTTCACTCTGTATAATAGGCTCCAGTTTCATCCACCTCATTAGAACTGATTCAAATGTATTCTTTTTAATGGCTGAGTAATACTCCATCGTGTATATGTACCACAGCTTTCTTATCCATTCATCTGCTGATGGACATCTAGGTTGCTTCCATGTCCTGGCTATTATAAACAGTGCTGCGATGAACATTGGGGTACACGTGTCTCTTTCCCTTCTGGTTTCCTCAGTGTGTATGCCCAGCAGTGGGATTGCTGGATCATAAGGCAGTTCTATTTCCATTTTTTAAAGGAATCTCCACACTGTTCTCCATAGTGGCTGTACTAGTTTGCATTCCCACCAACAGTGTAAGAGGGTTCCCTTTTCTCCACACCCTCTCCAGCATTTATTATTTGTAGACTTTTGGATCGCAGCCATTCTGACTGGTGTGAAATGGTATCTCATAGTGGTTTTGATTTGCATTTCTCTGATAAAGAGTGATGTTGAGCATCTTTTCATGTGTTTGTTAGCCATCTGTATGTCTTCTTTGGAGAAATGTCTATTTAGATCTTTGGCCCATTTATTGATTGGGTCATTTATTTTTCTGGAGTTGAGCTGTAGGAGTTGCTTGTATATTTTTGAGATTAGTTGTTTGTCGGTTGCTTCATTTGCTATTATTTTCTCCCATTCTGAAGGCTGTCTTTTCACCTTGCTAATAGTTTCCTTTGATGTGCAGAAGCTTTTAAGTTTAATTAGGTCCCATTTGTTTATTTTTGCTTTTATTTCCAATATTCTGGGAGGTGGGTCATAGAGGATCCTGCTGTGATGTATGATAGAGAGTGTTTTTCCTATGTTCTCCTCTAGGAGTTTTTTAGTTTCTGGTCTTACGTTGAGATCTTTAATCCATTTTGAGTTTATTTTTGTATATGGTGTTAGAAAGTGTTCTAGTTTCATTCTTTTACAAGTGGTTGACCAGATTTCCCAGCACCACTTGTTAAAGAGATTGTCTTTAATCCATTGTATATTCTTGCCTCCTTTGTCAAAGATAAGGTGTCCATATGTGCGTGGATTTACCTCTGGGCTTTCTATTTTGTTCCATTGATCTATATTTCTGTCTTTGTGCCAGTACCATACTGTCTTGATAACTGTGGCTTTGTAGTAGAGCCTGAAGTCAGGTAGGTTGATTTTTCCAGTTCCATTTTTCTTTCTCAAGATCGCTTTGGCTATTCGAGGTTTTTTGTATTTCCATACAAATTGTGAAATTATTTGTTCTAGCTCTGTGAAGAATACTGTTGGTAGCTTGATAGGGATTGCATTGAATCTATAAATTGCTTTGGGTAGTATACTCATTTTCACTTTATTGATTCTTCCAATCCATGAACATGGTATATTTCTCCATCTATTAGTGTCCTCTTTGATTTCTTTCACCAGTGTTTTATAGTTTTCTATATATAGGTCTTCAGTTTCTTTAGGTAGATATATTCCTAAGTATTTTATTCTTTTCGTTGCAATGGTGAATGGAATTGTTTCCTTAATTTCTCTTTCTGTTTTCTCATTATTAGTGTATAGGAATGCAAGGGATTTCTGTGTGTTGATTTTATATCCTGCAACTTTACTATAATCATTGATTAGTTCTAGTAATTTTCTGGTGGAGTCTTTAGGGTTTTCTATGTAGAGGATCATGTCATCTGCAAATAGTGAGAGTTTTACTTCTTCTTTTCCAATTTGGATTCCTTTTATTTCTTTTTCTGCTCTGATTGCTGTGGCCAAAACTTCCAAAACTATGTTGAATAGTAATGATGAAACTGGGCACCCTTGTCTTGTTCCTGACTTTAGAGGAAATGCTTTCAATTTGTCACCATTGAGGATAATGTTTGCTGTGGGTTTGTCATATACAGCTTTTATCATGTTGAGGTATGTTCCTTCTATTCCTGCTTTCTGGAGAGTTTTTATCATAAATGGGTGTTGAATTTTGTCAAAGGCTTTCTCTGCATCTATTGAGATAATCATATGATTTTTGTTTTTCAATTTGTTAATGTGGTGTATTATATTGATTGATTTGCGGATATTGAAGAATCCTTGCATCCCTGGGATAAAGCCCACTTGGTCATGGTGTACGATCTTTTTAATGTGTTGTTGGATTCTGATTGCTAGAATTTTGTTTAGGATTTTTGCATCTATATTCATCAGTGATATTGGCCTGTAGTTTTCTTTTTTTGTGGGATCTTTGTCAGGTTTTGGTATTAGGGTGATGGTGGCCTCATAGAATGAGTTTGGAAGTTTACCTTCCTCTGCAATTTTCTGGAAGAGTTTGAGCAGGATAGGTGTTAGCTCTTCTCTAAATTTTTGGTAGAATTCAGCTGTGAAGCCGTCTGGACCTGGGCTTTTGTTTGCTGGAAGATTTTTGATTACAGTTTCAATTTCCATGCTTGTGATGGATCTGTTAAGGTTTTCTATTTCTTCCTGGTCGAGTTTTGGAAAGTTGTACTTTTCTAAGAATTTGTCCATTTCTTCCTCGTTGTCCATTTTATTGGCATATAATTGTTGATAATAGTCTCTTATGATCCTTTGTATTTCTGTGTTGTCTGTTGTGATCTCTCCATTTTCGTTTCTAATTTTATTGATTTGATTTTTCTCCCTTTGTTTCTTGATAAGTCTGGCTAATGGTTTATCAGTTTTATTTATCCTTTCAAAGAACCAGCTTTTGGCTTTGTTGATTTTTGCTATGGTCTCTTTTGTTTCTTTTGCATTTATTTCTGCTCTAATTTGTAAGATTTCTTTCCTTCTACTAACCCTTGGGTTCTTCATTTCTTCCTTTTCTAGTTGCTTTAGGTGTAGAGTTAGGTTATTTATTTGACTTTTTTCTTGTTTCTTGAGGTGTGCCTGTACTGCTATGAACTTTCCCCTTAGGACTGCTTTTACCGTGTCCCACAGGTTTTGGGTTGTTGTGTTTTCATTTTCATTCGTTTCTATGCAAATTTTGATTTCTTTTTTGATTTCTTCTGTGATTTGTTGGTTATTCAGCAGGGTGCTGTTCATCCTCAATATGTTGGAATTTTTAATAGTTTTTCTCCTGTAATTGAGATTTAATCTTACTGCATTGTGGTTAGAAAAGATGCTTGGAATGGTTTCTATTTTTTTGAATTTACCAAGGCTAGCTTTATGGCCCAGGATGTGATCTATCCTGGAGAAGGTTCCATGTGCGCTTGAGAAAAAGGTGAAATTCATTGTTTTGGGATGAAATGTCCTATAGATATCAATTAGGTCTAACTGGTCTATTGTATCATTTAAAGTTTGTGTTTCCTTGTTAATTTTCTGTTTAGTTGATCTATCCATAGGTGTGAGTGGGGTATTAAAGTCTCCCACTATTATTGTGTTATTGTTAATTTCTCCTTTCATACTTGTTAGCATTTGTCTTACATACTGCGGTGCTCCCGTGTTGGGTGCATATATATTTATAATTGTTATATCTTCTTCTTGGATTGATCCTTTGATCATTATGTAGTGACCTTCTTTGTCTCTTTTCACAGCCTTTGTTTTAAAGTCTATTTTATCTGATATGAGTATTGCTACTCCTGCTTTCTTTTGGTCTCTATTTGCATGGAAAATCTTTTTCCAGCCCTTCACTTTCAGTCTGTATGTGTCCCCTGTTTTGAGGTGGGTCTCCTGCAGACAACATATGTAAGGGTCTTGTTTTTGTATCCATTCAGCCAGTCTTTGTCTTTTGGTTGGGGCATTCAACCCATTTACGTTTAAGGTAATTACTGATAAGTATGATCCCGTTGCCATTTACTTTATTGTTTGGGGTTCAAATTTATACACCATTTTTGTGTTTCCTGTCTAGAGAATATCCTTTAGTATTTGTTGGAGAGCTGGTTTGGTGGTGCAGAATTCTCTCAGCTTTTGCTTGTCTGAGAAGCTTTTGATTTCTCCTTCATACTTGAATGAAATCCTTGCTGGGTACAATAATCTGGGCTGTAGGTTATTTTCTTTCATCATTTTAAGTATGTCTTGCCATTCCCTCCTGGCTTGAAGAGTTTCTATTGAAAGATCAGCTGTTATCCTTATGGGAATTCCCTTGTGTGTTATTTGTTGTTTTTCCCTTGCTGCTTTTAATATTTGTTTTTTGTGTTTGATCTTTGTTAATTTGATTAATATGTGTCTTGAGGTGTTTCGCCTTGGGTTTATCCTGTTTGGGATTCTCTGGGTTTCTTGGACTTGGGTGATTATTTCCTTCCCCAGTTTAGCGAAGTTTTCAACTATTATCTCCTCAAGTATTTTCTCATGGTCTTTCTTTTTGTCTTCTTCTTCTGGAACCCCTATGATTCGAATGTTTTAGCATTTAATATTGTCCTGGAGGTCTCTGAGATTGTCCTCATTTCTTTTAATTCGTTTTTCTTTTATTCTCTCTGATTCATTTATTTCTACCATTCTATCTTCTAATTCACTAATCCTATCTTCTGCCTCTGTTATTCTACTATTTGTTGCCTCCAGAGTGTTTTTAATTTCATTTATTGCATTATTCATTATATATTGACTCTTTTTTATTTCTTCTAGGTCCTTGTTAAACCTTTCTTGCATCTTCTCAATCCTTGTCTCCAAGCTATTTATCTGTGATTCCATTTTAATTTCAAGATTTTGGATCAATTTCACTATCATTATTCGGAATTCTTTATCAGGTAGATTCCCTATCTCTTCCTCTTTTGTTTGGTTTGGTGGGCATTTATCCTGTTCCTTTATCTGCTGGCTATTCCTCTGTCTCTTCATCTTGTTTAAATTGCTGAGTTTGGGGTATCCTTTCTGTATTCTGGCAGTTTGTGGAGTTCTCTTTATTGTGGCTTTTCCTCGCTGTGTGTGGGTTTGTATAGGTGGCTTGTCAAGGTTTCCTGGTTAGGGAAGCTTGTGTCGGTGTTCTGATGGGTGGAGCTGTATTTCTTCTCTTTGTTCAGTCGTGCTGTGGGGAGGGAGGAAGGGATGCTGCAAACAAATAGCACTGGCGTGCGCTCGCAGTACCTCAGCCACACTGGGTCTGCCTCCGCTCACGGCGCGTGTAGCCTCCCTGCCCACACTGCTCGGGCTCTAGGTTGTTCCGCTGGGAACAATCCGAGGCTGGCCCTGGGTTGCATGTACCTCCCAGGTCCAAGCCGCTCAGGTTCAGGCACTCGGGTAGTCCTCAGAGGCGCAGACTCAGTTGGGCCTGAGTTTTGTGCTCTTCCCAGGTCCGAGCAGCTCAAGTGATAAGGTGTTTGGCGAGCGCCAATGCTGCGACTTATCGCCTCCCCGCCACTCGGTTATCTGGGTTTAAAACTGGCGCACCTTCTCAGACAGATGTTAACCGTCCAGACCCCCAAAAAGTTTTAGTTAGCAAAGAAGCCTGCTTACAGTTTTATAGATAATGTCTCTCTGGGGCTGTGATTGCCCCTTCCGGCTCTGGCTGCCTGTCACCGGAGGGGGAAGGTCTGCAGCCGGCTATCTCTGTTCAATTCTTTGTTCTGTGTGCGGGCCTGGCGGTCTTAGGTTAGGGCTGGCTTTTCGCGTGGTAGATATCCCACAGTCTGGTTTGCTAGCCCAAATTATTTCACTCAGATAGTGCTCAGGGTATTCAGGCCAGATTCTTACTCTAAGCGATGCAGCCTGCGCTGCGCCTCCCTGCCCAGCCCCCGCTTGCTAATGGCGCGTGCAGGCATCTGCGCTGCTTCTCCACTGGGGGAGTTACCCTAGGACTCGCAATCTTTGAGTTTTAATTGTTTATTTATTTTTTCTTCCTGTTATGTTGCCCTCTGTGCTTCCAAAGCTCGGCACAGATTCGGCAGTGAGAAGGTTTCCTGGTGTTTGGAAACTTCTCTCTTTTTAAGACTCCCTTCCCGGGACGGAACTCCGTCCCTCCCTCTTTTGTCTCTTTTTTTGTCTTTTATATTTTTTCCTACCTCCTTTCGAAGAGGTGGGTTGCTTTTCTGGGTGCCTGATGTCCTCTGCCGGCATTCAGAAGTTGTTTTGTGGAATTTACTCGACGTTTAAATGCTCTTTTGATGAATTTGTGGGGGAGAAAGTGTTCTCCCCGTCCTACTCCTCCGCCATCTTCTCCTTTCTATCCTTAGCCTATTTTTAAATCAGACTGTTTTCTTCCTATTGAGTTGTATGAGTTACTTATGTAGATTAGATATTAATGCCTTAGCAGATACAGGTTTTTCACATTCCCCCCCCCCCATTCTATAAGTTATCTGTTTGCTCTGTTGACTATTTCCTTTGCTGTGCAGTACCTTTGTAGTTTTAGGCAATCTCACTTGTCTTTTTGTATCCTGCAAGTTTACTATACTTATTAGTTCTAACAGATTTTTCATGTAGTCTTTAGACTTTCCTATAAGTGTATACCATTTGCAAACAGAAAAAAAAAAATTAGTTTATTCCTTTCAAATTAGCATGGCATTTTTTTTTCTTTTTCTTGACTAAATTCACTCTGGATAGGACTTTCAGTACTATGTTGAATAGAAGTGGTGAAAGTGAGCATCCTTTTCTTGTTCCTTATCTTAGTGGAAAGGCTTTTTAGCTTTCCACAGTTGAGAATGATGCTAGCTGTGTGTTTGTGATCAATGATCTTTACAGTGTTGAAATACATTTCTTTTATACCTAATTTTAACAAAATGTTTATTATGAAAAGATACTGAGGTTTCTCAAGTGCATTTTCTGCATCAGTAGAGATTATTCATTCTGTTAATGTGGCATATCTCATGAGAGAGATTTTTTTCAATTCTTTAGATTGTATGCTTTTTAAAAAATAAATCTTATTAAAAAATATAAATCCCACATAAACTCAGAGTCACTGTGCTTGGAAGTATCAACATTTCTTAGAGTGAAGGTTGCAAGGTGTAGGGGTGACCTGGGAACTGGGTTTCAAGGTCCACGCAGATGTGGGGAAAAATGACACAGGTTTGCAGTCTAGGATGGAAGTAGGCGGGCAATTGTCTTTTCCTGGAATACCAAGGGAAAATGTACATTGTCATATAGTCTCTCTTGGGCTAACACTGACCTATGTCTCTCTCATGTTGCCATAAATCTTAATCATGAAGTATGATCCTTTTAATGTGGCTTTAAATTTAGATTGCTAGTAACTTATTGAAAATTTTTTATCTATGTTCATCTGGGATATTGGCCCATAATTTTCTTCTTATAATGTTTTTCTCCAACTTTGATATCAGGATAATACTGGCCTCATAAAAGAAGTGTAGAAGTTTTCCCTACTCTTCAGTTTCTTGGGAGAGTTTTTAAGATTGGTGCTAATTCTTATTTAAATGTTTCATAAAACTCACCAATGAAGCCATGAGCCTAAATTTTGCTTTGTTGGGAGGTTTTTGGTTATTTATTCAATCTCTTACCACATTATTTGTTGGTTCAGATGTTCTACTCATGAAATTGTTTGGGTAGATTATATTTAGAAATTTATCAATTTTTCTAGGTTATTCAACTTATTGGTGTACAATTATTATTAGTCTTTTTATAATTTTTTCTGTATATGTCACCTCTTTTATTTCTAAATTTGAGTCTTTTCTGTCTCTATTTTTCATTAGCTTGTGTGTTCCAAGTCTCTTCAGTCATGTCTAACTCTTTGCTACCCTGTGGACTGTAGCCCAGGCTCCTGTGTCCATGGGATTCTCCAGACAAGAGTACTGGAGTGGATTGCCATGCCCTCCTCCAGGGGACCTTCCTGACACAGGGATTGAACCCACATCTCAAGGGTCTCTGGCATTGGTAGGCAGATTCTTTATCCCTGAGACACCTACGAAGCCCTTTGAATTAGTCTAGCTAATGGCAATTTCCTTTAATTTGTCAAAAAAACTAGCTCAATTTTGCTAATATTTTCTATGGTCTTTTGGAACTCTATGTATTACTAATATTTATATGTCCTACTTTATGCTAAATCGGTCTTAAATTGTTCTTCTTTTTCTGTTTCCTTGAGGCATAAATTAGACTGTTCAATTGAAATATTTATTTTGTCTGATTGTAAACATTTATTTCTTTTTCTGTGTGTTTCTATTTTATTTTATTTTTTAACTTTACAATATTGTATTGGTTTTGCCACATATCAACATGAATCTGCCACAAGTATACATGTGTTTCCCACCCTGAACCCTTCTCCCTTCTCCCTCTCTGTACCATCCTTCTGGGTCGTCCCGTGCACCAGCCAAAAGAATCCAGTATCGTGCATCGAACTTGGACTGGCGACTCGTTTCATATATGATATTATTCATGTTTCAATGCCATTCTCCAAAATCATCCCACCCTCTCCCTCTTCCACAGAGTCCAAAAGACTGTTCTATACATCAGTGTCTCTTTTGTTGTCTCGTATACAGGGTTATTGTTACCTTAATCTTTCTAAATTCCATATATATGTGTTAGTATACTGTATTGGTGTTTTTCTTTCTGGCTTACTTCACTCTGTATAATAGGCTCCAGTTTCATCCACCTCGTTAGAACTGATTCAAATGTATTATTTTTAATGGGTGAGTAATACTCCATCGTGTATATGTACCACAGCTTTCTTATCCATTCATCTACTGATGGACATCTAGGTTGCTTCCATGTCCTGGCTATTATAAACAGTGCTGCGATGAACATTGGGGTACACGTATCTCTTTCAATTCTGGTTTCCTCAGTGTGTATGCCCAGCAGTGGGATTGCTGGGTCATAAGACAGTTCTATTTCCACTTTTGCATGAAATGTTACTTTGGTATCTCTGATTTTCATGAAGAGATCTGTAGTCTTTCCCATTCTGTTGTTTTTCTCTATTTCTTTGCATTGATTGCTGAAGGCTTTCTTATCTCTTCTTGCTGTTCTTTGGAACTCTGCATTCAGATGTTTATATCTTTCCTTTTCTCCTTTGCTTTTTGCTTCTCTTCTTTTCACAGCTATTTGTAAGGCCTCCCCAGACAGCTATTTTGCTTTTTTGCATTTCTTTTCCATGGGGATGGTCTTGATCCCTGTCTCCTGTACAGTGTCACGAACCTCATTCCATAGTTCATTACACACTCTATCTATCCAAAGGAACATTTCATGCAAAGATGGGCTCGATAAAGGACAGAAATGGTATGGACCTAACAGAAGCAGAAGATATTAAGAAGAGATGGCAAGAATACACAGAAGAACTGTACAAAAAAGATCTTCATGACCCAGATAATAATGATGGTGTGATCACTGACCTAGAGCCAGACATCCTGGAATGTGAAGTCAAGTGGGCCTTAGAAAGCATCACTACGAACAAAGCTAGTGGAGGTGATGGAATTCCAGTTGAGCAATTCCAAATCCTGAAAGGTGATGCTGTGAAAGAGCTGCACTCAATATGCCAGCAAATTTGGAAAACTCAGCAGTGGCCACAGGACTGGAAAAGGTCAGTTTTCATTCCAATCCCAAAGAAAGGCAATGCCAAAGAATGCTCAAACTACCACACAATTGCACTCATCTCACACGCTAGGAAAGTAATTCTAAAAATTCTTCAAGCCAGGCTTTAGCAATATGTGAACCGTGAACTTCCTGATGTTCAAGCTGGTTTTAGAAAAGGCAGAGGAACCAGAGATCAAATTGCCAACATCCACTGGATCATGGAAAAAGCAAGAGAGTTCCAGAAAAGCATCTATTTCTGCTTTATTGACTATTCCAAAGCCTTTAACTGTGTGCATCACAATAAACTGTGGAAAATTCTGAAACAGATGGGCATACCAGACCACCTGATCTGCCTCTTGAGAAATTTGGATGCAGGTCAGGAAGCAACAGTTAGAACTGGAAATGGAACAACAGACTGGTTCCAAATAGGAAAAGGAGTTCATCAAGGTTGTATATTGTCACCCTGTTTATTTAACTTATATGCAGAGTACATCATGAGAAATGCTGGACTGGAAGAAGCACAAGCTGGAATAAAGATTTCCAGGAGAAATATCAACCTCAGATATGCAGATGACACCACCCATATGGAAGAAAGTGAAAAGGAACTCAAAAGCCTCTTGATGAAAGTGAAAGTGGAGAGTGAAAAAGTTGGCTTAAAACTCAAAATTCAGAAAACGAAGATCATGGCATCTGGTCCCATCACCTCATGGAAAATAGATGGGAAAACAATGTCAGACTTTATTTTTCTGGGCTCCAAAATCACTACAGATGGTGACTGCAGCCATGAAATTAAAAGACGCTTACTCCTTGGAAGGAAAGTTATGACCAACCTAGACAGCATATTCAAAACAGAGACATTACTTTGCCAACAAAGGTCCGTCTAGTCAAGGCTATGGTTTTTCCTGTGGTCATGTATGGATGTGAGAGTTGGACTGTGAAGAAGGCTGAGCGCCGAAGAATTGATGCTTTTGAACTGTGGTGTTGGAGAAGACTCTTGAGAGTCCCTTGGGCTGCAAGGAGATCCAAGCAGTCCATTCTGAAGGAGATCAGCCCTGGGATTTCTTTGGAAGGAATGATGCTAAAGCTGAAACTCCAGTACTTTGGCCACCTCGTGCGAAGAGTTGACTCATTGGAAAAGACTCTGATGCTGGGAGGCCTTGGGGACAGGAGGAGAAGGGGACGACAGAGGATGAGATGGCTGGATGGCATCACTGACTCGATGGACGTGAGTCTCAGTGAACTCCGGGAGTTGGTGTTGGGCAGGGAGGCCTGGCGTGCTGTGATTCATGGGGTCGCATAGAGTCAGACACAACTGAGCCACTGATCTGATCTGATCTGATTTCCAGTTTTTTAAGGAATCTCCACACTGTTCTCCATAGTGGCTGTACTAGTTTGCATTCCCACCAACAGTGTAAGAGGGTTCCCTTTTCTCCACACCGTCTCCAGCATTTATTGTTTGTAGATTTTTGGATAGCAGCCATTCTGACTGGCGTGAGATGGTACCTCATTGTGATTTCTATTTGCATTTCTCTGATAATGAGTGATGTTGAGCATCTTTTTATGTGTTTGTTAGCCATCTGCTACCAACAGTGTAAGAGGGGTTCCTTTTTCTCCACATCCTCTCCAGCATTTATGCTTGTAGACTTTTGGATGGCAGCCATTCTGACTGGCGTGAAATGGTACCTCATTGTGGTTTTGATTTGCATTTCTCTGATAATGAGTGATGTTGAGCATCTTTTCATGGGTTTGTTAGCCATCTGTATATCTTCTTTGGAGAAATGTCTATTTAGTTCTTTGATCCATTTTTTGATTGAGTCGTTTATTTTTCTGGAATTGAGCTGCAGGAGTTGCTTGTATATTTTTGAGATTAGCTGTTTGTTGGTTGCTTCCTTTGCTATTATTTTCTCCCATTCTGAAGGCTGTCTTGTCACCTTGCTTATAGTTTCCTTTGTTGTGCAGAAGCTTTTAAGTTTAATTAGGTCCCATTTGTTTATTTTTGCTTTTTTCCCAATATTCTGGGAGGTGGGTCATAGAGGATCCTGCTGTGATGTATGTCAGAGAATGTTTTTCCTATGTTCTCCTCTAGGAGTTTTATAGTTTCTGGTTACGTTTAGATATTTAATCCATTTTGAGTTTATTTTTGTGTATGGTGTTAGAAAGTGTTCTAGTTTCATTCTTTTACAAGTGGTTGACCAGTTTTCCCAGCACCACTTGCTAAGGAGATTGTCTTTTCTCCATTGTGTATTCTTGCCCCCTTTGTTAAAGGTAAGGTGTCCATAGTTGCATGGGTTTATCTCTGGGCTTTCTATTTTGTTTCATGGATCTATATTTCTGTCTTTATGCCAGTACCATACTGTATTGATGACTGTGGCTTTGTAGTAAAGCCTGAAGTCAGGTAAGTTGATTCCTCCAGTTCCATTCTTCTTTCTCACGATTGCTTTGACTATTCGAGGTTTTTTGTATTTCCATACAAATTGTGAAATTATTTGTTCTAGCTCTGTGAAGAATACCGTTGGTAGCTTGATAGGGATTGCATTGAATCTATAAATTGCTTTGAGTAGTATACTCATTTTCACTATATTGATTCTTCCAATCCATGAACATGGTATATTTCTCCATCTATTAATGTCCTCTTTGATTTCTTTCACCAGTGTGTTATAGTTTTCTATATATAGGTCTTCAGTTTCTTTAGGTAGATATATTCCTGAGTATTGTATTCTTTTTGTTGCAATGGTGAATGGAATTGCTTCCTTTATTTCTATTTTCTCATTATTAGTGTATAGGAATGCAAGGGATTTCTGTGTGTTGATTTTGTATCCTGCAACTTTACTATATTCATTGATTAGTTCTAGTAATTTTCTGGTGGAGTCTTCAGGGTTTTCTCTGTAGAGGATCATGTCATCTGCAAACAGTGAGAGTTTTACTTCTTCTTTTCCAGTTTGGATTCCTCTTATTTTTTTTTCTGCTCTGATTGCTGTGGCCCAAACTTCCAAAACCATATTGAATAGTAACGGTGAGATTGGACACCCTTGTCTTGTTCCTGACTTTAGGGGAGATGCTTTCAATTTTTCACCATTGAGGATAATGTTTGCTGTGGGTTTGTCATATATAGCTCTTATTATGTTGAAGTATGTTCCTTCTATTCCTGCTTTCTGGAGAGTTTTTATCATAAATGGATGTTAAATTTTGTCAAAGGCTTTCTCTGCATCTATTGAATCATATGGCTTTTATCTTTCAATTTTTAATGTGGTGTGTTACATTGATTGATTTGTGGATATTGAAGAATCCTTGCATCCCTGGGATAAAGCCCACTTGGTCCTGGTGTATGATCTTTTTAATGTGTTGTTGGATTCTGATTGCTAGAATTTTGTTAAGGATTTTTGGATCTATGTTCATCAGTGATATTGGCCTGTAGTTTTCTTTTTTTGTGGCATCTTTGTCAGGTTTTGGTATTAGGGTGATGGTGGCCTCATAGAATGAGTTTGGAAGTTTATTTTCATTCGTTTCTATGCAAATTTTGTTTTCTTTTTTTGATTCCTTCTGTGATTTGTTGGTTATTCAGCAGCGTGTTGTTCAGCCTTCATATGTTGGATTTTTTTTTTCTAATTTTATTTTATTTTTAAACTTTACATAATTTGTAAACATTTATTTCTATAAACTTCTTTCTTTTTTTTTTTCTTCTTCCAATTTTATTTTATTTTTAAACTTTACATAATTGTATTAGTTTTGCCAAATATCAAAATGAATCCGCCACAGGTATACATGTGTTCCCCATCCCGAACCCTCCTCCCTCCTCCCTCCCCATACCATCCCTCTGGGCCGTCCCAGTGCACCAGCCCCAAGCATCCAGCATCATGCATCGAACCTGGACTGGCAACTCGTTTCCTACATGATATTTTACATGTTTCATTGCCATTCTCCCACATCTTCCCACCCTCTCCCTCTCCCACAGAGTCCATAAGACTGTTCTATACATCAGTGTCTCTTTTGCTGTCTCGTACACCGGGTTATTGTTACCATCTTTCTAAATTCCATATATATGCGTTAGTATACTGTATTTATGTTTTTCCTTCTGGCTTACTTCACTCTGTATAATAGGCTCCAGTTTCATCCACCTCATTAGAACTGATTCAAATGTATTCTTTTTAATGGCTGAGTAATACTCCATTGTGTATATGTACCACAGCTTTCTTATCCATTCATCTGCTGATGGACATCACTCATTATCAGAGAAATGCAAATCAAAACCACTATGAGGTACCATTTCACACCAGTCAGAATGGCTGCGATCCAAAAGTCTACAAATAATAAATGCTGGAGAGGGTGTGGAGAAAAGGGAACCCTCTTACACTGTTGGTGGGAATGCAAACTAGTACAGCCACTATGGAGAACAGTGTGGAGATTCCTTAAAAAACTGGAAATAGAACTGCCTTATGACCCAGCAATCCCACTGCTGGGCATACACACTGAGGAAACCAGAAGGGAAAGAGACACGTGTACTCCAATGTTCATCGCAGCACTGTTTATAATAGCCAAGACGTGGAAGCAACCTAGATGTCCATCAGCAGATGAAACTTCTTTCTTAAAACTACTTTTGCTGCATCCCATAAGTTTTTGTATGTTCTGCTCTCATTTGTTTCAGGATGTGCTTAATTTCAACTTTTTATTTTTTCTTTGAACAATTGATTGCTTAGGACTGCATTGTTTAATTTCTATGTATTTTTGAATTTTCCAATTTTCCTACCATTATTGATTTCGAGTTCCATACCCTTGAGGGTAAAAATACTTGCTATAATTTCAGTCTTCTTAAAATGTTAAGACTTCTTTTTAGCCTAATATATGATCTCTCCTGGAGAATGCTGTGTGTACCCTTGAAAAGATTGTGTATTCTGCTCCTGTACGTGAAATGTCCTGTATGTATCTGTCAGGTCAATTTCATTTATAGTATTGTTCATGTCTGCTAACTCCTATTGATTTTTTGTCAGGATGATAAACATATTGTTGCAGTTGGGATATTATAACACCTTGCTATTATTGTTTTGCTATCTCTTTCTCCCTTCTGTTCTATTAGTATTTTTTCTATATATTTAAATGATCTGATGGTGATGCCTATGCTTTTAAATTGCTATATCATTTTAACAAATAGACACCATTCTCTATGCATAGTAACTTTCTTTCTCTCTTTTTAAAGTCACATTGTAACAAGTATGATCATAAACATACTTGGCCATTTGCTCCAACTTAGAAAGTTAAAACACACACACACACACACACACACACACACACAGGTAGACAATTTACCACAAAAAAGTTTTCTACTTCTGTTTAATTCATGGTAAAATACTGATTGTGTGCATGTGTGCTTAGTCACTTTAGTCGTATCTGACTCTGTGCTACCCTATGGACGGTAACCTACTAGGCTCCTCTGTCCATGGGATTCTCCAAGGCAAGACTATTGGAGTGGATTGGCATACCCTCCTCTAGGGGACCTTCCTGACTCAAGGATGGAAGCTACAGTGTCTCCTCCATCTTCTGCATCGTGGGCAGATTCTTTACTGCTGAGCAACTGGGAAGTGAAAATACTGATTAGATATTTGTAATCCATACCATTTGACAGTCATATGAATAGTCTACTGGTTTTTGTATGATGTTCAATATTGCTAATGCCTTAAGAATTACAATTAAAAATGCAACTGAAATTAAAAATGCAATAGAAGAAAATGATAGTAGTTGAGATGATGCAGAGGAAAGTGTCAGTGAACTTAAAGAGTAGTGGAAATCACAAAAAATAAACAGAAAAAAATAATGTGAATAGTTTCAGAGACCTCTGGTTCTACAACAAGCATAGTATAATATTATACAGGTCCCCAAAAATAAGAGAAAAAGGTAGAGAACTTATTTGAAAATATAAATTTAAAAACCTCTTCAACCTCGGAATGAGACATCCAGGTGAAAGAGTTAAAGCTTAGGCAGGCAGTCCAAGGCCCTTTAAGGAGTGGGTGAGTCCCTTGGACTGCAAGGAGATCCAACCAGTCCATTCTGAAGGAGATCAGCCCTGGGATTTTTTGGAAGGAATGATGCTAAACTGAAACTCCAGTACTTTGGCCACCTCATGCGAAGAGTTGACTCATTGGAAAAGACTCTGATGCTGGGAGGGATTGGGGGCAGGAGGAGAAGGGGACAACAGAGGATGAGATGGCTGGATGGCACCACTGACTCGATGGATGTGAGTCTGAGTGAACTCCCTGAGATGGTGATGGACAGGGAGGCCTGGAGTGCTGCGATTCATGGGGTTGCAAAGAGGCAGACATGACTGAGTGACTGAACTGAACTGAACATTCTCAGTTATGCTTTCCTTAAGCCTTAGGTAACATTGTATCTTGCCTGAGAACTGGCATTTCTTTAGGTCAGGAACTAATGACTACATAGCACAATGTCTTACTCATGGAAATACTTTTCTTGGACTCTATGTTAATAGTTATAGTTGTAACAAATCTTTCCCAGGAGCCTGTTTCTCCAGACTTGTATCCCTGATTACACAGAAACAGTATGTCTTGCCCAGAGACATTGCCTGAACCGTTCTCCCTGGCTAATCTTGTGCCAAAGTTATCTCGGGATGTATGCCTTGGGAAAGGGTCTGGTGGAACTCTTACAACCTTGAGGTATTCCTTTTATCTATTCTCAGCAGCTAGCAGAAAAGTTTATATGGCCCTGCTTAAACTAGTGAGGGTGGGTACTCTCCTACCAGCTTCTGATGTCTATGTCAGAAGCTTTGTCTGTCACTTTCACTTCAAATAAAAATCTACAAAAACTGTCTTTGGTCCTGGAGTTAAATCTTCTCCTTCAGAGACCACAAATCCAGTGGTGCTATTCACCCTACATGTAATCTATCACAGGTAAGACACACAGTAAGTCAGGTGAGAAAAGGTAAACCGAATTATAAAAGGAGCAAGAAAAAAGCAACTAGTTACATATAAGAAACTCCCACAAGACTATCAGCTGATTTTTCAGCAGAAACTTTGTAGGCCAGAAGGGAGTAGCATGAAATATTAAAGTGATAAAAGGAAAGGGCCTATAAACAAGAATATTCTATCTGACAAGGCTATCATTCAGATTTGAAGCTGAGTTAAAGAGTTTTACAGACTAGCAAATTTAAGAGTTCAGCAGAACTAAACAGCTTTATAAGAAATCTTAAAAGGGCTTCTATAAACGGAGAAGAGATTATAACTAGAAATATTGATAAATGCAAATACACAGCAAATATCAACCACTTATATAGTTAAGGTATAGGAGAAAAAATTACTAAAATCACCTATAATCTCTCTTCCTTTATCTCTCTTTCTACATATTTATATATTTATATATATATATAAAGACATTTATGCATGTCTATACAAATATATGTATATATATTGTTGTTCAGTCACTCACTCGTGTCTAACTTTTTGCAACCCCAAGGTCTGTACCACTCGAGGCCTCTCTGTCCTTCACTGTCTCCCAGATTTTGCTGAAACTCATATTCATGTTGGATGATACCATTAAAATATTTCATTGTACCACTCCAGGCCTCTCTGTCCTTCACTATCTCCCAGAGTTTGCTGAAACTCATGTTCATGTTGGATTATACCATCAAAATATTTCATCCTTTGTCACTTCCTTCTCCTCCTGCCCTCAATCTTTCCCAGCATCAGTGTCTTTTCCAATGAGTTGGCTCTTCACATCAGGTGGCCAAAGGATTGGAGCTTCAGCTTCAGCAAAAATCAGTCCAACAAATATTCAGGGTTGATTTCTTTTACAATTGACTGGTTTCATCTCCTTGCTGTCCAAGGGATTCACAAGCATCTCCAGCACCACAGTTCAAAAGCATCAATTTTTTGGCACTCAGACTTCTTTATGGTCCAACTCTCACTTCTGTACATGACTACTGGAAAAAACATGGTTTTAACTATACTGACCTTTTTTGACAAAGGGAAGTTTATGCTTTTAACATGCAGTCTAGGTTTATCATAGCTTTTCTTCCAAGGAGCAAGCATCTTTTAATTTCATGGCTGCAGTCATAGTCTGCAGTGATTTTGGAAGAAAATAAAATCTGTCACTGTTTCAATTTTTTCCTCTTCTATTTTCCATGAAGTGATAGAACTGGATGGCACGATATTAGTTCTTTGTATGTTGAGTTTTAAGCCAGCTTTTTTACTCTCCTCTTTAACTTTCATCAAGAGGCTCTTCAGTTCATCTTTGCTTTCTGCCATTGAAGTGGTATAATCTGCATATATGAGGTTATTGATATTTATTCCCCCAATCTCTAATCCATATTGTGAGTCATCCAGCCTGGCATTTCACATGATGTACTCTGCATGTAAGTTAAATAAGCAGGATGGCAATATACAGCCTTGTCATAACCCTTACCCAATTTTGAACCAGTCCACTGTTCCATGTCGTTTTAACCGTTGGTTCTTGACCTGCATACAGGTTTCTCATGAGGCAGGTAAGGTGGTCTGGTGCTTCCATCTCTAAGAATTTTCCACAGTTTGTTGTGATCCACACAGTCAAACTCTCTAGCATAGTCGATGAAGAAATAGATGTCTGGAATTCCCTTGCTTTTTCTATGATCCATTGGATGTTAACAATTTGATTTCTTCTTCCTCCACCTTTTCTAAATCCAGCTTATACAACTTGAAGATCTTGTTTCACATACTCTTGAAACCTAGACTGAAGGATTTTGAGCATTAGCTTGCTAGCATGTGAAATTAGCACAATTCTGCAGTAGTTTGAACAGTCTTTGGCATTGCTCTTCTTTGGGATTAGAATGAAAACTGAACTTTTCTAGTCCTGTGGCCACTGCTGACTTTTTCAAATTTGCTAACATATTGAGTCCAGCACTTTAACAGCATCATCTTTTAGGATTTGAAATAGTTCAGCTAGAATGCCATCACCTCCACTAGCTTTGTTCATAGTGATGCTTCCTAATGTTCACTTATTCACACTCCAGGATGTCTGGCTATAGGTGAGTGATCACACTATCATGGTTATCTGGATTATTAGGACCGTTTTTGGACAGCTCTTCTGTGTATTTTTACCACCTTGTCTTAATATCTTCTGCTTCTGTTAGGTCCATACCATTTCTGTCCTTTATTGTGCCCATCTTGTCATGACAATTTCCCTTGGTATCTCTAATTTTCTTGAAGAAATCTCTAGTCTTTCCCATTCTATAGTTTTCCTCTATTTCTTTGCATTGTTCACTTCTGGAGGATTTCTTATCTCTCCTTGCTATTATTTGGAACAGGACATTCAGATGGATATATCTTTCCCTTTCTAGTTTGCCTTTCACTTCTATTGTTTTCTCAGCTATTTGTTAGGCCTCCTCAGAAAATCACTTTGCTTTCATACATTTCTTTTTCTTGGGGATGATTTTGGTCACCACCTCCTGTATACTGTTATGAAACTCCATCCATAATTCTTCAGTCACTCTGTCTATCAGATATTATCCCTTGAATCTATTTGTCACTTCCACTGTATAATCATAAGGGACTTGATTTAGGTCATACCTGAAGGGCCTAGTGGCTTTCCTGACTTTTTTCAATTAATTCTGAATTTTTCAATAAGTATTTTACAATCTGAGGCACAGTTAGCTCTTGGTATTGTTTTTGCTGACTGTAGGCTGCTTCTCCATCTTCAGCTACAAAGAATACAATCAATCTGATTTCAGTATTGACCATCTGGTGATGTCCATGTTTAGAGAGTGAAAAAGTTGGTTTAAAGCTCAACATTCAAAAAACTAAGATCATGGCATCTGGTCCCATCACTTCATGGGAAATAGATGGGGAAACAGAAGAAACAGTGTCAGACTTTATTTTTCTGGGCTCCAAAATCACTTCAGATGGTGATTGAAGGCATGAAATTAAAAGACACTTACTCCTTGGAAGGAAAGTTATGACCAACCTAGATAGCATATTGAAAAGCAGAGACATTACTTTGCCAACAAAGGTCTGTCTAGTCAAGGCTATGGTTTTTCCAGTGATTATGTATGGAGGTGAGAGTTGGACTATAAAGAAAGCTGAGTGCCAAAGAATTGATTCTTTTGAACTGTGGTGTTGGAGAATACTCTTAAGATTCCCTTGGATTGCAAGGAGATCCAACCAGCTCATCCTAAAGGAGATCAGTCCTGGGTGTTCACTGGTAAGATTGATGCTAAAGCTGAAACTCCAATACTTTGGCCACCTGATGCGAAGAGCTGACTCATTTGAAAAACCCTGATGCTGGGAAAGATTGAGGGCAGGAGGAGAAGGGGACGACAGAGGTTGAGATGGTTGGATGGTATCACGGACTCAATGGACATGAGTTTGGGTGGACTCTAAGAGGTGGTGATGGACAGGGAGGCCTGGCGTGCTGCAATTCATGGAGTCACAAAGAGTCGGACATGACTGAGTGACTGAACTGAACTGAACTTGTGTTGTTTGAAGAAGGTTTTTGTTATAACCAGTTCATTCTCTTAGCAAAACTGTGCTAGCATTTGCCTTGCTTCATTTTGTACCACAAGGCTAAACTTGCCTGTTACTCTGTGCATCTTTTGACTTGCTATTTTTGCATTATTGTCCCCTATGATGAAAGGACATCATTTTTTGGTGTTAGTTCTAAAAGGTCTTGTAGGGCTTCATAAAAATATTCACCTTCTTTGGCATCAGTGGTTGGGGCATAGACCTGGATTAGTGTGATGTTGAATGGTTTGCCTTGAAAATGAACCGAGATCATTCTGTCATTTTTGAGATTGCATCCAAGTACGGCATTTAAAACTCTTGTTGACTATGAGGGTTTTTTGGTTTCTCTTAAGGAATTTTTGCCCACAGTAGTAGATATAATGGTCACCTGAATTAAATTCACCCATTCCCATCCATTTTAGTTCACTGATTCCTAGAATGTCAACGTTCACTCTTGCCATCTTCTGTGTGACCACATCCAACTTACCTTGATTCATGGACCTACCATTCCAGGTTCCTATGCAATATTGTACTTTAAAGCATCAGACTTTACTTTCACCACCAGACACATCCACAAATGGGAGTCATTTCTGCTTTGGCTAGCCTCTTTATTCTTTATGGAGCTATTGCCCCAGTAGCATTTTGGACACCTACTGACTTCAGGGTTTATCTTCAAGTGTCATATCTTTTTGCTTTTCATACTCTTCATGGAGTTATCAAGGAAAGAATGCTGAAGTGGTTTGCCATTCCCTTTTCCAGTGGACCACATTTTGTCAGAACTCACCACCATGACCCATCCATCTGGGTGGCCCTGAACAGCAGGGCCAATAGTTTCATTGAGTTAGACAAGGCTATGATCCTTGTGATCAGTTTGGTTAGTTTTTTGTGATTGTGGTTTTCATTCTGTCTGCCTTCTGATGGATGAGGATAAGTGGTTTGTGGAAGCTTCTTGATGGAAGGCACTGGCTGTGGGGAAAACTGGGTCTTGCTCTGGTGTATAGGACCATGCTCAGTAAATCTTTAATCCAATTTTCTGCTCATGGGTGGGTCTGTGCTCCCTCCCTGTACTTTGGACTGAGATGGCTCAGCCCTGGAGTCTGCAGTCTCTATGGTAGGGCTATGGCAACCTCCTCCAAGAGTACTTATGCCAACACACCTGTCCTCCTAAGACTTCTGCTGCCAGTGCACCTGACCCTGAGGCAGGCCACTGTCTATCCACACCTCAGCCAGGAACTCCCAAACACTCACAAACAAATCTGGCTCAGTCTCTTGTGAGGTCACTGCTAATTTCTGTATCCTGGTGCACATAACGTTTTGTTTGTGCCCTCAATGAGCCTCTTTTTCCCTTGTTGTTAAGTCGCTTAATCATGTCTGACTCTTTGCAACCCCATGGACTGCAGGACACCAGACTTCCCTGCCCTTTACCATCTCCCGGAGTTTGCTCAAACTCATGTCCATTGAGTCGGTGATGCCATCCAAACATCTCATCTTCTGTAATCCCCTTCTCCTCCTGCCTTCAGCCTTTCCCAGCATCTGTTTCCCTAGTCCTGTGGAAGTTCTGTAATCAAATCCACTGACCTTCAAAGTCAAATCCCCTGGGATTCCCAGTCCCTTTGCCAGATCCCCAGGTTGGGAAGTCTGTTGTGGGGCCTAGAACCTTTGCAATAGTTCTAGAACTTCTTTGCTATAATTGTTACCAGTTTGTGGATTGCCCACCTGGTGTCTATCGTGTGGCTAATGATGGCCTTCTCCAAGAGAAGTTAGGCCCATGCCACCCCTCATAGGATTGCTGCTGCCAGGGTGTCTGTCCCCACAGCAGTTCACTGTCAACCCACACCTCTTCCAGAGACTCCCAAATACTCACAGGCAACTCTGGCTCAGTCTCTTGTGGGGTCACTGCTTGTTTCCCCTGGGTCCCAGTGTGCACAGGGTTTTGTTGGTGCCCGCAAAGAGTCTCTTTCAGGTATGAGGTTTGATTTTAACGTGATTTCACCCCTCCTACTGTCTTGGTGCAGCTTCTCCTTTGTCCTTGGATGTAGGGTATCTTTTTGGTAGGTTCTAATATCTTTCTATCGATGGTTGTTCAGCAGCTAGTTGTGGTTTTGGTGTTCTTTCAGGAGGAGATGAGTGTGTGTCCTTCTACTTCACCATCTTGGATCAGGCTTATACATATGTATATATACACATGTATATATACACATACATACATGCACACATATATTTATGTTATATGTAAACCTCATGTTAACCTCAAACCAAAAATCTGTAATAGATAAACACAAAGGAAGAAAAAGGAATTCAAACATAATATTGAAGATAGCCATTCAATCACAAGTGAAGAGAGCCAAAGAAGAAACAAAATAAAACTATAAAAGCAATTCCAAAGCAATTTAAAAAATGAAAATAAGTATAAATTATCAATAATTAATTTAAACATACTAGGTTGATACAAATGTAATAGTAATTGCAGTTGGTACAAAAGTAATTGAGATTCAAAAGTAATTGTGGTTGACATTTGTGCAAACCACAGTTACTTTTTTCTTTGAAAGTATTTATTTATTTTTTTTCCCTCACAACTATATTTGACTACTGGTAGAGATGATTACATGACTGTATATATTTGCCAAAGTTTATTATATTGTGTGTGCATGGAGGGGATGGATAGGTGTAGTTATAAAAGGGCAACTTGAAGGATCTTTGTGGTGATAGAACTGCTCAGTATCTTGACTGTGGTGGTGGATACACCAATTTACACATGGGAAAATATTGTATGCTAAGTTGCTTCAGTCGTGTCCGACTGTGTGCGACCCATAGACGGCAGCCCGCCAGGCTTCCCGTCCCTGGGATTCTCCAGGCAAGAACACTGGAATTGGTTGCCATTTCCTTCTCCAATGCATAAAAGTGAAAAGTGAAAGTGAATTCGCTCAGTCATGTCCGACTCTAGCGACCCTATGGACTGCAGCCTACCAGGCTCCTCTGTCCATAAGTATATGCATACAAATGAGTATGAGTAAAGCTGGGCAAATTTGTATAAGAACCAAGGATGTTATCAACGTCAGTATTCAGTTTGTGATATTAACTGTAGTATTAAAAAATATTATCATTGGAGGAAACTGGGGAAAGGGTACATGGGATCTCTCTGCAGTATTTCTTACAATTACATGTGAATCTATATTTATCTCAATAAAATCTCAGTTAAAAACTCAGTGAACTTGGGTGGACTTGGAGGGCATTATGCTAAGTGAAGTAAGTCAGAGAAAGGCAAATACTTTATGATACCACATATATGGAGTCTAAAAAATACAAAAAACTAGTGAATATAACAAAAAGAAGCAGAAACACAGATATGGAGAACAAACTAGTGGTTACCAGCGGAGTGGGAGGGGCAACATAAAAGTGAGGAAGCGGGAGGTACTAGGCTCAAGGACGTATTGTATAACACAGGAAATGCATTCAATATTTGTAGTAATGGTAAGTTGAAAGTAACCTTTAAAATTGTATAAATTTTTAAAAGTTAAACTCATTATAGAAGTAATTAGTAAGAAGTAATTATAGAAGTAATTTTACCTCTATTTTATTTTTAATAATTAAATGTATTTATTTTTAACTAAAGAGCTTACCACTATTACTTTTGAACCTCAATTACTTTTGTACCAACTGCAATTACTTTTGCATTAGCCATGATTACTTTTGGACCAAGTGTAATTACCTTTGCATACACAATTTCTTTCAAAATTCAATTACTTATACAGCAACCAGAATTACTTTTGCACCCCACAATTACTGTTACTTTTGCACCAAACACACTTAATTTTGCACCAAACACAATTACTTTTTACCTTCAGTTGCTTTTGCACTAACTACAATGACTTTTTAACCTCAGTTATTAAATACTTTTGCATCCCACAATTGTCATTACTTTTGCAGGAACCACAATTACTTTTGCAGCAATCACAATTACTTTGCAACAAGCTAATAGATGCAACAACCTAAAAGTTTCAATAAAAAGCATAGAGTATCTGAGTCAATTCTTTTAAATCCCATATATGTGTTGCCTACAAGAGATGCAGTTTAGATATAAAGACAAAAAAAAAAAAAAAGAAAAAAGGACTGAAAATGAGGGTAAGCAAAGAGGTAGTCCATGCAAAAAAAAAAAAAAACAGAAACCTGGGTGTAAATACTTACAACAGACAGACAATAAAACAAGTCCGGAGGAGTGGTCCAAGATGGTGAAGGAATAGGACTGGGAGACCATTTTTTCCTTCACAAATACATCAAAAGATCATCTGCATGTGGAGCAACTCCCACAGAACAACTTCTGAACACTGGCAGAGGACACCAGATACCCAGAAAGGCAAAGCAATCTCTTTGGAATGAGGTAGGATGAAAGATAAAGACAGAAAGAGAGACAATGTATTTGGGGACAGTGACCCATCCTGGGGATGGCATCATGAAGGAGGAGAAATTTCCACACAACAGGAAACACTCCCACAGAAGGTGTCAGTGGGGAGCTTAGGAACCTCAGAGGGAAGCATAACCGAAATAAATAAATAAATAAATAAAAGAGACCACAGAAATCATGCCAAATCACAATTACCAGCCAAGAAGTTGTTAACATGCTCACATCTGTCTGCCATGACTGGGGAATGTGTGCTGAAGTGTGGGCTGTGTCATCAGTCCTTAGGGAAGGGACCTGAGTTGAATTCCTTGAGGACACTCTGATGGAACAAATGTGACTGACATAGCTCAGAAAGAATGGGGAAAACCTAAATTGTGGGATCACGAGAGAAACAAAGAAAAACAAAGGACCATCCCATGGGAAGGCTCTAATGCCACACTCTGAACCCTGGAGAGTTCACAGAACAAATGATCACATCCTAGCAAATACCAAAGGTGGGTGAGCCGGCTGTTATATGCAGCCCTCCACAGAGGCAGACAGGCAAGTGTGTGATAGCCAGAGGTGGAAGGCAAGGGACCACTGCAATTTTAGACCCAGAGACCACATCACCTGCCAGGCTATGAGCAGTCCTCCAGTCACCACCCATGTATTCCTGGGATCCTGGATGGCTCATTGCCAGGAGTGTCATAGCCTGAAACAAGCTCCCCTAAGGAGACACATGGTACACACCTGGGACTGTGCCCTCATGGCACACCAGTGAGCCTGAGAAGCTTGGACCTGGGAGGTGTACACCGCCTTGAGCTGTGTCAACCACTATGTGGTCAATCCACTGTGAGTGCTCCCCACATATGCCAGTGGCATTTGTTTGCAGTGTCCCTCATTCTACACAGTACAACTGAGCAAGTGAGCCCAAATAAGTAGCCACTTTCATGCCCTCATGTCAGGGCAAAGATCAGACACTGGAGAGACTTTCAAACAGAAGAGACCAACCTAATCAAAGAAAAGAAGGAGGAACTGCCCCAGAAGTGGCAGGTGCAAAAGATGAAAATCCTAGAGCTGGGGGAGGGGGGGGGGGAATCTAAGATGGCAGAGGAATAAGATGGGGAGATCACTTTCTCCCCAACAAATTCATCAAAGAACATTTTAACGCTGAGTAAATTCCACAAAACAACTTCTGAATGCTGGCAGAGAATATCAGGCACCCAGAAAAGCAACCCATTGTCTTAGAAAGGAGGTAGGAAAAAATATAAAAGATAAAAAGAGAGACAACAGAGGTAGGGATGGAGATCCATCCTGGGAAGGGAGTCTTAAAAAAGAGAGAAGATTCCAAATACCAGGAAACACTCTCACTGGTGAGTCTGTGGCGAGCCTTGGAACCTCAAAGGGCAACATAACCAGGAGGAAAAATAAATAAATGATTAAACCCCACAGATTATGTGCCCAACGGTAACCCCCAGCTGAGAAGCAGCACGGAGGCCCGCATCCATCACTAGCAAGCGGGGGCTGGGCAGGGAGGCGTGGGCTGCATTGCTTAGGGGAAGGACCGGGCCTGAATGCCCCAAGGCAATCTGAGGGAATTAACTTGAGACAGCAAACCAGACTGTGGGATAGCTATCCCATGAAAAGCCCTAACCTAAGACACCACCAGGCCCGCTCATAGAATAAAGAACTGAGGAGAACTAGCTGGCTGTGGACCAGCCCATCCCCTACTGGAGACAGGCAGGTGAAGGCAGCCAGAACCGGAAGGGGACAATTGCAGCCTCAGAGAGGCATCGAATACCAAACTGCAAGCAGACTTCATTGCTAACCAAGATTTCTTGGGATTCTGGACAGTCGACATCTGCCGGGAGGGTCGCAGCCAGAGATCAGCTCCCCAGAAGAGACACACGGCACACCTGAGAAGGTGCGCCAGTTGTACACCCAGAAAACCCAGCAGCAGGGATAGGGGAGGGGATAAGTCGCAGCCTTCAGTTGGGGGCTACCGTGCTCACCAAGCACCTGGTCACCTGAGCTGTTCGGATCTGGGAAGGGCACAAAACGCAGGCCCAACCGAGTCTGCGCCTTTGTGGACTAGCCAAGTACCTGAACTTGAGTGGCTTAAACCTGGGAAGTGCATACAACCCAGGGCCGGCCTCAAACAGTTCCCAGCAGAGCAACCTAGAGCCTGAGCAGTGTAGACTGGGGAAGAACACACGCCGTGACCGGGGGCAAATCCAGTGTGGCTGAGACAATGCGAGCACACTCCAGTGTTATTTGTTTGCAGTGTTCCTCCCTCCCCACAGCACGACTGAACAAGTAGGCCTAAAAAAGTGACCACCACTGCCCCCTTCTGTCAGGGCAGAAATTAGACACTGAAGAGACAAACAAAGAGAAGACGCTAAAACAAACAGAGGGACCCTGCTTGGAAGTGACAGGTGCAATAGATTAAAACCCTGTAGTTAGCACCGACTACATAGGAAGGGGCCTAGAGACCTTGAGAAATACAAGCTGGACAAAGGAACTATCTGAAAATGAACTGATCCCATACTGTCCCAAACAACACCAGAGAAAGTCCTAGATGTATTTTTATTATTATCATTTTTAAATTTTTTTATTTTAAGTCCTCTATTACTCCTTTAATTTTCATTTTTATAACTTACTATTACTTTGCAAAACAAAGACACTATTTTTTAAAGCAAACTTCATATATATATATACATATTATAATTTTTGTGACTTTGTTTTTTTCATTAATATTGTATTTTTGAGAATCCAACCTCTACTCTAGATGTTTAATCTTTGCTTTTTGGTATTGTTATCAATTTTGTACCTTTAAGAACCCAATCTTCAGTACCCATTTTAACTTGGGAGCAAGATTACTGGCTTGACTGCCCTCTCCCCTTTTGGACTCTTCTTTTTCTCCACCAGGTCGCCTCTATCTACTCCCTCCCCCTTCTCTTCTCTATCCAACTCTGTGAATCTCTTTGTGTGTTCTGGACTGTGGAGAACACTTAGGGAACTGATTACTGGCTGGATCTGTCTCTCTCCTTTTGATTACGCCCTTTACCCTCCTGGCCACCACTGTCTCCTTCCTCCATCTTCTCTTCTCTGTATAAATCCGTGAACATCTCTGAGTGGTTCAGACTGTGAAGAGCACATAAGGAAGTGATTACTGGCTAGCTTGCTCTCTCCTCTTTTGATTCTACCTCTTCTCCTCCTGGTCGCCTCTATCTCCCTCCTCCCTCTTCTTTTCTCCATGTAATTATGAACCTCTGTGGGTGTCCCTCAATGTAGAGAAACTTTTTATCTTTAACCTAGATGTTTTATCATCAGTGCTGTATAGATGGAGAAGTCTTGAGGCTACTGTAAGAATAAGACTGAAAACCACAGGCAAGAGTCTTAAGTCCAAATCGTGAGAACACCAGAGAACTCCTGACTCCAAGGAACATTAATTGATAGGAGCTCATCAAATGCCTCCAAGGAACATTAATTGATAGGAGCTCATCAAATGCCTCCATACCTACAGTGAAACCAAGCACCACCCAATGGCCAATAAGTTCCAGAGCAAGACATGCTATGCAAATTCTCCAGCAACACAGGAACATAGCCCTGAGCTTTAATATACAGGCTTCCCAAAGTCACACCAAACCCACTGACATCTCATAACTCATTACTAGACACTTCATTGCTCTCCAGAGAGAAGAAATCCAGCTCCAACCACCAAAACACAGACACAGGCTTCCCTAACCAGGAAACTTTGACAAGCCACCCTTCCAAACCAACCCACAGCAAGGAAATTCCACAATAAAGAGAACTTCACACACTGCCAGAATATGGAAAGGCCACCCCAAACACAGCAATATAAACAAGATGAAAAGGGAGAGAAATACCCAGAAGGTAAAGGAACAGAATAAATGCACACCAAGCCAAACGAAAGAGGAAGAGATAAGGAATCTACCTGATAAAGAATTCTGAATAATGATAGTGAAAATGATCCAAAATCTTGAAAACAAAATGAAGTTACAGGTAAATAGCCCAGAGATAAGGATTGAGAAGATGCAAGAAAGGTTTAACAAGGACCTAGAAGAAATAAAAAGAGTCAATATATAATGAATAATGAAATAAATGAGATAAAAAACACTCTAGAGGGAACCAGTAGTAGAATAACAGAGGCAAAAGATAGGATAAGTGAGGTAGAAGATAGAATGTAGAAATAAATGAAACAGAGAGGAAAAAAGAAAAACGAATTTAAACAAAAGAGGACAATCTCACAGACCTCTGGGACAATGTTAAACACCCCAACATTCGAATTGTAGGTGTCCCAGAAAAAGAAGACAAAAAGAAACACCATGAGAAAATACTTGAGGAGATAATAGTTGAAAAAGTCCCTAAAATGGGGAAGGAAATAATCACCCACGTCCAAGAAACTCAGAGAGTCTCAAACAGGATAAACCCAAGATGAAACACCCCAAGACACATATTAATCAAATTAACAAAGATCAAGCACAAAGAACAAATATTAAAAGCAACAAGAGAAAAAAAAAAAAAAAAGC
The DNA here is from genome assembly GCF_032452875.1 of Bos javanicus. NCBI lineage: Eukaryota > Metazoa > Chordata > Mammalia > Artiodactyla > Bovidae > Bos > Bos javanicus. Next base: position 96,091,729 of record NC_083897.1, read on the forward strand.
AACAAGAGAAAAACAACAAATAACACACAAAGGGATTCCCATAAGGATAACAGCTGATCTTTCAATAGAAACTCCTCAGGTCAGGAGGGAATGGCAGGACATATTTAAGGTGATGAAAGAAAATAACCTACAACCCAGATTACTGTACCCAGCAAGGATCTCATTCACATATGAAGGAGAAATCAAAAGCTTTACAGACAAGCAAAAGCTGAGAGAATTCAGCACCACCAAATCAGCTCTCCAAAAAATGCTAAAGGATCTTCTCTAGACAGGAAACAGAGAAAGGATGCATAAACTCAAACCCAAAACAATAAAGTAAATAGCAATGGGATCATACTTACCAGTATTTACCTTAAACGTAAATGGGTTGAATGCCCCAACCAAAAGACAAAGACTGGCTGAATGGATACAAAAACAAGACCCCTATATATGTTGTCTCCAAGAGACCCACCTCAAAACAAGGGACACATACAGACTGAAAGTGAAGGGCTGGAAAAAGATATTTCATGCAAATGGAGACCAAAAGAAAGCAGGAGTAGCAATATTTGTATCAGATAAAATAGACTTTAAAATAAAGGCTGTGAAAAGAGACAAAGAAGGACACTACATAATGATCAAAGGAACAATCCAATAAGAATATATAACAATTATAAATATATATGCACCCAACATAGGAGCACCACAATATGTAAGACAAATGCTAACAAGTATGGAAGTGGAAAATAACAATAACACAATAATAGTGGGAGACACTAATATCCCATTCATACCTGTGGATAAATGATACAATGGACCAGTTAGAACTAATTTATATCTATAGGACATTTCACCCCAATGCAATGAATTTCACCTTTTTTTCAAGTGCACACTGAACCTTCTCCAGGATAGATCACATCCTGGGCCATAAAGCTAGCCTTGGTAAATTCAAAACAATTGAAACCATTTGAAGCATTTTTTCTGACCACAATGCAGGAATATTAGATCTCAGTTACAGGAGAAAAACTATTAAAAATTCCAACATATGGAGGCTGAACAACATATTGCCTAATAACCAACAAATCACAGAAGAAATCAAAAAAGAAATCAAAATATGCATAGAAACGAAGGAAAATGAAAACACTACAACCCAATACCTGTCAGACACTGTAAAAGCAGTGCTAAGGGGAAGGTTCATAGAAATATAGGCAAACCTCGGGGAACAAGAAAAAATTCAAATAAATAACCCAACTCTACACCTAAAGCCACTAGAAAAAGAAGAAATGAAGAACCCCAGGGTTAGTATAAGGAAAGAAATCTTAAAAATTAGGGCAGAAATAACTGCAAAAGAAACATGAGACCATAGCAAAAATCAACAAAGCCAAAAGCTGGTTCTTTGAGAGGCTAAATAAAATTGACAAGCCATTAATCAGACTCATCAAGAAACAAAGGGAGAAAAATCAAATCAACAAAATTAGAAATGAAAATGGAGCGATCACAACAGACAACAGAGAAATACAAAGGATCATAAGAGGCTATTAGTAGCAACTATATGCCAATAAAATGGACAACTTGGAAGAAATGGACAAATTCTTAGAAAATTACAGCTTTCCAAAACTAAACCAGGAAGAAATAGAAAATCTTAACAGACCCATCACAAGCATGGAAATTGAAACTGTAATCAGAAATCTTCCAACAAGCAAAAGCCCAGGACTAGATGGCTTCACAGCTAAATACTACCAAAAATTCATAGAAGAGCTAACACTTATCCTACTCAAACTCTTTCAGAAAATTGCAGAGGAAGGTAAACTGCCAAACTCATTCTATGAGGCCATCATCAACCTAATACCAAAACCTGACAAACATCACACACACACACACACACAAAACACTACAGGCCAGTATCACTGATGAACATAGATGCAAAATCCTTAACAAAATTTAAGCAAAGAGAATTAAACATATTAAAAAGATCATACATCACGACCAAGTGGGCTTTATCCCAGGGATGCAAGGATTCTTCAATATCCACAAATCAATCAATGTAATACATCACATTAACAAATTGAAAGATGAAAGCCATATGATTATCTCAATAGATGCAGAGAAAACCTTTAACAAAATTCAACATCCATTTGTGATAAAACCCACCAGAAAGCAGGCATAGAAGGAACATACCTCAACATAATAAAAGCTATATATGACAAACACAGCAAACATTATCCTCAATGGTGAAAAATGGAAAGAATTTCCCCTACAGTCAGGAACAAGACAAGGGTGCCCACTCTCACCACTACTAAACACAGTTTTGGCCACAGCAATCAGAGCAGAAAAAGAAATAAAAAGGAATCCAAATTGGAAAAGAAGTAAAACTCTCACTGTTTGCAGATGACATGATCCTCTACATTGAAAACCCTAAAGACTCCACCAGAAAATTACTAGAGCTAATCAATGAATATAGTAAAGTTGCAGGATATAAAGTCAACACACAGAAATCCCTTGCATTCCTATACACTAATAATGAGAAAATAGAGAAATTAAGGAAACAATTCCATTCACCATTGCAACAAAAAGAATACAATACTCAGGAATATATCTACCTAAAGAAACTAAAGACCTCTATATAGAAAACTATAACACACTGGTGAAAGAAAGCAAAGAGGACACTAATAGATGGAGAAATATACCGTGTTCATGGATCAGAAGAATCAATATAGTGAAAATGAGTATATTACCCAAAGCAATCTATAGATTCAATGCCATCCCTATCAAGCTACCAATGGTATTCTTCACAGAGCTAGAACAAATAATTTCACAATTTGTATGGAAATACAAAGAACCTCGAATAGCCAAAGCAATCTTGAGAAAGAAGAATGGAACTGGAGGAATCAACCTGCCTGAATTCAGGCTCTACTACAAAGCCACAGTCATCAAGACAATATGGTACTGGCACAAAGACAGAAATATAGATCCATCAAGACAATATGGTACTGGCAAAAAGATAGAAATATAGATCCAAGGAACAAAATAGAAAGCCCAGAGGTAAATCCACGCACCTATGGACACCTTATCTTTAACAAAGGGGGCAAGAATACACAATGGAAAAAAGACAATCTCTTTAGCAAGTGGTGCTGGGAAAACTGGTCAACCACTTGTAAAAGAATGAAACTAGAACACTTTCTAACACCATACACAAAAATAAACTCAAAATGGATTAAATATCTAAACGTAAGACCAGAAACTATAAAACTCCTAGAGGAGAGCATAGGCAAAACATTCTCTAACATAAATCACAGCAGGATCCTCTATGACCCATCTCCCAGAATATTGGAAATAAAAGCAAAAATAAACAAATGGGACCTAAATAAAGTTAAAAGCTTCTGCACAATAAAGGAAACTATAAGCAAGGTGAAAACACAGCCTTAAGAATGGAAGAAACTTATAGCAAACAAAGCAACTGACAAAGAATTAATCTCAAAAATATACAAGCAGCTCAGTTCCAGAAAAACAAATGACCCAATCAAAAAATGGACCAAAGAACCAAACAGATATTTCTCCAAAGAAGACACACAGATGGCTAACAAACATGAAAAGATGCTCAACATCAGTCATTATCACAGAAATGCAAATCAAAACCACAATGAAGTACCATTTCACGTCAGTCAGAATGGCTGCGATCCAAAAGTCTTCAAGCAATAAATGCTGGAGAGGGTGTGAAGAAAAGGGAACCCTCTTACACTGTTGGTGGGAATGCAAACTAGTACAGCCACTATGGAGAATAGTGTGGCGATTCCTTAAAAAACTGGGAATAGAACTGCCATATGACCCAAAAATCCCACTGCTGAACAGACACACCGAGAAAACCAGAATTGAAAGAGACACTTGTACCCCAATATTCATCACAGCACTGTTTATAATAGCAAGGACATGGAAGCAACCTAGATGTCCATCAGCAGACGAATGGATAAGAAAGCTGTGGTACATATACACAATGGACTATCACTAAGCCATTAAAAAGAATGCATTTGAATCAGTTCTAATGAGGTGGATGAAACGAGCTTATTATACAGAGTGAAATAAGCCAGAAAGAAAAACATCAATACAGTATAATAATGCATATCTATGGAATTTAGAAAGATGGTCACGATAACCCTGTATGCGAGTCAGCAAAAGAGACACAGATGTATATAACAGTCTTTTGGACTCTGTGGAAGAGGGAGAGGGTGGGATGATTTGGGAGAATGGCATTGAAATGTATATTATCTTATGTGAAATGAATCGCCAGTCCAGGTTCAATGCATGATACAGGGTGCTCGGGGCTGGTGCACTGGGATGACCCAGAGGGATGGGATGGGGAGGGAGTTGGGAGGGGGATTCAGGATGGGGAACACATGTACACTTGTGGCAGATTCATGTGAATGTATGGCAAAACCAATACAATATTGTAATGTAGTCAGCCTCTGATTAAAATATATAAATTTATATTAAAAATAAATGAATAATCAATTAATTAACAGCTATCATTTACCTTGAAAAATAAATAAAATCCTGGAGCTAATCTGACACTGTACATTTAAGGGCAGAAAAACAAATTGTAGATTTGAGAACAAGTACAAGCCAGAACAAGAGAATATCTGACACTGAACTGACCCCACACTGCCCAAAACAGCTCCAGAGACATTCCTAGATTTATTGGTGGATGGTCGGAGTAGTAAACTCAACTGGAACAGGAAAATGGAGGAATTACATCAACTGTACATTGTCCTGCCTCCTATAATTTTTTCTTAATTATTTTATCTTATTTTGTTTTACTTTTAAACTCTTTAATTTTTATTCTTTTTTCTCATTTTCCCTTTCTCCTTACCTTAATTTTTCCCACATACTATCCTAATATGTTTCTTTATTACTCTTTTAACTTTTATTTTTTTATAGCCTACTTTTTTTCTCTTTGTATTTCTTTATTTTCAACTGAAGGGTAATTGCTTTACAGTATTGTGTTGGTTTCTACCAAACATCAACATGAATAAGCCAGAGGTTTATGCATGTCCCCTCCAACTTGAACATCCCTCCCACCTTCCTCCACATTGCACCTGTCTAGGTTGTTACTGAGCCTCGGCTTGGGATCCATGAGTCATACAGCAAATTCCCATTGTATTTTTTATAGCCTGTTTTTAACTTTCCTTTTAAAAATCTTATTAAAAAATACATTCCATATTTCTTATTTTGGGGTTTCATTTTTAATATTGTACTTTTGATAGTCTAATTTTTATTCTAGGTTTTTAATTTTTGATCTTTTGTTATTAATTTTGTATCTTTAAGAGTCTAGTTTTTGGTATCCTGTTTCACTTAGGGATTTTAATATTGGCTTGGCTGCTCTCTTCCCTTTTGACTCTCCTTTTTCTCCTGCTGGTCACCTGCTCCTCCTTCTTCCCTCTTCTCTTCTCTGTATAACTCTGAATCTCTTTGGGTGTGCCTGGCAATGGAGAGTTTTTTCATCATTATATTAGGGGTTTTGTCTTCTGTACTGTGTCCTTAGAAATCTTGATATTACTGTAAGAGGTCCAGACCAAAACCCAGAGGCAGGGGGCTCAACTCCAGAACTTTAGAACATCATAGAACTCCTGACTCCAGGGAATATTAATAGATGAGAACCCACCCAAAAGCCTCCATACCTAGCTTGGTGAGACCAAGCTACACCCAAGAGCCAGCAAACACCAGTGCAAGACACCTCGTGATAATCCTCCAGCAAAACAGGAACACAACCCTGAACATTAACAGACAGGATGCCCAAGGCATACCAAACCAACAGAAACCCCAAAACTAACTATTGGACACTACACTTTCCTCCAGAGAGATGAGATTCAGCTTCGTCCACCAGAACACAGACTCAAGTTTTCTCCCAACCAGGAAGCATTCCCAAGCCACTGGTCCAATCCCACTCACAGGGAGAAGATTCCACAATTAAGAAGAAAATTCTCCAAGGCAGGCTTAAGCAATACGTGAACCGTGAACTTCCAGATGTTAAAGCTGGTTTTAGAAAAGGCAGAGGAACCAGAGATCAAATTGCCAACATCCGCTGGATCATTGAAAAAGCAAGAGAGTTCCAGAAAAACATTTATTTATGCTTTATTGACTAAGCCAAAGCTTTTGACTATGTGGATCACAATAAACTGTGGAAAATTCCGAAAGAGATGGGAATACCAGACCACCTGACCTGCCTCTTGAGAAACCTGTATGCAGGTCAGGAAGCAACAGTTAGAACTGGACATGGAACAAAAGACTGGTTCCAAATAGGAAAAGTAGTACATCAAGGCTGTATTATGTCACCCTACTTATTTAACTTATATGCAGAGTACATTATGAGAAAGGCTGTGCTGGATGAAACACAAGCTGGAATCAAGATTGCTTGGAGAAATACCAATAACCTCAGATATTCAGATGACACCACCCTTATGGCAGAAAGTGAAGAAGAACTAAAGAGCCACTTGAAGAAAGTGAAAGAGGAGAGTGAAAACGTTGGCTTAAAGCTCAACATTCAGAAAACTAAGATCATGTCATCTGGTCCCATCACTTCATGGGAAATAGATGGGGAAGTAGTGGAAACAGTGACAGACTTTGTTTTGGAGGGCTCCAAAATCACTGTAGATGGTGACAGCAGCCATGAAATTAAAAAACACTTGCTCCTTGGAAGAAAAGCTATGACCAACCTAGACAGCATATTAAAAAGCAGAGACATTATTTTGCCAACAAAGGTCCATCTAGTCAAAGCTATGGTTTTTCCAGTATGTGTGAGGGTTGGACTATAAAGAAATCTGAGTGCTGAAGAACTGATGCTTTTGGACTGTGGTGTTGAAGAAGACTCTTGAGAGTCCCTTGGACTGCAAGGTGATCCAACCAGTCCATCCTAAAGGAGATCAGTCCTGAGTGTTCATTGGAAGGACTGATGTTGAAGCTGAAACTCCAATACTTTGGCCACCTGGTGTGAAGAGCTGACTCATTGGAAAAGACCCTGATGCTGGGAAAGACTGAAGGTGGAAGGAGAAGGAAATGACAGAGATGAGATGTTGGATGGCATCACTGACTCAATGGAGATGAGTTTGGGTAAACTCTGGGAGTTGGTGATGGACAGGGAGGACTGGCGTGCTGCAGTCCATGGTTTTGCAAAGAGTTGGACACAACTGAGCAACTGAACTGAACGGAACTGAACAGCTGATTTATCTATTGGGAACCCTTATGGCTGACATATCAACTGAAGCTCTGAAGGCCACCTCTTCACGACCAAAAATTTAGAGAAGAGCTAACCCCTATTTTCTCAAATTCTTCCACAAAAATGCAGAGGAAGGAATACCAACAAATTGGAAGGGAAAAAACATATGATTATTTCAATAGATGCACAGAAAATTTTTGACAAAATTCAACATCTATTTATGATCAAAACTCTCCAGTAAGTAGGCATAGAAAAAAACGTACCTCAACCTCAGTCAGTTCAGCTACTCAGTCATGTCTGACTTTGTGAGCCCATGGATTGCAGTATGCCAGGCCCCCCTGTCCATCATCAACTCCCAGAGCTTGTGCAAACTCATGTCCATAGAACCGGTGATGCCATCCAGCCATCTCACCCTCTGTCATCCCCTTCATCTCCTGCTTTCAACCTTTCCCAGTGTCAGGGTCTTTTCCGTTGGGTTCTTCACATCAGGTGGCCGAAGTATTGGAGTTTCAGCTTCAGCATCAGTCCTTCCAATGAATATTTAGGACTGATTTCCTTTAGGATTTACAGGTTGGATCTCCTTGCAGTCCAAGGGACTCTCAAGAGTCTTCTCCAACACCACATTTCAAAAGCATCCATTCTTTGGTGTTCAGTTTTTTTTATGGTCATACTCTCACATCCATTCGTGATTACTGGAAAAACCATAGCTGTGACTAGATGGACCTTCATTGGCAAAGTAATATCTCTGCTTCTTAATATGCTGTCTGGGTTAGTAATAACTTTTCTTCCAAGGAGCAATCTTCTTTTAATTTCATGGTTGCACTCACCATCTGCAGTGATTTTAGAGCCCCCCAGTGTAAAGTTTCTCACTGTTTCCATTGTTTCCCCATCGATTTACCATGAAGTGATGGGACCCAATGCCAAGATCTTAGTTTTTTGAATGTTGAGTTTTAAGCCAACTTTTTCACTCTGCTCTTTCACTTTCATCAAGAGGTTCTTTTGTTCTTCTTTGCTTCTGCCATAAGGGCGGTGTCATCTGCATATCTGAAGTTATTGATATTTCTCCCAACAATCTTGATTCCAGCTTGTGCTTCATCCAGCCCAGCATTTTGCATGATATACTCTGCATATAAGTTAAATAAGCAGGGTGAAAATATACCTCCCTGATGTACTCCTGAGAGAGTCATTTCCTAGGCAGGTTGATAAGGAGTCTAGGGGTCCCCAAGGAGAGAGGGGTCTGGAATTCTCAAGGAGGAAGAAAGGACAAACTTTTTTTCCTTCTCTACATTCCTTAGGATTATATAACAATAATGTATCCTGCCTGAGGACAGTCTCTGGATTAAACCTTCTGTTATCTTAAAATGTAAATTATGGGAGTAGGTCTGGTGAGGTCTTTACAACCTCCAGACATTCTTTGGATTCATTGAAGAGTATATAACTTCATTGCTAACACTAGCAAGTGGGTACTCTTTCTGCCCCCTTCTGATGCCTATGTCAGAAGCTTTCTCTAACTCCCTTATACTTTAATAAAACTTTATTACACAAAAGCTCTGAGTGATCAAGCCTCGTTTCTGGCCCCGGATTGAATTCTTCTCCTCCAGGGGCCAAGAATCCCGGTGTCTTCACGTGATTCAACAACAACCTTTCACTCCTTTCCCAATTTGGAACCAGCCATTGTTCCACATTCAGTTCTAACTGTTACTTCTTGATGTGCATGCAGATTTCTCAGAAGGCAGGTAAAGTGGTCTGCTATTCCCATCTCTTGAAGAATTTTCCACACTTTGTTGTGATCCTCACAGTCAAAGGCTTTGGCATCATCAATACTCAAACTGATCACATGTACCACAGCCTTCTCTAACTCAATGAAACTATGAGCCATGCCATGTAGGGCCACCCAGGATGGATGGGTCATAATGAAGAGTTCTGACAAAGCATGGTCCACTGGAGAGACAATGGCAAACCACTTCAATATTCTTGTCTTAAGAATCCCATGAACAGTATGAAAAGGCAAAAAGATATGACACTGAAAGCTGAATTCCTCAGGTTGGTAGGTGCTATTTCAATATGCTACTGGAGAAGAGTGGGAAAATAAGTGCAGAAAGAATGAAAAGATGGAGCCAAAGTGAAAACAACTCCCAGTTGTGGATGTGATTGGTGATGCAAGTAACGTTTGATTCTGTAAAGGGCAATATTGCATAGTAATCTGGAATGTTAGGTCCATGAATAAAGGTAAATCGGAAGTGGTCCAACAGGAGATGGCAAGAGTGAACATTGACATTTTAGGAATCAGTGAACTAAAAATGGACTGGAATGCCTCTTGAGAAACCTGTATGCAGGTCAGGAAGCAACAGTTAGAACTGGACATGGAACAACAGACTGGTTCCAAATAGGGAAAGGAGTACATCAAGGTAGTATATTGTCACCCTGCTTATTTAACTTATATGCAGTGTAATCATGAGAAACGCTGGGCTGGAAGAAGCACAAGCTGGAATCAAGGTTGCTGGCAGAAATATCAATAACCTCAGATATGCAGATGACACCACCCTTATGGCAAAAAGTGAAGAGGAAATAAAAAACCTCTTGATAAAAGTGAAAGAGGAGAGTGGAAAAAGTTGGCTTAAAGCTCAACATTCAGAAAACTAAGATCATGGCATCTGGTCCCATCACTTCATGGCTGATAGATGGGGAAACAGTGGAAACAGTGTCAAACTTTATTTTTGGGGGCTCCAAAATCACTGCAGATGGTGATTGCAGCCATGAAATTAAAAGATGCTTACTCTTTGGAAGCAAAGTTATTACCAAACTAAATAGCATATTCAAAAGCACAGACATTACTTTGCCAACAAAGGTCCATCTAGTCAAGGCTATGGTTTTTCCAGTGGTCATGTATGGATGTGAGAGTTGGACTGTGAAGAAGGCTGAGCACCGAAGAATTGATGCTTTTGAACTGTGGTGTTGGAGAAGACTCTTGAGAGTCCCTTGGAGTGCAAGGAGATCCAAGCAGTCCATTCTGAAGGAGATCAGCCCTGGGATTTCTTTGGAAGGAATGATGCTAAAGCTGAAACTCCAGTACTTTGGCCACCTCATGCGAAGAGTTGACTCGCTGGAAAAGACTCTGATGAGGGATTGGGGGCAGGAGGAGAAGGGGATGACAGAGGATGAGATGGCTGGATGGCATCACTGACTCGATGGACGTGCGTCTGAGTGAACTCTGGGGGTTGGTGATGGACAGGGGCCCTGGCGTGCTGCGAGTCATGGGGTCGCAAAGAGTCGGACATGACTGAGCGACTGAACTAAATTGAACTGAAGAAGGAAGTGGATATGTAAGGCCATGAAGCTAGAACACCCAATTACCTCAATGCAAAAAGACTTTCTCCAAGAGACATGATATTAAAATTTTCAAATGTCAATGCCAACAAGTTTTAAAGGCGGGCGGGGGGCAAGGGAACAGTAATCTACAGAAGAACTTCCACAAAGCTTCCAGCAGGCATCCTAGCAGAAATCCTAGAGGCCAGGAGGGAGTAGAATGACATTCTCAAAATAATATAAGATAAATACTGTCAGCCAAAAGTAGTCTTACCAGCAAAGTTGTAATTTAGATATGACAGATAAATAATGTTCCAGACAAGCAAAACCTTGGGTGTTCATGAACACTATGTCCTTATGAGACATATGAAAGAAGCTCTTCTATGAGAAACAAAATAACAAAAATACACAAAACTTTGAGTAAAGTGATAAACAGAATAAGAAAATCACAATTCTTTATCAAAATAAGTTTTTTTTTTAATTTATTTTAATTGGAAGCTAATTACTTTACAATATTGTAGTGGTTTTTGCCAGACATGAATCAGCCACGGGTGTACATGTGTTCCCCATTCTGAACCCCCCTCCCACTTCCCTCCCCATCCCATCCGTCTGGGTCACCCCAGTGTACCAGCCCTGAGCACTCTGTCTCATGCATTGAACCTGGACTGGTGATTTGTTTCACGTATGAAAATATACATGTTTCAATGCGATTCTCTCAGATCATCCACCCTCGCCTTCTCCCACAGAGGCTGAAAGACTATTCTATACATCTGTGTCTCTTTTGCTGTCTCGCATACAGGGTTATCGTTACCATCTTTATAAATCCCATATATATGTGTTAGTATACTGTATGGGTGTTTTTCTTTCTGGCTTACTTCACTCTGTATAATAGGCTCCAGTTTCATCCACCTCATTAGAACTGATTCTAATGTATTCTTTTTAATGGCTGAGTAATATTCCATTGTGTATATGAACCACGGCTTTCTTATCCATTCGTCTACTGATGGACATCTAGGTTGCTTCCATGTCCTGGCTATTATAACAGAATAAGTTTTTTTTAACACTTTATTATAGTATAAAATTAAAGGGAGGAAAAAGAGAGCAAAAAATAACTATAGCTATCTCACTTTGGTAATATTTTCACATTAAAAGGGATAACATAAAGATAAGAGGAAAAGGATGGAAGTCATAGATAAATGAAGACAAAATTCCATCAGCAGAAAAAGGACTATTTTTCCTATGAGATGCTTGATTAAAATCTTAAGGTAATCACAAAACATAAACAGCAGAGATGTAAAACATTAAAAAAAAGAAGACTAATAAAAACATTATTTAAAACCACTAAAGCAAAATAAAAGCCAGAAACAGAAGAAAAAGAAATGAATATAAAACAGAAGAAAAAGAAACAATGAATATAAAACAGAAGAAAAAGAAACAATGAATATAAAGCAACTATAAAAGGAAATTACTGGTACTAAGTACTCATCTAATGATAATCATACAAATCTAAGTGAACTGAATTCACCAATAAAAACACACAGAATTATTGGATAGATTAAAAAACAAGACCCAACTGTACACTGCCTCACAGGGGCACACTTCAGTGCTAAAGACTCAGTGCTACAGACTCAGAGTGAAGGATTAAAAATGATATTCTGAGAAAATGGCAGCCAAAAGAATCATCTATTTACAGTATACAATCCAATGATTTTTAGTATATTCACAGTATCCATTGTCACTCCTGTATACCCTTAAGCAAGCATTATCTACTTTCTCCATATATACATTTGCCTCTTTTTTTTTTAATAAATGACATCTTTTACAGTTTATTAAATAGTACCCTCCTGTATCATCATTCTCATCTCAGTTCAAATAATACCTTTAGAAAAAACCCATTTCTAACTACCCAGTCTCTACATCTTCAGTAAACTATGTTTATCATATTTTCCTGTTTTATTTCTTTAATGACTCATAATTTGATTACTTATTTATTTACAAACTGATTGTTAATCTCCTCTACCTAAACACAACCTCATTGCAATCTTTTTCACTTACATTCCCAGACTGTAGAACAGTGCCTGATGTATTGTTAGATATTCAGTGAAAAAGATGAATCCACAAATAGGAATTCTGTTCTGGGATGATAAGATGAGCACCTTATGGAACCAGACATTTCACTTAAGAAGAGGTGGAGGTGGGATGTACCTACCGAAGGAAGCTCTTCACAATAAATGATTAATATGTTATTAGATTCCATCCGACAATAATATTCTGGCATTGAGAATGGGTAAAAAGTGCCTTGGGGCTATTGGTATTTTTGCTAAAGGGTGCTATTGGTATTTTGGGTGAATTAATTCATCTTCTTTGCATGCGTCAGCAACTTTGGCTCTACACATTAAATGCTAATAATGCAATATACTTACTCGTTGTGACATCCAGTGAAACAAAGTGGGAAACTCATTGGCTAAAGAGATCAATGAAGGTGTCCTATAAACCATAATTTTATATGGGCCAAGTGTTATTAATTCTAGGACAAGTAAAGCAGTATAGCACAGTGGCTAGGAGCATTAATTTAGATCTTGAAATCCTTTCATGTGAATCTTTGTTCCAAAATGTAGTAATTTGGTGATTTGATGGAAGATATTTTACCTCTCTAAGCCTCAGTTTTGTGGATAAAATGTGTAAGTACTTCATATGGTTGTTAGGAGAATTAAGTGAAAGACCATAAAGTCCCAGGAGGTTCTTGACACAGCACTTAATAAGGGTTAACACTTGTGTTTATTGCTAAGTGGTCATTGAGTAGAGCACACTGTCTATGTGAAGGGCTCTAAATTTGGCTCCCTTGTCTCCACTGTAATCTAACAAGCCATTTAATTTTAATTTCTTTATTTGCATAGACAGGAAGCTTTTTTTATTTCGTTCTTTGACTTTTCTTCCTAGTAAAGGGCTCTACTCAAGAAAGTGCCTAGAAAGCACTCAAGAAATTCTTAAATTTAAATCATTTGCAGAAAAAGCTATGATGCAAAAACAAGGTAAAGTTTTCCAAAGTCTTTGGTTTTCTAGAAAATATTATAAATCATTACTGTGTATGGTTATCTACATTCTGGCCCCTGGCTGCATGTACAATATTTTTTTAGCATTCATCATTCAAGTTTGATGCTTTACATCAAAATTCCCCTTTTGTCCCTTAATGCTAGCAACAAGACAAGAGAAATGTGTAGCAATCCTCACTTACCCCTATCCCACATCAAATAATGAGAAGAAAGATTTTTGATTCTCTTTTCTTCCATATATATTTCACATGACTAATTGATGTTCCATATCTCTGATCATGTCATTCTCTGTGGAAGTTCTTTAGTGTCTTTTCATTACATACAGAATAATATGTGGTTTATTGGTGGCTCAGTGGTAAAAGAATCTGCCTGCCAGTGTAGGAAACTCAAGAGATATGGGTTTGATCTCTGGGTTGGAAAGATCCCCTGGCATAGGAAATGGCAACCCCTTCCAGTATTCTTGCCTGTAAAATTCCACTGGACAGAGAAGCCTGACGGGCTATAGTCTAGGTCACGAAGAGTCAGACATGACTGAACATGCAGTCAATTACTGCTTTAATACAGTTACAAATAAACTTTCTAAATTTGTTTTCCTTTGTTTATCTCCATACATCCTTATATTCAAGGCAATCTAAACTGTGATTTTCTGTCAAGCCTTTGTTACTGCTGTTTTTCATCTGAGAGCATCATGAAATATATGCATGTGTGTACATGTGCATGCATGCAAACACAAAAGCACATGTTCTAACTACATGTCCAAATATTACTTATAAAATACTCCAAGGCCTAGATCAAAAGACTATCTATGGAAGAATAGATAAGAAACTTGTAAATGTTGTCTACTCAAAAGTGAATCTGAATGAGGGATAGAAAGAATGAGAGACTGACTTAATTTTATACCATTTTAGAAACTAAACTTTTATAGATTTACTTGGAATTGTAGGAGACACAAAGGAGATAACTTCTGCAGTTGTGGCATGGGAAGTTCTATGGAGTCCCTACTGAGAAAAAAAAAATCTATAACTGGTGAAAATTATAAAAAAAAAAAAATTTAATTCACCATTTAAAGATTCTAGGAATTACTGTAATGGCATATGGTAAGTGAAGAAACATATTCAAAAAATTGACAAAATTTCTGAAAAAATAACAGCAGTCTGTGGCATTTGAGAAACAATCTACATTCTTCCTCACCTCCCCTTCAATTCAGAGTGATGGAATCTCTACTCTGTATGGGTACAACTGAAAACACGGGACTTACTCTCATAGCACCGGTCTATGTGCTATTGTATTTTCCAACAGAAGCATGAATTTAACACATTACCTTCTTCCTCAATTTCCATGTTGCAAAAGCTCTATTCTAGGGAAAAAAATGGTGAGAGGTCTAGGGCTTCTTTCTCCTCTTGGCCTGACTCATAGTATGGAGGCTGTATTCCAGGCATGGGTAGCCAAGAACGCAGGGATCTCAACTGCACTCACCACAGATTACTTATAGAGAGATTATACACTGAGAAGTAATATCAGAAAACCAGAGTGCCCTTCTGACAAAGAAGTAATACACGAAGAGAAATGGACCAAAAATTCAAGAGCAGTGAAACCAAGATTTCTCTCAGAGGAGAGACAGGCCGTGAGAACAGAGAGCTCTGAAGTCTTACCCAAGGGAACTGACTAAATTTTAAATGAGAAGTGAGTAAGTTTAGGCCTAAAAGTGGTCTTGCAAACAATAAAAGTTTGGTAGTAAGCAATTATGGGCATCCCAGGTGGCTCCAGTGGTATAGAATCTGTCTGCCAATACAGGAGACATAGAGTCATGGGTTCAATCCTTGGGTTGGGAAGATCCCCTAGAGAAGGGCATGACAGCCCACTCCAGTGTTCTTGCCTGGAGAATCCCATGGACAGAGGAGCCTGGTGGGCTGTGGCCCATAGGGTTGCAAAGAGTCAGACGCAAATGAAGCAACTTAGCACAGCATAGTAAGGAATTAAGAGGACCCTCCAAACAAAAAACAAGCCAAAGACTGACTAAAATTTTACCAAAATTTAATGGTAAAAGAGGCATTTAAGACAAGATCTACTGGGGTCAGAGCAAATCTTCAATACAGGCCTTAAGGACTACCCTTGCAAAGAGCTTGCATTTTACTGGATCAGAGTGCAGAGCAAATCATGCCTTAGAAGAATCACCATGCAAATAGTGTGAACTAACATGATGACTGGTTCCAAATAGGGAAAGGAGTACATCAAGGCTGTATATTGTCACCCTGCTTATTTAACTTATATACAGAATACATCATGAGAAACTCTGGGCTGGAAGAAGCACAAGCTGGAATCAAGATTGCTGGGAGAAATATCAATAACCTCAGATATGCAGATGACACCACCCTTATGGCAGAAAGTGAAGAAGAATTAAAGAGCCTTTTGATGAAAGTGAAAAAGGAGAGTGAAAAAGTTGGCTTAAAGCTCAACATTCAGAAAACGAAGATCATGGCATCTGGTCCCATCACTTCATGGGAAATAGATGGGGAAACAGTGGAAACAGTGTAGAATTTATTTTGGGGGGCTCCAAAATCACTGCAGATGGTGACTGCAGCCATAAAATTAAAAGATGCTTACTCCTTGGTAGGAAAATTATGACCAACCTAGATAGCATATTCAAAAGCAGAGACATTACTTTATCAACAAAGGTCCGTCTAGTCAAGGCTGTGGTTTTTCCAGTGGTCATGTATGGATGTGAGAGTTGGACTGTGAAGAAAGCTGAGCACCAAAAAATGATGCTTTTGAACTGTGGTGTTGGAGAAGACTCTTGAGAGTTCCTTGGACTGCAAGGAGATCAAACCAGTCCATTCTAAAGGAGATCAGTCCTGGGTGTTCTTTGGAAGGAATGATGCTAAAGCTGAAACTCCAGTACTTTGGCCACCTAATGCGAAGAGTTGACTCATTGGAAAAGACTCTGATGCTGGGAGGGATTGGGGGCAAGAGGAGAAGGAGATGACAAAGGATGAGATGGCTGGATGGCATCACCGACTTGATGGACATGAGTTTGGGTGGACTCCGGGAGTTGTTGATGGACAGGGAGGCCTTGCGTGCTGCAATTCATGGGGTTGCAAAGAGTCGGACATGACTGAGTGATTGAACTGAACTGAACTGAAGGTATTTCAAGAGTCAACATCATCAACCTTCTGGTTCCAATATGTCTAGGTTCTATGTGTTTGTGTCAGATGAAGTTAATTTCTTCCACCTGGTGAGGTTTTAATCTCTGCAAAATAATTCAAGGATATAGCCCAGGATATTATCTATAGCCCTTGAGGAAGAACTAAATGTCCCTGACTTTGTGACTAAACTACTATTGTTTTGTCTTCCTTGACTGTTTCCCTTTGTTTCTCATATTTTCATTTCTAATTAAATTCTTTCCTTGGAACCCAAGACAGACTAAGGAGACAAAAGGTGTTTTTTGTTTGTTTGTTTGTTTTGTTTTTGTTTTTTACCAAAAAAGGCAATGGACACTAGGAGGAGTGTGTCCTCAGAAAGGCTCCATAGGATCCTGCTCAATTTCAGTCTGGCTTCTCTGGGGCCAAGCTGTTTTCTTCAAATTTGCTAATATTTAGGCTTACAAGATGTTGCAATTCAGCTGTTTGAGCTGTAACTTGCTTAAACTGTTTGAAAATTATTCCTTTAGAGAAAAACTTCTGAAAAACAGGATTCCAGATATGTAAATATTTTGAGGACACAACCCATCTATAGAGACTCTGGCCAATTTTATGTTTAAAAACTGTGATCCTTCTTCATATATATCTCTAAGTAAATGGACAGACCTGACCGAAAGCAATTTAGAACATCAATGGCCTTTATAGAGAGTTTTGATTCCCCAATTACTATCAAACTGAATTGTACCCAATACCTCAAAAATTTCCAAAACTAAATGGAATGCTTATTTTAATTGGTATGTTGAGGCTTCCCAATGTTATCAGGAGTCTAAAATTGTCTCTCCGCAAATCAAGATTTTGATATGAACTGAGGCAAACTAAAAATTAAAGAAAGATAAAATGGCTCCTGAAACCTCAGGCTCTTCTTCCTCAGCTTCTTTGTCTCAGATTCTGCCTCTGGCACCATTGTCTCTCTCCTCTCTGCTCCCTGTGGCCAGACTCCTTCTCTGATGCCATCTTCCTCCTTCCCTTCTATCCTACCTATGCCTTCACTATGCCCTCAATTCCTCACATAAATTCTCCATTTAGATTTCTCCTTTCTTTGAAAGTCTCTTCACCACATTTTCTTATGAACTTGCCAGAATTGTCCCTTTAATGTTAAGCCATCTGAGGATCCAGGAGATAAACCCTTAATTTCTTATATTCTATGGTCTAAAGCTGAAGTCAAAGATTTTCCCAAAGTTAATGGAGATCCTAGTAGATTCGCTGAGTTTAATATAGTCATTCAAACTTATTGTCCTGGTTTCTCTGATTTATATCAGCCAGTTCACATGTGTGTTGGTGAAGGCCAGGCCCAAGATTGGATTTAAATTGCTAATGGGGAAAATTCTGAATGGGTTCTAGAATTACAACTGAGATACGAGTTCAATAAATGCATTACATGTTCATGTTGAGGCAATTGTTAGGCAACATTATCAAGCATTTCTAATGCTTTTCCAAAGCTTATTGATTGAAGAAAAATTCAGGTTTGCACACAGAAATCTGATGAAACTGTTCATAACTAATACAATCAACTTCAGATTTTTTTTAAAGAAAATTCTTGTCTTTCTGATGTTGATTCCACTCAGGTGTTTTTTAACTTTATGTTTATTAATGGCTAAACTGGGACCTTTCCCCTCAAGTAAAAAGGACCAGAATGGAATGCACTTCAGAATGGATTAACTTCAGATTCAGTTAAACTGGCAAGCCAGCTCTTTTGCACTCTAAATGAGTTATGTAAAAGGAAGAACACAAAAATTCTTAATCTTCAA
The DNA here is from genome assembly GCF_032452875.1 of Bos javanicus. NCBI lineage: Eukaryota > Metazoa > Chordata > Mammalia > Artiodactyla > Bovidae > Bos > Bos javanicus. The sequence goes on from NC_083897.1 coordinate 96,110,216, forward strand.
CTTCAATCACCAAAAGTTCCTAAATTAAACTAAAATCCTATAGCTTCTCCCATAATTGCAAAGACCCAGAACATTAGAAAAGCTGTTATTAGAAATTTGAGTGCTTTGAACACCTTCAAGTCTCTAACCAGCCTTTCCATTATTCTCCAAATCCTCAATGTCAAAGCTCCAAGGAACTACAAAGGCTCATCTCAAACCTTCCTATTAATTGGCTTGGAGAAACATTTTTTTTTTCTAGATTGGGCATAAATCTCTTCCAGTCCTAAATGACACCACAGTCACATCCTGGTGCTCAACATCAGTACTAAAAATATTAAAATGGTCCAAATAGTGGGAATATCTAATTAATCTCAAGAGGCTCTTATCTGTGAACCTATTCCCTTTTGTTTATGCCCTTTGAAAAGTACATATCCTGTATCCTTAATTTCATTGCCCCTATCCACTTACTAGGATAAACCTTCTTAGGGAAGTATCATACAGGAATTTCATTTTCCCAAAAGGGGACAGTCATTCTGGAATTTGACAGTAGTCATTAAAGGAACTAGCCAGGTGAATTAAGTGGCCCTTTGACATTTTTTATTTGTTCTGTGCCTGATGGTACTAGAGCTGATTCTGGAACTACTGATCATTTGTCCATCTTGTTTCACCTACCTTCCTCCTCCTATGGGCAAAAACTCCAACTGATATTAGCAAATTGTACAGCATACCTCCTATCAAAATTTAAATAGATCACACAAAATATCTTCCTAGAACTAATCAATCAATACTCTATAAGAAGCTTTTCGAAACATAAAACTCATAATAGAAAATTCTCTTACTAGTCAGATAAACTAAATGCAGAGTGTGGAGATTTGTCCCAGGTCTCCAAAACATATTCAATATTGTTATTACTCAACACCTTATTGTTTGTAACCTTCATTCATTACTGACATCAATTTCCACTGGAAGTAAATTCTTTACCATAATTGATTTATGCAGTGCATTCTTTAGTATTCTAGATGATGAAGCTAGCCAGTACTTTGCAAATCTTGAAGGCTGATCTGGATGAAAGTTCGCTAGGGGTTCTAATTTGTCATAATATGTGAATGATTTGTGTCTTTGCCATCCTCAAACCTCCTCACTGGAAGAAAATATTAACTTGCCAAAGCTTTTAGCCTTAAAGGACCAAAAGGTTACCAATGAAAGTTGCAGTTTTCTCAAATCCAGGTTCAATATTTAGGGCCTCTGATATCAGAACAAGGCCTAAACCTAGATCTAGATAGATCTCATGGTGTTCTAAGTTTTCCAAAACTAAGTGCCAAATTAAGGTTTTCTTGGGCTAGTTGATCATTCCCAAAATTGAATTCCAAATTTCATTCTTATGGCCAAATTTCTATGTTTCATTAAAAAATAACCCAAATCCAATTTTATGGAAAGTATCATATAACATAGTCTTCAAGGCCTTAAAGAAGTTTGACAACTCATGTGCCTTTGAGCATCCCAATTATCAAATTACCTTTTTGCATATATTGGGTTGGCTAAAAGTTCAGTTGGTTTTTCTGCATAAGATGGTTCTAGTAGCACTTAGTTTTCTTTAATTTCATTCAAAACAATTTTGTTAGATTGTATTGTGACAGCTGTCACATCACCGTACATTTAAAAAAAAAAAAAACTTATCAAAATTGGTGAACTTTTGTGTAGTCATTTTAATATTGAAAATGGAAGAAAAAAGTAACATTTTGGCATATTTTGGTTTTCAAGAGAGGTAAAAACACAATTGAAACAGGAATAAAGATGTGTGCAGTGTATGGAGAAGGTTCTGTGATTGATCTAATATGTCTAAAATGGTTTGCCAAATTCCATGCTGGAGATATTTTACTGGATGATACTCCACGGTCAGGTAGGCCAGTTGAAGCTTATAGAGATCAAATCAAGACATTAATTGAGAACAATCAATATTATTGTACCAAGTGGGAATTAGTCAACATACTCAAAATATCCAAATTAGGCACTGAAAATAATTTGCACTAGCTTTTCAATCACTTTGATGTTTGGGTTCCACATAAGTTACATGAAAAAAAAAAAACTTCTTGATTGTATTTCCACATGTCGATTCCCTACTTAAATGTAATGAAAATGTTTCATTTTTAAAACAAAGTTTGATGTGTTATGAAAAGTGGATATTGTACAATAATGTGGAATGGAAGAGATCATGGGGCAAGCTAAATGAACAACCACCAGCCACACCAAAGGCTGGTCTTCATCCACAGAAGGTGATGTTGTGTATATGGTAACATTGGAAGGGAATTCTCTATTATGAGCTCCTGGCTTCTCTGGTAGCTAAGACAGTAAAGAGTCTGCCTGCAATGCAGGAGACCAGGGTTCGATTCCTGGGTCAAAAAGATCCCCTGGAAAAGGGAATGGCAATCCACTCCAGTATTCTTGCCTGGAGAATTCCATGGACAGAGGAGCCTGGAGGGTTATATTCCATGGGGTCGCAAAGAGTCGGACATGACTGAGTGATTAACAACATTTCAGAAAATCCAAACAATTAATTCCAACAAGTACTGCTCCCAATTAGACCAATTGAAAGCAGCACTTGACAAAAAGTGTCTGGAATTAGTTCACAGAAAACACATAATCGTCCATCAGGATAACCCAAGACCACATGTTTCTTTGATGCGGGGCAAAAACTGTTATGGGCATCCCTGGTGGATCAAATGGTAAAGAATTTGCTTGAAATGCAGGAGACCCAGGTTTGATCCCTGTGTTGGGAAGATCCCCTGGAGAAGGGAATGGCTACTCACTCCAGTGTTCTTGCCTGGATAATTCCGTGGACAGAGAGCTAGACTGGTGGGCTACAGTCCATGGGATCACAAACAGTCAGACACAATTGAGTAGCTAGCACTTTCACTTTTTTTCACTCAAAAACTGTTACAGGTTGACAGGAAGTACTGATTCATTCACAGTATTCACCAGACATTACACCTTTGGATTTCCATTTATTCCAGCCTTTACAAAATTATCTTAACCGAAAAAAATTCAATTCCCTAGAAGACTGTAGAAGACACCTGGAACAGTTCTTTGCTCAGAAAGATAAAATGTTTTGGGAATATGGAATTATGAAGTTGCCTGAAAAATGGTAGAAGGTACTGGAACAAAGTAATGAATACATTTTTCAGTTACGTTCTTGGTGAAAATGAAAATGCATCTTTAATTTTTTCTTTAAAACCAAAGGGAAAAAAATTTAAAAAATAGAAACCAAAGGAACATTTTGGCCTTAAGAAAATGCCCTTGGGGTGTTCACCCAAAATCACAGTAATCATCATTTCCTCATAGGGTATTGTAGCCAACAAGTGTACCCTCTTGTACGGAGATTTCCCTACCTTTTACCTTGGAAAGATTACAGCCAGTGTCCCTTTGGTTAATACCACTGTAAAAGTTGTCTTGGGATTTCCTTTAACCAGTTTGTACCTCATGCAGTAGAAGCTCTCCTGAATTCTCATCACACTTAACAGTTTTCAGTCAGCTGCCTCAACTCCTATGAAGTCCTTTTGTTAACTGCTTCTCACGTAACTCTTTGAAGTTGTGGTAACCTTAACCCTGCTATTCTTCTTCCTTCCATCACCAGTAAAGTCCCTCATGACTGCTTAACACTGATGGACTACCTCCAAACTCCTCAGGATGAAAGCCAGGAAATTCACTTGCATAATGCTAACTTCTCATGGGTCACTGATTATTCTTATTTAAAAGGTGACAGTGGCAAACACTGTGTGGGGTATGCCACTGCAACTCCTTTTCATGTTGTTGAGGCAGCATCTTTACCTATGTCTATTTCAGTCCATCAGGCAAAATTATAAGCTATCATATGAGCCTATTCTTTAGTCAAGGACAAAACTATCAATGTTTATACTAATAGTAGATATGATTTTAGAGTATCCAAAGATTTTAGAATGTTAAAATTTTTGTTAATTTTTGTTTTGTTTCTTAAAATTAATGTTAATGGCCCTTATGTTCAGGAACTATTAGATACAATACTTTTACCTACTGCTTTAGCTATTATTAACATTCCATTCTAGAGCTTTCTAAATGTGATTTTCTGGAAGCTAAGAGAAAAGCAGTTTGTTTATATTTCTGCAAGAAATGCTACTCTTAAAAGGGACCAGCTGCAGCCAAAACTCTATCATGGTCGAAAGGGACATTTCCTCAAGTTTATAGCTAAAAAATAAACAGGTTAGAGAAGCCCAACAAGTTGTCTCAGAAAAAGAAAAACAAGAGTAGACTTTCCACAATTGTTGGTTTGATAAAAAGAGAAAGCTCTGGTTTGGACCAAATAATAATCCACTCTTCCAAGAGATTCTAAAATTCCCATTTCTCACCACTGCATATCCTTAAGCTGCTGGTTTATTGACAAAATAATAGCATTTATAAATCAATATTTGTGGGGAAACATTCACAAAACTGCAAAAAGTGGCTGTTTCATTCATTCTACTTGTTCAACATCCAACTCAGGGAAGCCTGTATACACTACTACTTGGTATTTTAAACTACCTAATGGACTATTTGAGGTCTGATAGGTAAATTTTATACAACTTCCTCTGTGACAATATACAGCCTTGACATACTTCTTTCCCAATTTTGAACCAGTCCGTTGTTCCATGTTCTAAGTAAGCGCTTACAAATAAAACTATTCTAAATTCAAGTAAAATTAAACTAAACGAATTTCAGGCTCAAGTCAACTGGGAAATATTCACTATTAAATTGATACTTGGTATTAATGTTTATTTATTAATCTAATTAACATAGACATTGTGAAGAAACTTATAAGGAATAAAAGTGCAAATGAAAAAAGAGTTTTGGATGATTTATGTTTAGCAATCTACAGAGTGATGATATAAAATACAGTTCATGGTTGCTGAAGGAAAGGAGGATCCATGTTTTCAGTAAAAAAATAAAAGTATAAGGAATGGAATTATATTTTATTAAGGGAAAAGGAAGTAAGTCTGAACTTACAGGTGGCTGTTCTCTGAATGGGCAAATAAAATGATGAATATAGAAAATGGAAAAAAAAAAAAACTTTGTGGGAAGTCGACTCTGAGAAGAGAGTTTTGTGCATGGTACAAGTTTCTTAAGACATTAAACTGCATCTGAAATATTTTATTGTTACTTTGACTAAGTGAATATTGTTTCACAGTGAATATAAGCTGGTATCAAGCTGGCATTTGGTTTCTCTCTCTGTTAAAAGAACAAAGTTTTCTTGGATTGTGGCTTTCGATAACAGACTGTGTAAATGTCTTTGCCTTTAAATATTTGTTTTTAAAATCTTTTAACTTTGCAAAGTGAATAATTATTATTTCACAATGATCTATGAAGTCTATGACACACATAGACAAAGCTCATTCTGCTTCTGCAAAAACTAACCCCTCTACTACTCCTAAATCAATGAATTTAAAATAGATAAACAATGGCTGTAAATCAAACAATCAGGGCTATGGGAAATCCAAGACAGCCCCTTGGCTCTTCCAGCTCCCTGACAAACCTGACTTTTACTTGATGAGATAAAGTCTTTCCTGGCTGCAGAGTTGATGCTGTCACAATAGAGGGAAAAAATGATTAAAAATGTGTTTTCCACTTGGATATACTTTCTACAATCTCCCGTGATCAATGCACCCACTTGATCTTCATTGGATGAATCATAACATAAAACTTCATACACTTCTTAAAACCTGTAACTTTCACTATCATCCTCAATCATCAGATGAGGACAACAGAACAGAAATTATTTGCATGAGATTAAGTAAACTGCTAAATACAATTAACATTTTGATGAATTTTTTTGTCCAACATATTACTGGCTTCAGATCTTTGTTTTCAGATATAAAAAAAGTTCTTCTCCTCAAGATACTTATGGTTTAAAGCAATTTGATAATCTACATCTGTGGGTAAGATTAAAACATTTTTTCTCTCTGCCTTATCCCTCCAGAAATTTGTGACACTTGAGTTCTGAATAGCCTTATCAGGTAAGTAAAAAGGCTATCTCTTGACATATACAGAAATCTCAAAATATAGTGGGGACCTCTAGAAAAAAAAAAAAAATCCACCTCGACAAAAACTGATGACAGGCCTATGACATCTAAAGTCAATAGGCCAAATTTACTTTAAAAACAAGTTAGTCTTGGGTTTGTTTAATAAAAATGGGGGTATTTTTTAAATGTTTCACTAGATATTAAATTCTAGTTTTGTTTGTGTTTACTAAGATTCACTTCTGAGATAATTCTTCGTTATAAAATTTAATTAGATTAATAAGAGGACACTAAGTTTGTTTCTTTTTTTTTTCAACTACAATTTTATTTATTTATTTTCTTTTTTTAATTTTATTTTATTTTTAAACTTTAAAAAATTGTATTAGTTTTGCCAAATATCAAAATGAATCCGCCACAGGTATACATGTGTTTCCCATCCTGTCTAAGTTTGTTTCTAAAGCCTAACTTCATAGTCAATCTTTGGCTAAAGACCAGGTGCACCATGATCTACAACCAGGAGATTAACACCAGACTATAGCCATTTGACGGAGAAGGCAATGGCACCCCACTCCAGTACTCTTGCCTGGAAAATCCCATGGACGGAGGAGCCTCGTAGGCTCCAGTCCATGGGGTCGCTAAGTGTCGGGCACGACTGAACGACTTCACTTTCACTTTTCATTTTCATGCATTGGAGAAGGAAATGGCAACCCACTCCAGTATTCTTGCCTGGAGAATCCCAGGGACAGAGGAGCCTAGTGGGCTGCCGTCTATGGGGTGGCATAGTCGGACACGACTGAAGCGACTTAGCAGCAGCAGCAGCATAGCCATTGGACAAACTAAGTCAGACAACATGTTATATACTGGGCTACACCTAATAAAAGTTCTTAAATTCTTACTTATGACATTACTATTACTGCCTGAGAGCTCACACCGTAAAGAGTCTGCTTGCAATGCGGGAGACCTGGGTTCAATCCCTGGGGTGGAAAGATCCCCTGGAGCACGAAATGGCACCCTACTCCAGTATTCTTGCCTGGAGAATCCCATGGATGGAAGAGCCATGGGGTTGCAAAGAGTCAGACACGGCTGACTGACTTACACTTTCACTTTTCACTTTCATATTGTTTTCTGTATCATCTCTTTTACAAAATTGTTGTTTCTAACATTACCAAATGTATGACTGAATCTCTAATAATATAATGATATATAGTTCCATACGAGATCAATGATAATAATAATGTAACTCTAAATATAAGAAGAAACAACAAGAGGGACTATTTTCCTGGACTGTAAGAAATTACTAGTAAGGCAGGTATGGACCAGGACTTTTGCTACTTTCATGGCCCTAGTCCAGTAACAACACATTGAGTGATCTATCATAAAAATCTTTACTAGACCTGAGAATAAGCATTCCTAGCAACATGGAACAAAATGGGCATGAGTTGCCCCTTAAACCATGGTCAAATCTATGGCCTTGAAGGGGCCCTGATGACAGGAAACTGACACTTGCAATTTGTCTCTACAAAGATTAAATTCAGAGTGACTATAGCTACTGACCTTCAACATTCCCTGAAAGGAGTTCAGGGTAGAAATCAGGAATGAGGCACTCTGTGCTCTGGAAAAAAAACTGGCAGGACAGACCTTCAGACAGTTAGATGTTTTCAGGTAAAGATTGTCATGCGCCCCAATTCTTGCATCTTCTCATACCTAGAGAAACACCAATATCACAGACCAATGTCTGGCTCTATTTGCCCAGCTAGCCCCTCTTCCAGGCCTCTTGGCAGCTTTCTAATTCTATAAATCTCTGGGCCATGTAACTAAACTTCTGTTAAGTTTGTTTCTTCTAAAATACAACAAGAAAAATCTCCAAATGCTGTTAAAAGGATACCAGTTGGTTAACTCACAGACTATATTGGAACAAGTGGTTTTATCATTTCATGGACTCTCATCTCCTTCCATAAATGCACCTTGACTGAGAGCAGGCATTGGGACCCAGGACTCCATGACACCCCTGTCCAGCCAGAAGAAGCCAGAGCAGTCTCTGCCCTTTTCCCAATGACCTTGGTCCCTGTGTCCTGAGAAGGGGATAGGCAGGTAGTTAGACATGAGCAGGGTGCTAAGGAGCCAAAGATTCGGCCCATTGAAAAAAAGAGGGAGGAATGTTGAGTCCACCCCCAAGGCCACAGGTGTGAGGCCTTGCACCAATGCCACAGAAATGGAGCCCAGAACCAAGATCACCTCCAAAGCTGAGCCCCTTTGTAACAGTTGCCATAAGCCCCTTCCCGATCATCACTAACAAGCTTCCTGACTCCAAATTAGGCAAAGATGCCCACTCCAGTAAACACGCTATAGTGCCCAAACCAATCACCTAACACCAACCTTCCAGCAGGAATTTTGTCTTGAGGGTATAAAAATTAGTTTATAATTCATCATAACTCATGAAAACTGTCGACTCTCCCTGGCCTATCAGGAGTTGTCAGCCCTCTGTGCTTGCAGCACCCAATTTATCTCTACTCTTTGTTCTTAATAAACTCACTCCCTTCTGAAAAGCTCTAGTCTAGAAACTCTTTTCCAAACTGCAACTCAGACTCCCTCAACATATAGCACAGGGAATTATAGCCATTATCTTGTAATAACTTTTAATGGAAAAATACTGAGTCACTATGCTATACACCAGAAACTAATATTGTATTGAAAATCAACTATACTTCAATTTTTTTAAAAAATTTAAAATGAAGTTTTAAAAAAGGTATTTATGTAATATATATATATGCATATATGTTTAATATATAATACATATTTAATTTATATAGTAAATATATTTATATATATTAAAATACATTTAATATATATATTAAATATATTTAATATATATATTTAATTCTGGTATGCAGAAAGAAATATATTTTGCCTTTGATTCCCTTTACCACCAAAATGTAGTTGAAATAATTTTGCAGTGAATTCCCATATATCTACCATTTGTTATACAATTAGCTTTTTATAATACTTATCACATATCTATTTCTGCATTTGTTGATCCATCATTTTTTGCTGCATTTCAAAATAAAGTGAAGCTATCAGTAGTTTCATCTGAAAAAAATAAATAATGGACAACAGTGTTTGGCTGAGAAAAGTAGGAATTCATGAATGTTTGATTTGAGAAAGCAAGCTCCAAATCTCAAGGAAACCTTAAATAAAAGTGCTCTAGGCTATCTTTCCTAATTGTCCTTAGTGATTCTATATTGTAAAAGTGGAAAAGTTTATATAAAGTCATTGGTTTCAAAAGGCCATTTTCTGTATGGGTTGATTCATCTCTTGTACTTCCAAAAAGTGAATTCTGTGGCAGAAACTCATATCTGGTATGCATGACCATCCAGCATCACACCACATTTGGCATGTAAGGAAATGCAGTGTAGCATGGCAGGAATGGAGAATAATTATAGATGTGGAGTCTATGGGGTAATAATCTGGAAATAAGAAAATTATTAAACTTTTATTGTGGGCCAGTAAAAGTGTGTGAGACACTTACATAAATATTAACCTATTTAGTCATTACAAATATCTGCCAGACAAGTATTGTTGTTTCATTTTTATAAATGGGAAAACAGAGAGACCTTGCCCTATAGATGACCCCTGGACAGGAGCCTGTAGGAAAGGTGCCTATTCCCCGATCTGCCACTTAATTATTGAGTGATCTTGGGAAAGCTGCTTATTTTCTGTCATCAATGTAGACTTGGTCCTTATGATGCTGAAGTCCTGTCCAGCTCTGACATTTATCACTCTAGTCTATACTATTGCTCGCTATTCTACTTCATACACGGGCCAGAGACACTGCTGGCAGATGTTGTATTTTCCTTCACATTTATGTGATCCTAGTTTACAAATATACTCATTCTATAAGCATGCCAACTGCTTTCTTCAGAATACACCAAAATCCAATACCCCACTAGAAGTTGACTCTGAAAATGATCCAGAGGCTGCTCATAGCTGCCTGGGAAACCCGTTCTCTGAAATAAACCAGGATGCCAATTTATTCTGCAAGAGAGAGAAGACCTTCTGTAAAGTGGGACACAGGCATTATGTGCTGTTCTTTTTTAAATACAAAGATAATTTTCAACATGATATTTTTAAGGCCAACTAAAAGCACTGGAGTTATTAATCATTAATACAGTAAGTGCAATCTTCAGATCATATACCCAAAGTGATTAAAAACAGCTAAAGCAGTCACTAATACCAACTGTGTAATTCAGGTGGCAGCAGGAGCCTCAGTTTCCCTGGAGAAAGGGCCAGCCTTCTTCCTTCATAGGAATCTTCACTCAGCCAGGAGGTTTCCTATCAGCACTTTGTGGCACTCTTTATATTCACATATGACAATTTATCTTTCACCAACAGAATGTGGTTTCTAAAACAGCAATCTTACCAACTATTGGTGTCCTGAGGACTACTTCATGGGGACTAGCTTGTAAGCCCCAACTATATGTTTATACTTTCAATGTTAGCTCTTACAGAAGCTAGCATGTCAGCTCTTAAAGAAGGCACATTTGTGTGACAGGTTTGAAGAGATCTATAAAGCTTCAGGCTTCCCTCATAGCTCAGTTGGCAAAAAATCCATCTGCAATGCAGAAGACCCTGGTTCGATCCCTAGATCAGGAAGATCCGCTGAGGAAGTGAGAGGCTACCCACTTCAGCATTTTGGGGCTTCCCTTACAGCTCAGCTGGTAAAAAATCTACCTGCAATGTGGGAGGCCTGGGTTCGATCCCTGGGTTGGGATGATCCCCTGGAGAAGGGAAAGGCTATTCACTCCAGTATTCTGGCCTGGAGAATTCCATGGACTGTATGGTTCATGAGATGGCAAAGAGTCAGACACGACTGAGCAACTTTCACTTTCATAAAGCTTCTATGAGGCTATTTACTTTAATAAATATAAGGAGGAACAAAATGCTTGAAAGAGTTTTAAATATGTGTAACTCTTATCATTCCTAAAGTTCATCTTAGTGGATAAAATGAGATGGCTATTCAAGATTTCTCATACCCCCAAAAATATGTATTATAAATATATATATATATATATATATACACTACACTTATATGATCACAATATAAAATGCATTTCTTTAAAATAATGTACACTATATATGTGTATCTGTAATATATGTATAATCATGATCATTCATATAAAACATAAAATATATTTAAAATATATAATTATATGTAAATATTCAAAAATATATGGTTTTAATTGTGGGTCATGATGACAAATACTTGGTTAACATAGGTCTGTGGTTTCTTTGAATGAACCTATTATCTACTTTGACTAGGTAATAGGGTCAGGCAGACTCAGGAGAAAAAGAGATAGCAAATATGTCAAAATATAGTTAATCCTTTCAATTCTTTGCCTTTCAAAAAATGGTCATATGGTTTATTTTACCTGAAACCTCCAATGGTCTATTAGTAGTGTTACTGGGTAGGGAGGGTTGAAGACGACCTTCCTTTGTAGGCTTCAGTTCTTGATGTTGGAGAAGACTCTTGAGATTCCCTTGGACTGCAAGGAGATCAAACCAGTCAATCCTAAAGGAAATCAGTCCTGAATATTCATTGGAAGGACTGATGCTGAAGCTGGTTTCAATACTTTGGCCACCTGATGTGAAGAACTGACTCATTGGAAAAGGCCCTGATGCTGGGAAAGATTGAAGGCAGGAGGAGAAGGGGATGACAGAGAATGAGATAGTTGGATGGTATCACTGACTTGATGGACGTGAGTTTGAGCAAGCTCTGGGAGTTGGTGGTGGACAGGGAAGCCCAGCATGCTGTGGTCCATGGGGTAGAAAAGAGTCAGATATGACTGAGTGACTGAACTGAACTGAAGGACAAAAAGAAGAATATGAGGTAGGCCAAGCCAAGAGAGGTACTGGCACAGGAGTGATCAGGTTGGGGGTGGGGAGGTGGGGGTAGTAGCGGGGGAGGTTTACAGACTGGGCTTTTACATATTCATTTAGGTGGGCACAGACTGACAATTTTGATTGACAGTTGCGAGTTACATAATAACAGGCTGTATTGCACAGGTCTTTTCCAGAATTCAGTCTGTTATAATCAGATGTATGTACGTATGGAGGAGGGCATGGCAACCCACTCCAGTATTCTTGTCTAGATAATCCCATGGACAGTGGAGCCCGGTAGGCTACAGTACATGGGATCACAAAGAGTCGGACATGACTGGAGCAACTAAGCACAAGCAGCATGTATGTATGGAATACTTATGAATACTTAGTATGTCCCCGTCTGACTAAGATCACACCTTTTCATCAAAGGTGCATGTGCCAGAGTTTGAGAAGCCCCTGTGGTTATTTTGTATTTATTGGGTCCCTAGGGTGAATGCTCTGGAGTTGGAAAGGTCTCTGTGGTTATTTTGTAGCATATCTGAGAGCTATCTTGGTCTGCATTGGGGCGTGTCTAGGGTGGGGTTTAGAGATCAGCTTGCCTCCTTATCGGCTAGGCCACCCCTCATTGCTCATGCCTAACTTCCTATCTAATATTACCAACCTTGCATAGTTATTGAGATTAAATAGGAAAATATAAAACTGTACAGTATGGTAGATGCTCAATAAATGGTAATTGCAACTAATATTTTACAGCAAAGAAAATGGAATAGATGGCCTTAAGTAATAGATTTGTGGCATTAATAGACTCATTAATAGTTCATAGTATCTAAAATCATTAACAGACTCACTAATAAAACTTATTTTCCCCAAGTTGTTCTCCTTGTTTCTCAGTTCAATTAAAAAAAAAAAAACTTGCATTGAAATAGTTTTCCATTTACAAAGCACATTCATATCCATTATGTTATTTAATTATTATAATACCTTTGACAAATGGATAATAATTTTACAGAAGAAGATATTTTACAGGGGATGCACTGGAGGTCTAGAGACTTGACATAAAGATCACAAAGTCTGTAAATTAGACCTATAATTCAAAAGCAGTTTTGGACTCCCATCTTAGGATTCTTCCCACTATACAACAGCTGTTGTTCCTTGCATGCATGCTAAGTTGCTTCAGTCGTTTCTGACTCTTTGCGACCCTGTAGACTGTAGCCTGCCAGGCTCCTCTGTCCATGGGATTCTCCAAGCAAGAATACTGGAGTGGGTTACCATTCTCTTCTTCAGGGGATCTTCCAGACCCAGGGATAGAGCCCAGATCCCTAGGTCTCCTTCATTGGCAGGTGGGTCTTTACTTAACCACTAGCACCACCCGTGTTGCTCCTTAAGTAGCTGATATTCCTTTCTAAACCACATTTAAGAATAGGGATATAAGCATTTTTTCTGCCTCCCAATTAGTGCTGGAAATTTTTTGTAGAATCATATTATTAGAAAAAAATATATGAATCCACAGTTTATTAAATACAACTTCTTTCCAATGCATTGTTTCCTGGCAGTTGCTTAGTCATTCTCTGCCTCAACATTTCCAATATTCGGTCCCAGATCCACCATGCGAAATCTTAAAGAACAAGTCTAATGCTACTTATAAAAGCCAGCCTTCCAACACTTTGAATTGTTCTTTTTTTTAATATATATATATTTTATTGAAGTATAGTTGACTTATAATGTTTCAGGTGCACAGCAAGGTGATTCACTTATACAAATACACATATATTATTTTTTAAATTATTTTTCATCATAGGATATTACAAGATATTGACTATAGTTCCCTGTGCTATACAGTAAACCTTTCTTGCTAGTTGCATATCTATTTTTTAATTAGAAATCTAGCATTCTATTCATACTAAGTCAAAAAAGTGGAATCAAAATGTTATAAATTTTTTAGTTAGGCAAAAATTCAAACGTTTTCTAAAATACATATTATATATATATATATATATATATATATATATATATACACACACACACACACACACAAAACTTTTCTACTACACTTGATAAAGGCTTGAGGAAGAACCTCAAAAAAAAGAGATGGAGATATTGGAGAACATAAAGGAAATGAAATGAGAGCACTGAATATGAAATAGAAAAACTGAAACAAACTAGATAAAAGTTTGATAATAAAAGACCATCATATAGTCCAGTTGTTTTTAAACATGACTGCTCATTAGAAACATATGTGGAGCTCTGGAGGAAAAAAGCAATACCTGAGCATTTGCGTTTTTCAAAAACTTTCAAGATAATTCTGATATGTATCTGGATTTTAAAAAGTGATTACAGGTTTTTCTATTAGGTCCTAGATTTGGTGATATAGAGTTCTATTACTTTTCTGTTGATCAATCATGATACAAGGGTATTAAGTGAGTAATAGTTAAATAATCACAATAGTAAAAGATGTTTATCAGTTTTTACAATCCATAGCCAGACAAAAATAAATAATTATAATTGCAAGCTATAATGGGTACATGATTAACCTAACAATATAAAATAATTACATACAATTTCCAGGGGCAGGAGTCAAGCAGAGTGATATGGTAAGTGGAAGTGCATATATCCACATGTTTTCATCCACCCAGTCAGTCTATGTCTTTTGGTAGGTTCATTTAATCCATTTACATTTAAGGTAATTATTGATATGTATGATCTTATTACCGGTTCCAAATAGGAAAAGGAGTAGTCAAGCCTGTATATTGTCACCCTGCTTATTTAACTTATATGCAGAAACATCATGAGAAACGCTGAGCTGGAAGAAGCACAAGCTGGAATCAAGATTGCTGGGAGAAATATCAATAACCTCAGATATGCAGATGACACCACCATTATGGTGGAAAGTGAAAGTTAAAGTGAAGTTGCTTAGTCGTGTTCGACTCTTTGCGACCCCATGGACTGCAGCCTACCAGGTTCCTCCATCCATGGGATTCTCCAGGCAAGAATACTGGAGTGAGTTGCCTTTTCCTTCTCCAGGGGATCTTCCCGACCCAGGGATCGAACCCAGGTCTCCCACATTGCAGGCAGACGCTTTAACCTCTGAGCCACCAGGGAAGAGGAACTAAAACGCCTCTTGATGACAGTGAAAGGGGAAAGTGAAAAAGTTGACTTAAAGCTCAACATTCAGAAAACGAAGATCATGGCATCTGGTCCCATCACTTCATGGGAAATAGATGGGGAAACAGTGGAAACAGTGAAAGATTTTAATTTTGGGGGCTCCAAAACCCTGCAGATGCTGATTGCAGCCATGAAATTAAAAGACACTTACTCCTTGGATGGAAAGTTGTGACCAACCTAGATAGCATATTCAAAAGCAGAGACATGACTTTGCCAACAAAGGTCCGTCTCGTCAAGGCTATGGTTTTTCCAGTAGTCATGTATGGATGTGAGAGTTGGACTATGAAGAAAGCTGAGCACCGAAGAATTGATGCTTTTGAACTATGGTGTTGGACAAGACTCTTGAGAGTCCCTTGGACTGCAAGGAGATCCAACCAGCTCATCCTAAAGGAGATCAGTCCTGGGTGTTCTTTGGCAGGAGATGCTAAAGCTGAAACTCCAATACTTTGGCCACCTCATGCGAAGAGTTGACTCATTGGAAAGGACTCTGATGCTGGGAGGGATTGGGCGCAGGAGGAAAAGGGGACAACAGAGGATGAGATGGCTGGATGGCATCACTGACTCGATGGACATGAGTTTGAGTGAACTCTGGGAGTTGGTGATGGACAGGGAGGCCTGGCGTGCTGCAGTTCATGGGGTCGCAAAGAGTAGGACATGACTGAGTGACTGAACTTAACTGAACTGATTACTGTTTTGTTAACAATTTGGGGTTTATTTTCTGTAGGTCTTTTCCTTCTCTTGTGTTTCCTGCCTAGAGAAGTTCCTTTAGCATTTGTTGTAAAGCTGGTTTGGTGGTGCTGAATTCTCTTAACTTTTGCTTGTCTGGAAAGCTTTTGATTTCTCCATCAAAGCTGATGGAGAGTCTTGCTGTGTAGAATATTCTTGGTTGTAGGTTCTTCCCTTTCATCACTTTAAGCATATCATGCCATTCCCTTATGGCTTGTAGATTTTCTGTTGAGAAATCAGCTGATAGCCTGATGGGAGAGAGATCAAGAAATCCAGATTCTGTACATGGACATCACCAGATGGTCAACACCAAAATCAGACTGATTATATTCTTTGCAGCCAAAGATGGAGAAGCTCTATACAGTCAGCAAAAACAAGACCAGGAGCTGACTGTGGCTCAGACCATGAACTCCTTATTGCCAAATTCAGACTTAAATTGAAGAAAGTAGGGAAAACCACCAGACCATTCAGGTATGACCTAAATCAAATCTCTTATGATTATACAGTGGAAGTGAGAAATAGATTAAGGGCCTAGATCTGATAGATAGAGTGCCTGATGAACTATGGAATGAGGTTCATGACATTGTACAGGAGACAGGGATCAAGACCATCCCCATGGAAAATAAATGCAAAAAAGCAAAATGGCTGTCTGGGGAGACCTTACAAATAGCTGTGAAAAGAAGAGAAGCAAAAAGCAAAGGAGAAAAGGAAAGATATAAACATCTGAATGCAGAGGTCCAAAGAATAGCAAGAAGAGATAAGAAAGCCTTCCTCAGTGATCAACGCAAAGAAATAGAGGAAAACAACAGAATGGGAAAGACTCGAGATCTCTTCAAGAAAATCAGAGATACCAAGGGAACATTTCATGCAAAGATGGGCTTGATAAAGGACAGAAATGGTATGGACCTAACAGAAGCAGAAGATATTGAGAAGAGATGGCAAGAATACACAGAAGAACTGTACAAAAAAGATCTTCATGACCCAGATATTCACAATGGTGTGATCACTGACCTAGAGCCAGGCATCCTGGAATGTGAAGTCAAGTGGGCCTTAGAAAGCATCACTATGAACAAAGCTAGTGGAGGTGATGGACTTCCTGTTGAGTTATTCCAAATCCTGAAAGATGATATGCCAGAAAATTTGGAAAACTCAGCAGTGGCCACAGGACTGGAAAAGGTCAGTTTTCATTCCAATCCCAAAGAAAGGCAATGCCAAATTACCCCACAATTGCATTCATCTCACACGCTAGTAAAGCAATGTTCAAAATTCTCCAAGCCAGGCTTCAGCAATATGTGAACGCTGAACTTCCTGATGTTCAAGCTGGTTTTTGAAAAGGCAGAGGAACCAGAGATCAAATTGCCAACATCTGCTGGATCATGGAAAAAGCAAGAGACTTCCAGAAAAGCATCTGTTTCTGCTTTACTGACTATGCCAAAGCCTTTGACTGTATGGATCACAATCAACTGTGGGAAATTCTGAAAGAGATGGGAATACCAGACCACCTGACCTGCCTCTTGAGAAATTTGTATGCAGGTCAGGAAGCAACAGTTGGAACTGGACATGGAACAACAGACTTGTTCCAAATAGGAAAAGGAGTACATCAAGGCTGTATATTGTCACCCTGTTTATTTAACTTACATGCAGAGTACATCATGAGAAACACTGGACTGGAAGAAACACAAGCTGGAATCAAGATTGCCGGGAGAAATATCAGTAACCTCAGATAGGCAGATGACACCACCCTTATGGCAGAAAGTGAAGAGGAACTAAAAAGTCTCTTGATGAAAGTGAAGCGAAGAGTGAAAAAGTTGGCTTAAAGCTCAACATTCAGAAAATGAAGATCATGGCATCTGGTCCCACCACTTAATGGGAAATAGATGGGGAAACAGTGTCAGACTTTATTTTTCTGGGCTCCAAAATCACTGCAGATGGTGATTGAGCCATGAAATTAAAAGACGCTTACTCCTTGGAAGCAAAGTTATGACCAACCTAGATAGCATATTCAAAAGCAGAGACATTACTTTGCCAACAAAGGTCCATCTAGTCAAGGCTATGGTTTTTCCTGTGGTCATGTATGGATGTGAGAGTTGGACTGTGAAGAAGGCTGAGTGCCAAAGAATTGATGCTTTTGAACTGTGGTGTTGGAGAAGACTCTTGAGAGTCCCTTGGACTGCAAGGAGATCCAAAGAGTCCATTCTGAAGGAGATCAGCCCTGGGATTTCTTTGGAAGGAATGATGCTAAAGCTGAAACTCCAGTACTTTGGCCACCTTATGCGAAGAGTTGACTCATTGGAAAAGACTCTGATGCTGGGAGGGATTGGGGGCAGGAGGGAAGGGGACGACAGAGGATGAGAGGGCTGGATGGCATCACTGACTCGATGGACATGAGTCTCAGTTAACTCCAGGAGTTGGTGTTGGACAGGGAGGCCTGGCGTGCTGCGATTAATGGGGTTGCAAAGAGTCGGACACGACTGAGTGACTGATCTGATCTGATCTGATCTGTATGTTATTTGTCATTTTTCCCTTGTTGCTTTTAATATTTTTATATCTGTCTTTAATTTTTGTCAGTTTGATTACTATGTGTCTCGATGTGTTTCTCCTTAGGTTTATCTTGCCTGGGATTCTCTGTGCTTCCTGAACTTAGTTGACAATTTCCTTTCGCATGTTAGGGAAGTTTTCATCTATTATCTCTTCAAATATTTTCTCAGATCCTTTCTGTCTCTCTTCTTTTGGGACTATTATAATGCAAATATTGGTGCATTTAATGTTGTCCAAGAGGTCTGTTATGTTGTCTTCATTTCTTTTCATTCTTTTTTCCATATTCTGTTCTGTGGCAGTAATTTCCACCATTGTGTCCTCCAGGTCATTTATCCATTCTCCTGCCTCAGTTATTCTGCTATGGATTCCTTCTCATGCGTCATTTATCTCTGTTTGTTTGTTCTGTTGTTCTTCTAGGTCTTCGGTAAACATTTCTTGAATCTTCTCAATCTTTGCCTCCATTCTTTTCCCAAGATCCTGGATCATCTTCACAGTCACTATTCTGAATTAATTTTCTGAAAGTTTGCCTATCTCCACTTCATTTAGTTGTTTTTCTGGGGTTTTATCTTGTCCCTTCATCTGAGACAGAACATTCTGCTTTTTCATCTTGATTAACTGTCTGTAATGTGGTTTTTGTTTTAGCCACTATGAGACTGTGCTTCTTGATTCTTCTGCCTGATCTCTGATACCTGAGTCTAAGAGGCTTGTGTAAGTATCTTGATGGGAAGAATTGGCAATGGATAAAATTGGGTCTTGCTCTGCTGGGCAGAGCCTTGAACAGTAAAGCTTTAATCCAATGTATCTGCTGATAGGTGGGGTTGCACTCCCTCCCTGGTAGTTCTTTGGCCTGAGGAGAACCAGCCCTGGGGTCTATGGGCTCTGTGGAAGGGTAAATGGTGAACTCCAAGAGGGTTTATGCCAAAAGGAACCTTTTGGTGCCCCCATCCTTGTGGCGAGCCCCTGCCAACCCACACCTCCACAGGAGGCCCTCCAAGACTGGCAGGTCACTTTGGTTGTCTCCTGTGGGGTTACTGCTCCTCTTTTCTGGGTCTTGGTCGGTGAAAAATTTTGTTTGTGCCCTCTATGACTGGAGTCTCTGTTTCCCCCAGTCCTCTGGAAGTCCTATAATAAAATCCCACTGGTTCTCAAGGCCAGATTCCCTGGGGATTCCCAGTCCCTTTGTCATATACCCAGGCTGTTAAGCCTGACATGGTGTTCAAAACCTTCACAACAGTGCAAGAACTTTGATCTTACTATTCTCCAGTCTATGGGTCACCTACCCAGTGAGTATGGGATTTGATTTTATCATGATTTCACCCCTCCTACTGTTTCACTGTGGGTTCTTCTTTGTCTGTGGATGTGGGGTATCTTTTTTTTTTTTTTGGTGGGTTCTGGCCTCCTCCTGTCAATAGTTGTTCAACAGCTAGTTGCAGCCTTGGTCGTCTCGCAGGAGATGAGTGCACTTTCTTCTACTCCACCATCTTGAACCAGTCTGAATGGTTCTTATTTACTCCAGGCTAGGAATGTTACAGTCCTTTTGGCTGTACTTCACATAAATTGTTTTATTATCCTAATCATTTTATATGGACATACTCCACATAATCATTTGGCTTGCATAAAAATGTGCTCATAGTTCTACACAGTTCACATAGAACAAATGTACTTAACCATAAGTTGTATCTGAATTACATGCAGAGATTTTGAAAGTATATGAAACTGAGATATCTCTTCAAGAGATCCAGATTCAACACTTCTGGAACTAAGCCAGGATGCAAGATTTGAACAAGTGCTTCTAGAAATTATATTGTGCAGTCACAATTAAGGAATCACTTTTCGGAAAGAAGTTCTTTCCTACAATATGGAAATTTTGATTCTATAGACTAAAGTCCGTAGAGTCAATAGAGTGGGAATTGCAACACAGAAGGGTAACAAGCCACCCAAACTAAAAATCATGTACTCTGGGTTTATTTGTATATGGGTTTTGAGTGACTGGAACAGTGCGTGCATGCTAAATCACTTCAGACAGCTCCGACCCTGTGCAACCTTATGACCTCTAGCACACCAGGCTCCTCAGTCCTTGTGTTCCCCATGCAAGAATACTGGAGTGAGTTGCCATGCCCTCCTCCAGGACTGGGACAGTAGGTAAGGACAAATGCACAAAGAAACAAACAAAAAAAATGTGATCCTGTGCATGGAACAGTAAAGAATAAATACAGAGTAAAGCTGATAAAAGCAATTGAGAGTTATTCACAATAGCTTCTCATTGTCTGATTTCTTGTTCCTTTTGGGACACCCAACTGACCTCAGACCCTGGGGTTTCCTAAATTCTCCTAAATACTGGTATTTAATTCTCCCTGTTTGGGTACATTAACCTTAGTTGGTTTCTGATGCTTGTTAATAAATAGTCTTAAGTTAAACAGTAGAATCTTCAGGTTCTAGGGAAATTATTTTTAGAGTGCCTGGTATTGATCCCTCCCAAGCTTCCTTTGTGGTTCAGCTGGTAAAGAATCTTCCTGCAGTGTGGGAGACCTGGGTTTGATCCGTGGGTTGGGAAGATCCCCTGGGGAAGGGAACAGCTACCCACTCCAGTATTCTGGCCTGGAGAATTCCATGGTTTGTATAGTTCATGTTGTCGCAAACAGTCGGACACGACTAAACAGCTTTCACATACTCCATGGAGGATGGAAAGCCTACCCAATCCAGTATTCTGGCCTGGAGAACTCCTTGGACTGTATAGTCCATAAAGTGGCAAGACACAACTGAGTGACCTTCACTCACAAGCAACTTCAGCACACATTTATAGAGAAAATGATTAATGAAAGATATATATTTTTAAAGTACATTCCACACCATTGAAGCATTTTGAGAACAACTTAAGTATGGTCAGCCTACATATCTGACTTCGAAATTTCACCTTGCTTAAATATTAGTATTAAATCAATTGGAATGTACAGATTCTAACAACATATTATTGCTTCCTAAAAGCATGGATTTTTTGAGTGACACCTTTCAATGGTACACTGAAATATTTTGTTCTGCCTGAAATGATGTCTTCTGAAAACATGCAACACAAAACAATACATGCAGTAGAGGAGTGGAGTTAAAGAGGAAGCAGTTCACAAGATGAGTCAAGGACAAAATCTTGTTTGTATAAAAGTTTCTGTGCAGGAAAGTAAGATTTTTGTCTGACAAGGAATTTGAAAAAGCTAAATAAAAGTGGAAGCTGTTCTTTTGGCACATTCAGGAGTGCAAGAAGTCTTGCATTCGCCTAGATTTAGTAACTAATAGAACATGAAAAATTTAGAGAAATCCAAGATGGTGGAGGAGTAGGTGGACATGGAGTACAACTCTCTCCAGGGATACATCAGGAATACACCTCCAGGCATAGAAAATATTGCACAACACCAGCTGAGAGTGGGCAAGAGTATCTGACCACCAATATATATATATAAAATCACACAATACTTGGTAGGACAAAGGAAGGAAGACAAAAAAGAAGAAAGTAGGACTGGATTTGCACCTGGGGGGTGGGTGAACTAAGTAGGGGTCAGAACCCGAAATCAGGACAACTATTTGGGACAGAGGTAAGTATATGGGACTGTTGGAGAGTGCAGCAGCTGATCTGTGAATGGAGTGAGACTCACACAGACAATTCTTGCTGCAGCCCTACATTCCATGGATACGACACAAGTACCCTAGAAAGCGCAATGGTTGGGAGCTGGAGCAGAGATTAGAGAGCAATTCTAGAGAAAGTCTATTGTTGACTAGAGGGAGATGGCCTGAGGGGACCTTAGGGAGGAGTTCACAGTAGGAAATGTTTGTGAAAGAAAGCCAGGCAAACAGGGAGGCCGGGTGATGCTCCTGGGTCACACACAGGGGTGGAGCCATCACTAGAGCTTCTCTCTCTCCACAAGTCAGCCAAGCAGCTGAAAGACTCTGGAGAAGGTGGCCCTTTACACATCTGATGCACCGAGCAACAGAGAAAGACCCTAGTCAGGGTGGCCCTCTAACTGCCTGATGTGCCAAACAACAAAGAAGGACCCCACCTGGGGCGGGGGAAAGGTATCTGTAAGTGCCTAAATAGGCCAAGCAACAGAGAAGGACCAACCAGAGTCCCTCTGATCACCAGAGGCTAGAAAAACACTCTGATAGAGTCATAACTCCTGCAGCTTAGGCAGTCGGTGTTCCTGCACACTTGGTGCTGCCAAGGATCCCACGATCCAAGCAGCTGTGCTACCTCCATGCTTAATCCTCACTAAGGCGGAGCTGCCAGAAGCTAGAAAAAAACCCTAATAGCACCATACCTCCTGTGAGAATAGACACCAGCAGCATGCCTGTGTATCCAGCATTGCCAGGCTCCCTGTGATCTAAGTTCCTGTGCCACTTCCATGCTAGAATCCCTGAGACAGAGCAGCCAGAGGCTAGTAAAAACCCCAAGACCACCATATTTCCTGCTGTCCTAGACACCAGCTCCTCTGAGTACCTGGTGCTGCCAGGGCCCTTGTGATCCAATTAGCTGTAAAACCTCCACACCCAGTACTCACTGGGGCAGAGCCAAGTCCTCCAGGGCAGCCACAGGAACAAAAACCCTGTGGATGACTCAAATGCAGAGGTGGAGATAACACCACAATTGAAACCCAGGGGCAGTGTGGCTAAGAAAGAGAACCCCAAACCTTCCCACCAGTGGTACAAGCTACAGATTAAATTCACACAATCAACTAGGCAGACTTTGTAGCTATGGAATATATATATATAAAGACAATGAAAGTTCCTGTAAAAGAAAATGCACTACCTCTGGCAGATGTGGACACTGGACTCACAAACACACAGGAGTATGAGCAGATTAGAGTCTGAGCTGCCCCCAGGTCCAGAGACCAGCCCAGTAGTGGAGGACATCCTAGGGAGGTGAAGTGGATTCTGAGTCACAGTGAGAAAAAGGATATTGACAGCTGAGATTCAAGAAAAACTATTATTATATTTTAACTCGTTTGGTAGTTGCTTCTGGATTTTTAAGAATTTTTTTCTCCCCCCGCCCCTGTTGCTATAGTTGTCAATTTTATTAGTACTATCAAATCTATTTACATTTTTGAGAAAAAATTTTAAATTACATGTGTTATTTCCTTAAATTACATGTCTTATTTCCAACTGTCTCTATGTTGGACTTTAGCGGTTTTGAGGGGTTTCTTCTTTTCCTTTTTAATTTTTTAAAATTTATTACTATTACTTTTCTACATATATTCTTTCATTTGCTTTTCTTATTATTTTCTTGTTGTAGTTATTCTTTAATATATATAAATATTCTTTGTCTACCTCTAACTTTGCTTTCCTATTTTTTCTTTCTTTTCATCCTTTTCTTTCACTCAACATGGTTATCAGTCTGCTTTGCCTTTGTTGCTTTATTCCTTAGTTGGTACATTGCTTTGGTTTTGTTTTCCAGTTTATGCTTTAGTTAGTTTTATTTTTAACTGGTTGATTTCATTTTTGTTTTCCTTTGCTTGCTGGGCCAATCTCCTTTACTTACTTTCTTTCTTTTTGCAGTGTTTTGGTTTTGTTTATGTGTGTATATTCTGTATATATATTCCATTGTTTTTGTTAGTATGTGCCTGATTTTGTATTTTCCATGTGTCTGGGGTTTGCCTTTTGTTTCTTGTTTTAGTATGTTTGTTTTAATCCCCTTCAATGCCAACAAACCACCTGTGGAATCTCAGTTTCCTGGCCAGAGATCAGGCCCTGAGCCTTTGGAGTGGGAGCACTGACAGCAAGTCTCTAGACTGCCAGAAAACTCCTAACCCTAGGGAGTATTAATTAGTGAGAACTCCCACAAAGGCCTGTATACAATACCTGGCATCATACAACTGCCAGCAGCATGCATCACAGGACGCCTCATCCAAACAACAAATAAGACAAAAACACAAACCAAATCATCAGCAAACAGGATTACCATCTCACACAGCCCTACCCATCAGAGTGGGGGAAAAAAACTCACCTCTTCCCATCAGAATGCAAGAACAAGTCACACCCAACAGAACCTACACAAACCACTGGAATAACCTTACCCAGCAATGGCAGAAACCAAAGGAAGAAGGAATTCGAACTCAGAGTCTGAGAAAAGGAGACCTCAAACACAGTAAATATTTTTTATATAAATTTATTTATTTTAATTGGAGGTTAATTACTTTACAATATTGTATTGGTTTTGCCATACATCAACATGAATCTGTCATGGGTGTATACGTGTTCTTCATCCCGAAACCCCCTCCCTCCTCCCTCCCCATACCATCCCTCTGGGTCGTCCTAGTGCACCAGCCCCAAGCAACCAGTATCATGCATCAAAATTGGACTGGCAATTTGTTTCATATATGACATTATACATATTTCAATGCCATTCTCCAAAATCATCCCACCCTCTCCCTATCCCACAGAGTCCAAAAGACTGTTCTATATATCTGTATCTCTTCTGCTGTCTCGCATACAGGGTTATCGTTACCATCTTTCTAAATTCCATATATATGCGTTAGTATACTGTATTGGTGTTTTTCTTTCTGGCTTATTTCACTCTGTATAATAGGCTCCAGTTTCATCCACCTCATTAGAACTGATTCAAATGTATTCTTTTTAATGGCTGAGTAATACTCCATTGTGTATATGTACCACAGCTTTCTTATCCATGCATCTGCTCATGGACATCTAGGTTGGTTCTATGTCCTGGCTATTATAAACAGTGCTTCAACAAACATTGGGGTACACGTGTCTCTTTCAATTCTGGTTTCCTCAGTGTGTATGCCCAGTAGTGGGATTGCTGGCTCATAAGGCAGTTCTATTTCCAGTTTTTTAAGGAATCTCCACACTGTTCTCCAGAATGGCTGTACTAGTTTGCATTCCCACCAACAGTGTAAGAGAGTTCCCTTTTCTCCACACCCTCTCCAGCATGTATTGCTTGTAGACTTTTGGATAGCAGCCATCTGACTGGCGTGAAATGGTACTTCATTGTGGTTTTGATTTGCATTTCTCTGATAATGAGTGATGTTGAGCATCTTTTCATGTGTTTGTTACTCATCTGTATGTCTTCTTTGGAGAAATGTCTGGTTAGTTCTTTGGTCCATTTTTTAATTGGGTCGTTTATTTCTCTGGAATTGAGCTGCAGGAGTTGCTTGTATATTTTTGAGATTAGTCCTTTGTCAGTTGCTTCATTTGCTACTAATTTCTCCCATTCTGAAGGCTGTCTTTTCACCTTGCGTATAGTTTCCTTTGTTGTGCAGAAGCTTTTAATTTAAAATAGGTCCCATTTGTTTATTTTTGCTTTTATTTCCAATATTCTGGGAGGTGGGTCATAGAGGATCCTGCTGTGGTTTATGTCAGAGAGTGTTTTGCCTATGTTCTCCTCTAGGAGTTTTATAGTTTCTTGTCTTAAGTTTAGATCGTTAATCCATTTTGAGTTTATTTTTGTGTATGGTGTTAGAAAGTGCTCTAGTTTCATTCTTTTACAAGTGGTTGACCAGTTTTCCCAGCATCATTTGTTAAAGAGATTGTCTTTTCTGCATTGTATATTCTTGCCTCCTTTGTCAAAGATAAGGTGTCCATAGGTGCGTGGATTTATCTCTGGGCTTTCTATTTTGTTCCATTGATCTATAATTCTGTCCTTGTGCCAGTACCATACTGTCTTGATGACTGTGGCTTTGTAGTAGAGCCTGAAGTCAGGCAGGTTGATTCCTCCAGTTCCATTCTTCTTTCTCAAGATTGCTTTGGCTATTCGAGGTTTTTTGTATTTCCATACAAGGTGTGAAATTATTTGTTCTAGTTCTGCGAAAAATACCATTGGTAGCTTGATAGGGATTGCATTGAATCTATAAATTGCTTTGAGTAGTATACTCATTTTCACTGTATTGATCATTCCGATCCATGAACATGGTATATTTCTCCATCTATTAGGGTCCTCTGATTTCTTTCACCAGTGTTTTATAGTTTTCTATATATAGGTCTTTAGTTTCTTTAGGTAGATATATTCCTAAGTATTTTATTCTTTTCGTTGCAACGGTGATTGGAATTGCTTCCTTAATTTCTCTTTCTATTTTCTCATTACTAGTGTATAGGAATGCAAGGGATTTCTGTGTGTTGATTTTGTATCCTGCAACTTTACTATATTCATTGATTAGCTCTAGTAATTTTCTGGTGGAGTCTTTAGGGTTTTCTCTGTAGAGGATCATGTCATCTGCGAACAGTGAGAGTTTTACTTCTTCTTTTCCAATTTGGATTCCTTTTATTTCTTTTTCTGCTCTAATTGCTGTGGCCCAAACTTCCAAAACCATGTTGAATAGTAATGGTGAAAGTGGGCACCCTTGTCTTGTTCCTGACTTTAGGGGAGATGCTTTCAATTTTTCACCATTGAGGATAATGTTTGCTGTGGGTTTGTCATATGTATCTTTTATTATGTTGAGCTATGTTCCTTCTATTCCTGTTTTCTGGAGAGTTTTCATCATAAATGAATGTTGAATTTTGTCAAAGGCTTTCTCTGAATCTACTGAGATAATCAATGGCTTTTATTTTCCAATTTGTTAATGTGGTGTTTTACATTGATTGATTTGTGGATATTGAAGAATCCTTGCATCCCTGGGATAAAGCCGACTTGGTCATGGTGTATGATCTTTTTAATGTGTTGTTGGATTCTGATTGCTAGAATTTTGTTAAGGATTTTTGGATCTACGTTCATCAGTGATATTGGTCTGTAGTTTTCTTTTTTTGTGGCATCTTTGTCATGTTCTGGTATTAGGGTGCTAGTGGCCTCGTAGAATGAGTTTGGAAGTTTACCTTCCTCTGCAATTTTCTGGAAGACTTTGAGTAGGATAGGTGTTAGCTCTTCTCTAAATTTTTGGTAGAATTCAGCTGTGAAGCTGTCTGGACCTGGGCTTTTGTTTGCTGGACGATTTCTGATTATAGTTTCAATTTCCATGCTTCTGATGGGTCTGTTAAGATTTTCTATTTCTTCCTGGTCCAGTTTTGGAAAGTTGTACTTTTCTAAGGATTTTTCCATTTCTTCCACGTTGTCCATTTTATTGGCATATAATTGTTGATAGTAGTCTCTTATGATCCTTTGTATTTCTGTGTTGTCTGTTGTGATCTCTCCAATTTGATTTCTAATTTTATTGATGTGATTTTTCTCTCTTTGTTTCTTGATGAGTCTGGCTAATGGTTTGTCAATTTTATTTATCCTTTCAAAGTATCAGCTTTTGGCTTTGTTGATTTTTGCTATGGTCTCTTTTGTTTCTTTTGCATTTATTTCTGCCCTAATTTTTAAGATTTCTTTCCTTCTACTAACCCTGGGGTTCTTCATTTCTTCCTTTTCTAGTTGCTTTAGGTGTAGAGTTAGGTTATTTATTTGACTTTTTTCTTGTTTCTTGAGGTATGCCTGTATTGCTATGAAATTTCCCCTTAGCACTGCTTTTACAGTGTCACACAGGTTTTGGGTTGTTGTGTTTTCATTTTCTTTCATTTCTATGCATATTTTTATTTCTTTTTTTATTTATTCTGTGATTTGTTGGTTATTCAGCAGTGTGTTGTTCAGCCTCCATATGTTGGCATTTTTAATAGTTTTTCTCCTGTAATTGAGATCTAATCTTACTGCATTGTGGTCAGAAAAGATGCTTGGAATGATTTCAATTTTTTTTCAATTTACCAAGGTTAGAATTATGGCCCAGGATGTGGTCTGTCCTGGAGAAGGTTTTGTGTGCACTTGAGAAAAAGGTGAAATTCATTGTTTTGGGGTGAAATGTCCTATAGATATCAATTAGGTCTAACTGGTCTATTGTATCATTTAAAGTATGTGTTTCCTTGTTAATTTTCTGGTTAGTTGATCTATCCATAGGTGTGAGTGGGGTATTAAAGTCTCCCACTCCTATTGTGCTATTGTTAATTTCCCCTTTCATACTTGTTAGCATTTGTCTTACATATTGCAGTGCTCCTATGTTGGGTGCATATATATTTATAATTGTTATATCTACTTCTTGGGTTGATCCTTTGATCATTATGTAATGTCCTTATTTGTCTCTTTTCACAGCCTTTGTTTTAAAGTCTATTTTATTTGATATGAGTATTGCTACTCCTGCTTTCTTTTGGTCTCTATTTGCATGGAAAATCTTTTTCCAGCCCTTCACTTTCAGTCTGTATGTGTCCCCTGTTTTGAGGTGGGTCTCTTGTAGAAAACATATATAGGGGTCTTCTTTTTGTATCCATTCAGCCAGTCTTTGTCTTTTGGTTGGAGCATTCAACCCATTTACATTTAAGGTAATTATTGATAAGTATGATCCCATTGCCATTTACTTTATTGTTTTGGGTTCGAGTTTATACAACTTTTTTTGTGTTTCCTGTCTAGAGAAGATCCTTTAGCATTTGTTGGAGAGCTGGTTTGGTGGTGCTGAATTCTCTCAGCTTTTGCTTGTCTGAGAAGCTTTTGATTTCTCCTTCATATTTGAATGAGATCCTTGCTGGGTACAGTAATCTGGGATGTAGGTTATTTTCAGAGAAGTATTGCACAAAGGAAGGAAGAAACTAGACACACACAAAACCAAATAAACAAAGAGGAAATAGGCAAACTATCTGAAAAACAATTCAGAGTAATGATATTAAAGATGTTGTAAAATCTCAAAAACAGAATGGAGCAAATGCAAGAAGCAATCAACACAATTAACAGAATTAACAAGGACACAGATGAAATAAAGAATAAACAAACAAAGATGAATAATACAATGGCTGAAATTAAAAATACTCTAGGAATCAATAGTGGGTTAACTGATGCAGAAAAATGGATAAGTGAGCTAGAAGATAAAATGGTGCAAATAACTGTGAAGAGCAGAATAAAGGGAAAAGAATGAAAAGAATTGATTATACCTCAGAGAACTCTGGGACAGTATTAAATATACCAACATTCCAGTTATAGGGGTCTCAGAGAAAGAAGAGAAAATGAAAGGCAGTGAGAAAATTTTTGAAGAGATTACAGTAGAAAACTTCTCAAAATGAGAAAGGAAATAGTCAATGAAGTCCAAGAAGCACAGAGTGTCCCATATAGGATAAACCCAAGGAGAAACATGTTGAGACATTAATCAAGCTAATAGAGATTAAACCCAAGGAAAGAATATCAAAAGCAGCAAGGGAAAACCCAAATGATTAACAGCTGATCGTTCAGCAGAAACTCTACAGGCCAGAAGGAAATGGCAGTATATAAGTACTAAAAGAAAAAAAAAAAAAAAAAAACTACAACCGAGTTTACTCTATTCATCAAGAATCTCATTCAAAATTGATGGAGAAATCCAAAGCTTTACAGACAAGCAAAAGTTAAGAGAATTTAGTATCACCAAGACAACTTTACAACAAATATTAAAGGGACTTATATAGGTAATAAACACAAGAGAAAGGAAAGGTTTACAAAGACAAACCCAAAACAATTACAAAAATGTCAATAGAAATATATATATATATAGAAATATATATATATATATATATATATATATATATATATATCAATAATTACTTTAAATGTAAATGGATTAAACACTCCAACAAAAAGACATAGACTGGCTGAATGGATACAAAAAGAAGACCCATACATATGTTGTCTGCAAGAGACTCACTTCAGATCTAGAGACATATACAGACCAAAAGTAAAAAGATGGAAAAAGATATTCCATGCAAATGGAAATCAAAGGAAAGCTGAAGTGACAATTCTAATTTCAGAAAAAAAAAGTTTATTTTTTTCCTTTTTATAAAAAAATTATTTACATTTTAATGTAAGGATAATTGCTTTAGAATTTTGTTGTTTTCTGTCAAACCTCACTATTAATCAGCTATAGGTAAACATATGACCCTCCCCCTTGAACCTCCTTTCTATCTCCTTCCCCATCCCATCCATCTAGGTTGATACAGAGCCCCTATTTGAGTTCCCTGAGACATACAGAAAATTCCCATTGGCTATCCATTTTACATATGGTAATGTAAGTTTCCATGTTACTCTCTGCATACATCTCCCCCTCTCCCCACCTCCCCGTGTCCATAAGTCTGTTTCCTATGTCTGTTTCTCCATTTCTGCCATGCAAACAAATTCTTCAGCACTCTCTTTCCAGACTCCATATAAATGTGTTAGTATATGATATTTACCTTTCTCTTTATGACTTACTTCAGTCTGTATAATAGGCTCTAGGTTCAACCACCTAAAAATAGACTTTAAAATAAAGAATATTAAGAGATAAAGAAGGACACTACATAATGATCAAGGGATCAATCCAAGAAGAAGACATAACAGTTGTAAATATTTATGCACCCAACATAGGAGCACCTCAATACATAAGACAAATACTAACAGACAAAAAGACAGAAATTGACTACAACAAAATAGTAGTAGGGGACCTTAATACCCAACTTAAATGAATGGATAGACCATCAAAACAGAAAATTAAGAAAGAAACACAAATCTTACCTTAAACATTAGACCAAATGGACAGAATTGATAATCTTTGGTTACAAATCAAACCTCAGTAAATTAAAACAAATTGAAATCATATCAATCATCTTTTCTGACCACAATGCTATGAGACTAGATATCAATTACAGGGGGAAAAAACCTATAAAACAAACACAAATGAGATTAAATAATATTTTTCTAAATAATGGACAGGTTACTAAAGAAATCAAAAGGGAAATCAAATTCCTAGAAACAAGTGACAATGAAAACACAACAACTCAAAACTTATGGGATGCAGCAAAAACAGTTTCTAAGAGAGAGGGTTATAGCAATATAGTCCTACCTCAAGAAACATGAAAACGTTGAATAGACAACCTAATTTTACACCTAAAACAACTGGAAAAGGAAGAACAAAAAACCTCCAAAATTAAGAAAAGAAAGGATATCACAAAGATCAGAGCAGAAATAAATGAAAAAGAGATGAATGAAAAATTAGCAAAGTTTAATAAAACTAAAAGCTGGTTATCTTACAAGATAAAATTGACAAACCATTGGCCAGATTCGTCAAGACATAAAGGAAGTAGAATCAAATCAACAAAAATAGAAATGAAAAAGGAAAGGTTACAACAGACAACACAGCAATAGAAAGGATCATAAGAGAATATTATGAGAAACTATATACCAATAGGACTTCCCTGATGGCTCAGACGGTAAAGCGTCTTACTTACAATGTGGGAGACCTGGGTTTGATCCCTGGGTCAGGAAGATACTCTGCAGAAGGAAATGGCAACCCACTCCAGTACTCTCGCCTGGAAAATCTCATGGACGGAGGAGCAAAATGGACAACTGGGAAGAAATGGAAAGATTCTCAGAAAAGTTAAATCTTTCAAGACTGAACCAGTAGGAAATAGAAATTAGGAACAACCCAATTATAAGTACTGAAATCGAAACTGTGATTAAAATTTCCCAAATGGCTTCACAGGCGAATTCTATCAAACCTTTAGAGAAGAGCTAATGGCTATTCTTCCAAAACTCTTTCAGAAAATTGAAGAGGGAGGAACACTTCCAAACTCATTCTACAAGGCCACGTCACCCTGATACCAAAACCAGACAGAGACAACAACAACAACAAAAAACAAAATTAAAACCCAATATCACTGATGAACATAGATGTAAAAATCCTCAACAAAATTCTAGCAAACAGAATTCAACAGCACATTAAAAAGATTGTACATCATGATCAATTTGGGTTTATCCCAGGGATGCAAGAATTCTTCAATATATGCAAATGAATCAATGTGATACACCATATTAACAAATTGCAACATAAAAACCATTTGAATATCTCAATAGATGCAAAGAAGCCTTTGAAAACATACAGTATGCATTTATGATAAAAACTCTTCAAAAAAAAAAAAATGGGCCTAGAAGGAGCCTTTCTTAACATAGTAAAGGCCATATATGGTAAACTCACAGCAAACATTACTCTCAAATTGAAAGCATCCCCTCTAAATCTGGAAATAGCCAAGGGTGCCCAGTCTCACCAGTATTATTCAACATAGTTTTGTAAGTCCTAGCTATGGCAATCAGAGAAGAAAATGAAATAAAAGGAATCCAGATCACAGAAGAAGTAAAACTCTCACTGTTTTCAGACAGCATCATACTATACATAGAAAAACCTAAAGATGCTATCAGAAAATAACTAAAGCTAATCAGTGCATTTATCAGAGTCACAGGATGTAAAATAGATACATAGAAATCACTTGCATTCTAGAACAAAACTAGAACAAAAAAAATCTCAATTCATATGGAAACACAAAAGACCCCCAAAGAGCCAAATCAATGAGAAAGAAGAATGGAGCAGGAGGAATCAACCTTCCTAACTTTAGACTATACTACAAAGCTACAGTCATCAAGTCAGTATGGCACTGGCATGAAAACAGAAATATAGACTAATGAATTAAGACAGAAAGCCCAGAGATAAGGCCATGCACCTATGTATACCTTATTTTTGACAGAGGAGGTTAGAATATACAATAGGGCAAAAACAGTCTCTTCAATAAGTGCTTCTGAGAAAACTATGTGTAAAAGAATGAAATTGAAACACTTCCTACACGATACACAAAGTTAAACTCAAAATGGATTAAAGATCTAAATGTAAGACCAGAAACTACAAAACTCTTAGAGGAAAACATAAGCAGAACATTCAATGACATAAATCAAAGCAAGATCCTCTATGACCGACCTCCTAGAGTAATGGAAATAAAAACAAAAATAAACAAGAGGCATATAATTAAACTTAAAAGCTTTTGCACAGCAAAAGAAACTATAAATAAGGTGAAAAGACAACCCTCTGAATGGGACAAAAAATAATAGCAAATGAAACAACCGAAAAAGGATTAGTTTCAAAAATATACAAGCAGCTCATCCAAATCAATACCTGAAAAATGAAAACCCAATCAAAAACTGGGCAAAGGATCTAAACAAACATTTCTCCAAAGAAGACATACAGATGGATAATAAACACATAAAAATATGTTCAACATTGTTCATTATTAGAGTAATGCAAATCAAAACTACAATGAGATATCACCTCATACCAATCAGAATGGTCATCATCAAAAAATCTACGAATGATAAATTATGAAGACAGTTTGGAGAAAAAGGAACACTCTTGCACTTTTGGTGGGAATGTTAATTGATACAGCCACTATGGAGAACAGTATGGAGATTCCTTAAAAATCTAGGAATAAAATCACCATATGACCCAGCAATTCTGCTACTAGGCATATACCCTGAGGAAAAGAAAATTGAAAAAGACACATGTACCACAATGTGAGAGTGGGGTGGGATGCATGGAAAGAGTAACATGGAAACATACATGGTCATATGTAAAATAGGTTAGCCAATAGGATATTTTGGGGTTTTTTTTCTCTTTCTGACTTACTTCACTTTGTATAATAGGCTCTCAGTTCATCCACCTCATTAGAACTGACTCAAATGCATTCCTTTTTATGGCAGAGTAATATTCCATTGTATATATATACAACAGCTTCTTTATCCATTCATCTATCAATGGACATCTCGGTTGCTTCCGTGTCCTAGTTACTGTAAATAGAGCTGCAGTTAACACTGTATGATATTGTATGATATTTTTATCTTAGGTGAGTGTTGAATTTTGTCATATTTTTGTGCATATATTGAGATAATCATATGGTTTTTATCAGTGTTCTATTAAAACAATATATTGCATGTGGTTGCATGTGTGTGTTAAACCATCTTTGCATCACAGAATAAATCTCATTTCATCATAGTATATAATATTATTTATGTACTGTTGAATTCAGTTTTCTTGTATTTTGATAATTTTTATATCTGAGATACAAGAGAGGATACAAGAGAAATGTTCCCTCCCCTTCAGTTTTTTTGGGAAGAGTTTTGGTAGAATTTACCAGTGAAATCATCTGGTACTAGACTTCTTTGATGAGAGGTTTGTGATTAGTGATTCTACCTTGTTACTCACTAGTCTACTCAGATTTTCATTTCTTAAAATTGAGAGCAGTGGCTGATTTTTTTCCCACAAGTTAAATTAGCATCTGTACAAATAAAAACTGTGAAAACCTGTACCTGCAGGCTTAGGAAAATGCCAGTAAGAAGGAAAGGAATTATGTTTATAAAAGCACAGTGTTTATGTATCCTTCGTTTTTATGATCATTCTTACATTTTTCAGCTTTTATTGGCTGGAGAGCTAGGGCCAGTGATATTTGTGAGCTATCTGTATGGATCCAGTAAGCTAAGAGAACACCATCTCCTGCTCTCCTTTCTTGGTATTGTTATAAGCTCTATATAAATTTACAATATTTGTCTATAATAAATCCATAAGAAAGAAAATTATTCATTCTTTCTCCTTTGGGTGAAAATTGTGAATATCTTCTGTTTCTTTATGATTTGGTCTTTGTAGATTGCATGTTTCTAGGAATTCATCATTTAATTCTAGGTTAACCATTTTGTTGGTGTATAACTTTTCATAGTAGTCTCTTATGATTCTCTGTATTTCCGTGATATATCTTCTTCATTTCTGATTTTATATATTTGAGTCTTCTTTATTTTTTCAATTAGTCTAGCTAAAGGTTTGTCAATTTTGTCTTTAAAAAAAAACAGATCTTACTTTGGTTAATCTTATGCCGTTTTTCTAGTCTCTATTTCATTTATTTCTTATCTAACATATGCTATTTTTTACCTTCTCTTAACTTTGAACTTAGTTTGCTCTTTATTTCTAGTTCTGTGAGTTGTAAAGTTAGGCTGTGTATTTGAGATATTTCTTTTTGTAATGTTGATATTAATACTACTAGTAATTTTATTATTAACAATATAATACCTTTCTCTCTATTATGCCATCTTACTGACATCACTCTTGACTAGTTGATAGACATTTGAGTTGTCTCCACATTTTGGCCATTTTAAATAGTGCTACAATTAAAATTTGCAAGTATTTATATAAACAGCTGCTTTCAATTATTTTTGTTACATACCTATAAGTGGAATTGCTGGAATTGCATACCATAATACGAAATTTAAACTTCTGAGGAGCTCTTAACTATTTTCCACAGAGATATACATTTCTATATTCCTATCTGAAATTTATAAGGCTTATAATTTTTCCACATCCTCCTCAAAAGTAGCCATTTTTCTTTTCTTTTCTTTTCTTTTTGTTGTTACTATATACCCATCTTAGTAGGTATAAAGAGGTATCTCATTGTGCTTTTGATTAGCATTTCCCTAAGGACTGATGATATTGATTTTTTTATTCATGTGCTTGTTTGCTATTTGTGTATCTTCTTTTTATTTATATTTTTTGGCTGCATGTGGGATCTTAGTTACCTGACCAGGGATCAAACCTCTGTCCCCTTTAAAGCATGGAGACTTAAACACTGAACCACCAAAGAAAATTCCTATATATATTAGTGTTTTGCTAATATTTTAATTGGTTATTTTTTTAGTTTTGAGTATTTATCTTTATTTTTACTGTACTTTATCTAACATTAAGTTTATATAGTTTAAGTTTTTAATTTATTTATTTATTTTAATTAGAGGAAAAATACTTTACAATATTGTGGTGGTTAACTTTGTCTTTTTTTGCTGTTAAGTTGTAAGATGTACTCTGGATATTTGACTATAGAAGTTGGACATTTGAGTATTAGCAGATATATAATTTGTGAATATTTTCTCCCATTCCATAAGTTGTGTCTTCACTTTCTTGAGAGTGTTCTTTGATACACAAAAGTATTTAATATTGAAAATGTCATATATATATATTTTTGTGTGCTTTTGATATCACATCTATGAACCCATTGCCAAATCCATGCTCATGAAGATTTACCCCTCAGGTTTCTTATAAGATTTCAATAATTATAGCTTTTACACTTAGGTCTTTGCCAACATGAGTTAATTTTGTATACAGTGTAAGGTAGGGGTCCAATTTCATCCTTCTGAATGTGGATATCCAGTTGTCCCAACACAATTTGTTAAGAAGAAAATTCTTATTCAATTGAATGAAAATTGAAAACCAAATAACCAGAAATGTATGAGTTATTTCTAGAATCCCAGTTCTATTCACATGGTATATATGCCGATCATTATGCTATTATTACACTTTTTTAATTATTGTAACTTTCCTTGTATTATGATTTGAAATCTTGAAGTGTGACTACTCAAACTCTGTTTTGCTGTTAATGTTTGTTGTAGCTATTTCTGGTCCCTTGCAACTCCATACAAATCTAAATAATTCTTTTACATTTCTGGGAGAAACAAAGGCTGTTAACATTTTTATAAGATTTGCACTGAATCCATAAATCATTTTGGGGAGTATTGCCATATCAACAGTTTAGTTCAAACAGTCACTCAGTCATGTCTGACTCTTTGTGACCCTGTGGACTGCAGCACGCAAGGCTTCCCTGTCCATTACCAACTCTCAGAGTTTACTAAAACTCATGTCCATCAAGTCGGTGATGCCATCCAACCATCTCATACTCTGTCATCCCCTCCTCCTGCTGCCATCAATCTTTCCCAGCATCAGGGTCTTTTCGAATGAATCACTTTTTTGCATCAGGTGGCCAAAGTATTGGAGTTTCAGCTTCAGCATCAGTCCTGCCAATGAACACTCAGGGCTGATCTCCTTTAGGATAGACTGGTTGGATCTCCTTGCTGTCCAAGGGACTCTCAAGAGTCTTCTCCAACACCACAATTCAAAAGCATTAATTCTTCAGTGCTCAGCTTTCTTTATAGTCCAACTCTCACATTCATACATGACTACTGGAAAAATCATAGCGTTGATTAGATGGGCCTCTGTTGGCAAAGTAATGTATGCTTTTTAATATGCTGCCTAGTTTGCTCATAGCTTTTCTTCCAAGAAGCAAGCGTCTTTTAATTTATTTCATGGCTACAGTCACCATCTTCAGTGATTTTGGAGCCCAAGAAAATAAAGCCTGTCACTGTTTTAATTGTTTCACCATCTATTTGCCGTGAACTGATGGGACTGGATGCCATGATTTAGTTTTTTGAATATTGAGTTTTAAGCCAATTTTTTCACTCTCTTCTTTCACATAGTCAAAGGCTTTGGTATAGTCAATAAAGCAGGAGTAGATGTTTTTCTGGGATTCTTTTGCTTTTTAGATGATCCAGTGGATGTTGGCAATCTGATCTCTGGTCCCTCTGCCTTTTCTAAATCCACCTTGAACATCTGGAATTTCACATTTCATATACTGTTGAAGCCTGGCTTGGAGAATTTTGAGCGGTAGTTTACTAGCTTGTGACATGAGTGCAATTGTGCAGTAGTTTGAACATTCTTTGGCATCATCTTTCTTTGGAATTTGAATGAAAACTGACCTTTTCCAATCCTGTGGCCACTGCTGAGTTTTCCAAATTTGCTGGCATACTGAGTGCAGCAATTTCACAGCATCATATTTTAGGATTTGAAATAGCTCAGCTGGAATTCCATCACCTTCATTAGCTTTGTTCATAGTGATGCTTCCTAAGGCCCACTTGACTTCTCATTCCCGGATGTCTGGCTCTAGGTGAGTGATCACACCATCATGGTTATCTGAATCATGAAGGTACTTTTTGTGTAGTTCTTGCCATCTCTTCTTAACAACTTCTGCTTCTGTTAGGTCCATACATTTCTGTCCTTTATTGTGCCCATATTCGCATGAAATGTTTCCTTGGTATCTCTAATTTACCTGAAGAGATCTCTAGTCTTCCCATTCTATCGTTTTCTTCTATTTCTTTGCACTGATCACTGAGGAAATCTTTCTCATCTCTCCTTGCTATTCTTTGGAACTCTGCATTCAGTTGGGTATATCTTTCCTTTTCTTCTCTGCCTTTAGCTTCTCTTCTTTTCTCAGCTATTTGTAAGGCCTCCTCAGACAACCATTTTGCCTTTTTGCATTTCTTTTTCTCGGGTATGGTCTGCATCACAGCTTCTTTTACAATGTCATGGACCTCCGTCCATAGTTCTTCAGGCACTCTATCAGATCTAATCCCTTAAATCTGTTTGTCACTTTCAGTGTATAATCATAAGAGATTTGATTTAGGTCATACCTGAATGGTCTAGTGGTTTTCCCTACTTTCTTCAATTTAAGTCTGAATTTGATAATAAGGAGTTCATGATCTGAGCCACAGTTAGCTCCAGGTCTTGTTTTTGCTGATGCTCTATATAGAGCATCTCCATCTTTGGCTGCAAAGAATATAACCAATCTGATTTTGATATTGACCATCTGGTGATGTCCATGTGTAGAGTCATCTCTTGTGTTGTTGGAAGAGGGTGTTTGCTATGACTGGTGCATTCTCTTGGCAAAACTCTGTTAGTTTTTACCCTGCTTTATTTTGTACTCCATGGTCAAATTTGCCTGTTATTCTAGGCATCTCTTGACTTCTTACTTTTGCATTCCAGTCCCCTATGATGAAAAGGACATCTTTTTTGGGTGTTAGTTCTAGAAGGTCTTGGAGGTCTTCATAGAACCATTCAACTTCAGCTTCTTCAGCATTAGTGCTTGGGACATAGACTTGGATTACTGTGATATTGAATGGTTTTCCTTGGAAACGGACAGAAATCATTCTGTCATTTTTGAGATTGCACCCAAATACTGCATTTCAGACTCTTTTGTTTACTATGAGGGCTACTCCATTTCTTCTAAGGGATTCTTGCCCACAGTAGTAGATAAAATGGTCATCTGAGTTAAAATTCGCCCATTGCAGTCCATTTTAGTTCACTGATTCCTAAAATGTCGGTGTTCACTCTTGCCATCTCCTGTTTGACCGCTTCCAATTTGCCTTTATTAATGGACTTAACATTCCAGGTTCCTATGCAATATTGTTCTTTACAGCATCAGACTTTACTTCCACCACCAGTGTTATTTTTGCTTTGGCTCTGTCTCTTCATTCTTTCTGGAGTTATTTTCTCCACTCTTCTCCAGTAGCATATTAGTCACCTACTGACCTGGGGAGTTCACCTTTCAATATCATACCCTTCTGCCTTTTCATAATGTTCATGGAATTCTCAAGGCAAGAATACTGAAGTGGTTTGCTATTGCCTTCTCCAGTGGACCATGTTTAGTCAGAACTCTCCACCATGACCCGTCCACCTTGGGTGGCCCTACATGGCATGGCTCATAGTTTCATTGAGTTAGACAAGGCTGTGATTCATGTGATCAGTTTGATTAGCTGTTTGTGTTTGTGGTTTTCATTCTGTCTGCCCTCTGATGGATAAGGATAAGAGGCTTATGGATGCTTCCTGATGGGAGAGACTGTCTGTGGGGGAAACTGGTACTTGTTCTGATTGCAGGGATTGCAGGACCATGCTCAGTAAACCTTTAATCCAATTTTCTGTTGATGGGCAGGGCTGTGTTCCTGCCCTCTTGTTTGACCTGAGACCAAACTGTGGTGGAGGTAATGAAGATAATGGCAAACTCCTTCAAAAGATCCCACGTAGGCACTGCCACATTCAGTGCCTACAACCCTGCAGCAGGCCACCATTAATGAATAGCTCCTCCAGAGACTCCTAGACACTCACAGGCAAGTTTTGGTCAGTCTCTTGTGAGGTCACTGCTCCTTTCTCCTGGGTCCTGGTGTGCACAAGGTTTTGTTTGTGCCCTCCAAGGATCTGTTTCCCCAGTCCTGTGTAAGTTCTGTAATCAAATTCCACTGACCTCCAAAGTGAAATTCCCTGGAGGTTCTCAGTCTTTTTGCCAGATTCCCAGGTTGGGGAATCTGTTGTGGGTCCTAGAACTTTCTCAACAGTATTGTGTCTTAAAATTCATGAACATGAGATGTTTTTCCATGGACTTGGCTCTTCTTTAATTTCTTTCTGAAACGTTTTTGTAGTTTTCAACGCACAGTTCAGTTCAGTCGCTCAGTTGTGGCTGACTCTTTGCAGCCCCACAGACTGCAGCACGCCAGGCTTCCCTGTCCATCACCAACTCCCGGAACTTGCTAAAACTCATGTCCATTGAGTCGGTGATGCACAAATCTTGCACAAATAACTTTCAGTGGACAAATAACTTCCTTGGTTAAATGTATTCCTAAGCATTTCAGTCTTTTTAATGTTAGTATAAGTGGAATTGTTTTATTACTTTTTCTGGGTTGTCTATTGATATTATATAGAAATGCAATTGATTTTTGTCCAATATTCTGCTATTTTTCAAATTGATTTATTAATGCTAATAGCTTCTTTATAATTCTCTATGATTTTATGTATATAAAACCTTGGCATCTGAGATAGAGATAATAATACTTATTTTCAAAAGTAAGTGGTTTTTACTCCTTTCTCTTGTCAAAATGGTCTGCCTAGAAAGAACTTGCAGTACTATAATGAATATAAGTGGTGAAAGGTACACCATTGTATTGCTCCTGATCTTGAGGGGAAATTTTTCATTCTTTCACCATTCAGTATAATGTCAGCCATAGGTAATTCCATATGTGTGGTATGTCATAATGAGGCATTTCCTTTCTAATTCAGGTTTATTACTGGTGTTTTGTTTTGTTTTGGTCATGAAATGATACTGGATTTTGTGAAATGTTTTTTATGGATCAATCGAAATGATGATGTAGGGCTGCTTGCTGTGGGTTTGTCATATAGGCTTTTACTATCTTAGATAGGTTCCCTCTATGCATTTTCTGGAGAGTGTTTAATCATAAATGGGTGATGAGTTTTGTTGAAAGCCTTACCTGCATCTATTTAGATGGCATGCCTTTTATCTCTCAATTTGTTAATATGGTATATTACATTCATTGATTTGTATATATTGAGGAATCCTTGTATCTCTTGGATAAACCCCACTTGATCATGTTGTATGATACCTTTAGTGTGTTGTTGGATTCTGTTTGCTAGTATTTTGTAGAGGATTTTTGTATCTATGTTCTTTAGTGATTTGATCTGCAATTTTCTTTTTTGTGATATCTTTTCTAGGTTTGGTATCAGGGTGATAGTGGCCTAATAGAATGAATTTGGGAATGTTCCTCCCTCTGCCATTTTTTGAGAGTTTGAGAAGGATAGGTGTTAGCTCTTCTCTAAATATTTGATAAAATT
Organism: Bos javanicus; assembly: GCF_032452875.1. Taxonomy (NCBI): domain Eukaryota; kingdom Metazoa; phylum Chordata; class Mammalia; order Artiodactyla; family Bovidae; genus Bos; species Bos javanicus. The sequence goes on from NC_083897.1 coordinate 96,151,551, forward strand.
CACCTGTGAAGCCATCTGGCCCTGGGTTTTTGTTTGCTGCAAGATTCTTAATCACAGTTTCAATTTCAGTGCTTGTGATTGGTCTCTTTATATTTTCCATTTCTTCCTGGTTCAGTCTTGGCATATTGTACTTTTCTAAGAATTTGTCCTTTTCTTCCAGGTTGTTTCTTTTATTGGCATATGGTTGCTAATAGTACACTCTTTGATATTTCTGCAATATGGTTGTAAGTTCATAAGTTCTCCTTTTCATTTCTAATTTTATTTATTTGAGTCCTCTCCTTTTTTTTTTTTTTCTTGACCAGTCTGGCCAATGGCTTATAAATTTTGTTTATCATCTCAAAGAACTAGCTTTTAGTTTTATTGGTCTTCACTATTAATTTCTTCATTTCCTTTGCATTTCTGCTCTGATCTTTATAATTTATTTCTACTAACTTTGCATTTTGTTGCTATTGTCGTCATTCTTTCTCTAATTGCTTCAGGTGTAAGGTTAGGTTGTTTGACATTTGTCTAGTTTCTTGAGGTATGATTGTATTGCTATAAACTTCCCCCTTAAAACTGCTTTTGCTACATCCCATAGGTATTGAGTTGTCATGTTTTCATTGTCATTTGTTTCTAAATATTTTTTATTTACTCTTTGATTTATTCAGTGATCTTTTGTTTACTTAGTAGCATATTGCTTAGCCTCCATGTGTTTGTGTTTTCACATTGCTGCTGCTGCTGCTAAGTCGCTTTAGTCGTGTCCGACTCTGTGCCACCCCATAGACGGCAGCCCACCAGGCTCCCCTGTCCCTGGGATTCTCCAGGCAAGAATATTTCCTGTAATTGATATCTAATTTCATAGCATTGTGGTCAGAAAAGTTGCTTTATATGATTTCAGCTTTCTTAAATTTACCAATGCTTCAGAAAATGAATTTCTTCAAAAAAGCAAAAACTAAAAGAACTCACCAATATGAAATATATAAATACATGTGTGTATAACTGAATCACTTTCCTGTATACCTGAAACTAACACAATATTGCCACTTAACTATACTTCAATTAAAATGGATATATTGTAGAATTCAGTGAATATACCCACTATTTTATAATAATTATAAATGGAAAATTACCTTTAAAAATTGTGAATCACTACATGTTTACCTGAAATATATAATGTTGTACATTAACTACACTTCAATTTTAAAAGTAAAAGAAATACCATATATATAAGGAAGTAATAATATGCACTTAGAATGCACTCACATGTATACCTGTGATGGATTCATTTTGATATTTGGCAAAACTAATACAATTATGTAAAGTTTAAAAATAAAATAAAATTTAAAAAAAAGAATGCACTCAAATTTAAGAGACCATTATCTTCTAATAGACTGCTACATAAGTAGATAATTATATCAATATATAAACCACATGGTAAACACAAAGCAAATAAACGTATAATAGAGACACATAAACTTAAAGAGAAAAGAATACAAACATAACACTTAAGAAATTCATCAAATCACAGGGAAAGGAACACAAGAGAAAAAAGGAGCATATAATAACTACTAAAAATAGAAAGCAATTAACAAAATTACAATACATATCATACATGCCTAGCAATAACTATGATAAATATAAATGCACTAAAGGCTTCCTCAAGGCATATATTTATGCTGCCTACAAGAGACTCACTTTGGATCTACAGAAACACAGAGTCTAAAAGTGAAGGGATGGAAAAACACATTTCATGCAGGTGAAAATAACAACATAAAAGGTCTAGGATAGCAGTACATATATGAGACAAAATAGATTTTAAAACAAAGACTGTAACAAGAGACAAAGACCTTACATAATAATAAGGGTATCAATTAAACAGAAGGATGTGCCAATTATAAATATCTCTTCATTATAGGAGCACCTAAATGCATAGAAAATATTTACAGACAGAAAGTGAAGAATTGACAATACTACAATAATTAACAAGGGATTTTAACACTTCACTTTAATCAATTAATGAATCCTGGAGGCTGAAAAGCAATAAGGTAACATTGGCACTATATGATACCTTAAAGCATATGAACTTAATATATATACAAAGAGTATTCCACCCCCAAAAAGCAGAATACCCATTCTTTTCTAGTGCACATGGAGTACTCTCCATTATAGATCATATTTAGGACATGAAAGAATTCTCAGTACATTGAATAAGACTGCAATCATGTTAAGCATCTTTTCCGACCAAGGAAGTATTAAACTAGAAATTGATTTTTTAACAAAATTATGGAAGAAATAATCATAGAGAGGCTAAATAACCTGCTTCTATATAACTAGTGGGTCAAAGAATGAACAAAAATATCTGAGATAAATAAAACATAAACACAATGTTACAAAATCTAGGAGACACAGCAAGAGCAGTTTTAAGAGGGAAACTAATAGTAATAAAGTCCTACCAGAAAAACAAGAAAAATCTCAGAAACATTCTTTCTAGAAAGAAGCAAATAATAAAGATCAGAGTGGAAATAAATGAAATGAAGACTGAAAGAGTACAGAAAAGATCAATGAAATTAAGAATTGGTTATTTGAAAAGATAAACAAAAGATAAAACTTTAGGTAGACTCAAGAAGAAAAAAGAGAAAAGATTCAAATAGATAAAATGAGAAATAAAAGAGAATTTACAATTGATACTATAGAAATAAAAAAGACTACAAGAGATTATTACCAAAATTTATATACTGCTAAAATGAACAGGTTAGAAGAAATGGATAGATTCCTAAAAATATACAATCTCCAAATACTGAATCATGAAGAAATAAAAAAAGATATGAACAGACTAGTTATCAGTAATGAAATTGAATCAGTAATGCAGAAAAACATTTTCAAGAAACAAAAGTCCAGGTTGTGATAGCTTCACAGTTGAATTCTATCAAATAGTTAACGGCTAACACCTATCCTTGTTAAACCATTACAGAAAATTAAAGAGGATGAAATGCTTTCAAACTCATTCTATGTGGCCAGCATTACTCTGACACCAAACCAAAGACATTATGAGAAAAAAAATTATAGGTCGATATGCCTGATCAACTGGGCTTCCCAGTTAGCTTAGTGGTAAAGAACTTGCTTGCCAATGCAAGAGACAAGAGACATCTGTTCTATCCCTGGGTTGGGTAAATCCCCTGGAGGAGGGCATGGCAACCTACTCCAGTATTCCTGCCTGGAGAATCCTATGGACAGAGGAGCCTGGCAGGCTATAGTCCATAGAGTTTCAAAGAGTCAGACACAACTGAAGTGACTTAGCATGTATGCCTGATCAACATAGATGCAAAAATCCTCAATAACATATTAGCAAATAAAATTCAACAGTACATTAAAAGTTTCATACATCATAATCAAGTGGGATTTGTTCCATGGATGCAAATATGGTTCAACATGCAAAAGTCAGGCAATGTGATATACCACATTATCATACTGAAAAATAAAATTCATATGGTCATCTCAATAGATGCAGAAAAATATTTTGACAAAATTCACTATGTGTTTAAGACAAAAAAAAATTTCAACAAAGGGGGTCTACACCTCAACATAATACTTTCATACACAACCAACTCACAGCCAACATCATACTAAATGATAAGAAACTGAAAGCTTTTTATCTAATATCAGGAACAAGACAAGGATGCTCACTCTCACCACTTTTATTCAACATTTTATTGGGAGTACAGGCCCCAGCAAACAGAGAAGAAAACACAACAAAAAGAATCTAAATTTTAAAGAAAATAAGTAAAACCGCCACTATTTGCTGATGACATATAATATACAGAAAATGCTAAAGACTTTACAAAATAGCTAATAGAATAAGTGAATTCTGAATAGTTGTGAGATACAAAATCAGTATGTAGAAATCTGGTGTGTTTCTACTCACTGAAATAAACTAATGGCAAGAGATATTAAGTAAATTCCATTTATACTTTCATTGTAAAGAATAAAATACCTAGAAATAAGTTTAACCAGGGAGGTTTAAGACCTGTACACTGATAATCATAAGGTACTGATGTAAAAAATTGAAAAAAAACCCACAAATAAATGATGAATTATTCTGTGTTCATGTATTGGAAGCATTAACACTGTTAAAAAGTCCATACTACTCAAGACAATATACAGATTCAATGCAATACTTATCACAATTCTAATAGCATTTTCACAAAAATAACAAACAGTCCTAATATTTGTCAACAAAGGTCCGTCTAGTCAAGGCTGTGGTTTTTCCAGTGGTCATGTATGGATGTGAGAGTTGGACTGTGAAGAAAGCTGAGCACTGAAGAACTGATGCTTTTGAACTGTGGTGTCAGAGAAGACTCTTGAGAGTCCCTTGGACTGCAAGGAGGTCCAACCAGTCCATTCTAAAGGAGATTAGCCCTGGGTGTTCTTTGGAAGGACTGATGCTAAAGCTGAAACTCCAATACTTTGGCCACCTCACGCGAAGAGTTGACTCATTGGAAAAGACTAATGCTGGGAGGGATTGGGGGCAGGAGGAGAAGGGGACGACAGAGGATGAGATGGCAGATGGCATCGAAGACTCAATGGATGTGAGTCTGAGTGAACTCCGGGAGTTGGTGATGGACAGGGAGGCCTGGCGTGCTGCAGTTCTTGGGGTCACAAAGAGTCAGACACGACTGACTGAACTGAACTGAATATTTGTTAATACATGACCAAACAATATTCACAAAAACCAAAGTTACCTTGTGAAGGAACAAAGCTGGAGGCATAATAATTCCTGATTTCAAACTATATTACAAAGCTGAGGTAATCAAAATAGCATGGTATCAACATTAAAACAGACACATAGATCAATAACATGGAATAGAGAGCCCAGAAATAAACCCATGCATATGTAGTGAATTAATTTTTGAGAAAGAAAACAAAATTATACAATAGGGAATGGACACTGTCTTCAATGAATGGTTTTGGGAAACACGTACAAAGAATGAAACTATACAACTTCCTCAAACTATACACTAAAAAAAGCCCTCAAAATTGATTATAGACTTAAATGTAAGACTTAAAACCATAATAAACTTAGAAGAATACATCAGAGACTCTTGATGAGAAGACTCTTAAGAGTCCCTTGGACAGGAAGGAGATCAAACCAGTCAGTCCTAAAGGAAACCAACCCTGAATATTCACTGGAAGGACTGATGCTGAAGGTGAAGCTCCAATACTTTGGTCACCTGATGCAAAGAGCTGAGTCACTGGAAAAGACCCTGATGCTGGGAAAGAATGAAGGCAAAAAGAGAAGGAGGCAACAGAGGAAGAGATGGTTAGATAGCATCACCAACTCAAATGACATGAATATGAGCAAACTGTGGAAGATAGCGGAGGACAGAAGAGCCCGGCATGCTGCAGTGCATGGGAACAAAAGTGTTGGACACGACTTAGAAACTGAACAACAACAAACTTTGTATAGGGACAGATGGTTACTAGACTTACTGTTGTGACCAATTCTGTGTATGTGTGTGTGTGCTCAGTCGCTCAGTCATGTCTAACTCTTTGCTGCCCCATGGACTGCAAGGTTCCTCTGTCCATGGAATTTTCCAGCCAAGAATACTGGAGTGGGTTGTCATTCCCTACTCCAGGGGATCTTTCTGATCCAGGGATTGAACTGACGTCCCTGGCATCTCCTACATTGGCAGACAGATGCTTTACCACTAGCGCCACTTGGGAAGCCCCGTGATATCATAATGTATGCAAATAAGTCATTATATCATACACCTGAACCTACATTTTAGTAATAAAATAAATAAAAATAAAAATATTTTTACAATATATAAAAGGAAGGAAATTTAAACACATCCTACAACATAGATGAACCTTGAGAACATTATGCTAAGTAAAATAATTCAATAAGACTAATATTTTATTATTTTATTTATATGAATTAATACTATAGTTGTATCTATGTAGACAGAAAATAGAATGGTGGTTGCCAGGGGCTATGGGAAGTAGGGAATGGGAAGTTGTTTAATGGATGTAGCATTTCAGTTTTGCAAGATGAAAAGAGTTCCAGAGATTGGTTGTTTAACAATGTGAATGTACTTAATACTACTACTTTTTAAATGGTCAAGATGGCAAACATTACCTCAAATGAAAAATAAAAAAAAAATATAGTAAACTTTATGTTATGTGTATTTTTATCATAATAAAAATATAAAAATAAAAAAGGATGAAGTACATTGCATAGCCTCATGAACCTTGGAAATATTGTGCTTGCTGAAAGAATCCAGACATGTAAGACCATATATTGTATGATTCCATTTGTATGAAATGTTCAGAATAGACAAATCAATTGAGACTGATAATAGATTAGTGGTTTCTAATGGCTCTGGTGAGGGAAGATTGGGAGTAACTGTTAATGAGTACATGGTTTCTTTTTGGAGTGATGAAAATGTTCTGGAATTAGTGGTAACAGATGCACAATTTTGTGAACATACATTAAAATACTGAACTGTATATTATTAAAAGGTGAATTCATGGTATATGGGTTAATTTTTAATTTAAAGAATTGGAATAACCAAAGAGTTCATAAACATACACAAATAGAGAATTATTTAAATAAAAAAAAAATTATGGTAAGTTCATACAATAGGATTGTGCGCAGCTATTAAAAGGACATTTATAAATGAGAACAAAAAACATGTTATATGGAAAAGTCACCAAGGTACATGGTTAAGTTAAAAAGGAAAACTACAAAAATGGTGACTATATGATCACTTTTGTGAAATGAAAAACAATAGCTATGCAAGTAGATACAACTCTCACACATATCTGTGTGTATGTGTATGTTTGTGCAAACATATACAAATTTATAGTCTGCCCCTCTCCCACCTAGTAATTACTGAAATGCAGCTAAAATGACCAACTTCAGATATTTTTACTTTTTTATTTGATCTTTCAGAAGTATTAATTTTTTTCCAGATTTATACTATTTTATCTCTTATACTTTAATGTTTTGAATGTTTAGAGCCTATCTAGGTGGAGAGATAATAGATCTTACTTTCTTTGTATTTCATAGAATTCTAAAAAATTCTTAGTGAAATATTACATCAAAAACCTGAAGTAAAACACACATTAAAAAAAAAAGATGTCGTCTTCCTCCAAATCATTCTTATTTTTCATTTTATGAGAATGTTATATGAACTCCATGGTTCTTATCCTTAGATTTTAGTTAAAAACAATTAACAGAGAAATCCTTTATATTTGTACAAGGAAGAGAAAAATTCTTGGCCTTAAATGAAAGCTAATTTCCAAAGAAACACAACAAAACAACCAACTTTTCAATTAAAAAAAAATAAATGAAAACAGATTACTACTACCCAGAGGCAGATTCAGTTTTGTTCTCTGTTGTCATCCTCTAAGCTCTTGAAATTATGAAAGGAATTCAGATCTATGCTACTCAAATTTGATACAATAGTCCTTCAACTTAATAGTGCCTTCTTCTGGTGCCATGTTTCACATGCAACTACTTGTTTAGTTGCCAGTGGTGTCTGATTCTTTGCCACCCTATGGACTGTAGCCCCTCCAGGCTCCTCTGTCCGTAGGATTCTCCAGACAAGAATATTGGAATGGGCTGCCATTTTCTTCTTCAGCAGCTACTTTATCAATGTTAATAAAGAGGGAGAGGGGCTGAACTTGGAAAAGATGTTTGAGAAAAACCATTTTGAAACCTAGAAGTAAAATGTTTTAGTTTTCTATTATAATATAACAAAAATAAACAAAAATCCAGTTGTGAGTATAATGGGGGTTGACAGGGCTGGGGAGAGAGGAAAATGGGAAGTTGTTTGCAGTAGTATTGCAGTGCTAGTTGCTCAGTCATGCCCAGGGATCAAACCCAGGTCTCCTGCACTGCAGGCAGATTCTTTACCATTAGAGTCACCAGGAAGATCCCAGAAAGTTATTTAATGGGCATAAAAAATTCTGGACTTTGGTTGTACAACACTGTGAATATACTTAGCATTACTGCACTGTACACTTAAAATGGTTAAGTTAGTAAATTTTAGGTTATATGCATTATAACACAATTTAAAATAAAAATAAATAAATCCATTTGAAGTATAAATAGTTCAGGTTGATGTCAGCAGCTCTAAATTGAGACTGTTTTCACTTCAAGTCAAATCTTTACCATAAAGCAAATCCATGTGGATTTGATACAATTTTTAATTTCAGTCATTTTACTAAAATAGGCACATGTTTCTCTTAATTTACTGAGAGACAACTTAATTTCCACTTTAACTCTTGAAGTCTTTAATCTTTCAAGATAAAAGATTGTGAAAATGGTATGGTTTTTCCAGTAGTCATGTATGGATGTGAGAGTTGGACTATAAAGCAAGCTGAGCACTGAAGAATTGATGCTTTTGAACCCTGGTGGAGAAAACTCTTGAGAGTCCCTTGGACAGCAAGGAGATCAAGCCAGTCAATCCTAAAGGAAATCAGTCCTGAATATTCATTGGAAGGACTGATGCTGAAGCTGAAACTCCAATACTTTGGCCACCTGTTGCGAAGAAGTGACTCATTGGAAAAGACCCTGATGCTGGGAAAGATTGAAGGCAGAAGGAGAAGCGGACAATAGAGGATAAGGTGGTTTGATGGCATCACTGACTCGATGGACATGAGTTTGAGCAAGCTCGGGGAGTTGGGGATGGACAGGGAAGCCTGGCATGCTGCAGTCCATGGGATCACAGAGAGTCAGACACGACTGAGCAAGTCAACTGAACTACTTCATTTATTTTAGGAAATAGTAAAATAGTGATATATATATATATATATATATATATATATGCATGCATGCTCAATCACTTCATTCATATTTGAATCTGTGTGACTCCATGGACTGTACTCTGCCAGGTTCCTCTGTCCATCGGACTCTCCAGGCAAGAATACTGGAGAACCTGTCTGCCAATGGAGGAGACCTAGGATACTCCAATTCAATCCCTGGGTCAGAAAGATCCCCTAGAGGAAGGCATGGTTACCTACTCCAGTATTCTTGCCTACAGAATCCCATGGACAGAGGAGCCTGGTAGGGTACAGTCCATGGGGTCACAAAGAGTTGGACATGACTGAAATATACACACACACTCTAGGGTTTGAATTGTACAACTAGGTAGAAGGTTTAACATTCACTGAAGTGAAGACTAGGAAAGGAGCAAGTTTGGAGGATTAGGGATAGACCAACTGTTCTAAAAAAGTATTATCCGACCACCACCCCCCTTCCTTGCCACTCTTCCACCCTGCCCAGGGTATATTTGAGAGTACCTGGAGACATTTTTGGCTATCAAACCAGGAGGCAGTTGGGGCAGGGTTGCGGGACATGCTACTGGCCCGGATTGGCATACTGCTAAACATCCTACAATGCACAGGACAGGGTCTCACCACGAAGAATGATCTGGCCTCAAATGTCAATAGTGCCAAGACCAAGAAACCTTGGGTTGGAATCCTCTCTTCTGAATTTGTCCATTATTTCTCAGCCTTTACAACAGGCTTCTCCTCTTCTGACCCTAATTACTCAATAGTCTGTCTTTAGCAGCCCACTTCTCTTTTCTCTACACTTTCTCTTTGGAATATCACCCATAACTTCAACTACCACATCTATGTTACTGACTCCCACAATTTTGTCTAGTCCCAACCGTTCTTCTAGCTCTACAGCATTGTTTCTTTTACATTTTTTCATTAACTTACTGCTACATCTCTTGTCTTTATAAGTAGCATCTGATAGAAAACCACAGGGTCATTTATTTCCCAAACTGAGTATCTAGTTTGTGCAAAGGGCAACACTAGTACTCAGAGTAAGGTAGTGATGGTGATGAGAGGTAATCATGGTAATTGCTTTAAATGCATTATCCTTGTAAAGCAATTATCCATCATTTAGAAAAAAAAATTAATGCATTATCCCTGATTCAGTTCAGTTCAGTTCAGTCACTCAGTCATGTCCGATTCTTTGCGACTTCAAGAACTGTAGCACGCCAGGCCTCCCTGTCAATCACTGACTCCCAGAGTCCACCCAAACCCATGTCCATCGAGTCGGTGATGCCATCCAACCATCTCATCTTCTGTTGTCCCTTTCTCCTGCCCTCAATCTTTCTCAGCATCAGGGTCTTTTCCAATGAGTCAACGCTTCACATAAGGTGGCCAAAGTATTGGAGTTTCAGCTTCAACATCAGTCCTTCCAATGAACATCCAGTACTGATCTCCTTTAGGATGGACTGGTTGGATCTCCTTGCAGTCCAAGGGACTCTCAAGAGTCTTCTCCAACACCACAGTTCAAAAGCATCAATTCTTCCGTGCTCAGCTTTCTTCACAGTCCAACTCTCACATCCATACATGACTACTGGAAAAACCATAGCCTTGACTAGACGGACCTTTGTTGGCAAAGTAATGTCTCTGCTTTTTAATATGCTATCTAGGTTGGCCATAACTTTCCTTCCAAGGAGTAAGCGTCTTTTAATTTCATGGCTGCAATCACCATCTGCAGTGATTTTGGAGCCCAGAAAAATCCCTGATTATGACAATAGTTTTACAAGGAAAAAATTGTCATCTCCTGGGAAGGAAAGGTGCAAGTGTTTAATTAACTACTTAAATATAAGAGTGTTTGTAAATAGCAGAGTATTTTAAAAGTCAGTTCTATTTTGACATTATGGATTGCATTCTCTCCATTAAAAAACACTGGGAACAGAGCTGGAAAAGTGTGTCCATAGTCACAGGGAGGTGGATATGAATGATGAAGGTCTAAGAAGTTCTGCCTGTCTGTTTAGTTGCATCTGACTCTTTGTGAACCCATGGACTGTAGACCCCAGGCTCCTCTGACCACGGGATTCTCCAGGCAAGAATACTGGAGAGGATAGCCAATCTCTTCTCCTGGAGATCTTCCCAACCCAGGGATCAAACCAGTGTCCCCTGCATTGCAGGCAGATTCTTTATCATATGCGCCACCAGGGAAGCCCTAAGACATTCTGCTGCTGCTGCTGCTGCTAAGTCGCTTCAGTCGTGTCCGACTCTGTGCGACCCCATAGATGGCAGCCCAGTAGGCTCCCCCGTCCCTGGGATTCTCCAGGGAAGAACACTGGAGTGGGTTGCCATTTCCTTCTCCAATTCATGAAAATGAAAAGTGAAAGTGAAGTCCCTCAGTCGTGTCTGACCCTTATTCTAAGCCGCAGTGTACCTGCTTCGGTTACTTACCTACCATATATCACAGAATATAATACACCAGCCATAGTGGAATGAATCATTATTTTCCTTAACTGTAGAGAAGGAAAAAAATGACAATGAAAGTATGGCATACTGTCAATTGTCAGAGATTTCGTAGATGTTGACATATTTTAAAAAAGATAAGCCTTCAGAGATTTGTAATTTGTTAAAATATGAAGAAAAAACGTGATCTTAGATTCTATGACATACGGTGAATTTGTTTTCCACATTCAATTTCCATGGTCGGTGCCTGTGTGCTATCTGCACTTCAGCCAAGTAAGACGTTTGTATATCGCTTTCTAAAGGGTCGTAGGTAGTTTTATGACTCTGTTGTGCTTCTACAACTAGAACGTAAAGCTCTTAGCTTTTCAATCACCTCTTTGTTCTCCACACAAACACTCCCGCCCCGACACGCAGCGCCTTTCCACAATCTATGCAGATGCTTCCATTTAAGAGTAAACCTGAATTTGTTCTAATCTTAGAATTGCATAGATAGTATAAGACTATCTACAGATTTAGTTACACTGGGGGCGGGGGAGACATTCTATTAAATAAACGCTTCTTTTTTTTTTAAGACCCATCCTCGCAGAAACGTTAAAATAGGGTGGGGTAGGGAGCGAGGGCGGAGGCAGAGAGGGGATATACGTCTCAGGATACAGGAAATACGGAAAAAGCGAAACCCAGAGGAAGCTCTGTGCCTGGAAGGGACCCGCCGCCATCTCAGGTCTCTTGGCCTCGCCAGGGCCCACTGGAGAGAGCTGACACCCAGGTCCTATAATCCTTATGGGGGACCAACCTTGTACCTCCGGGAGATCCACGCTCCCACCTGGAAACACGCGGGAAACGAAGCCTCCAAAAAAGCGCTGCCTCCTAGCTCCACGTTGGGATTATCCTGAAGGAACGGCTAACGGAGGTAACACCACTCTCCCTTCCACACCTCCTCCAGCATCACCGGGCCTGAAGTCGCATCCACCTCCTCCGGAGAAGTAGTACAATATACTTCTTCCACTCTAAACCAGGTCAGATTCTTTCTCATTTGGGACAACCAGGCTCTCTCAAACTTAATTATGCATTTCCGCAGATCTCCTTCTCCCTTTCCCTATTCTTTTCACGATTTCAAAATTAAAAAAAAAAAAAATGTAGGCATTAAATAGCTCTTTCACAAAATATGTGGGGGTGAGTTTATAGATATTTAATAACGTTAAGTAATTATTTTTAAATATATATTTTCAGTAGACGTATCTGTTGATTTGCTTTAAAGTCAGTTGGGCCCAGGTGAGGGGTACAAATGTTAATGACTTGATAATTGTTAAAGCTGAGTGATATATACATGGGGATTCATTAAACTATTCTTGCTACTTTGGTGTATATTTGAAGCTTTTCCGTTCAAAAAATGCCTGATTCAAGATCAATAACATCATTGTATTTAAGGCCTAATTCCTATAGCCATAGCTTTGTGCTAACAGAGTATTTTAAAGCGAACCTTCAGAGTTGTATAACAGGAGAATTTAATGATTTAAAAAATATAGTATGGTAAATCAAACCCAAGTACCATAATATTTGCTTGCTCAAGGTATTCAGGAAGCTTGGGGGACGGACCTTGAGCCATCAAAGAGGAAGGGGTAACTTTGGGTGGGCCTTAAAGGATGAGTGACATCTGCCTTGTGGAAGGGGCGGGAATGCTTTACTGGCCTAGCTTTCCCAGAACAAAAGCCCCAAGCAGGTTTGTGCTAGGAAAAGCTTGTCTATAATTCTGAATGTATGAGAAAAACTAGGAGGTGAGATAGTGTTGCAGGGGTTGAATATTTATGGTAAGGAGTATGCAGTTTAATCCAGAAGCAGTGGAAACCATTGAAGATTTTCAAGGAAATGATATATTTTAGGAGTCCAGTTTTTTTATCAGGAAAACAATCAATTTAGATGAGCTTACAGAATGTAAAAACTAAGGTCTGACTCAAAACTCATAGATTCTTGTACTCCAAATAAGACATGGCATACTTTCTTCATTTATGCAATAAACCTTTAAGGAACTGTTGCAATGGACTAAGCATTATGCTGGGAACTGTAGGGGTTAGATAACTAAAGCACATAGGAAAGTGAAGTGAAGCCACCCAGTCGTGTCCGACTCTTTGCGACCCCATGGACTGTAGCCTACCAGTCTCCTCTGTCCAGGGGATTTTCCAGGCAAAAATACTGGAGTGAGTTGCCATTCCCTTCTTCAGGAGATCTCCCCGACCCAGGGGTTGAACCCGGGTCTCCCACACTGTAGGCAGACGCTTTACCATCTGAGCCACCAGGGAAGTCACGTAGGAGGGAAACAGATATTGAATGAATAGGTCAATGATTGATGGGATTACAGTGGCAATTTAAGGAAGTTCTGGACTTGGGGCTTGGTGGTAGTGCATAGTAAAAGAATGAGCTCTTTTGTGCTTGAAAGCTTCACTCTCAGTCATTCCTTACTGCCTGATTTCCCTCAACTTTACCTCTCTGTTCAAAGGGGTAGAGTTGGGGTAAAGGGGAACCATAGGAATAGGAGTGCTTAAACAGAAAACAAAGGTGGTTGTATAGGGCAAAAAATGCAAGAAATATATAATTTCCTCCAGTGATTCAAATCATTGAAATTATAATAACAAACATTTACTGAACATCTTATATGCCAGACACTGTTCTACAAAACTTCCCAGCGCCTATGCTCTTAATTGCTGTGCAATAGATCCCTTCTAATTCTGTCTGTATAACTTTTTCAGGAATACATAACTGAAATAGCTGAAACGGGGGTATGGTAGAACATAAGAACTTGAGGAGGTCATGGGAAAGAGAGGAACAGTAAAAGAAGAAATGATTTAACCTTATTTTATTATTTTTCAGTCTATGAGGGATTGCAGTATGACTCCATTTCCTTGGTGTATTCATAAAATAGTTCATTCAGTGAAGACAATGAAGATTACTGACATTGCCACCCTGCTTTTTCTGATGTCCTGCACCAGGAAGTTGTGATTTTTAAGGTAATCTCTTTACTAAAAACTTATTAAAGAAGGAAGAGGAATAAGAGTTGATTATAACACATTAAAATAGTTAGCCAAACAAAGGGCTAGCACCAATGATAAATTGAAACCATTTTCTGCATTATATGAAACCATATATACCATATAATAATAATGCTATCTATAAGCTGTCTTGTTATATTCACTCCTAATTACCTTATAGTTTCTGGTATCGTGGTGAAATGAATCTTTTAAACCACATTTTCAGATTATTGTTGGTAAATGGGAATGTGATTGATATTGTAACATACTGATTTTATATGCTGTGAACTTTCTGATTTATATTTGTTCTAATATTTGTAGATTCTTTGTATTGTCTGTTAATTAAGTATATTGTAAATGATGGAAATTTCTTCCTTTCCAATATTTATTTTTTAATTAGTCTTACTGTGTTAGCTAGGATCTTTGGTATAACGAAATATAGTAGCAGTGATAGAGGATTCTTTTGCTCCTGAATTTACAAGGGAATTTTCATAAATGTTTCACCATTTTTAGTATTTTCTTTGTCAGGTTATGTAAGTTCCTTTATATTCTTCGTTTGCTAAGAGCTTTTATTATGGATGAGTATGGAGCTTCTCCAAATACTGATCACATGGAGTTTTTTCCTCCATTAACATGACACTGAGACCATGTGATAAATTACAGTATTCAATTTTCTAATATATTTCTTGCTTCTGGTTTCATCAGGCCTTACCACTGAACATTGTCTCTTATTTTAATAATTTTTCCTTTTATTTTCTTTTTGTTTGCTCTTTTTCTAATTTATTTGGACCATTAGCTCAGTAATTTTAAATCTTCTTTCCTAAAATAATTTATAACCATAAGTTTTCTACTATGTACTACTTTAGAAGAATTTCATAGGTTTTTATATGGAGTATTTTTATTATTATTCAATTATTATTTTATAATTGCTCTTAAGATTTATTTTTTGACTCATGAGTTATTCGGGTATTTTAAATTTACAAACATGGATTTTTTTTTAGAAATCATACTGTGAAATCATTAATCCAATTACAGTTAAACATTTTATTTTCTATTTTAAAATATTTAATGTTTTTTATTCTTGTAACAAAAAGCAAAATTATACACTGGCTCCTCATCTCAATAGATTTCAGCAATATAAAACTTTCATTAAATACATAAGAAAACTGTGCTTATGCTGTTCAATGATGGAGTTATTGCTGATATTTATACTTGTGGTTTTAAATCTTTTATTTTGATCTAATTCTACACCTAAAGAAAAATTGTGAGAATATTACAAAGAACTCCCATACACTCTTTATCCAGGTTCACCAATTACCATTTTGCCATGTTGGCTTTATAATTCTCTATTTCTGTTTCTTCCTCTCATTCCCCTTTTCTCTTTCCCTTTACTGTTGTCTACCTCTCCCGCCCCTTAGCCTGTCTTCTACCTCCTCCTCTTCCTGTTTCCTTCTCTCTCTTTGAGCTGTTTAAGAGTAATTTGAAGACTCCAAGTGCTTTTACTTGTAAATACTTCAGTGTATATTTTCTCAGAATAATACCTTTTTCTTATATAACCTCAGTTGCTGCTGCTGCTGCTAAGTCACTTCAGTCGTGTCCGACTCTGTGCGACCCCATAGATGGCAGCCCACCAGGCTCCCCCGTTCCTGGGATTGTCCAGGCAAGAATACTGGAGTGGGTTGCCATTTCCTCCTCCAATGCATGAAAGTGAAAAGAGAAAGTGAAGTCGCTCAGTTGTGTATGACTTGTATCGACCCCATGGACTGCAGCCTATCAGGCTCCTCTGTCCATGGGATTTTCCAGGCAAGAGTACTGGAGTGGGGTGCCATTGCCTTCTCCCACATAACCTCAGTACCTGTTTCAAAATAGAAGTTGGACCTTCTTCCAATTTTTGTTTCATAAGCCTTTATTGTCAAGATTATCCACTCATATTCATTGAAAAAGGGATGACTTTGGGAGAACATATATTTTAAATGGACAATGTAAGCTCTATTACAGTTCTTTTTCTCCTAGCTTTATTGAAATATATTTGACATATAACAGTGTAAGTTTAAAGTGTACAGTACAGTGTGATGATTTGCTAAATGTATATATTACAAAATGATTACCCACAATAATATTAGGTAAGACATCAGTCATATAATTAATATTTTTTTGTGTGATGAGAACTTGTAAGATCTACTGTCCTAGCAACTTTTAAGTATACAATACAGAATTGTTAACTATACTCACTATACTATAGTATTAACTATACTATCACTGTAGTTATGTAACTATATATTGATAGTGTAACTATAGTGTTATAGTATAATGTACATCATGCTGTAGATTAGTGCCTCAGAATTTATTCCTGTTACAACTGAAAGTTTATATCCTTTGACCACCTTTATACATTTCTCCTACCTTCCCTTCCCTGGAAACCACCAATTTACTTTCTGTTTCTATGAGTTCAGTTTTTTTTTAGATTCCATGTATAATTAAGAGCATTCAGTATTTATCTTTTTCTGTCTGACTTAACCTCACTTAGCCTGATATCCTCAAGGTTTATCCACTGTGTCATAAGTCCCTTCTTTTTATAGCTGAGTAGTTCCAGTGTAATGTGTGTGTGTGTATCACATTTTCTTTGTCCATTAATCTGTCAGTGACACTTAGATTGTTTCCACATCTTGCTTATTGTAAAGAATGATGCAGTAAAATTGGGATTGCAAGTATCTTGTGATTGTGATTTCATTTCCTCAGAAGTGGAATTGCTGGATTATATGCTAGTTCTATTTTTAATTCTTTGAAGAACCTCCATACTGCTTTCCATAGTAGATATTTCACTTCACATTCCCATCAAGGAATATGCAAGGGTTCACTTCTCTCTATATCATCACAGGCATTTTTTATCTCCTGTCTTTGTTAATAGCCATTCTAAAAAGTGTGAGGTATCTCATTGTGGCTTTGATTTCCTTTTCCTTGATGATTAATGATGTTTAGTACCTTTTCATGTACCTGTTGGCAATCTGTATGTCTTTGGGAAAATATCTATTTAGGTCTTTTGCACCTTTTTGAATTAGATTATTTGTTTTTCTGATATTGAGTTGTATGAGTCCCTTATATATTTTGGATATTAATTTTTTATCAGATATGTGTTTTAAAATGTTTTTTCCCCATTCCAAATATTGTTTTTTCATATTGATCATTTCTTTTGCTGTGCAGAAGCTTTTTTGTTTGATGTAGTACCATTTGTTTATTTTTTGCTTTTGCTTATGTTTTGGGTGTAATATCCATAAAAACATTGCAAAGACAAATGTCAAGAAGCTTTTTCCCTGTTTGCTTCTAGGAATTTTAAGTCTTTAATCTATTTTGAATTAACCTTTGCCAGTGGTGTAAGATTGGGCTCCAGTTTTATTCTTTTTCATGTGAATATTCAGTTTTCTCAGCATTATTTATGAAATAGACTATCTTTTCTCCATTAAGTACTCTTGAATCCCTTGTCAAACATTAGTTGACTGTATATACAATGTTTTATTCTGGGCTCTCAATTCTGTTCCAAGGTCTATGTGTCTGTTTTTACGTCAGCACCATGCTCTTTTGATTAGTATAGCTTTGTAGTATATCATAAATTAGTGTTCCAATATTATTATCTAGACCATATTGCACTTTGACCAGTTTGTTCCAATAATGTGTTTTATAGCTATTTTGGGCTTCCCTGGTGGCTCAGATGGTAAAGCATCTGCCTGCAATGCGGGAGACTCGGGTTCGATTCCTGGGTTGGGAAGATCCCCTGGAGAAGGAAATAGCAATTAATTCCAGCAATCTTGCCTGAAAAGTCCCATGGACGGAGGAGCCTGATAGGCTACAGTACATGGGGTCGCAAAGAATTGGACACGACTGAGTGATTCCACTTTCCACTTTATAGCTATTTTATTTTCTTGATCAAAGTTTCAATCGAGGATGATGTGCTGCATTTAGTTTCCATGTTTCTTCAGTTTTCTTTAACCTGGAACAGTTCAACCTTTCTTTGTCTCTGATGACAATGACAGTTTAAAGATTTCTGGACAATTGTAGACAGTTGTTTTATAGGTTGTTCCTAAACTTAAATCTGTGTGCCCATTCCTCATTATTGTATTTAGATTATGGAATTTGGCAGGAATGTCAGAGAAGTAATGTATTATTCTCAGGGCAGCATATAAGTGGCACATAATGCTGATTTGACCCCTTAGAAGAAATGTTAACCTCGATTACTTAGTTAAGATGATGTTTACTAGATTAATCCACTCTAAGCTTCCATTTTCTGCTTTATACTTAATAAATTTGCTTGGGGTACTTTGAAACTGTGTAGGTATCCTATTTCTCCTCAAACTAAAATCCGCTGGCTTTAATATCCATTGATAATTCTTGACTGAATCAGTTATTACCCTGTTGCTGCTGCTGCTAAGTCACTTCAGTCGTGTCCGACTCTGTGCGACCCCATAGATGACAGCCCACCTGGCTCCTCTGTCCCTGGGATTCTCCAGGCAAGAATACTGGAGTGGGTTGCCATTTCCTTCTCTAGTGCATGAAAGTGAAAAGTGAAAGTGAAGTCGCTCAGTCGTGTCCGACTCTTAGTGACCCAATGGACTGCAGCCTACCAGGGTCCTCTGCCCGTGGGATTTTCCAAGCAAGAGTATTGGAGTGGGTTGTTATTGCCTTCTCTGAGTTATTACCCTAATGGCTGCAAAATGGTCATTTTCTTTCTTTCTGGCTGCTCTGGGTCTTTGTTGCTTTTGAATGAGCTTTCTCTAGTTGCCATGAGCGGTGGCTACTCTTCATTGCAGCGCCTGGGCTTCTCACTGCCATGGCTTCTCTTGTTGCAGAGCATAGGCTCTAGGCTCACGGGCTTCAGTAGTTGTGGCACACAGGCTCAGTAGTTGTAGCTCTTGGGCCCTAGAGCTCATGGGCTTCAGTAGTTGCAGCACATGGGCTCAGTAGTTGAAGCTTGTGGGCTTTAGAGCGTGGGCTCAGTGGTTGTGCTGCACGGGCTTACTTGCTTTGCGGCATGTGGAATCTTCCTGGGCTAGGAATCTAACCTGTGTCCCCTGCATTGGCAGGTGGATTCTTACCCACTGGGGCATCGGGGAGATCCTGAAATGATCATTTTCAAATGTCATGTTTTCACTACATTTATTACTTTGTATTCTGCTTCAAGGAAGAGGTTTTTTCCTCCTCCTTTTATTTATTTATTTGCTTATTTTGGTTTTGACACATAGATTTTTATTTTATTTCATGAGTATGCTATTGCTATCATTATTTATTTTAATGCTCAAATTGTCCCAGTGGCAACCTATTCAAGCTGGATTCTCTGTCCATTTCACATATTCCCATGATTTTTTGATACATTCTTGACTTCAGCCATTTCCTTACTTTTTTAACCTTTATGGTTGTTTTGTATTCCCTGCTTCATTGCTAATTTCTCTATGCATCTCTGGTACATTTTGTGGGAGATGGTATTTGGAAACCAAGATGTGGGTACATGGATATATTTTGAAAAAAACTTTAAACATTTTAAAGATTACTTTCCAGTTACAGTTATTACAAAATATTGGCTATATTTGCCATGTTGTATGATACATCCTTGAGCCAATCTTATACCCAATAATTTGTACCTCCCCCTTCTCCCTATTGGTAACCACTAGTTTGTTCTCTATATTTGTGAGTCTATTCTTTTTTTTGTTACGTCTGTGTGCTAAGTCACTCAGTCACTCAGTTGTTCCAGCTCTTTGCAAACCTATGGACTGTAGCCCACCAAGTTCCACTGTCCATGGGATTTTCCAGGCAAGAATACTGGAGAGGGTTGCCATGCCCTCCTCCAGAGGATCTTCCTGACCTAGGGATTGAACCTGCTTCTCCTGCATTGGCAGGTGGATTCTTTGCTACTAGTGCCACTTGAGAAGCCCCTTTTTTGTTATATTCACTAGTTTTTTTTTTTTTTTTTTTATTCTACATATAAGCGATACCATACAGTATTTGTTTTTCTCTGTCTGACTTATTTCACTTAGCATAATACCCTCAATGTCCATTCGTGTTGCAGTAGATGGCAAAATTTTAGTCTTTTTTATGGCCGAGAAGTAGTCCATTGTGGGCTTCCCTGGTGGCTGAGTAAAGAATCTGCCTGCCAATGCAGGAGATATTGGTTTGATCCCTGGCTTGTGAAGATCCCCTGAAGAAGGAAATGGCAACCCACTCCAGTATTCTTGCCTGGGAAATCTGGACAGAGAAGCTTGGTGGGCTACAGTCCATGGGGTTGCAAAAGAGTGGAACAGGACTTAGAGTCTAAACAACAGCAACAATGGTAGTTCTATTTTTAGTTTTTTGAGAAACTTTCAGACTGTTTTCCACAGTGTCTGTGCCAATTTCTGTTCCCACCAACAGTGTACAAGGGTCCCTTTTCTTCACATTTTCTCCAACATTTTTTATTTTTTGTTTCTTTTTGATAATAGCCCTTCTGGCAGGTATGAGGTGATATCTTATTGTGGTTTTGATTTCCATTTCCCTGATGGTTAGCAATGCTGAACATGTTTTCCTGTGCCTGTTGGCCATCTGCATTTCCTCTTTGGAAAAATGTCTGTCTTACTCTTCCTATTTTTTAGTTGGGCTGTTTTTATGATGTTAAATTGTATAAGCTGTTTATATATGTTGGATATTAATCCCTTATTGGTCATATCATTTGCAAATATTTTCTCCTATTCAGTAGCTTGTCTTTTCATTTTATTGATGGTATCCTTGGCTGTTCAAAAACTTTTAAATTTGATTAGGTCCTATTTGTTCATGTTTGCTTTTGTTTCCTTTAAGAGACAGATTAAAAAAAAAAAATGTTGCACAATTTATGTCAGAGTGTTTTGCCTGAGTCTTTCTCTAGGAGTTTTGTAGTATCCAGTCTTATATTTAGGTCTTTAATCCATTTTGAGTTTATTTTTGTATATGGTATTAGAGGATGTTGTGATTTGATTCTTTTACATGTAGCTGTCCAGATTTCCCAGCACCATTTATTGAAGAGACTGTCTTTTCTCCACTGTGTATTCTTGCCTCCTTTGTCATTGATTAATGACTGTGACTGTGTGGGTTTGTTTTGGGGTTTTCTGTCTTGTTCCATTCATCTATACATATGTTTTTGTGTTACACATAGTTTTGATTACTGTAGCTTTGTAATGTAATCTGAAGTCAAGGAGCATGTTCTTCTCTGTTCTTCTTTCTCAGGATCATTTTGGCTATTTGGGACCTTTTGTGTTTCCATACAGATTTTAAGATTTTTTTGTTCTAGTCTTGTGGAAAATGCCATTGATATTTTGACAGGGAAATGCATTGAATCTGTAGACTGCCTTGGGTAGTATAATCATTTTAATAATACTTATTTTTTCAATCCAAGAGCATAGTATATCTTTCCATCTATTTGTCTTCAGTTTCATCAGTGTCATAGTTTTCAGAGTACAGGTCTTTCACCTCCATAGGTGGGTTTATTCTAGGTATTTTATTCTTTTTGATGCAATAGTGAATGTGATTGTTTCCTTAATTTCTGATAGTTCATTATTAGTGTATAGAAATGCAACAGATTTCTATATATTTATTTTGTATCCTGCAACTTTACTGACAATTGATGAGCTCTAGTAGTTTACTGGTGGCATCTTCAGGATTTTCTACATATAGTATCATGTTATCTGCAAACAGGGATAGCTTTATTTCTTCCTTTAGAGCACATGGATATTTTTTAGCTTAGCATTTTGTTACTCTTTTCCATTTAATTGCACTTAATACAGACAACATGGTTTACATGATACTGATTGTTTAGTATATGTTGAGATATGCTTCATGTTTTAAAGAGCAAGATCAATTTGTGATGCACGTGTGCTTGAAAATATTTTGTATATTCCAATTGTTTCATATAGTATTCTGTAAATGTCTGTTAAACTTATTGATTGTATTGTGTGTCTTCTATATCACTATTAATTCTGTTTATTACATCTATCAATTATTGAAACCAATTTAAAATCTTCCACTGTAGTTGTATAAATTCTTGTAGTTTGTATATATTCAAGGATTTATTATTATGTGCATACAAATCTAAAATAGATATACCTTTTTATCATTTTTAGTGACTCACTTGAATTTAAAGTCTATTTTGTCTGATAGACTTCTTTTTGGGTGATATTTCTTTTTTCCATTCTTTTACTTAATTCTTTTTTTTCCCTTTCTTTTATTTTTCAGCAAATGTTCTGCCAAAAAATTGAATACACTGGTTTATTTCTGAATTTACCGTCAGGATTTATAATTAGAATTAAGGATAAGCTTTATAGCTTCAAACATTGTTTTCTTCACAATTTTTAAAAAAATTTATAAAATTCCAACTCTTCAGGAATGCCAAAAGACATCATTCATGTAGATACATCATTTGTTTTTCTACATATGTTTTTCTTTCTCTTTTTGTGTGTGTATATATACACACACACACACACACATACACATACACACAATATACACTTTTTTGCTAAACCATTTGGAAGTAACTTGCAGATATCACGACACTTAAGCCTTAAACACATCAAAGAGTATCTCTTAATAACAAGGCATAGCATTCAGAAAAATTCAACTTTGATACAATTATATAGTATACCATTGATGTCAAAGTTCCCCAACTGTCATAACAATGTCCTTTATATCTTTTTATTTGTTTTGATCCAGGATCCAGTCAAAAATCATGCACTGTATTTAGCTGTCACGCCCCTTTAGTCTTTTAAAATCTAGAATAGCACCTTCTCATTCTTTTCTTTCTGGAGAAGGAAATGGCAACCCACTCCAGTATTCTTGCCTGGACAAGCCCATGGACAGAGGAGCTTGGTGGGCTACAGTCCATGGGGTTTCAAAGAGTCAGACACAACTGAACGACTAAGACAGACAATTTTTTTTCTTTATATTTTTCATACCATTGGCAGTTTTGACAAGTCCAGGCAGTTGTCCTGCATTCATCCCACAATATGAATGTGTCTGCTTTACCAAGATTAATTTGAACATTTTTAGTAAGAAGACTACATAGGTGATGCTGTGTCCTTGCTATTGTATCACATCAGGAGACACAAAATGCCATTTGGTCCCATTCATTATTGATGATGCTAAGTTAGTTGATTTTGTTCAAACCACACACCCTACTTTCCTTAAGCAACCATAAACTATCTTCTACACCAGTATTCTATAGATTAGTAAACATAAATACCAATGATTTCTAAAAACATGTGCTTTCTCAAAGAGAATATCTCAGGGTGGCATCAAACTCTGTTTAGTAATTGATAACTCAGTATCTTATTTTATTTGGGAATGACCTAGCTATTCAATAAACTGCCATCGCTTAATTTAGAACAACTCTAAATATCAAATAAATTTTCAAATACCTAGAGATTATATTTGAAAAAAAATTTTGTTGGAGTACAGTTGATTTAAAATATTGTATTAGTTATTGGAGTTGGTGATGGACAGGGTGGCCTGGCGTGCTACAGTTCATGGGGTCGCAAAGAGTCGGACATGACTGAGCGACTGAACTGAACTGATTAGTTTATGTATACCAAGGTGAATGAGTTACACATACACATATATCCTCTCTTTTATAGATTTTTTTCCATTTAGATCATTACAGAATACCCTGTGCTATACAGTACATGTTTGCTGGTTATTTGTTTTATATATGGAGAAGGCAATGACACCCCACTCCAGTACTCTTGCTTGGAAAATCCCATGGACGGAGAAGTCTGGTAGACTGCAGTCCATGGGGTCGCTAAGAGTCAGACACGACTGAGCGACTTCCCTTTCACTTTTCACTTTCATGCACTGGAGAAGGAAATGGCAATCCACTCCAGTGTTCTTGCCTGGAGAATCTCAGGGATGGGGGAGCCTGGTGGGCTGCCGTCTATGGGGTCGCACAGAGTTGGACACGACTGAAGTGACTTAGTAGTAGTAGTAGTAGTAGTATATCAAATGATTCATAAAGCACAGATATTAATAGAGTTTCCTGAGGAACCTCAAACACCAAGAAACATGAAGAAATCTAACAAATATTTTATCCCTGTTATGAGCCTAAAAATAAAACTGTCCCAGTTTTAAATGGGTATGCATAAAAATTCTAAAATGGTGATGATTAGGGAATACCAGACCACCTTACTTGCCTCCTGAGAAACCTGTATGTGTGTATGTGTTGATCCCAATCTCCCAATTTAACCCTCCCCCCATAGATTACACAAATAAGCAATATCCTGTGATATCTTTCTATGTCTGACTTACTCTAGGTTCATCCATGTTGCTACAGATTACATATTTACAAAACAGAAATAGAGTCTCATGTGTAGAAAACACACAGTTTGTTGTGATCCACATAGTCAAAGGCTTTAGCATAGTCAATAAAGAAGAAGCAGATATTTTTCAGGAACTCTCTTGCTTTTTCCATGAGTGAGTATTATTCCATTGTACATATGTACCACATCTTTATCCATTCCACTGTTAATGGACATTTAGGTTGCTTCCACATCTTGGCTATTGTAAATAGTGCTACAGTGAACACTGGATAGCATGTATCATTTTGAATTATGGTTTTCTCTAGATATATGCCTAGAAGTAGGATAACTGGATCATATGATAGTTCTGTTTTTAGTTTTGTAAGGAAATTTCATACTGATATCCATACTGGCAGTACCTATTTACATTCCCACCAACAGTGTAGGAGAGTTCCCTTTTTTCCACACCCTTGAAACCGTGCACCTCAGACTGGGACTTGAACCCATGTGCTGGGACTTGAACCTGCCCAACAAATTCTGTTAAGGCAGCCGAATTGAGGAAAAGCATCAGATAAGATCAGCCTCTTACCTAACTACCCAGCACAGACCACACAGTCTCCTACAATGGAGCAACCTTGGTATCTGGATGAATTGAAGTTCAGGGTCTTTTTTTTCTCAGTGCAGAACAAATTCAGCAAGAGGCAAAGTGATAGGCATGAAGTAGGTTTATTAATACAGAAGGTTTGGGAGAGATGCAAGCTGACAGATGAGCATCCTCTGTCCTGAGGATTGTGTGGGCTGCAATTTTATAATCAAAGGAAAGTGGGGAAGAGAAAGACTGCCTTTGAGTAGACCTGAGAATAATATCACTAGCTTCTCTGTTGTAACAGGCAGAAGAGTGTCTGACCCTGTGAGATCAAACAGTTCACTAACTCAGTCATGTCTGAGTCTGTAACTATGTGGACTGCAGCACACCATTCTTCCCTGTCCATCACCAAATCTTGGAGCTTGCTCAAACTCATGTCCATCAAGTTAATGATGCCATCCAACCATCTCATCCTCTGTCATCCCCTTCTCCTGCATTCAGTTTTTCACAACAGCAGGGTCTTTCCTAATGGGTTAGTTCTTCACATCAGGTGGCCAAAGTATTGGAGGTTCAGCTTTAGCATCAGTCCTTGCAATGAATATTCAGGACTGATTTCCTTTAGGACTGACTGGTTGGATCTCCTTGCAGTCGAAGGGACTCCCAAGACTCTTCTCCAAAACCAAAGCATCAATTCTTCAGCGCTTAGCTTTCTTTATGGTCCAAATCTCACATCCATACATGACTACTGGAAGAACCATAGCTTTGACTATACAGACCTTTGTTGGTAAAGTAATGTATCTGTTTTTTACTATGCTGCCTAGGTTTGTCATAGCTTTTCAACCAGGGAGCAAGCGTCTTTAAATTTCATGGATGCAGTCACCATCTGCAGTGATTTTGGAGCACAAGAAAATAAATTTTGTCACTGTTTTCATTGTTTACCCATCTATTTGCCATGAAGTAATGGCACTGGATGGCATTATCTTAGTTTTTTGAATGTTGAATTTTATGCCAGCTTTTTCACTCTCCTCTTTCACCTTAATCAAGAGACTCTTAAGTTCCTCTTCACTTTTTGCCATAAGGGTAGTGTCATCTGCATATCTGAGGTAATTGCTATTTCTCCTGGTAATCTTGATTCCAGCTTGTGCTTCATCCAGTCTAGCATTTCTTATGATGTACTCTGCATATAAATTAAATCAGCAAGGTGACAATAATTCATAGCCTTGACATATTCCTTTCTCAATTTGGAACCAGTCTGTTGTTCCATATCCAGTTCTAACTGTTGCTTCTTGACCCACATACAGGTTTCTCAGGAGGCAAGTAAGGTGGTCTGGTATTCCCATCTTTTGAAAAATTTTCCACAGTTTGTTGTGATCCACATAGTCAAAGGCTTTAGCATAGTCAATAAAGAAGAAGTAGACGTTTTTCAGAAACTCTGTTGTTTTTTCGATGATTCAGTGGGTGTTGGCAATTTGATCTCTGGTTTCTCTGCATTTTCCAAATCCAGCTTGAACATCTAGAAGTTCTTGGTTCACATACTGTTAAAGGCTAGCCTGGGGAATTTTGAGCACTACTTTACTAGCATGCATGGTGAGTGGGATTGTGCAGTAGTTTGAACATTCTTTGGCATTGCCTTTCTTTGGGATTTGAATGAAAGCTGACCTTTTCCACTCCTGTGGCCACTGCTGAGTTTTTAAAATCTCCTAGTATGTTGAGTGCAGCACTTTAACAGCATCATCTTTTAGGATTTGAAATAGCTCAGCTGGAATTCCATCACCTCCACTAGCTTTGTTCATAGTGATGCTTCCTGAGGCTCACTTGACTTCACAATCCAGGATGTCTGGCTCTAGGTGAGTGATCACGCCATCGTGGTTATCTGGGTCATGACGATCTATTTTGTGTACTTCTTCTGTGTATTCTTGCCACCTCTTCTTAATATCTTCTGCTTCTGTTAGGTCCATATCATTTCTGTTCTTTATTGTACCCATCTTTGCATGAAATGTTCCCTTGGTATCTCTAATTTTCCTGAAGAGAACTCTTGTCTTTCCCATTCTATTCTTTTCCTCTATTTCTTTGCACTGATAACTTAGGAAGACTTTCTTATCTCTTCTTGCTATTCTTTGCAACTCTGCATTCAGATGGATATATCAAACTAGGATTATCTTAATGCTGATTCAAATCAGAAGAAGGAGGTCAACATTTTTCTGTCACCTAATGGACTGGGGCATATTTCATAATTTTATTTATGGTTTTATACATAACAAAGCCTGCTTCATTCCATGACATTCCAATAGCTTTCCTGATCCATCATTAACTTACAGTGGTCTTCCAAAGTTTCCTAGGTTTCCCTCTCTATCTATAATCCCCTACTGGGACCTGTATAACTATCTGGTTCTTGTTACTGAGTCCACACTCATTGTGCTCACTGCACAACAGGCCAGTGAATCCTAGAGATGAGGTGTTGAGGCCAGGATTATGACTTTATTTGGAAAGCCAGCTGACCAAGAAGATGGCAGACTAATGTCTCAAATTAAGCATCTTTTTGGGGTCTGGATGCCAGGTTCATTTATAGAGTCAGAAAGAGAAAGAGAGAGAAAAGCAATGAGGAACTAAAGTCAAAAGGCAGAATAGAGAAGGAGAGGCAGTGAGAAGTGAAGTAAAAAGGGTCTTCAGTCTTGCAAAACATCTCCAAGAGCAGCCTCTGGAAAAAATGTGTTCAGTTCAGTTCACTTGCTCAGTTGTGTCCCACTCTTTGTGACCACATGGCCTGCAACATGCCAGGTTTTCCTGTCCATCACCAACTCCCAGAGCTTGCTCAGACTCCTGTCCATCAAATCGGTGTTGCCATCCAACCATCTCATCCTCTGTTATCCCCTTCTCCTGCCTTCAATCTTTCCCAGCATGAGGGTCTTTGTCAATGAGTCAGTTCTTCGTATCAGGTGGTCAAAGTATTGGAGTTCCAGCTTCAGTATCAGGATGTGTTAACGGTCGGCAGGGTCTGATTATCTCTCTATGAGCTGAACAAAGGCACATTAATTTACATTCAGGCAGTGGTACACTCAATATGCTAGCAAATTTTCAAAATTCACCATTGGCCACAGGACTTGAAAAGGTCAGTTTTAATTCCAATCCTAAAGAAAGACAATGTGAAAGAATGTTCAAACTACCATACAATTGCACTCATTTCATATGGTAGCAAGATGGTGCTCAAAATCCTTCAAACTATTCTTTGATAGTATGTGAACCAAGAAATTCCAGATGTACCAGCTGAATTCAGAAAGAGCAGAGGAACTAGAGATCAAATTGCCACCATCCACTGGATTATAGAAAAAGCAAGGGAATTCCAGAAAAACATCTACTTCATTGACTACGCTAAAGCCTTTGACTGTGTGGATCACAACAAACTGTGGAAAGTTCTTCAAGAAATGGAAATACCAGACCACCTTACCTGTCCCTTGAGAAACCTGTATGTGGATCCAGAAGCAGCAGTTAGAACAAGGCATGGAACAGTGGACTGCTTCAAAATTGAGAAAGAAGTACATTGAGGCTGTATATCGTTACCCTGTTCATTTAACTTATATGCAGATTTTGTCATGTGAAATGCTGGGCTGGATTAATCACAAGCTGGAATCAAGTTTGCTGGGAGAAATATCAACATCAGATATGGAGATGATACCACTCTAATGGCAGAAAGTGAAGAGAAACTAAAGAGCCTCTTGAAGGTGAATGAGGAGAGTGAAAATGCTGGCTTGAAACTCAACATTCAAAAAAACAAAGTTCATGGCATCTGATCCCATGACTTCATGGCAAATAGATGAGGGGAAAGTGCACACAGTGAGATTTTATTTTCTTGGGTTCTGAAACCATTGTGGACAGGGACTGCAGCCAAAAAATTAAAAGACACTTAACTTCTTGGAAGAAAAGCTGTGACAAACCTAGACAGCATATTAAAAAGCAGAGATATTACTATGCCATCAAAGGTCCATATAGTCGTAGCTATGCTTTTTCCAGTAATCATGTATGGATGTGAGAGTTGGACCATAAAGAAGGCTGTGTGCTGAAGAATTGATGTGTTCTAATTGTGGTTCTAAAGGAGACTCTTGAGAGTCCCTTGGACTGCAAGGAGATCAAACCAGTCAATCCTAAAGGAAATCAGTCCTGAATATTCATTGGAAGGACTGTTGCTGAACAAGTTCCAGTACTTTGGCCATCTGATGGGAAGAGCCAACTCATTGGAAAAGACCCTGATGTTGGGAAAGATAAAGCACATGAGGAAAAAGGGGCCACAGAGAATGAGATGGTTGGATGGCATCACCCTCTCAGTGGACCTGAATTTGAGCAAACTCTGGGAGATAGTGAAGGACAGGGAAGCCTGCCATGCTGCAGTCCATGGAGTCATAAAGAGTCAAACATGAGTTAGCGACTGAACAACAACAGTTATGTATGATCATAATAACAAAAGCAAGTCAAAGAAATATTTCCATTATGGAGTCAGAATTGGATTCTTTGCAACAATTCTGCACTTTAAAAGCCCATTCCACAATCTTGTGGAAAAAAGGGGTGACAACCATTTTGCTTCATCAGATGGATCTTTCTGAGAATGTCTGCCATTAGTGCCAATGTTTCACATGTTAAGATTTGTCTTCCTTTTGTTCCTCTTCAGTAAATGTCTACTTTACACTTGTCGACTTTAGAAATACTGATCTTCAAATCCAGGAGGCAGCATTTCAAATTAAAGGTATGTAGTACTTTTCTAAATATAGGAAGATGCAAGAGTCAGGGATCATTAAAATTATTTCCTTTATATGTACCTCAGCTATCTGGGGGCTTCCTTGGTGGCTCAATCTGTAAGGAATCCGCCTGCAATGCAGGAGACCTGGGTTTGATCCCTGGGTTTGGAAGATCCCCTGGAGAAGGGAATGGATACCCACTCTAGTATTCTTGCCTGGAGAATTCCACAGACAGAGGAGCCTAGCAGGCTGCAGTCCATGGGGTCACAAAGAGTTGGACAAGACTGAAGGACTAAGGACAGCACAGCACAACTGCCTGGGGGTCTGTAATCCTGTATTCTCAAAGTTTCCTCAGAGTTCACCATAGGAAGAGGCAGCAGTGTGATGACTGCTAGATGGCAGGTATTCTCCTTCCTCGGGTTTCACTGGCTCATGTTGAAGGGCTGCAATTCCCGATTCAATTCCTCAGGTCTTCCCTTCTTGGTCATGAATTTGACCAATGTTTGGAAGACATTTCATGATCAACTTTTGTCCCACAGCACTGGGAGGCTTATCCTAGTTCAGGCAAAATGCTTGATATGCCCCTCCAGGTGTTACGTTTTGGACTAGGCCCCATCAATAATTAAAAATTGGATTCTGTCTAACTATAATCCAGGAGACATTTTCCACTGTTGCTTCTTTCCATACCTAGAATCACACTATTACAGTCATTTTATTTTATATATGTGATTTTCTCAAAATATTTAGCCACACAAATATTTTTGGAGGTCTGATTATACATTGGTTACTACAAGAGACAACAGTCTTATAAATTAGAGAGGACATAAGTAGTGCAGCTAGTAACATTGACAATGACATAGTGCAGCACAAAGCACTATTTGAAAACAAAAAAATTAAACAATGATTTGTATAACTAGTTGTAATCCAGTTGTAGTAATTGAGTGACCAAAGGAGCTATAACTGATTTAATGACCTATTTGCAGTTCCATTGTACTGGCCATGTACATTTATGCTTGGCTTAATCTTTTGAGACAAGCATATGTTACTAGCAGGATCAACCAGGTAGAGAGAAAAAGAATAAATGTTCCAATTCTCACAAAAGGCAAAATCTACCAAATTACTACAAGTCATAATTAAATGAAGAAGAACATTTTTCTTACACCTAGAAAACACAAACCGATAGTCCTTTTAGATAGAAACCATAAAAATTACAACCATATTTACCCATTTACTCATTCTTGTGTAACTTTTTGTTAAGGGCTTTATGAAGTCATCAGGTGTTCTAGTAGAATTCTTCAATTTTCAGTTCAGCATTGTGTGTGGAAAGTTAGACACTTATATTTCTCCACAAGTCCTTTTTAATTGTTAAGAGGAGGCATTTTTGCAATGGCATTAGAGTGAAACCGTAACTGTCATCAAAAAGACTTAAGAAAGCACATTTAAATCTAATTACAATGCAATTGATAAAGCAACCCAGTTGCTGCTGTGACATGACAGTTTCAGAAAATAACTAGAATTATGACTGATAATATTCCACCTGGACATATCAGACTCTTAGGAACTCTATATAATCTCTAGAATATTTGTACTATTTATCATATAATGCAACTTAAAATTTATTACTCACTTGACAATACTCTATTAACATACCAAGTGAACCTAATTAGTTTAATATCTCCCTTTGGGGTGCCTCAGGGGCTCTTTGAAGCACCCCAAAGTTAGCTAGAGGTCAAAGGAACTTTATTATATAATTTAATTTGTGAAGCCCTATCAAAGGAACACCAAAAATTTTTTTAAATACATCAGGACCATAGGTCACTGTGAAACTTAGCCAAAGTGACTATACAAAATTTCAAAGGCAAATACATTCTTTAAAAGGTAAACTTAAATATCAAACGCAGTTTAGCATGTTAAGAAAACTTGTCTGTTTTAACAGAGAAAAAAGCCAAATTTACATTTTGCACCTGCTTATTTTAAGTTTCATTTACTCAGTTAAACTTGTTTGAAACTTTGTCAGTCCTGATTGATCATGTACATAACCCTTTTTGGGGTCCATTTTCCATAAACCTCTCATTACTTTATTTGTTTTAACAAATTTTACCTTTTAAGTTGTAGAATATCTGGAGAGATCCTAAAACATGTATTTATAAAAGTTCACTTAAAGCTCATATCTCATTTGTATTTTCTTAAAATTTATCTAAAAAGCTGTTGTTTCATTTACACTTCTTTATCTAAATGTTTGTTTACATTGAATTGGGTCACCACCCAGTTGTGGGTGCCTCACTTAGCTTCCTGATGTATTACAAAGAGCATGTACTGCGGCTCAAGGTCTAGTGGAAACAGACTAGTCTACCATGTTGGACCTGTTTGCTTATAATCAGCCTTGTAATGTCCTAGGGTTATGTCACTCTTTCAAAGGTTGTTCCCTGCCCTCTTCCCTCCTGTTTCATTTCCCCTCTCAGAGATTTTACTCCCATATTCTTATGGAAAGCAGAGAGGGGATGGTCTTATTTTCTGTAACTGCTTCAAGTCTGAGTAGTGGCATGGACTGCTGGTCAGGGAATAAAAGTCTTTGGATACCTGATATAGGGGCCTCAGGGGCAGGACAGCTTCTTGCTTTAATCCATATGGATTAGAATTCTTGAATAGCCATCATTTTGATGTGGAACTATTTTAAGTGCTTCCATAGACTTCCTGTGAATTTCCTTGATAAAAAAGCCCATTTTGTAACAGCATCAGAATGCAGATGTATCTATAAATGACAAAAGACTTAAAAGTCATAGTTAAACATCTGGTTAATTGGTAAAGTAAGTTGGATCACACTTATTCCTTAAGCAAAGTAACCAGAGATCTCAAAGGCAAATACAAAGCACTTAAAGGCAAAGAAACTCATATAATGTGTTATCAAAAATGGCATTCCAAGAATACTTTTTTCTCTGAACAGAAAGAAAAAGCCAAATCCAAGTCTTAGCTTACTCCCAACATGATTCATTTACTCAACTAAATTCAATCTAGTCTTAGGAAATCCTGATCATGCATAGCTCTTTTCAGTATTTTTTTTTAATTCCTCACACCTTCTTCTACTGACAACACATATCTTGATATCCCTACAGTTTTTTTTCCCCCACATTGAGGTACTTTACTTGCTGACAAATTTTTGACAGATATAATACCTTATTTAGCTTATGTTAAGCGTAGGCACAATGAAAGTCTTATGCTTAATATTATAGTTAATTTGATGATGACTCAGGACATGTCTATATCATTAAAATTAGATCAACAAACTTAAACATTGATACCAGCTACCAATTTAATATTAAATATTTACCAGTTCACGTGAGCCTGAAAGTCATTTTTAAATTTCTCTTATATTTAGAGTTGATTGGTTTGTCAGTGTTTATTACTTTTATTTAAGCCAATTAAATAGAGCTCTTTTTACAAATCAACTGCAGCAATGTTATCCAAAAACAAAGATATATGTAATGCACATTGAGGCCTCAGTTCTTCAAGGTTTCTGTCCTGAATCAGATATAGCAATGTAAAACCCAGTTTACAGAAGAGGTTGGATTAAAATTGGCTTTCTCACAGGTGGAACAAATCAAGCTCATTTGGCTAGATGGCTAAATATTAATATTTGCATAAAAAGGAATTTCTAATTACCTTGGACGAGACAACTTCTGAATTACTTTACCCTCTCTAAAGAAAGGCATTGCAAGAGAATGTTCAAATTACCATACAATTGCACTTATTTCATATGCTATCAAGATTATGCTCAAAGTCCTTCAAGCTTGGCTTCAGCAGTACATGAACTGAGAACTGCCAGATGTACAAGCTGGATTTAGAAAAGTCAGAGAAACCAGAGATCAAATTGCCAGCAATAACTGGATCATAGAAAAAGGCAAGGGAATTCCAAAAAAGTATCTACTTCTGCTTCATTGACTATGCTAAAACCTTTGTGTGGTTCACAACAAATAGTGGAATATTCTTAAAGAGATGGAAATACCTGACCACATTTCCTGCATCCTGAGAAACCTGTATGCAGGATAAGAAGCAACAGTTGGAACTCAACATGGAACAATGGACTGGTTCTAAATTGGGAAAGGAGTACATCAAGGCTATACATTGTCACCCTGTTTGTTTAACTTATATGCAGAGCACATCATACGAAATGCTGGGCTGGATGGCTCACAAGCTGGAATCAAGATTGCCAGGAGAACTATCAACAGCCTCAGATATGCAGATGATACCACTTTATTGACAGACAATGAAGAGGAATTAAAGAGCCTCTTGATGAAGGTGAAAGAGGAGAGTGAAAAAGCTGGCTTAAAATTCAACATTCAAAAAAAGAAGATCATGGCATCTGGTCCCATCACTTCACAGCAAATAAATGGGGAATAAGTATTAGATTTCATTTTCTTGGGCTCCCAAATCACTGTAGATGGCGACTTCAGCCATGAAATTAAAAGACTCTTGCTCCTTGGAAGAAAAGCTATGACAAACCTGAACAGTATATTAGAAAGAAGAGACATCAATTTGCCGGCAAAGGTCTGTATAGTCGAAGCTATCATTTTACCAATAGTCATGTATGGGTGTGAGAGTTGGACCTTAAAGAAGGCTGAGTGCTGAAGAAGACTCTTGAGAGAGTCTCTTGGACAGTAAGGAGATCAAACCAGTCAATCCTAAAGGAAGTCAACCTTGAATATTCATTGGAAAGACTGATACTAAAGCTGAAGCTCCAGTACTTTGGCCACCTGCTGAGAAGAGCCAACTCATTGGACTCTGATGTTGGGAAACATTGAAGGCAGGAGGAGAAGGGTGCCATAGAGGACAAGATGTTTGAATGGCATCACTGACTCAGTGGACATAAGTTTGATCAAACTCAGGGAGATAGTGAAGGACAGGGAAGCCTGACATGCTGCAGTTCATGGGCTTGCAGAGTAGGACAGGACTTAGGGACTGAACAACAATAACTCTAAAATTTACATTAAAAAACAAAAAGCAGAGATAATGGTTTTTGAGAAGACCAGAGAAGGCATTTGCTTCTCAGTGATACAGGCAATTTCTTCCTAGGATGATTTTGTTTCCCCCTTTTAAAAATATTTACATGACTCTTAAGATGAACAGGCAAGATTTTGGAAGTGGTAAAAGGACTTTTTGGAGCCTCCCTTCTGGTGCTATAAAGACTACATTGTAAAACAAGTTTTGTTTTTTTCCCTTTTTATTTTTTTGAAAGAATTGAGTGGCTACCTTAGGAAAGTTTCACCCCTCCTTCTCTCTCATAGGGGAGAAGGCCTCCTGGGATGGCCGAGTGACAACACTCAGGCTTCTGCAAAATTAATCTCGACTGAGAGGGAAAGAGGTGAAGGCAACAGGGAAGACAGGCTGAGGAATCTGCCTTGTAATCCTACTGGGAACTTGTCTGTCAGGGGAGTGGGCTCAGTGTTTTGCTTGAACCAATATGTATCTGAGTTTCACAGAAGTTGTCTTGTTGGGGACAGATACTCTAATACTGTAGTCCATTTCATGATTCCTTTATCCTGTCACTGGAGTCTGCAAGTGGCAGGCACCCTAATGGCTTTTCTGTGCCTGACTTGTGCCCACATGATATTAATTGGCCTGGTCTTCAGCTTAAGGGAGGGAGAGGAAAGGAGAGCCCTCACCCGCTTAGGTGGCAGCTACTGGGGCACAGTGACCTTTGGGCCTTCAGAACACACCAGAGAGGAACCCTGGCCAGAGTTCCTCAATTGCTTCCATAGCCACTTACCTGTTTGCAGAGGGTTCGAGGAGAAAGAAGCAAGAAGATGTAGAAGAAGCCTTAGAGGAAAGAGTACCAGATGTCTATGTATTACCAAAGTACCAGAATAAACCAAAACCTAGCCAACCAGAAAGTCACATTAGACCTGTGACCTTTGTCCAAATGCTCCGAGTTTTCCCTCTCAGGGGGAGCTCCCTAAACTGGAGCTGATGCTCCCCACTGTCAAAGTTACCTGGGGCTGCTGTAGTGGAACTAGAATCAGATGCCTCAAGTCCAAGGGAGCCCTAGGGCCTCTTCATTTTCAGGGAGTTCCTTTCCTTTGTACTTCTATCTGAGAGACTATAATTGTGAGCCATTCTGGGGCCATTGCTCTTCTGATCTTAGTATATCTAATATATGCCCTAAAGAGCTTTCCTTAGGGATAGATTAAATATTTCCCATTTTTATAAGTTTGATAACGCCAAAACACAAAAGACATGTGCAAATTCCAAGAAAGACAGCACAAACAAATTCCAGCATTGATGCACAGATGAACCGGTTCCAAAATCAGGTGGATAAATTTACCCTATGAAACAAATGAACTAATTCCAATGAGGGTAGGCTTGTCTTACAAGAAGTAATTCCCCAATGAACTGGTTCAATGTAGAGTCCAACAACACTTCAGCTTTCCAACAGGGTACCCCAACCAAATTGGCTTTTCCCATAAAGGAAAAGCCCAAATTGAAGGGGGGAATATGTTCCTGGTGTGTACAGCAGAGCAACTTCACCTCCAAAATTGAGACCACTGACTCATAACACAAAAGGGCAGACAAACAAGCAAATTGACTGAATGGGCCATCAAATTGAGTAGATTTACCCTTGAACAAAATCAAGTCTGTTGACTTGTAGAAGTTTGTTGGTTCCTTGTCTCAACTCCCAAGTGCTGGGGTAGCTGGTGCCGCTTCAGGGAATCTTGAAGAATAGATCCTCAGGACAAATGGTCCTAGAAGCTGCTTAGGGCCTTGTCTAAATATTCCCTGATCGGGGCCAGCTAGCCATGAGCAGTAAGGCTCCTGTGCTGGCTCACCAAATTTGTTTCCGTGTCCAAGCTTACTGTACTTGTTGCATAACAGGGCGATAAATCCAAGAGAGGTATTGAAGCAAGGAATATGACTTTATTCGGAAAGCCTTCTGACCAAAAAGACGGCAGACTAATGTCTCAAAGTAACCATTTTGTTGGTGTCTGGATCCAGGTTCTTTTATAGAGTCAGAGAGAAGCAATGAGGAACTAAAGTTAAAAGGCAGAATAAAGAGGGAGGGGAAGTGAGGAAGTAAAGTAAAAAGGATCTTCAGTCTTATAAAACATCTGCAGGAAGGGTCAGCTTTTGGAAGGGATGTGTTAATCTCTTCTATTCACAAGTGAGCAGGGTCTGATTGTCTTTCTATGAGCTGAACAAAGGCACATTAGTTTATAGTCAGGCAGAGGAACAGGGTCCTTTGAAGCAGGCCATTATGTATGACTGTAATAACAAAAGCAAGTGAAAGAAGCAGTTCCAGCATGGAGTCAGTATTGGCTTCTTTGCAACATTCTATCCCTATCACCCCGGAGAGATTATTTTTAAGTAGATATTCCTAAAGCATAATTACTTCTAAAAAGTTCACCTAAAAGCTCTTACTTCACTTGCATTTAATTCACTTATAAAAATTTCATCATGCCAAGTTATTTTCCTTGCTGTCAGAACAGATACAGAAAGGTCTCATTTGAGCTCTAGTAAACGTAGGTACAACATTTTATTTTTTAATTAGAGGAAAATTGATTTTACAATGTTGTGTTGATTTCTGCCATACAACAACGAAAATCAGCCATAATTACACATATATCTCCTCCCTCTTGAGCCCCACTTCCCCTGCCCATCCCACCCCTCTAGGTCATCACAGAGTGCCAGGCTGAGTTATCTGTTATATAGCAACTTCTAACCATCTCTTTTATATGTGATAGTATATAAAGACATTTATATTAATCAAACTAAAAAGTGCATACTAGATATTAATATAATACTGAATATTTTTTAGATCACATGAACATGAAATTTACTCTCGCTAGTTTCCTTCATATTTATGAGTATTTATATACAAATCAAGGTCACCTATCTAGGTTAAATAATTTTTTACTGGCATTTATGAAAAATACACTGAAGACATTTATTTGTCCTCGACAAGTTCCAAATTACCTACCCTTTTTCAAAATTTGTATTTTAAAAAGATGGCAGAGATAAGGGTTCCTCTAGAAAAACAGGTAGAATATTTTCATTTCAAAAGCATGAGAGGAGAAAAGCAAGTTCTTCCTTGATGATTTTGTCCCTCTTTTGTTCAATACTTACAAGCTTCTGAAGACAAATAAGGAAGGTTTTGGGAATGGTAAAAGAATTGATGGGCTTTGGATTATTTTTGGAGCCACCCATTTGGTCTTCTTTTCCATTCTCAGATCTCTGTTTCCATACCATGGTTTGGACCATTACCATTTTTCTCCTAAATGACAATAATAGTTTTCTAACTGACCTCCAGCCTGTTCCACTACCGCCTGTTGAGCTGTGGCACAGCCTCTAGAATAAATACCTAACCATATTTTTCCCTACTCAAAATCCTTTAATGACTTCCTGTTTTATATAATAAAATATTAGCATGATCTAAGATTCTCTCAAAAGCCTCTTAATTTAGCCTTGCTTGTTGCTTTTAATTCCTACACTCCATCCTGGACTTCTCCAACCCTCTTCTTGTATATTATATTCCACTAGGCTGTCCTTGAACATATTTTGTTATTTCATTCCAATCTTTTGTACATTTGGCTCTCTCCAATACCTTTAGACCCGTGTCTACCTCATGGTCTTTGTTCTTCAAGCTCTGCTCAGTTGTGCTAGTCTCAGGGAAATATTTCCTTATTTCCTGTCCTCTGCATCTAGAGGTGACTAATTCCTCTTTGCTACTTCTCTGCGTGGTATACATATCATACATACACTTGGTAGGTGCACATTGATTTCAATCAAATTCTCAGTGTAGTATCTTGTCATCTGGTTGATTAGGAGTGTAAAAGAAAAATAAAGTACACAACAAGAATCCATAGGTTCGTTGTATTTGTTTTACTTATTAATTGAGATATAACTCACAGTGAAGTACTATATTTTAAGTATGTAGTTCAATGAATATGTGTATATATATACATGCTTGTATAAATATCACCACTTAAAATATAGAACATTTCCAATAACTCTGAAGGCCCATTTCTGCCTGTTCCAAGTCAGTACCCTTGAGAAGTAACCATTATTGTGACTTCTATCACCATTGGTTAGTTTTGCCTGTTTTTGAAGTTTGCATAAATGGAATCACAGACTATGTGCTCTTTTGTCTGACAGGTTTTTATGTGAAGCCTTATAAAAACCATAATGGTGCCTATGAGGGCACAATATACTGAAATAGTTCATGAGGGTAATGCTCAAAGAGGGAAACAAATACTTTAACAACTCTTAAATAAGTAGAATCAAAAAGTCTAAGAACATTTGGATGGGTATCCTCACACTGAAATAAAATAATCTGGCACATGGCTTCCCAGGTGGTGCTAGTGGTGAAGAACCCACCTGCCAATGCAGGAAACATAAGAAATGCAGGTTCTATCCCTGGGTCGGGAAGATTCCCTGGAGGAGGGCATGGCAACCCACTCCAGTATGCTTGCCTGGAGAATCCCATAGACAGAGGAGGCTGGTGGGCTATAGTCTGTAGGGTTGCAAAGAACCAGACATGACTGAAGTGACTTATCACAGCACAGCACATATATTGTCTATGATAATGCAAAATTAAATATAAAAAACTTTTGAAGAAACTGTAGAAGAGTTCTTCACATTTTTCTGGGGTAGAGAAGATATTAATTTTAAGTTAACTCAGTTCTATTTTTTTATTTCTATTTTTCCTTTACACAAATGTAAAAAGCTGATAAATCTAAAGATTATAAAATTGGTTTATTGTAAAAGCAATTCAAGAATACCTAGTTAAAATCTTATTCCAATGCCACCCAATACAACCAAGAAGCAGTTAAACACTTTTACATTAGAAACAAGGACAAAAACCAAGAAAGACTACATCAAAGCTGTAATTCAAACTCAGAAAGAGAAAGGCTTAGGTCTCCTTCAGGTCAATACAATGGGTACAATTAGGTCAAAGCACCATTTTCTTTAGACACCACGGTGCTGCTACAACATTGAGGTGTAACTGATTCTATTTAATCAATACTGACTGAGAACTTACTGTGTGTTGGGCACACAGCTCACTAAACCGTGCATCTGCCTTGAAGATCATACAGTCTAGTGCTGGAGAAAAAATCATCTTGTAAGGGAGAAGATAAAGATAGGAAGCACAAAGGAGGGATCATAAGCTCTAAGAGAAGGGTTCTTGGAAGGGATAATGTTTGGATTAAACTTACTTTATAATTGGGGGACACGCAGGTGAAGAAAGTTGACAAATTATTTCATTTTCATCCGTAATCAATTTGAGATACCTGTGGGATATTCAAGTGTGCATGTTCATTAGAATGTCAGCATTATAGGCAAGGAATGCATATTTGGATGTTACCAGCATGTGATGGAAGTTGTCAGCATATATATGGGAGCTGCAGTCATGAGGAATGTGTATTGTGAGAAGAAAGCAAGAATTGAATTCTGAAAAACACCAATGATGAAATGACTGACAGAAGAAGATCCTGCAAAGGAATTGAATAGGCAAAGAAGTAAGGAAGGAAAGCAGGAAATGAAGTGTCTTGAAACCTGAGAGAAGACATTACCCCAAGAAAAAAGAAATAATCAACAATGTCAAAGAGTTTTGTCATTTTGCTTAGTCACTCAGTTGTGTTTGACTCTTTTCAACCCTGTGGACTGTAGCCTGTCAAGCTCCTCTGTCCATGGGGATTCTCCAGGCCAGAATACTGGAATGGGTTGCCATGCCCTCCTCCAGGGAATCTTCCAAACCCAGGGATTGAACCCAGGTCTCCCACATTGCAGGTGTGTTCTTTACCATCTGAGCCACCAGGGAAGCCCAAGAATACTGGAGTGGGTAGCCTGTGCCTTCTCCAGGGAATTTTCCTGACAGGAACTGAACAGATATCTCCTGCATTGCAAGTGGATTCTTTACCATCTGAGCTATCAGGGAAGCCCACTTAAAAGTGTCCATTGATGTTGGGGAAGAAAGGAGACAACAATCACTGAATTTGTCAAAAGATGTTTGTGACTTTATCAAGAGCAGATTCACTGAGGAGACAGAGAAAAGATTGTAATAAGTAGAGGAATTTGTGGAGGGAATGTGAGGAAGTGGTCAAAGAGAGAACTGACAGTGCTTTCAAGAATCTGAGCTATGATACGTAGGAAGAAAGAGAAAAAGTTATAACTGAAGGGGACTATAAGGTAAAGGGTCATTTTTTTAAGAAGGAAAAGATGAGCATATTTAAATGTTTATGGGAAATATCAAATAGAAAGGGAGCTAGGAGAAAGTGGCTATAATTAATAGTCTGACAGAAGTGAGATCATATGAGATCAAGAGTGGAGATAGGAAAGTATGCTGTAAGAAAGGAGAGAATTGAAGGGAGGAATAGACAGTAATAGTTGGAGACAAATACTCTATTCTCAATAATTAATAACACATGTAAACAGAAGACCAATAAGGAAATGGCAGACTTACACACCACTATAAACAAGTAGACCTAACAGACAAGTATATCACAGTCCTTGCAACAATAGCAGTGTACATATTTCTCTCAAGTGCCAGGAACATTCTCTAGGATTGGCCATGTGTTACTTCACAAATTTAAATCATACAGTGTATCTTCACCCATGACAATGTAATAAAACTAGAAATCAATAACACGGAAACTTATGTAGAGAGAGAGAGAGAAATAGATTGATTATACACCATGATGCAAAGGCAATCCCAAAGAAAAGGGATTCCCAAAGAAAGGCAGTGCCAAAGCATGTTCAAACTACAACACAATTGCACTCATTTCACATGCTAGCAAAGTAATGCTCAAAATTCTCCAAGCTAGGCTTCAATAGCACCTGAACCAAGAACTTCCAGATATTCAAGCTGGATTTAGAAAGGACAGAGGAACCAGAGATCAAATTGCCAATATCTATTGGATCATAGAGAAAGCAAAAAATTCCAGAAAAAACATTTACTTCTTCTTCACTGACTACGTTAAAGCCTTTGACTGTGTGGAACACAATAAACTGGAAAATTTTTCAAGAGATGGTCACCTTACCTTCCTCCTGAGAAACTTGTATGCAGGTCAAGAAGCAACAGTTAGAACTGGACATGGAACACCAGACTGGTTCCAAATTGGGAAAGAATTTAACTTATATGCAGAATACATCATAAGAAATGCCAGGCTGGATGAAGCACAAGCTGGAATCAAGATTGCCAGGAGAAATATCAATAACCTCAGATATGCAGATGACACCACCCTTATGGCAGAAAGCAAAGAGGAACTGAAGAGCCTCTTGATGAAAATGAAAGAGGCTAGTGAAAAAGCTGGCTAAAGACTCAACATTTAGAAAACTAATATCATGGCATCCAGTTCCATCACTTCATGGCAAATAGAAGGGGAAAAAATTGAAACAATGACAAGCTTTATTTTCTTCCAAAATCACTGCAGACTGTGACTGCAGCCATGAAATTAAGACACTTGCTCCTTGGAAGAAAATCTATGACCAACCTAGACAGCATATTAAAAGGCAGAGACATTATTTTGCCAACAAAGGTCCATTTAGTCATGTGTGGATGTGAGAGTTGGACCATAAAGAAGGTTGAGCACTGAAGAATTGCTGTTTTTGAACTGTGGTATTGAAGACTCTTGAGAGTCCCTTGGACAGGAAGGAGATCAAACCAGTCAATCATAAAGGAAAGCAATCTTGAATATTCATTAAAAGGACTGATGCTGAAGCTAAAGCTCCAGTACTTTGGACACCTGATGCGAAGAGTTGACTCATTAGAAAAGACCCCGATGCTGGGAAAGATTGAAGGCAGGAGGTGAAGGGGATGACAAAGGATGACCTGTTTGGATGGCATCACCTACTCAATGGACATGAGTTTGAGCAAGCTCTAAGAGATGGTGAAGGACAGGGAAGCCTGGTGTGCTGTAGTCCACAGGCAAACAAAGAGTTGGACATGGCTGAGTGACTGAACAACAATATACTATGATGAGGTGAGATTTACCTCAGAAATAAAGAAGGGTGGTTCATTATAAGAAAATCAATCATTGTAACACATCACACTAACAAAATGAAGAAAGGAAACAATAATCACAATTGATGCAGAAAAAGCATTTGACAAAGTCCAATACTATTTCGCAATTGGAAAAAAAAGTCAGAAAACTAGGAATAGCAAGAACTTCGTCAATGTAATAAAAGGCATCTATGAACCCCAGGTGACTCAGTGGTAAAGAATCTGCCTGACAATGCAGGTGACATGTGTTTGATCCCTGGGTCAAGAAGATTCCTGGAAGAAAATGACAATCCACTTCAGTATTCTTGCCTGGAGAATCTCATGAACAGAGGAGCCTGGGGGCTACAGTCTGTAGGGTTGCAAAGAGTTGGAAATGACTGAGAGACTGAGCATGCACACACATATGAACAACAAACCGCTAACATCATTCTTAATAATAAGTGAGTAAAAACATTACTCTTTAGATCAAGAAGACAAGGATGCTGCCTTTCACCACCGTGGTTCAACATTACACTGGATGTTTTAACCAAAGCAATTGTGAAGAAAAAAGAAATAATAGGAATCCAAATTGGAAAGAAAGAAGTAAGACGGTCTCCATTTGCAGATCACATAATCCTATATAAAATCCCACAGGATTCTCACACCAAAAAAAAAAAAAACCCTGCTAGAGCTAATAATTCAGTAAAGTTGCAGGATACAAAATCAGCACACAATGTTCAGCTAAGTTTCTATACACCAGCAATGAACAATCCAAAAGGAAAATCTAGAAAACAGCCCTCTTTACAATAGTATCTCCCCAAAATAAATACATAGAATAAATTTAACCAAGTAGGTCAAAGACCTGTACACTCAAAGCTACAAAATGTTGACGAAAGAAATTAAAGAAGACAAATGGAAAAACATTCCATGTTCATGGATTGGAAGCCTTGATATTGTTAAGATATCCATACTACTGAAAGTGATATACAGATTCAATCCAGTCTCTATCCAAATTTGAATGGCATCTTTTTTTTTTGCAGAAATAGAAAAAATGCATTCTAAAATTTGT
Organism: Bos javanicus; assembly: GCF_032452875.1. Lineage (NCBI taxonomy): Eukaryota > Metazoa > Chordata > Mammalia > Artiodactyla > Bovidae > Bos > Bos javanicus. The sequence continues at coordinate 96,195,420 of NC_083897.1, forward strand.
ATGGACACTTAAAGGAATCCCAAACAGCTTGAACAGTTTTGGAAAAGAACAAAGTCGTAGGACTCACACTTCTTGATTTTAAAACTACAGTAATCAAAACAGTGTAGTACTGGCATAAAGATAGACAAATAGACTTGAGAGTCCAGAAACAAACCTATATGGATCAGATGAACTTCAACAAGGGTGCCAAGACCATTTAGTGGAGTAAGCACAGTCTGTTGAACAAATGATGTTGGAAAAACTGGGTATCCATGTACAGATGAATATAAGAAATTCAACTCAAAATGAAATAATGACCTAACTACAAGAGCTAAAACATAAAATTTTTAGAAGCAAATATAAATCTTCTTTACCTTGGATTTGGTAATGTTTGAATAGGACACTGAAAGCAATAACAATAAAAGAACAAAAATAGATGGATTTATCAAAATTGAGAACTTTTATTCAGCAAAGGTCTATAATAAAGAGAAGACAGCCTACAGAATGGCAGAAAATATTTGCAAATTATATATCTGGTAAGGGCCTATATCCAGAATATGAAAAAAAAAATTGCAACTCAACAACAGAGCAGTGAACAGTACAATTTTAAGAAAAATGGAGAAACTTGAATTAGACATTTCTCTAAAGAAGATATACAAATGGTCAATAAGACTTTAAAACGTGCTGAACATCATTAGTCATAAAGGAAATACAAATCTAGACCATAACTTTACAAACCCACTAGGATGGCTATAATTGGGGGGAAATAAAGGAAATAAGTGTTGGGGAGGACATAGAGAAATTGAAATACTGATAAAATTACTAATAGAAAAGTGAAATGATGCAGGTGCTATGCAAAAAGTTTTCCTGTTTCTCTAAAAGTTAACATAGAATTGCTTCAACCCAGAAATTCCATTCCTAGATATAAACCCAAAAGGGCTGAAATAGATACTGAAACAAATTCTTTCACATTAATGTTCAGAGCAGCACTATTAACAATAGCTAAAATGTGAAAACAACTCGAAGAAACGAATTGATAAAGAAATTGTGGTATATACAATAAAATCAAATATTATAGTTTGTGGTCAGTTGCTTCAGTCATGTCTGACTCTTTGAGACCCTATGGACTGTAGCCCACCAGGCTCCTCTGTCCATGGGATTTTCTTGCAAAACTGGAGTGGGTTGCCATGTCTTTCTCCAGGGTATCTTCCTGACCCAGGGATCGAACCCACGTCTCCTGCATCTGCAGGTGGATTCTTTACCACTGAGCCACTGGGGAAGACCCAAATATAATATTCAGCCATGAAAAGGAATGGTGTTCTTATACATGCTACAACATGGATGAACCTCAAAAACGTAAGTGAAAGGATGTAGACAGAAAAGGTCACTTACTGTATGATTCACTGATATGAGATGTCCAGAATGGGTAAATTTGTAGATGTGGAATGCAACTAGCGGTGGGTGGTGAGTAGGGAAGTGGCAAACTGCTTAATGGATAGGGAATTTCCTTTTCCTGCTAAAATGTAGGGATGGGGAGGGAGGTGGGAGGGGGGTTCAGGATGGGGAACACATGTACACCCATGGCTGATTCATGTCAATGTGTGGCAAAACCACTACAATATTGTAAAGTAATTAGCCTCCAATTTAAATAAATAAATTAAAAAATAAAAATAAATTTAAAAAAGAAATTAGATACAGGTGGAGGTTACACAACATTGTGAATGTGATAGATGCCACTGTTCACTTCAGAAGTAGTTACTTTCATGATACATGAATTTCACCACAATTGAATAAAGAAGAAATGAAATAGTAACTATTTGGAAAAGAAAACTGTTCAGTAAGACGGATATATAAATCAGAAGTCAAAAAGGGAAAAAAAAGTAACATTTAACAAACTAAATTATGAGAAGACTTACTCTATGAAACACCTAAGAAAAGATAAGCAAGTAGGAAAGAGATAAAGTCATGTCAAAGCCAGTAGGATCCAGGGCTCCTAGATCTGTCTTTCCCATTGTGGGGAGGGCGTCCCCTTAGGCTTCTGAAAGTTACTTAGGATTTTACTTCTCCCAAGAGCAGGCGTGAAGAAAAAAACGGGTTGGAGGCAAAGAAGGGGGAAAGACCTGCAGGACGTCCAGCCTCCTGACCAGTGGTCATTCTGTCCTTTTCTCCCGTCCTTCACGGGGTTGTCTGTGTTGGTCTGATAGTGGTTTTGCCTTGGAAGGGGAGGAGGATCAAGGCCTGATGGGATGATGGAGGCAGGGTCCAGCCCTCGGTTGGCATTTGGGGAGCCATGCTGCCATTAAGTGGAGCTTGTCTCTGTCAAAGCCAGTCATCTGGGCTCAAGTGATGGAGACAGCCATGGATTGGAAAGAAACTGGCCCTGTGGGGGTTGAGGGGGGTGGGGATGGGTGTTGTGTCATCCTGAGGGTGCACATGGGCAACGGGCTCCCGGCTGTCCCTTCATCTGTGCGCTCCATGGGAGACTGGACCGTGGTTCCGCAGTTGTGGAAGGCCCTCAGATACCTCAGGGGCAGCCCGAGATGGCTGTCACTGGGAGTGCCAAGTGTAACTGGCCCCAGTCCCAGAACCTCAAAGCCCCTCAGCTCCCAGTGAGGAAAGAGGCCGCCTGACCCCCACTGTGGTCCCAGGCAGGGCACCCCGGCACTCCCCAGCAGGGACACCACAGGAAAAATTGCAGAATCTCTCTGGGTCCAGCCCAAAATGACAGACAGGGGAAGCTCCGCCCCCTGAGCTGGTCGTTCCCTGTGCTATCGGCAGGGTCCAAGGCTCCTAGAGCTCTTGTCTTTCCCGTGGTGGGGCAGGGGTCACTTTAGGCTTCTGAACTTGGGGTGGGGGTGGGGTGGGGAAGGAGAACCTTCAGCTTGGGCAGAGCTCAGAAGGCCCAGCACAGCCTTGCTGATCCCTGGAGGCCTGGCAGAAGACAGGTGTCTGCTGCATGGACTTTTGAGATACACGTTCCGCTGGGTGGCACTGTGGCTCCAGAAATGGCAGTCGCCCCTTTCCTAGGCCCCAGCAAGCCTTCCTCTCCTTCCTTTAGCTGCCAGACAGAGTATGGGATGGGGGTGGAGATGAGGAAACGCTCAGGTCACCTTTCTCCTCCTCCTCTTCTTGCTTCTCCTGCCACCCCCCTTCCTCCTCACTCTCCCCATCATCACCATCATCATGAGCAGCAGCGGGAGCAATATCCCAATACCCTCATCACCACTGATAGTCCAGCTCACACAGCACCCAGCTCCATTTCAGCTGGGCTCCTCATAACCTTGGCCACTTAGGGATAACCTGCAGGTGTAGCTAGGCTGTTCTTGACTGCCTTCACGTGAACACCAACAACCCTGCAGAGATCCCACCAGTAGGCTTGCAGTTTCTTCTTTGTATCTTCGGGCTCCTCCCAGCCTCTCTTGCTTGTCTGCACTGTGCTCTTCTAGGCAGCAACCCCTGTTCTCCCGAGGATCTGGTGGGACAGAGGCAAGCAGGTCCCAGGGAGGTCCAGAAGTTTTTTACCCCTTCTGTAATAAGGGGGAATCTTTCCAGGAGTCTCGAGGGTCTGGAAGAGGCCACCAGGCTGCCTCCCAGCATGGTACCTCTGAGCACTCATTCTGTGCCCATGGGTGGGACTTTGGGGGATGGCATGTATCACACAGGTGGAATCTTTGGGAATGCCCCACTTGGCCTCGCCTACATTTGTCCACAGGTTTGCCATCTGGGTCTTTTCTGCCCACAGGCCTTGGTAGCCAGGCTCTTGCAGGCTTCAGTTCTGCACCAGGAACCCGTCCGCATGTCACCTTCAATCTTTCCAGGTGCCCTCCCTCTGCTAGCAGTCCTATTAATTTTTATCCTCTGGGGAGTAGGTGGAGTTTAGGGGGAAGGGAGAGAGGAGGCGGGCTTGGGGATTGAAGGGGTCAGGTGGCAAGAAGGGAGTTTGGTGGCTTGGTTTGCCATGTAGGTCTCTTAGCTTCGAAACCTAACCCCTGACAGTAGCCTAGTATTCACCCTGGAAGCTCACCCCCACCCCAGGGGAATTATGGATCCCCCTTAAACAGACACACACACACACACACACACACACACACACAAGCGGGCATGGCAATCATGACAAGGGAATCAGGGCCTTTATCCAGAGAGTTTTGGGATGTGGGCAAAGAAGGAAAACACACAACCTGAAAGCTGACAGTTTCCTTTCATTCGGGGACCTTCCTGAGGGGTACAGCCACAGGGCCACATCTGCTCTGATAGCTCTGAGGAAAGGTTTCCCCAGAGGTAAGGGAGGAAGGAGCCAGCCTATTTTAGGAGTTTTTGTTGAAAAAAAGAGAGGAAAAAATTAAAACGTGGGGAACACTGAAAGGTTACTGCTAGTCCACTGTCCACCCCCCCCATTCCACCCCTCCCCCCATCCCAGGCCAGCAAAAGCCAGTAAACATACATACATACATATATACACAGAAAACAGCCAGACATCTCATTCTCTGTGTGGAAAGGTTTCAGAGTTTGGGCCCACTGAAATCATTCCTAGATTCACATCTGAACTATCCAGGCCCCGTATCTTGCTCTTCCCCATCCTGAATCCCTCTCAGGGTGACACTTTTCGGGGCAGCTGCAGTGGCTGAGGGCAGGGCCACAGTCTTTGTTCATGGAAAAGGCCAGGGACATTGTTTTGGTCCGCAGGTGCAAGGGAAAGCAAGTGGTCACCATGGCCTGAGTGTTTAAGGATGTCGTGCCCATGCCACCCAGTGCCTCGTGAGAGACCAGTGTGGAAGGTGAACCCGAGTCTCTTTTGTAAGTTCCTCAATGGTTCCTTTCTTTGCTCCTTTAAAGTCTTCCTAGATGTGTAACCCGAACAGGAGGGAGCTCCAAAGGAAAGCAAATCCACGTCCCAGGGATTTCCCACACTCAGTATCTTAAGGACTCTTAGAACTGAGGAGCAAATCCACGTCCCAGGAATTTCCCACACTCGGAAGTATCTTAAGGACTCTTAGAACTGAGTGGCAGTTTCAGACATTCTTCTACTTATGCCAAGCTGTCCCAGAAAGTAGGCCAACATTCGAAATTGGTGAGAGAAACCAAACACATAGCAAACAACCCACTAAAACCAAAGTCACCACCTTCCTATCAGGTAGGACCTGAGGTGGATCTTTCCCAGGCATTAAACATCAGGACTTGTGGAACACTTACTTGGGGAAGATGCAGGGAGGAAGGAAGGAGGGCAGGGATTGGGACCAGCAAGTGGTGGAATCCCTACTCTGAATCACTTCACACCTTCCCCTGCCTTTGCCCGGGCTTACTGTCCTGAACTGGGGCACACACCCACACAAAGGTTGCATTCCTGAAAACATGCCTGTGCAGGCCCCACCACACCCCCAACCCCCGTGCTGGCACCCATTCCACCAAGTCTCGGCAGACCCGATGGTTGCCTTTCCTTCCTTGTTCCCTGTCCTTCCTCCTTGCCCCTTTTCTGTTTGTCTTTCCACTTCCCAGTTGGGCACTAGGGCATCACAGAAGAGGCCTCTCTCTGGATGGGGTTCAGCCCCTTGCCTGCATGGCTGAGGCTCTGCCCTGGCTGATGACTCTTTGGCTGATGGCTCTTCTCTTAGGAGGCCACGGTTGGTTCCACCAGCCTACTTGGGACACAGTGCACTGGAGACCCCCTTTACACTTCACCTCCACTGTGGTTCTTTCTTGTGCTTTCAGTTTGCTCTCCACTTTCAGCTCCTTCCTTTCAGTTCTTCCCTGTGTCCTGAAGGCAGGGTTGGGCAGGTGTCTGAGAGCATCAACGCTGCCAACACTTTTACTTTTCCTGTGGGAGTGAGGGGAATTCCCTCACAACCATCCTTTAATTGCCATCAGAGATTATTACCTCATCCCTCTCATGTGTGCCCTTCACCTCCCACTTTTAACCTACAGTTCCTGGAGTCCTCCCTAGCTTTGCTGAGCCCCGCGTGCACGCCCCGGGCTCTTTAGCCCTGACATGCTCAAGGCATGCAAACTTGGCCGCGCCTCTCCTTTTGCCTTCTGGAGGCCCACCAGGCCTCCTGCCCGGTTGGTTGGTTGGTTTGTCCGTTGGTCAGTCTGGAGCCCTGGAAGGCACTCAGGAGGGACCACTCCTGACAAGGGGCTGCCTGGCAGCGTATCCTTTGGGCTCCAGGCAGCTTGTGTTTCCCTGTCATTCCTTGTGTATGTTGTGTGAGAGACACAATGAAGCGCCCTTGCACAGGGCCCAGGGGCAGACAGTGTTGGAGGTTGGAGCTTGGAGGTGGCATGACCACAGTGGTAGTGAATTACTGCTTCCCACTCTGCCTTTCAGTTTCTTTTAGCTGGCCTAGTGTCCTCAGTGTCCTTGCTCTTCTGCTCTTTGGTTAAGGGGGAGGTACAGGTGTAGGAGAAAGCAGTAAGTAGTGTGGTTCAGTTTCCACTCTTCCCCTGCATCATTGACATCTCCCTTCTCTGGTGGTGGAGATCCCTGCCATCCTCCAGAAAAACCCCAAGAACTAAACATAAATAAAACTGAAGGTGTTCCATGAATTACTTGGCAATGAAACAGCAAGAGAAGCTCAAGGCTTGCAAAAATATCTCTTGACTTTGCATTCCTTACAGCTGTCATGCTTATGGGAGCTCTTAAAGTCCAGAGGTGAGCCAGTAGGAGCCTCCTCAAGTCGTGCCCTGCTCCCTTTAGGTTCCCAAGACCAAGGGCATGAAGGGAACAATACACATTTCACTGTATACTTACAGGCTGTTGCCTCTATATCCAGGAGCCTGGCTAAGCTGGTTTTTAAAATCATTTTCAATTTTTTACTTGTCATTGACCTATTCAGTTTTTCTGTTTTCCTGTTTCAGTCTTGGTAGGGTGTACATTTCTAAGTATTCATTTCTTCTGGATTGTGTATTTCATTTCCATATATTTGCTTCCAGTAATCTTTTATGATTTTATTTATGTGGTTTCCATTGTAACTTCATTTTTTAACTTTCTACTTTTATTTATTTGAACCCTTTTTTTTCTTGAGGAGTCTGACCAGAGGTTTATTATTATTATTATATCTTCAGAGAACCAGCTTTTAGTTTATTTTATCTTTTGTATTATTTTCTTCATATATGCTCTGATATTTATGATTTCTTTCCACTAACTTTGTTTTTTGGTTGTTCTTTTTCTAGTTGCATTAGGTTTAAAGTTAGGATATTTATTGTGGATATTTTTGCATAAACGCTAATTATTTTTCACTATTGTATCAGCTGTTACTTTCCTTTTTGGCAAAATAGCCAACTGATTTTCATAAAAATTACAGAGAACTTCACCTTGAAATTCATTTGGAACACTCTATCATCCATTCCCAGCATTAATTAATATCCTATAAATAATCCCTTCTCCATAAAGCCATTGAAAGAAGTTTACAGTGTTGAAATCCTCATTATCCCTTGCACTTTCTAAGGTAACACTCATTTTACAGTTGATAAAACCTAAGAGCTGAGTCTTGAACTTTGTTTGCAACCTTTATGGAGATAACAACATAGTTATTCCTATGATCTATAATCCTCATACATTACTAAAGTTCATTCCTATTGGAAATAAATTCTTTACCATAATTTTCCAGCTAATGGAAGTGTGTACTCAATAGCTTTTTGCTTTACTTGGGAGCAGAATCAATTTTCTGGACAGTAATGCTTCAGGGTTATACTGAGTGTCCTTATTCCTCACACAACCTGTTGGCTGTTCTGGAAGACATAAAGTTCCATAGAGGCTTTATTTTGTTTTAATATACAGATAATATGCTTCTTTGCTCTCTTTCTCATGCCTCCTCACAGAAAGACAGCATCCACTTGCTAAAGCTTTTAACCTTAAAATGTCATAATGCTGCGAAAGCAAAACTGTAGGTTTCCCAAATCCATGTTTGAGAAAGCTATCTTGAATGCTGCCTCTGAGGCTTGAATTCCTCAGAAAGGGTTTCTGATGTTAGAAAAAGAGTTTCAGCTAGATTTAGATAGACTTTATGTTGCCCTAATTTTTTGAAAACCTCATACAATGCACAAACACCAAGGTTTTCTCTGGTTAGTTGTTGCTGATACTGGATTGCAGTTTCTCTCTTATGGCCAAATGTCCAAATTTTTACTCAGCTGTAACAATTTGGACCCAGTTTTATAGAACTAGATCATGAAGCTTTCAAGGCCTTAAGGTAGAATTTGATGGACCCACCTAAACTTGGGCATCCCAATTATCATATTCTTTTTTTTTCCTTTCTCTATTTGAAAAGATAGGGGATGCCCTTGGGGTACTCACCTATAAACAGAGGGTTCACCATAGATCCACAGGTTATTATAGCCAGCATCTGGATCCTGTGGCAAAGGTATACCCCATTTGTGTTAGAGTAATTACAGTCACTGCTTTTTTTGGTGAACACCAATGAGAAAATTGTGAATTCTTCTTTAACCTTTTTTGTACCTCTTGCAACAGAAGCGCTCCTGAAATCTAATCCGACTCAACCTTTTCTCAAGTAGCTGCTTCACTTCCTTTGAAGTAATTTTGTTTCCTGCCCTTCACCTAAACGTTTTACATTGTGAGAACATTAACCCAAATATACTTCTCCCCTGCATCACCAACGTGTTCCTTTACAACTGTTTGATTCTTGGATCAGGAAGATCCCCTGGAGAAGGGCACAGCAATCCACTCCAGTATCTTGCCTGGAGAATCCCATGAACAGAGGGTCCTGGCAGGCTACTGTCCATAGGGTCACACAGAGTCAGACATGACTCAAGCAGACTTAGCATGCACGTATGTCTTTTGACGTAAAATAATTATGGATATTATGTACTTATTGCCATTTAACTACATGTTTTTCCAGTTGTTTTTTGTAGTTCTTCCTTTTTCTTTATTTTGTAGTTCATTGATTTTCTTTAGTGGTATGCTTGTATTCCTTTCTCATTTGTTTTTGTGTATGTATCATAGATTTTTGATTTGTGCCTACCATGGGATTCACATATGTTGATCTATTACTATATCTACTTGTTTTAAACAGGTAGTGTTTGAACTTCAAGCAAGTACTAAAGGACCTAAATTTATTAATATTACTACCTTCCACTATACTTTATGTTTTTGATGTTACATTTTACATCTTTATGTTTGTCCCTTTACTGATTATTACAGTTATATTTGATTTTGCATTTTATTTTTACTTTTAATTTTCATACTGGCTGATTTAAGAGGTGGAATCTCAGTCTTTGCTATATATTTGCCTTTAGTAGTGGGATTTTTCATTTTGTCTAGGTACTTCTTGTTAAAGCCTTTTATTTTCTACTTAGATAATACATGTTAACATTCTTGTAAGGTGGGTTTAGTATAGAAGAAGTCTTATTTATTTCTTCTCAGAGAAGTTCTTTATCTCTTTTTCAGTTCTAAATCATAATCTTGCTGGGTAGATAATCCTAGGTTGCAGGTTTTTTTTCATTTTAGCACTTTAAGTATTTCATGCCACTCCTTTCCACCATGTAAAGTTTGTGCAGAAAAATCACCTGATAGCCTTATGAGGGGTTCCCTTGTATATAAATCTATTTTTTTCTCTTGCTACCTTTATAATTTTTCTTCTTTTTTTTCCTTTTTACAAACTTTTATTTTATATTGAAGCATAGTTGATTAACAATGTTGTGTTTCAGTTGGATAGCAAAGTGATTCAGTTATATATAAACATGCAGTTATTATTTTTCATTTTCCCCCATTTAGGTTATTACAGAATATTCAGCAGCATTCCTTGTGCTATACAGTAGGTGCTTGTTGGTTATCTATTTTATATATAGTAGTGTGTACATGTCAATCCCAAATGCCCAATCTATCCCTGCCCTGCACCCTCTCCCCCTGGTAACTATAATGTTGTTCTCTAAGTCTGTGAGTGTGTTTCTGTTTCATAAATAAGTTCATTTGTATCATTTTTTTAAGATTCTACATGTAAGCAATAATACTAATATATATTTGTCTTTTTCAGGCTGACTTACTTTATTTAGTATGATAATCTCCAGGTCTTGTTTCTTAAAATGGCATTATTTTGTGCTTTTTAATGGCTAAGTAGTATCCCCTTGTATATGTGTATTACATCTTCTTTATCCATACGTCTGCTGGTAGACATTTAGGTTGTTTCCATATCGGGGCTGCAAAGAACATTGTGTGGATGTATCCTTCCGAACCATGTTTTTCTCTGGGTATATGCCTAAGAGTGCAATTGCAATAGTATGTGTTGGCTCTGTTTTTAGTTTTTTGAGGAACTTCCATATTATTCTCTACTGTGGCTGAACCAGTTTATATCCCCTCCAGCAGCAAAAGAAGGTTCCCTTTTGACCACACCCTCTCCAGCATTTATTGATGTAGACTTTTTAATGATGGTCATTCTGACTGTTGTGAGGTGATATGTCATTGTAGTTGTTTTTTTTTTTTTTAATTTATTGATTTTTAATTGGGGCATAATTGCTGTACAATATGGTGTAGTTTACTGCCATACATCAACATGTTTCAGTCATAGGCCTACATATGTCCCCTTCCTCTTGAACCTCCCACTCACCTCCCACCCTATACCACCCATCTAGTTTGTCACAGAGCACCAGGTTTGAGCTCCCTGGGTCATACAGCAAATTCCCACTGGCTATCTATTTTACATATAGTAAAGTATATGTTTCAATGCTACTCTTTATTTGTCCTACCCTCTCCTTCCTCCTTTCTGTCCAAAAATCTGTTCTCTAAGTCTGTGTCTCCATTCCTGCCATGGAAATATGTTCATGAGTACCATATTTCTAGACTCCACATATATGTGTTAATATACAATATTTCTTTTTCACTTTCTGACTTACTTCACTCTGTATAATAAGCTCTATGTCATCCACTTCATTAAAACTGACTGGCCCTGAATGCCAGTGTCTTTGAGTTTCTGTTTAATTCTTTACTTCCTATTATATTTTGCTTTCTTTATCAAGAAGCTTGGTTTTCAATGGCAGTCCCTGAGGGTACCCAGTGTTTTTAACTCTAGAGACAGGGATGAGCATCTGAAATGCCTATGAGATTGTGTATGGATGTGCCACTAATGCTTATGACTGGATGGTAAGAATGTCATTCATTCCTTTTTTTAAGTAACCATGTAATTTATCATTTTTTGCCAAACTTGTATTGCTTTTAACAATAAAGTTTAACAGTAAAAAAAAAAAAAAAAAAAAAAACTGACTCAAATGCATTCTTTTATGACTGCGTAATACTCCATTGTATATGTATGTACCACAGCCTCTTTGTCCATTCATTTGTCAGTAGACATCTAAGTTGCTTCCATGTCCTAGCTATTGTAAATAGTGCTTTGATGAACATTGAGGTACATGTGTCTTTTTCAATTATGGTTTCCTCAGTGTATATTTCCGGTACTGGGACTGTTGGTTCATATGGTAGTTTTATTCTCAGTTTTATTGGTGTAAAGTGATACCTCATTGTAGTTTTGATTTGCATTTCTTTAATAATATCTTTTCATGCATTTATTAGCCCTTTGTATGTCTTCTTTGGATAAATGTCTGCTTATCTGCTTAGGGATTTTGCCTACTTTTTTATTGGGTTGTTTGTTATCCTGGTATTGAGATGCATGAGCTGCTTGTATGTTTTGGAGATTAATCCTTTGTCAGTTCTTTCATTTGCTATTCTCGTATTCTGAGGGTTGTGTTTCTACCTTGTTCATAGTTTCTTTTGCTGTGCAAAAGCTTTTAAGTTTAATTAGGTCCCATTTGTTTATCTTTATTTTTATTTCCATTACTCTAGAAGGTGGGTCATAAAGAATCTTGGCATGATTTATGTCAAGGAATGTATGGCCTATGTTTTCTTCTAAGAGCTTCATAGTTTCTGGCCTTATATTTGTGTATGGTGTAATATTAGGAAGTTCTAGTTTCATTCTTTTACATGTAGCTGTCCAGTTTTCCCAGCACCACTTACTGAAGAGGCTGTCTTTTCTCAATTGTATGATCTTGCCTCCTTTGTCAAAGATAAGGTGCCCATAAGTGCGTGTTTATCTCTGGGTTTTCTATCTTGTTCCATTGGTGTATATTTCTGTTTTTGTGCCAGTACCATACTGTCTTGATGACTTTAGCTTTGTAGTATAGTCTGAAGTCAGGAGAGTTGATTCTTTCAGCTCTGTTTTTCTTTCTCAAGACTGCTGTGGCATTGTTGTTGTTGTTCATTTGCTCAGTCTTGTCTGACTTTTTGTGACCCCATGAACTGCAGGATGCCTTACTTCATTTAGGGTCTTGTGTTTTTCCATACAAATTGTGAAAAAAAAAATTGTTGTAGTTCTATTTTGGAAGTCCTAGCCATAGCAATCAGAGAAGAAAAAGAATAAGAGGAAGCCAGATTGGAAAAGAAGTAAAACTCTCACTGTGTGCAGATGACATAATACTATACATGCTGCTGCTGTTGCTAAGTCGCTTTAGTCATGTCCGTCTCTGTGCCACCCCATAGGCGGCAGCCCACCAGCCCCCTCCCCCCACCCCCCCATCCCTGGGATTATCCAGGCAAGAATACTAGAGTGGGTTGCCATTTCTTTCTGCAATGCATGAAAACAAAAAGTGAAAGTGAAGTTGCTCAGTCGTGTCCGACTCTTAGCGACCCCATGGACTGCAGGCCACTAGGCTCCTCCATCCATGGGATTTTCCAGGCAAGAGTACTGGAGTGGGGTGCCATTACCTTCTCCACATAGAAAATCCTAAAGATGAAGGAAACCAAAAAATTACTAGATCTAACCAGTGAATGTAGTAAAATCACTAGATACAAAATTAATGCACAGAAATCCCTTGTTTCCTATACACTAACAATGAAAAATCAGAAAGAGAAATTAAGGAAACAATCTAATTCACCATTTCTACAAAAGAATAAAATACCTAGGAATAAACCTACCTAAAGACCTGTATGCAGAAAACTATAAGATACTGATGAAAGAAATAGAAGACAACACTAACAGATGGAAAGATACACCATGTTCTTGGATCAAAAGAATCAATATTGTAAAAATGACTATACTACCCAAAGCAATCTACAGATACAATGCAAACCCTATCAAACTATAAATGGTATTTTTCTCATTGTAGTTTTGGTTTGCATTTCTCTAACTGTTAGTGATGTTAAGCATTTTTTCTGTGCTTCTTGGCCATCTATATGTGTTCTTTGCAGAAATATCTATTTAGGTCATCTGCTCTTTTTTTTTTTAAACTGAGTTGTCTGTGTATCAGATTTATTGAGCCCCATGAGCTCTTTGTAAATTTTAGAGAATAATCCCTGTTAGTTGCTTCATTTGCAAATATTTCTTCCATTCTTTGGTTTTCCTTTTCAGTTTGTTAATGATTTCCCTATCTGCAAAAGTTCCTGAGTTTAATGAGGTCCAAATTGTTTCTTTTCATTTTTCTTTTTCTTTTTCTAGGAGGCGGGTTCACCAAGATATTACTGCAGTTTATGTTAAAGAGTGTTTTGCTTGGGTTTGCTTCTAAGAGTTTTATAATATTCCACCCAACCTTTAGGTCTTTATTTCATTTTGAGTTTATTAGGGTGTTAGTGAGTGTTCTAATTTTATTCTTTTACATGTAGCTGTACAGTTTTTCCAGCACTTATTTAAGAGATTGTCTTTTCTGCATTGTATATTCTTAACCTCCTTTGTCATGGATTAATTGGCCATAGATGTGTGATTTTATTTTCAGCTTTCTGTTTGTTCCATTAATCTATTTTTCTGTTTCTATGTCAGTACCAAACTCTTTTGATAGCTGTAGCTTTGTAGTAGAGTCTGAAGTTGGGGAGCCTGATTTCCTCCAGCTCTGATTTTCATTCTTAAGATTACTTTGGCTCTGCAGAGTCTTTCATATCTTCATACAAATTTTGATGTTTTTATTCCAGTTCTGTGAAAAATGCCATTGATAATTTGATAGGGATTATAATGATTCTGTAAATTGTTTTGGGTAGTATAATTATTTTGACAATATTGTTTTTTCTGATTCAGGAGCATGGTATATCTTTTCATTTGCTTGTGTCATCTTTAGTTTCTTTCATTGGGGTCTTATAGTTTTCAGAGTACTGGCCTTTGCCTCATTAGATTGGTTTAATCCTAGACATTTTACTGTTTTTGATGTGATGGTAAATGTGGTTGTTTCTTTTATTTCTCTGTCTGATCTTTCCTTGTTAGTGTATAGAAAAGCAACAGACTTGTCTGTATTAATTTTAAATCCTGCAGCTTTACTCAGTTCACTGGTGAACTCCACTAGTTTTCTGGTGCCAACTTTTGGGATTTTCTATGCATAGTTTAAAGCCTTCAACAAACAGTGACAGTATTACTTCTGATTTTCCAATTTGCAATGCTTTTATTTCTTCTTTTTCTCTGATTCCCTTGGCAAGGACTTCCAAAACTGTTGAATAAAACTGATGTGGGTGGTCATTCTTGTCTTGTTCCTCATCTTGGAGGAAATGCTTTCAGCTTTTCACCATTGAATATAATGCTAGCTGTAGGTTTGTCATATATGGCCTTTATTATGTTGAGGTAGGTTTCCTCTATGTCCACTTTATAGAGAGTTTATCATAACTGGGTGTTGAATTTTGTCAAAAGGTTTTTCTCTATCTATTTGCATGATCGTATGGTTTTTGCTTTTCAGTTTATTCATACAGTATATCACACTGGTTGATTTGAAAATATTGAAAAATCTTTGTATCCCTGAGGAAAATTCCACTTCATCATGGTGTCTGATTAAAGTCATATTTTCAATATCAGTACTTGTGATTGGTCTGTTCATATTTTCTAGTTCTTCTTGGTTCCATCTTGGGAGACTGTACCATTCTAAGAATCTGTCCTTTTTTTTCCTGGTTGTCCATTTTATTGACTTACAGTTACTTATAGTATCTCTTATGATCCTTTGTATTTCTGTGATGTCCATCGTAGTTTCTCCTTTTTCATTTCTAATGTTACTGATTTGAGGCCTCTCCCTCTTTTCTCAGTAAATCTGGCTATAGGTTTATCAGTTTTGTTTATCTTTTCAGAGTCAGACTGTAGTTTCATTGAAATTTTCTATTGTTTTCTCCATCTCTATTTCTTTGATCTCTTCTCTAATCTTTATGATTTCTTTCCTTTTACTATTTTGGGGTTTTGTTTTTTTTCTCTTCCCCTAGTATCTTTAGGCATAAGGTTAGGTTGTTTATTTGAGATTTTTCTTGTTTCCTGAAGTAAGGTTGTATTTCTATAAACTTCCCTGTTAGAACTGCTTTGCCACATCCCATAGGTTTTGGATCATTGTGCTTTCATTTTCTTTTGTCTCTGTGTATTTTAAAAAATTTCCTTTGATTTCTTCAATGATCCATTGGTTGTTTAGTTGTATATTGCTTCCCCTCCACGTAATTGTAGTTTTTACAGTTTCTTTTTCCTTGCAGTTGATTTCTAATCTCAATAATTCTGTGATCAGAAAAAGATTCTTGATAAGATTTCAATTTTCCCACTGAGTCTAAAAGACTTTTCTTTACATCTGTGTCTCCTTTGCTGCCCTGTAAGTAGGATCATCGGTACCACCTTTCTAGATTTCATATATATGTGTTAATATATGGTTTTTGTCTTTCTCTTTCTGACGTATTTCACTCTGTATAATAGGCTCTATGTTCATCCACGTCATTAGAATTAACTCAAATGAATTTCATTGTAGAGCTAAGTAATATTCCATTGTATATATGTACCACAGCTTCCTTATCTATTCACCTGCCAATGGACATCTAGGTTGCTTGCATGTCCTAGCTTTTGTAAATAGTGCTGGAATGAACATTGGGGCACATATGTCTTTTTCAATTCTGGTTTCCTCAGGGTATATGCCCAGTAGTGGGATTGCTGGGTCATATGGTAGTTTTATTCCTAATTTTTTAAGGAATCTCCATACTGTTCTCCATAGTGATTTTATCAGTTTATATTGCCACCAACAGTGTAAAAGTGTTCCCTTTTCTCCACACCCTCTCCATCATTTATTATTTGTAGACTTTTTGATTATGGCCATTCTGACCAGTGTGAGATGATTCCTCATTGTGGTTTCGATTTGCAGTTCTCTAATAATGAGTGATGTTGAGCATCCTTTCATGTGTTTATTAGCCATTTGTGTGTATTCTTTGGAGAAATGTCTGTTTAGGTCTTCTGCTCACCTTTTGCTTGGGTTGTTCATTTTTCTGGTATTGAGCTGCATGAGCTGCTTGTATATTTTGGAGATTAATTCTTTGTCAGTTGTTTCATTTGCTATTATTGTCTGCTATTCTGAGGGCTGCCTTTTCACTTTGCTTATAGTTTCCTTCTTTGTGCAAAAGCTCAGTGGTAGAAGGAGAGTGTGGGATGATTTGAGAGAATAGCATTGAAACATAGACATTACAATATGTAAAATATATGACCAGTGTGAGTTTGATGTGTGAAGCAGGGCACCCTAAGCTGGTGCTCTGTGACAACCTGGAAGGATAGGGTTGGAAGGGAGGTGGAGGCGGTTCAGGATGGCAGAGACACATGTATACCTATGGCTAATTCATACTGATATATGGCAAAACCATCACACTATTTTAATTATCATATATAAAATAAATAAATAAATATTTTTAAATGATTTCAACTTTCTTAAATTTACCAATGCTTGATTTGTGTCCCAAGATGTGATCTATCCAGGAGAATGTTCTGTGTACAATTGAGAAGAAAGTGTATCCCTCTGCTTTTAGATGCAATATCCTATAAATATCAATTAAGTACATCTGATCTAATATGTTATTTGAAGCCTGTGTTTTCTTGTTGATCTTCTGTGTGACTGATCTTCCATTGATGAAAGTGGGATGTTAAAGACAAAAGTGCCACTATTATTATGTTACTGTTGACTTCTTATTTAATGACTGTTAGCTTTTACCTCATACATAGGGATTCTATGTTGGGTGCATGCACGCATGCTCAGTTACTTCAGTCATGTCTGATTCTTTGTGATCCTACGGACTGTAGGCTGCCAGGCTCTTCTGTCCATGGGATTCTCCAGGTAAGAATACTGGAGTGGGTTGCCATGCCTTTCTCCAGGGGATCTCTCCCACCCACGTATCAAATCCAGGTCTCCTGCATCTTCTACATTGCAGATGGATTCTTTATGTTGAGCCACTGGGAAAGTCCATGTTGGGTG
This sequence comes from Bos javanicus, assembly GCF_032452875.1. Classification (NCBI taxonomy): domain Eukaryota; kingdom Metazoa; phylum Chordata; class Mammalia; order Artiodactyla; family Bovidae; genus Bos; species Bos javanicus. Next base: position 96,212,559 of record NC_083897.1, read on the forward strand.
CATATATGTTTTCAATTTACAATCTTCTTGAATTGACCCCTTGATTTTTATGTAGTTTCCTTCTTTGTCTCTTACAAGTTTATTTTAAGGTTTATTTTGTCTTATGACAGCATATATATGGGTCTTGTTTTTGTATCTATTCAGACAGTCTGTGTATTTTGATGAACATTTAATCTATTTACATTTAAGGTATTTATTGATAGGTATGTTTCTACCACCTTTTTTAAATATATATGTTTGCATTGCCATTTTGTTAGGTTTGTTAATTTTTTTCAATTTATTTTGTAGGTCTTTTTCTTCCCTTCCTCTTTTGTTCTCTTCTGTTTTGATTTGATGATTAAACTTGGTTTTGTGTTTAGAGTGTTAGAGTGTTTGTTTTCTTTTTCGTATTTATATCTAGTGTGGATTTTCAGTTTGGGTTACCATAAAGTATTAATATAGCAGTCGATATATAAACAGGATTGTTTTAAATTATTGGTCTTTAATTTATTTTTTAATTAAGGATAATTGCTTTACAATACTGTGTTGGTTTCTAACATACAACAATGAAAATGAGACTTAACTATATATATATAACTTCTGCAATGCAGAAGATGCAGAAGACCCAGATTTGATCCCTGAGTGGGGGAGATCCCCTGTAGAAAGGCATGGCAACCCACTCCAATATTCTTACCTGGAGAATCCCAGGGATGGGGGAGCCTGGTGGGCTGCTGTCTATGGGGTCGCACAGAGTCAGACACAACTGAAGCTACTTAGCAGCAGCAGCTTCCCATTAACTATCTATTTTACACACGGTATTGCATATGTGTCAATGCTACTTTCTCAATTTGTCCTGTTCTTTCCCTCCCCCATTGTGTCCACAAGTCTGTTTGCTACATCTGTGTCTCGATTCCTTCCATGCAGATAGGTTCATCAGTACTGTTTTCTAGATTCTACATGTATGCTTTACTATATGATATTTGTTTGTTTGTTTTTTTCTTTCTGACTTCCTTCATTCTGTGTAACAGGCTATATGTTCACCCATCTCAGTTCAACTGATTCACATTTATTCCTTTTTATGGCTGAGTGATATTCCACTGTATATATGTACCACAACTTCTTTATCCATTCATCTGTCAATTTACATCTGTGTTACTTTCATGTCTTGGCTATTGTAAATAGTGCTGCAATAAACACTACAGCACATATGTCTGTTTGAATTGTGGTTTTCTCAGGGTATATGTGGAGAAGAAAATGGCAACCCACTCCAGTACTCTTGCCTGGAAAATCCCATGGATGGAGGAGCCTGGTAGGCTGCAGTCCATGGGGTCGTTAAGAGTCAGACACGACTGAGCGACTTCACTTTCACTTTTCACTTTTCATGCACAGGAGAAGGAAATGGCAACCCACTCCAGTGTTCTTGCCTGGAGAATCCCTGGGACAGGGGAGCCTGATGAGCTGCCATCTATGGGGTCGCACAGAGTCAGACACGACTGAAGTGACTTAGCAGCAGCAGCAGCAGCAGGGTATATGCCTGGTAGTGGGATTTCTGAGTCATATGATACTTTTCTAAGGAACTCACATACTTTTTTCCATTGTGGCTGTATCAGTTTATATATATTCTTACCAACATTGCAAGAGTGTTCCCTTTTCTCCACATCCTCTCCAGCATTAATTATTTGTAGATTTTTTTGATGATATTCTTTCTGTGTGTTTTAATTTTAAATACATTTCCAGTATCCTGCATTTGTACTCTCCTCACAATTGCTTGTTTTTATATCATATTTTTGTGTAGTTCATTTCCTACCTTTATTCTTGTCTTTATCCATCAACTTTTTTATTTGTAATGGTCTTGCTTTTTGTAGTGGACTTTTCTTTTCTACTTACAGAATTTCCTTTAGCATTTGTTGCAAACATAGTCTGGTGTTGCTGAATTCTCTTAACTTTTTCTTGTCTATAAACTTTGAGTTCTCTGTTGCATCTTAATATGAGCCTTGCTAGGTAGAGTATTCTTGGTTTGTAGGTTCTTCCTTTCATCACTTTAAATATGCCATGCCATTCCCTTTGACCTGCAAAGTTCCTACTGGGAAATCAGCTGATTACCTTATGGAGTTCCCTGACATGGTATTTGTTGCTTTTCCTTTGTTGCTTTTAATATCTTCTTTGTTTTTAATTTTTGTCAGTTTGATTAAAATGTAACTCTCTGTTCCTCCTTCAGTTTATCCTGCCTGAGGTTCTCTGTGCTTCTTGTACCTGGGTAACTGTTTCCTTTCCCATGTGGGGAAAGTTTTCAGCTATTATCTCTCCAAGTATTTTTTTCAAGTCATTTCTCTCTCTGTTCTCTTTCTGGGATCCCTATAATGCAAATGTTCATACATTTAATGTTGTCCTAGAGGTCTCTTAGACTGTCGTTATCTTTTTCTCATTCTTTATTCTGTTCCACAGCAGTTGTTTCCACCATTCTATCTTCCAGCTCACTGTTTTTCTGTTCTTCTCCCTCAGTTCCTCTGATATTGATTCTTTCTAGTGTATTTTTAATTTAACTATTGTATTGTTCATCTCTTTCTTTGTTTTTTATTTATTTTTATTGAAGGATAATTGCTTTACAGAATTTTCTGTCAAACCTCAACACGAATCAGCCATAGGTATACATATATCCCCTCCCTTTGAAACTCCCTCCCATCTCCCTCCCCATCCCACCCCTCTAGGTTGATAAAGAGCCCCTGTTTGAGTTTCCTGAGCCATACAGCAAATTCCTGTTGGCTATCTGTATTACATATGGTAATGTAAGTTTCCATGTTACTCTTTCCATACATCTCACCCTCTCCTCCCCTCTCCCCATGTCCATAAATCTATTCTCTATGTCTGTTTCTCCACTGTTGCCCTGTAAATAAATTATTCAGTACCATTTTTCTAGATTCTGTATATATGTGTTAGAATATGGTATTTATCTTTCTCTTTCTGACTCACTTCACTATGTATAATAGGTTCCAGGTTCATCCACCTCATTAGAACTGACTCAAATGCATTCCTTTTTATGGCTGAGTAATATTCCATTGTGTATATATACCACAACTTCTTTATCCATCATCTGTTGATGGACATCTAGGTTGTTTCCATGTTCTAGCTATTGTAAATAGTACTGCAGTGAACAGTGGGATACATGTGTCTATTTCAATTTTGTTTTCCTCAGGGTATATGCCTAGGAGTGGGATTGCTGGATCATATGGTGGTTTTATTCCTAGTTTTTTAAGGAATCTCCATGCCATCTTCCATAGTGGTTGTATCAATTTACATTCCAACCAACAGTACAAGAGTGTTCACTTTTCTCCACACCCTTTCCAGCATTTACTGTTTGTAGACTTTTTGATGAGGGCCATTCTAACTGGTGTGAGGTGATATCTAATTGTAGTTTTGATTTGCATTTCTCTAATAATGAGCAATGTTGAACATCTCTTCATGTGTTTGTTAGCCATCTGTATGTCTTCTTTGGAGAGATGTCTGTTTAGGTCTTTTTCCCACTTTTTGATTGGGTTGTGTATTTTTCTGGTATTGAGTTGTATGAGCTGCTTGTATATTTTGGAAATTAACCCTTTGTTAGTTGTTTCATTTGCTATTATTTTCTCCCGTTCTGAGGGTTGTCTTTTCACTTTGCTCATAGTTTCCTTTGTTTGCTTTTAGTCCTTCTGCATCTTTGTTAAACATTTTTTGCATCTTCATAATCTGTACCTCCATTCTTTTCCTGAGATTTTGGATTATCTTCACTATCATTACTCTGGATTATATTTCAGCATATTGCCTATTTCCACTTCATTTTGTTGTTCTTCTGGGGTTTTATCTTGTTCCTTCATTTGGGATATATTCCTCGTTCATCTCTTTTTGTCTAACTTTCTGTGATTGCAGTTTCTTTTCTGCAAGCTGTTGGACTGTTGGATGAGGCTATCTAAGGGCCTTTTGCAGGCTTCTTGGTGAGAGGATCTGGTTCCTTCCTGCTGGTGGTTGGAGCTGGGTCCTGTCTCTCTGGTTGGCAGAGCTCTGCTCAGGAAGGCTTTACCCAGCCTGTAAGCTGATATGTGGGACTCTGTTCCCTCCCTGTTGGTTGTTTGGCCTGGAACATCCCAGCACTGAAGCTTACAGGCTGTTAAGTGAGGCTAAGTCTTGAGTAGAAAATGGTGTTCTGCAGGAAGGCTTGTACCAATGAGTACTTTCCCGAACTGTTGTCTACCAGTGTCTTTGTCCCTGCAGTGAGCCACAGCCACCCCCAGCTCCACAGCAGACCCTCCGATACTAACAGGTAGGTGTGATCTAGTCTCTTATGAGGTCACTGATTTTTGCCCATGTGTCCTGATGCTCACAGGGTCTTGTTTTCCCCCTCCAATAGTGCGGTTTTTCTTTCTTCCTGTCCCGTGGAATTCCTGTGATCACCCTCACTGTCCATCAAAGCCAGATTCTCTGGGGTCTCCTTCTCTTGTTGACCCAACCCCAGGCTGGGAATCCTGATGTGTGGCTCAGGACTTTCACTCTGTCTCATTGCCACTTCTGTGTTGTGTTTGGATACTGGGTACCAATTTTTGGTAGATTCCTGTGTTTTTTTATCGATTGTTCTTTAGCAATTAGTTGTGATTTTCATGTTTTAATGAGAAGGTGTTGCTTATGTCCTTCTACTCTGTCATTTTGTCAGCCATCTGTATAGCCTTTATCAAGGTCACTGCAGCAGTACATATGAGGCTTGTCTTGGGCACTACATGATGAACAGACCACACTGGCTGCCAGAATTTTATAATGTATATAAAGGTTTTAATTGGGTTCACTCCTGTATATAGGTCATCCAGATAGTCCCCAAAACATATTATGCTCACAAGACCATATCCTTGAAGGAGCTTCTAGTGGAGGGATGACACGTGGATGCATATTCCAGGGGTAGAGAGAAAGAAGGGGCCTCCAGCAAGATCTTCCAACAGTTTCATTCACCCCATGACCTATAATTATTTATCTTTGACTTTAGCCATTTTGATTATGACTGTGTCTTGCTGTGGGTCTGTTTGGGTTCAATCTTTGTTTTCCTGTACCTGAATATTTTTCCTTTTCCAGGTTTTGGAAATTTTCTGCTATAATTTTATTAAATGTATTTTTACCCCCTTATCTATCTCTTCTCTTTCTGGAACCCCTATAATGTGAGTGTTTGTATGCTTGATGTTATCCCCAAAATCTCTTAATCAGTTTCCATTTTTAAAAATTTAGTTTTCTTTTTCCTGTTGTGCTGCTGATTTATATTCTATCTTTCAGATAGAATGCATTCTTCTGTATGCATTCTTCTGTATCACCTAGTTTGCTGTTCACTCCTTCTAGTGTGTTTTTTATTTACTTTATTTTTACTTCTTTAAAAAATGATTTTATTTATTTATTTTTGTTTGTGCTAGGTCTTCATTGCTTCATAGGCTTTTCTCTAGTTGTGGTGAGTGGGGGCTACTCTTGTTATGTTGCACTGGCTTCTCATTTTCATGGCCTCTCTTGTTACAGAGTATGGGCTCTAGGGTGCATGGGCTTCAGTAGTTGCAGCATGTGGGCTCAACAGTTGTGGCTCTGGTTGCTAGAGTACAAGCTCAGTGGTTGTGGCATGCAGGCTCAGTCGTCCTGCAGCATGTGGGATCCTCCCAGACCAGGGATCAAACCCATGTCTTCTTCATTGGCAGGCGGATACTTTACCACTGAGTCACTAGGGAAACCTTATTCTTTACTTCTGCCCTATTATATATATATATATTTTTTTTTTTTTCTGCTTCCTTGTTAAAATTTTCATTGTGCTCATCTATTCTCTTACATAATTTAGTTAGCATTGTTATTACTAATGCTTTGAATTCTTTATCTAATAAATTGTTCATTTCTGTTTTATTGGTTCCTTTTTTTCTTTTTCAAATGAGAAAAATTCCTCTGTCTTCTCAATTTGCTTATTCTTCTCTGTCTCTGTGAAATTAAGTAAAACAATTATCTTGAAGGGATGTCCTTATGTGTGAGTCTATGTGTGCCCAGTGACTTTCGTGATAGAGCTAGATTTGATGTGAGCATAAGTCACATCTTTTCTCAGGGTGTAATAGCATCTATCATCGTGGTAGAAGATGGGGCTGGAGAGTCAGGGGCTAAGGCAGAAAGCAGATGTGAAGAGGGGCTTTCCCTCTGTTCAGTGACTGTCACCACCCTATTGGGGGTTGGGTCAGATCTCAGGTTGCTGGAACAGAAGCCCTGAGGGTTGAGTCTGAAGTACCTCAGTTCCCTTGAAGTGTGTATTCTTCTGCTTTCCAGCACAGTCTCCCTTAGCCCCAGAGAAAAGCAGTGCTGGGGCAAGAGGTAATGGTGTGGGTACTGAACAAGGGTCAGGGCATAGAGTATGGTATGGCAGTCTGGCCACTTTCAGCAATCTGGTCTTCCTGTGATGTGCTGCCTGTGCTATCAACCACAATGGCTGCCCAGTCCCTGCTCAGACACGCTTAGTGTCTGAGTCACTGTGACATCTTATAGCTGAGCTCTTTCTTCATTTCTGACTGCTTTTGCTTTAGTGGGGAGCTTGAGTGTGAGGCAAATGGGGCTACAGTGTTTGCTTGATTCAGGCTGGGGCATACACCAGATTGGTCACAGGGAATGAGTCAACGACCTGTGTGGTTTCAATTCAACCTTTCCTGCTTCCTTTCCCTCCTTCAATGGAGCAAGCAAGCATTCAAGTGCTCATCACAAAGAGAGTCAAGGCTTCCCACAGCACTCTTGAGCCTCCAGTCAGCCAAGGGGGCGCTTCCATTTGTCAGACTCCAGGGGTGGGTCATCTAATATGTTGCTCAAACTACTCACTCTCCAGTGAATGTCTATGCCTGTATAGTCTCCCTTTTCCTCTGAATCTTCTCCCAGAGGCACAAGTCCTAATCTGATCATTTCTTTTCCCTTCCTACCCAATTCTTCATGTATCTTTCTTTCTTACAACCTTGATTGTTCAGGAGTCTTTCTGCTGGTCTTCAGTTAGTTTTCACTGAGCATTTTTTTCCACTTGTAGATGTATTTTTGATATGTTCATGGGGGGAGGGCCACATCCTCCTACTCCACCATCTTGATTTGAGTCCTTAAAACACTTTTATATATAACACAGAATACAAATAACTTGATAGAAAAATGTTCAAGGAACAGACAGTTCTTAGAAGGCAAAATATTAATGACCAATAATGATAATTAATTAACTTCCTTATTAATCATTGAAGTATAATTCAAGATATCATTTTTAGCACATCACATTTGCAACAATCAAAAATCTATGTAATCTGTTTTAGGGAGGATGTGGTGATATATACACTGGTTATGAGAGTGTGTATTTTTATATTAGCAGCATTAAAACTTTAAAGTGTGTACTCTTTGACACATAATTTGCTTATGGAATCTATGGGAAAATTCTTACATATAGACAAATATGCTTTTTTATTATAAAGAAAATTTTCAAAGATAGAAATTCCTTTTGAGAGAGGAATGACTATTCTGTCATGCAGTATAATATTGTGAGCTGTTGAAATATGTAGATAGATCTATTTTGATAAAGAAAAATCATTAATATCTTATTAAGTGGTTAAAGTGAATTAAAACAATTTGCAGAATGAACTAATTTATATTCAAACTGTCTAAATTTTATATTACTGTAAGTACTATCTGTATGAACATTTAAATGCATAGAAAAGGATTTAGAAAGAACTGATACCTGTGATTTCTTTTAGAAATAGAACTGAAGAAAAGTAGAAGTTTGGTGACAAGGATAATTTTGTTTAGGTTGTTTAAATTATATACTGTTCAATTATAAACATGTATTATTTCTGTAAATAAGTACAGATTTTCTGGAGAATAAAATACACCAGGTATAAATAATATGCCTGTTATCAGCATCTTATGACTTTGATTTAATGTTTATGAAGAAATACACTAATAATTTTGCTTCCCTTATAATCTGCCTAGAAGGAAATGTGGGGTGTTACCTTCTCAAGAGACATATCTAATCTGTATAATTATTGCATTTCTCAATATAAATGAATAAATTGTCCTCTTTTATATCTTTCAGTCTTATGATATAATCATCAAAATTTCACCTCCTGAATTTGGATGGATTCTGGGACATGACCAGTAGATCTCTAAATTTGAAGACCCCAGCCTGGATTGTGGTGACCTCACCAAAGCAAATAATGCCTGTGAGGTGGTCCTGCAGCAGCCAGTCAATGCTCTCTTTTGGTGACACTCAGTCTTTGCTGTATAACTTTGAATTCTTATAAATCCATTAAGTTTCCAATAAAGTTTTTCTCTCATTTGCTGTTAGTTCTATATGACTATGATCTAGTAAATTGTCAATTTTCAGTAAAGGTTTCATAGTAATTCCAAGCATCAGTAAAATTGGTATCAAAGTATGACCTTCTTCCTAAGAATTACCATTCACTGATTCTTTATAGTGTGAAAATACCAGAAGAATGAGGGGGGAGGATTGAGGGGAAATATGAAAAATAATTAAATTCCCAGCACATTCTCTTTACTATCAACTTTTCTATGGTATCTTATCTATTCTATGGCATTCCTTATTCTTCTACATCTTAACTGCTTTCTTGGTCAAGATGGCTGCTATGCTTTTCATTTGCTATTTTCTAATTTACTTCTAAAACACTTAGTATTAAACAAATAGGTTATCTTAATTAAAAACATTAATAAAAAATTATGATAAAAAATAAAAGGAAAACGGGAAAATTTCAGTCAGCAATTTTAGTATTTTCACATTGTTCATGTATTTTTCATAAATCATAGGAAAAATTAAAGTTAAATTTTGGAGATCTTTATGTACATTAATATAAAAATGATGCAATAATTAAAACAACCTATTATTTATGTAGAAATGTGTACACAAGTCAATATAACAGGATATAAACCCCAGAAATGGACACATAGAAGACTTTAAAGGTAGTATGTCAAGTAAGTGAGGAATGGCTGAATCATTCATTAAATTGTATAAAGAATATCTGGCTGATCATATGAGGAAAAAACAGATTAGATCTTCCCCCTCATACCACGAATTTAAATTAAATACATCAAATCACAAAAATATTAGAAAAAACTTTGGTGAATATTTATATTATTGTACAATGAGCATACCCCATGCATAATAATTTAGTTTTTCAAAAGATGGTGTTTAACTATTTATGATGTAATAAATGCTACAAACTATGGAAATATGAGGGTGAGTAAGATAGTAGTCAGTATAACTTGCAGTTTAACAGGAAAGGCAGTTAATTAAACAAATTTATAAAGCAAGTCTGGATCTACATACTGAAGCTGCCTTCAGTGATCTCTCCTCATCTTTCAGTTCAGCATTCCTTTGCTTACTTCATTTTCAGCCTTTTTCTTCATATTGAGAAAGATGGTACCTCAGTACGTTCAGAATTATATTACATTAAGCTCACACACTCAGAAGGAGAAGCAATCTCTTTTCCAAGTTCCCATATTAATAGCTCCAAAAGTACTCAGTTTGACCTTGCTTGGATCACATATGAATTTATGGACAAATCACTATCCACTAGAATGGGTGCTCTGATTGGCCAGTTTAAAGATTATATTCTTACCTCTGTGGAGAGGAAGGTAGGGTTCCTGATTGACATTCTCACCAGAGTCATACTGAATCAGGAAATGGCAATTCCCAAAAGGAAGAGACACACAAGACAGATTAAAAAGTAGTATATATATATATATATATATATATATATATATATATATCCACTAAGCAAGAAAATATTTCCTACTTGACAAATTAAAAAACAATTTAGCTAAACTATAAAGTAGATGGAGTGGTGAGAGATCAGACAGGAGTGATAGGTAGAGGTGATCACAAGGATTTATGTAAATTGTTTTACAGAATTTAGACTTTATACCTATGGGTTTTTTTAATTGCAATAAAATATACATAATATAAAATTTATCATTTATTCATTTAAATTAACTCTTTTAATTAAAAAATGTTTTTGACCATGCCATGTGGCATGTGGGATCTTAGTTCTCCAACCAGGGATTTAATCTGTGCTCCCCACAGTGGAAGCATGGAATCTCAACCACTGGACCACCAAGGAAGTCCCTAACCATTTTTTTAAATTGGAGGATAATTGCTTTACAATAATGTGGTCTTTGCCATACATCAACACGAATCAGCCATTGTACATTTATACATGGTTAATATGCAATTGTAACCACCATCCATTCTCAAGAATTTTTCATTTTCCCAAACTGAAATTCTGTATTCATAAAACAGTAACTCTCCATTCTTCCCTCCCACCAGTTCCTAGAAACCACCATTTTATTTTTTGTTTCTATGAATTAAACTACTCTATGTACCTCATATCAGTGGAATTATACAATATTTGTATATAGCTTATTTCAGTTTGTATAATCTCTTCAAGTTTCATCCATGTTGTAGCAATGTATCAGAATGCCTTCCCTTTTTTAAATTGTGGTAAAATACGCACAACATAAAATTAAAATTTCTAACTGTACAGCTTAGTAGTGTTGAATATACTCATATCATACAATCTATCTCAAATCCCTTTTCATCTTGCAAAGTGAAAATTCTATGCACATTACATAATAATTCATTTACCTCTATACCAAGCCACTGGCAGACAACATTTCACTTTCTGTTTCTATGAGACTGACTACTATAGATACCTCATATAAGTATAATAATACAGCGTATGTATTTTTGTTATGTGATTGGCTTATTTCATTTAGCATAATATCCTCAATTCATGTTGCACCGTGTGACAAGACTTCCTTCTTTTAAAGATTTTTTTTTTTTGTAAACACTTTATTTTTTTAGAACAGTTTTAGGCTCACAGAAAAATTAAGTGTAAAGTATAGAGTTCCCATGCATTCCCACCCCAATAGGTGCATAAACTCCCCCATCATCACCCACTACAGTGGTGTATTTGTCACAAATGATGAACCTAAATTGACCCATTGTAATACAAAGTTTACTCTAGGATTCTCTCCTAGTGTTTTACATTAAGTTTTTCATTCTGTGGGTTTGGACAAAGGTATAATAATATGTGTACATCATTATAGTAGTGCACATCGTATTTACACCACACTAAAAATCGCCTGTGCTCCACTGATTCATGCCTCCTCTCCCTACCACCAAATCCGGACAACCACTTGTCTTTTTACTAACTCCATAGATTTGCTTTTTCCTGAGTGTTATGTCCCTGGAATCATACAATATGTACTCCATTCAGTTTGGCCTTTTTCACTTAGTAATATGCATTTAAGTTTCTTTCATGTCTTCATGGCATGATAGCTCATTTATTTTTATTGCTGAATAATATTCAATTGTTTCGATGTACCACAGTTTATAAATCCATTCACTTATTGAAAGACTTCTTGGGTGCTTCCAAGTTCTGGCAATTATGAATAAAGCTCCCATAAACATCCTTGTGCAGATTTTTGTTTGGACATAAGTTTTCAATTCTTTGGTTAAATATCAAGAATGCAATTGCTGAACTGTAGGAAAAGAATTGGATTAGCTTTGTAAGAAATCACAAACTGCTGACCAAAGTGGTGGTACAGTTTTGCATTCCAACAAGGAATGAATTAGTGTTCCTATTGCTCTTCATATCCTAGCCAGCATTAGCTACTTTCAGTGTTCTGTGTTTTGGTCATGCTAATAGGTATGTAGTGGTATCTTACTGTTGCTTAAACTTATATTTCCCTGATGACATATGATGTGGGGCACTTTTTCATATGCTTCTTTGTCATGTGTATATCCTCATTGATGCTATGTTTGATAAAATTTTTGGCTTATTTTTTAATCATGTTTTTTGCTGCCTTATTTGTGAGTTTTAATTATTTGTATTGTTGAGTAACATTCCTTAAGCACATGTGTTTTTTTCTTGTGGAGAGCTCTAAATTTCTTGTATTTAAAGTAACATTGGTTTATAACATTGTGTAAGTTTCAAGTATACAATATTATATTTCAACTTCTTTATACTATAGCCTGATCACCACCAAAAGTTTAGTTTTCATCTATCATCATATAGTTGACCACCTTACCAATTTCATCTTCCCCAAGCCCCCTCCCCCAGTGGTAACTATTAATATGTTCTCTATATCTATATGTATAATTTTGTTTGTTCATTCAGGAGCAGACCAATCAACCTGTGCTCAAGCTGCAGCTCAGCCAATCAGATCATGTGTCTCTGAGGGTGTTGGTGTGGCCATTTTCCCTAAGGTAGGAGATTTACAACACAATAGAGTCGAGTTCCCAATTGAAGGCCTGTTTTAGAAGGACAATCTCTCAGCCTGGGGAAGGGGGGTAGTCTAGGGGCCATGTCCCATGCCTGGCAGTTCCAGTAATTCTCAACTGGAAAAATGCCTGGGAAGGTCAGAATCAAAGCAAGTTTATTAGTCCTCATCCACCTCTGCCATCCCAACCTCCACCTATTGATTCAAGGGCAAATATATTCTTTTCTTATTTTGTTAACTCTTTGGGAATAGGAACTCCTTTAAAACATCCAAGGAAAACATGGACCTTACCCCTTGAAAAACACCATTCTGCTTTGCGTTCACAAGGATGTCTCCTGATCCTTCTCCCCCTTCGAGGCCCAAACGTCACCCAGGTTCTGATTCCCTAATGAAAGGGTTGCAGGTGGCCCCCATCCAAGCACCGCTGCATTTTAAGTTTTATTCACTGTGCAGGCATGATGAAAGAACTTGTAAGAAAAGAGAACCTCAGGGCCTGCCAAAATGCTGGGGAAAGAGTGGAGCAATCAGGGAAGGCAACTGGGTTCTGAACAGTCTTTGTGAGGAAAGGCACATTTAAAAGACTAGTGCTTCAGGATATCTCATTCTTTAATGTGACAAATAGTCGAGCTCTCCCTTTTCAAGGCTTGGGCTCTGCTGAATCCACTCTTTTACAGTCCAGGCTCAAAACCATCTCCAAGAAAAAAAAAATGCAAAAAGGCAAAATGGTTGTCTCAGGAGGCCTTACAAATAGCTGAGAAAAGAAGAGAAGTGAAAGGCAAAGGAGAAAAGGAAGTGAAAGTGAAATGTGAAAGTCGCTCAGTCATGTCTGACTGTTTACAAAACCACGGACTGTCCATGGAATTCTCCAGGCCAGAATACTTTAGTAGGTAGCCTTTCCTTTCTCCAAGGGCTCTTCCCATCCCAGGGATCAAACCCATGTCTGCTGCATTGCAGGTGGATTCTTTACCAGGTGAGCCACAAGGGAAGCCCATCTGAATGCAGACAAGATATGTCTTGGTTTACCTAGAGACTTCCTTTGTGTTGAGCTATCCCGAGGCAGTACCATTGTAAATGACTGTGTGGAATATCTTTGGGCACAAACCTGTTGTGCTTTTCAGAATGATTTTGCTTTCATTTTGTTTTTGTAAAATAAAGTTCCTTACGGGGTCTTATTGGGAAAGACCCAGTGATTATTTTTGAAGTACCTGGTTTACAGGGTACTTTTAACCTAGGCCTGCTTTTAACTTCCTCTATTGTCCTAAGACTTTTATAGGGCTCAGTTCAGTTCAGTTCACTTGCTCAGTCGTGTCCGACTCTTTGCGACCCCATGAATTGCAGCACGCCAGGCCTCCCTGTCCATCACCAACTCCCGGATCTCACTCAGACTCACATCCATCGAGTCAGTGATGCCATCCAGCCATCTCATCCTCTGTCATCCCCTTCTCCTCCTGCCCCCAATCCCTTCCAGCATCAGAGTCTTTTCCAATGAGTCAACTCTTCACATGAGGTGGCCAAAGTACTGGAGTTTCAGCTTTAGCATCATTCCTTCCAAAGAATTCCCAGGGCTGATCTCCTTCAGAATGGACTGCTTGGATCTCCTTGCACTCCAAGGGAATCTCAAGAATCTTCTCCAACACCACAGTTCAAAAGCATCAATTCTTCAGCGCTCAGCTTTCTTCACAGTCCAACTCTCACATCCATACATGACTACTGGAAAAACCATAGCCTTGACTAGACGGTCCTTTGTTGACAAAGTAATGTCTCTGCTTTTCAATATGCTATCTAGGTTGGTCATAACTTTTCTTTCAAGGAGTAAGCGTCTTAATTTCATGGCTGCAATCACCATCTGCAGTGATTTTGGAGCCCCCAAAAATAAAGTCTGACACTGTTTCCACTGTTTCCCCATCTATTTCCCATGAAGTGATGGGACCAGATGCCATGATCTTCGTTTTCTGAATGTTGAGTTTTAAGCCAACTTATTGACTCTCCACTTTCACTTTCATCAAGAGGCTTTTTAGTTCCTCTGCACTTTCTGCCATAAGGGTGGTGTCATCTGCCTATCTGAGGTTATTGATATTTCTCCCGGCAATCTTGATTCCAGCTTGTGCTTCTTCCAGTCCAGCGATTCTCATGATGTACTCTGCATATAAGTTAAATAAGCAGGGTAACAATATACAGCCTTGACGTACTCCTTTTCCTATTTGGAACTAGTCTGTTCCATGTCCAGTTCTAACTGTTGCTTCCTGACCTGCAAAGAGGTTTCTCAAGAGGCAGGTCAGGTGGTCTGGTATTCCCATCTCTTTCAGAATTTTCCACAGTTTATTTTGATCCACACAGTCAAAGGCTTTGGCATAGTCAATAAAGCAGAAATAGATGTTTTTCTGGAACTCTCCTGCTTTTTCCATGATCCAGCGGATGTTGGCAATTTGATCTCTGGTTCCTCTGCCTTTTCTAAAACCAGCTTGAACATCTGGAAGTTCACAGTTCACGTATTGCTGAAGCCTGGCTTGGAGAATTTTGAGCATTACTTTACTAGCATGTGAGATGTGTGTAATTGTGCGGTAGTTTGAGCATTCTTTGGCATTGCCTTTCTTTGGGATTGGAATGAAAACTGACCTTTTCCATTCCTGTGGCCACTGCTGAGTTTTCCAAATTTGCTGGCATATTGAGTTCAGCACTTTCACAGCATCATCTTTCAGGATTTGAAATAGCTCATCTGGAATTCCATCACCTCCACTAGCTTTGTTTGTAGTGATGCTCTCTAAGGCCCACTTGACTTCACATTCCAGGATGTCTGGCTCTAGGTGAGTAATCACACCATTGTGATTATCTTGATTGTGAAGATCTTTTTGTACAGTTCTTCTGTGTATTCTTGCCACCTCTTCTTAATATCTTTTGTTTCTGTTAGGTCCATACCATTTCTGTCCTTTATTGAGCCCATCTTTGCATGAAATGTTCCCTTGGTATGTCTAATTTTCTTGAAGAGATCTCTAGTCTTTCCCATTCTGTTGTTTTCCTCTATTTCTTTGCATTGTAATTTGCATTTTTTGGTCTTAAATCCATTGTCTTGCCTGCTCTTGTGATTGAAATGTAATGAAGGAGTTAAAGCACATTCTTTCACATTTGTCCAATTGTGAAAAAGCTTTATTGATATGGACTCTAATAATAGATGATGTGGCAAACAGAGAAAAGAGAAAGTTCCATGTTTGAATTCATTTTCTAGGTGAGAGTGTGGCTTAAGAGGACTCTTACCTTCAGGACACTCATAAAATGGCACCCCCACTCTTGAATGAAGACTACTTTCTCAGCCTGACCTCTAATGCTGTTGATGACCCGCTTTCCAGCTTCATTATTTACTACTCCTGAACCATTTACTATCATTTCCGGCTTCTTATGCTACAGTCCATTTCCCTCAGAATTCCAAGTTTTCTCATTGTTTATATTTTGACAGTGTATTTCCTTGTTGCTTTCTCTTCATTTTCCTGTCTCATTCTGAACCGGTAGATAAAATGTCAGCTTGTTACTTAGATACAGACAAAAGTGTTATTACTAACTGGGTACATGGAAATTAAGGCATTAAGCATACACAAACAAGGACCCTTGGTGAGAACTGCTGCTGCTGCTGCTAAATCACTTCAGTCGTGTCTGACTCTGTGCGACCCCATAGATGGCAGCCCACCAGGCTCCCCCATCCCTGGGATTCTCCAGGCAAGAACACTGGAGTGGGCTGCCATTTCTTTCTCCAGTGCATGAAAGTGAAAAGTGAAAGTGAAGTCACTCAGTCGTGTCCGACTCTTAGTGACCCCATGGACTGTAGCCTACCAGGCTCCTCCGTCCATGGAATTCTCCAGGCAAGAATACTGGAGTGGATTGCCATTTCCTTCTCCATTGGTGAAAACAGAACAACAGAATTCCAGAGCTGTTTGGGCCTTTGGAATTATTTTGTTCAAATCCTTATTGTACTGAATACTAAACCATTCTAGAGAGACAAAAGGATTTAGAGCATTGTACTATCCTTTAAGGAAAAAAAAAAAAAACTGAAAGTTTGTCTCACAGTCATGTCTGACTCTTTGCAATCCTATGGACTGTAGCCTGCCCAGTTCCTCTGTCCATGGAATTCTCCAGGCAGTAGTGACGTAGTGCATTGCCATTTCCTTCTCCATTGGTGAAAACAGAACAATAGAATTCCAGAGCTGTTTGGGCCTTTGCAATTATTTTGTTCAAATCCTTCTTGTACTGAATACTAAACCAGTCTAGAGAGACAAAAGGATTTAGAGCACATTGTACTATCCTTTAAGGAAAAACAAAACAAAACAAAACAAAACTGCAAGTTTGTCTCACAGTCATGTCTGACTCTTTGCAATCCCATGGACTGTAGCCTGCCCAGTTCCTCTGTCCATGGAATTCTCCAGGCAGTAGTGATGTAGTGCGTTGCCATTTCCTTCTCCAGAGAATCTTCTCAACCCAGGGATTGAACCCAGGTCTCCTGTACTGCAAGCAGATTCTTTATCAACTGAGGCAGGCCTTAAATGAATATTTCTTGATTCCTGGATCTAGGTTCTACTGCTGCTACTTTCCTTCTCCCTCATTTTTTATTTCAAAAGGAAATAAAATATTAGAGATGTATTGTAGCCCTTATTATGTCCTTTACACATTTTTTTCCCTTTGACCCTGAACTGAAGTCAGCGTATGCCCTTTCTTCTAATGTTTCTAATTTCACTACATATGTATCCCAAAAATGTATATAATAGTACTTTTTCTGATACAATAATGATTCCCATCATTAATTCATCCAGGATACCACTTTCATGATTTTTCCGTACTCATACTACTTATACTGCATTTTTTTCTTTAGAAGATGCATTTAACTATCAAATTATTTCCCAGAATAATGTACCATCTAGTGACATATGGACAACTGCTCTGATATCTTTGAGATACCTTATGCCTTAGATCATCTACAATCATCTAAAAGTCTACCATTGGTACTGCAGTTTAGAAACCATTACACTACACTTCACATGGGATAAATGTGTGTTAATACAGTGATGTTTATCTCTGATTAATAGGGTTTTTATATTTCATTGTTTTGACAAGGAAATTTTCTACCTGTAACTTCATCTTTAACATGACACTCTTTTGACCTGCTGACAAAGATTCTCTCCTTGACCAAACTCCACTCAGGCTCTTTTGATCTCTCTTCTCAACTAGACTTTGACTTTTGGGCTTCCATATTTATCTCTGTATTAT
The DNA here is from genome assembly GCF_032452875.1 of Bos javanicus. NCBI lineage: Eukaryota > Metazoa > Chordata > Mammalia > Artiodactyla > Bovidae > Bos > Bos javanicus. Next base: position 96,230,076 of record NC_083897.1, read on the forward strand.
CAGTTTTAGCATGAATCTTGCTAAGTAAGTTTCGCCAGAATTCCCAGTCTCAATATCTAAGTGGGTTCCTCTTCCCACACATCTCCCACATGATATCTGATCACCCTGGCCTGCCTTCAAACAAGAATCCTGTTCGGTCAGTTTAGCCAGAATCCTCTCCTTACCTCTGATGTTTCCTCTTAGTGATTTTACATCCACTGACAACTCCCCTTCCATCATCACCACCACCATGTTCCTTGGCTTAAAATTCACATTTTTCCTTGCTGTATTCAGAGTTAAGTCTGATCTCCCTCCTCCACTGCAAGACACCATTACAATGATCCCTATAATTACCACAATAGTCCTCCATCGAATGAAGTTTTTCTTACCATCTATAACAAGGGCCATGAATAATTTTTTCTTTAACAGCTATGGTGCCCAAACCCAGATGGGATCAGATTTATCATTGGATCCCCAGATTCTCACTCAGGACTCTAGGTGAGTATGTTTGCAGCCTTTGGCTTCACTTCTGACTGACTGGTCAGGTGTCCATTGGTCAATCTGACTCCTAAACCATTGCTCTGGACAAATATTTGTTGAAGTTGGTAAGGACAGATTTTGATTCTTAACATTCTGAGTAATACTCTAAAAGTTGAGGTAGAAGTCCCAGACAGAGGTTGCATTTAAGTACTAGGATCTCTATAATAAATGGGTTAGAATCCCAGGCTTCTTTGTTTGAAAGATACCTGCTGGGCTAAAAGTCTTTCTTTCTGGCTCTCTTCTTAACTGGAGGATTATTCCCTCATTCACTGGACTGGAAGTTCTTCTGGCTCCTTTTTTAAAAATTAACTTATTTTAATTAGAAGCCATATATTGACATGAATCAGCAATGGGTGTACATGTGTCCCCCCATCCCGAACACCCCTCTCACCTCCCTCCCCACCCCATCCCTCTGGGTTGTCCCGGAGAACCAGTTTTGAGTGCCCTGCTTTCTGTATCAAATTTGTACTGGTCATCTGTTTTACATACGGTAATATACATGTTTTGATGCTATTCTCTCACATCATCCCAACCTTGCCCTCTCCCACATAGTCCAAAAGTTTGTTCTTTACATCACTGTCTCTTTTGCTGTCTTCCATATAGGGTCATCTTTACCGTCTTTCTACATTCCACGTATATGCATTAATATACTGCATTGTTGTTTCTTTTTCTGACTTACTTCACTCTATATAATAGGCTCCAGTTTCATCCACCTCATTAGAACTGGTTCAAATGCTTTCATTTTTATAGCTGAGTAATATTCCATTGTGTATACGTACCACAATTTCCTTATCCATTCATCTGCCGATGGACATCTAAGTTGCTTCCATGTCCTAGCTATTGTAAACACTGCTGCAATAAATACTGGAGCACATGTGTCTCTTTCAATTCTGGTTTCCTCAGTGGGATTGCTGGATCGTATGGCAGTTCTATTTCCAGTTTTTTAAGGATTCTCTACACTGTTCTCCATAGTGGCTGTACTAGTTTGCATTCCCACCAACAGTGTAAGAGGGTTCCCTTTTCTCCACACCCTCTCCAGCATTTATTGCTTGTAGACTTTTGGATCGCAGCCATTCTGAGTGGTGTGAAATGGTACCTCATTGTGGTTTTGATTTACATTTCTCTGATAATGAGTAATGTTGAGCATCTGTCCATGTGTTTGTTAGTCATCTGTATATCTTCTTTGGAGAAATGTCTAGTTCTTTGGCCCATTTTTTGATTGGATCATTTATTTTTCTGATACTGAGCTGCAAGAGTTGCTTGTATAGTTTGGAGATTAATTCTTTGTCAGTGTTTCATTTGCTATTATTTTCTCCCATTCTTACAACTGTCTTTTCACCTTGCTTATAGTTTCCTTTGTTGTGCAAAAGCTTTTAAGTTTAATCACGTCCCATTTATTTATTTTTTGTTTTTATTTCCATTACTCTGGGAGGTGAGTCAAAGAGGATCTTGCTGTGATTTATGTCAGAGAGTGTTCTGCTTGTTTTCCTCGAAGAGTTTTATAGATTCTGGTCTTACATTTAGATCTTTAATCCATTTTGAGTTTATTTTTGTTTATGGTGTTATACATTGTTAGTTTCATTGTTTTACCTTTGCCCCCTTGAGTCTGGCTCCTTGTTTTGATTAGGGTTCTTTCCCTGACTCCTGGACTGGAAGGCTTTCCCCTAAGCTCCTTTCTTCAATTTCAATTCTCTCCCTCCTTCCTGGGTTGGATTTTATTCCTGACTCTTTGTGAAAACATTCTATTCTCTTGTTGATACTGCTTTGCCAATGGGAACTTCCCAATTAATTGAAACCCCTTTCTTGAGTATCTGCTCACTATATGTTCTGCCAACTCTGTCCACCTCTTTCTTGCTGGCATGATTTTGCTGATGATAATTTGGAAGTTTTTTACCTCCTTGGGAATTTTGAAATCTCCCCCAGATTTCTCTTCTAAGATCTCTCTCTTCCTGTTACATCTGCTCCTCCGCCTTTCTCTTACCACCTTCAATCTCCCCTCCAATTCCATTGAATCCTTTGACATGTTTGCCTTCAAAGTCCTCCCCTCTTCATCTCTTTTATCCATACATCCCTGACAGACTTTTCCCTTCTCACTTCAGCTCCTTACAATCACTTTTGCCCTGTACTCTTCATTGGGTACCATCTAAGCATTCATGTATCCCTGCTGGCAACCATCTGAGGCTTCTGAAAAGAGCAAAAAGGGTTAACTGCAAATAGAACTGGAAGTTTCCTTCACTCATGAGCTTTGGAGATATCTAGGCACCTGGCATGTGTTTATCCTTTCAATCTCTTAAAATTTAGTCCACATCCTCTATATTGTTATCCTCCATGGCAAAAGAAAATGATGAAATCTACTCCACAGTTTTTGATAAAAGTGTAATTTTTTGTTATTTTTCTTAAAGCAATTCAAATAAAAACAAAAGGTTGATATAAACTAGTGGATTTTTGTCACTATATTTTGCTGACTGATCACTAAAATTTCATAATTAAAGCTACAAGGTATCAGCATGGATCAGTGTGTACGTTTTTACATATGTCCGTATATTTGTTATGTATTTGTTATATTTTTCTGTCTCTGGATGGTTCCGTTCAGTTCAGTTCAGTTGTTCAGTCATGTCCGGCTCTTTGTGACCCCGTGAATCGCAGCACGCCAGGCTACCCTGTCCATCACCAACTCCCGGAATTCAGTCAGACTCACGTCCATCGAGTCAGTGATGCCATCAAGCCATCTCATCCTCTGTTGTCCCCTTCTTCTCCTGCCCCTAATCCTTCCCAGCATCAAGGTCTTTTCCAATGAGTCAACTCTTCGCATGAGGTGGCCAAAGTATTGGAGTTTCAGCTTCAGCATCAGTCCTTCCAAAGTACACCCAGGACTGATCTCCTTTAGGATGGACTGGTTGGATCTCCTTGCAGGCCAAGGGACTCTCAAGAGTCTTCTCCAACACCACAGTTCAAAAGCATCAATTCTTCAGCGCTCAGCCTTCTTCACTGTCCAACTCTAACATCCATATGTGACCACTGGAAAAACCATAGGCTTGACTAGATGGACCTTTGTTGACAAAGCAGTATCTCTGCTTTTGAATATGCAGTTTAGGTTGGTCAAAACTTTCCTTCCAAGGAGCAAACGTCTTTTAATTTCATGGCTGCAATCACCATCTGCAGTAATTTTAGAGCCCCCAAAAATAAAGTCTGACACTGTTTCCACTGTTTCCCTGTCTATTTCCCATGAAGTGATGGGACCAGTTGTAGTTTGAAAATAATATCTGTTTCAATTTGTTTACCAATAATAAGAACTTATATAAATTATCTTTTCCTAAAACTCTCAGAAATATAAAAATAATCCCAGTATTTTAAAAATTATTTCACATCTGAGGTAATTTATCACCCATGTATAACCTACTCTATGTGTAAAAGATTAAAATATTATAAATATAACCTAAGAACCAAATGTACAATAAAAATTAATTGCTCAATGTCTATGAAGCACAGAAGAAAAAAATAAGGTGGACAATTCATATGTTTAAATTTTTGAATTCTTTTGTTGTGTAAAACTTTTATTACTCACCTGATTTACCACCAAGAAAAGTAACTAAAGATGATGACAATCTTTAATATCTCATGAAATTTTCATGATCAATTCAGGCATAATTCTTTAAAATAAAGTATAAATATGTAAGTGATATAAAAGTTTATAAATGAAATTTTTAGAAATAATTATGTTTTATAATATCTATACTGTAAAATAGTTCAAATTTATTTTTGTAACTTGAAACTTTAAAAATATGCTAAATTATGAGATCAGGCCTGGGTGTTCATTGGAAGGACTGGTGCTGAAACTCCAATACTTTGGCCACCTCATGCGAAGAGTTTACTCATTGGAAAAGACCCTGATGTTGGGAGGGATTGGACGCAGGAGGAGAAGGGGATGACAGAGGATGAGATGGCTGGATGGCATCACCAACTCGATGGACATGAGTTTGAGTAAACTCCAGGAGTTGGTGATGGACGCGGGGGCCTGGCGTGCTGCGATTCATGGGGTCGCAAAGAGTGGGACACAACTGAGCAACTGAACTGAAATTGGTGTAGCCAGTATGAAAAATAGTATGATTTCCTCAAAAACCTAAAAAGAACTACAATAAGATCCAGTAATTTCACTTATGGGTATATGTTCAAAGAAAACAAAAATATCAATTTGAAAAGATACATGCATAGCATTATTTACAATAGCCAAAATATGGAAACAACCTAGGTATCCATCGACAGATGAATGGATAAAGAAGATGTGGTACATATATACAATAGAATTCTGCTCAGCTATAAAAAGAATGAAATTTTGATATTCGTAACAACATGGATGAACTTGGAAGGTATTATATTTAGTGAAATAAGTCAGAGAAAGGCAAATAGTATATGCTATTTCTCACATGTGGAATCTAAAATATTAAACAAATGGATGAATATAACGAAACAGAAACAAACTCACAGATATACAGAAGAAACTAGTGGTTACCAGTTGGGAGATGGAAGCAGAGACGGGTCAGTTAAGGGTAGTAAAATAATAGGTACAAACTACTATACATAAAATAAAGAAGCTATTGATACAATGATACATTGTTCAGCACAGTAAATTTAGCCAGTATTTTATAATAACTTTAAATGTTGTATAATCTATAAAGATATTTTGTGCACCTGAAGCTAATATACTACCAACCATTTCCATATAAGATAAAATATTGATATATTAATTGTTTCAATGCTATCCTCTCATATCATCTCACCTTCTCCTTCCCACACTGTGTCCAAAATGCCTGTGTTTCCTTTACTGCCCTGCAAGTACCACTGTCAGTATTATCTTTCTAGATTTCATATATATGCATCAATATACAATATTTGTTTTTCTCTTTCTGACTTACTTCCCTCTCTATAAAAACTCTAGTTCATCCTCCTCATTAGAACTGACTCAAGTGCATCCCTTTTTATAACGGAGTGATAGTCCATTGTGTATAGGTACCACAACTTCCTTATCCATTCATCTGTTGATGGACATCTAAATTGCTTCCATGTCCTAGATATTGTAAATAACACTGCACTGAACATTCGGGTACATGTGTCTTTTTCAATTTTGATCTCCTCAGAATGTATGGCCAGTGGTGGGATTGCTGGGGTGTATGGTATCTTTAACCCTAGTTCTTTTAAGGAATCTCTATAGTATTCTCCATAATGGCTCTATCAGTTTGTATTCCCACCAACAGTTAAGAGGGTTCCCTTTTCTCAACTCTCTCTCCAGCAATTATTGTTTGCACACTTTTTGATGATGGAAGTTCTGACGGGTGTGAGAGGGTACTTCACTGTAGTTTTTATTTGCATTTCCCTAATAATGAGTGATGTTGAGCATCTTTTCATATGTTTACTAGCCATCTGCATGTCTTCTTTGGAGAAATGTCTCTTTAGATCTTCTGCCCACTTTTTTATTGGGTTGTTTGTTTTTCTGGTATTGAGCTGCATCTGCTGCTTGTATATGTTAGTGATTAATCCTTTGTCAGTTGTTTTATTTGCCATTAATTTCTCCCATTCTCACAGGGGTCTTTTCACCTTGTTTATAGCTTCCTTCACTGTGCAAAAGCTTTTAAGTTTAATTAGGTACTATTTGTTTATTTTTATCTTTATTTCCATTATTCTAGGAGGTGAATCATAGAGGATCTTGCTGTGGTTTATGTCACAGAGTGTTCTACCTATGTTTTCCTCTAAGAGATTTAGTTTCTGATCTTACATTTAGATCTTTAATGCATTTTGAGTGAGTGTTTGTGTATGGTGTTAGGAAGTGGCATAATTTCATTATTTCACACAGAGGTGACCAGTTTTCCCAGCACCACTCATTGAAGAGACTGTCCTTTATGCATTGTATATTTTTGGCTCCTTTGTTAAAGTGTCCATGGGTATGTGTATTCATCTCTGCACTTTCTATTTTGTTCCAGTGATCTGTATTTCTGTCTTTGTGCCAGTACCATACTGTCTTGATGACTACAGTTTTGTAGTATAATCTGAAGTCAAGAAGGTTGATTCCTCTAGTTCTATTCTTCTTTGTCAAGGTTGCTTTGACTATTTGAGGTCTTTTGTGTTTCAATTCAAGTTGTCAAATTATTTTTCCTCGTTCTGTGAAAAACACTATTTGTAGTTGGATAGGGATTCCACTGAATCTAGATTGCTTTGGGTAGTATGGTCATTTTCACTATATTGATTCTTCTGGTCTAAGAACATGGTTTATCTCTCCATCTGTTTGTGTCAACTTTGATTTCTTTCACCAGTGTCTTATAGTTTTCTGCATACAGGTCTTTTACCTCTTTAGGTAAATTTACTTTGAAGTATTTTATTCTTTTTGTTCCAGTGGTGAATAGGATTGTTTCTTTAATTTCTGTTTCTGATATTTCATTGTTAGTGTATAGGAATGCAAGAGAGTTCTGTGTATTCATTTTATATCCTGAAAATTTACTGTATTCATTGATTAGCTCTAATAATTTATCTGCAAACAGTGAGAGTTTTCTTTCTTTTCCAATCTAGATTCCTTTTATTTCTTTTCCTTCTCTTATCACTGTGGCTAGGACTTCCAAAACTAGTTTATTCCTAGTTATTTAAGAAATCTTCATACTGTTCTCCATAGTGGATGTATCAATTTATTGTCCCAGTAACAGTGCAGCAGGGTTTCCTCTTCTCCATATCTGTTCCAGCATTTGTTTGTAGATTTTTTGATGATGGCCATTCTGACCATTGTCAGGTGATACCACATTGTAGGTTTGATTTTTTTTTCCCAATAATGAGCAATGTGAACATTTTTTCATGTGTTTATTAGGCATCAGCATGTCTTCTTTGGAGAAATATCTGTTTAGGTCTTCTGACCATTTTTTTATTGGGTTGTTTGTTTTTCTGGTGTTGAACTGTATGTGCTGCTTGCAGATTAATCCTTTGTCAATTGTTTCAATGGCAATAATTTTCTCCCATTCTAAGGGTTGTTTTTTCACCTTTTTTATAGATGTCTTTGCTGTGCAAAAGCTTTGAAGTTTAATTAGGTCTGATCTGTTTGTTTTTCTTCTTATTTTCATTACTTTAGAATGTGGGTCATAGAGAATCTTACTCTGATTTATGTCAAGGAGTGTATGGCCTATGTCTTTCTCTGAGAGCTTTATAGTTTCTGGCCTTACATTGAAGTCTTTAAATCATTTTGAGTTTATTTTTGTATGGTGTTAGGAAGTGTTCTAATTTCATTATTTTACATATAGCTGTGCAGTTTTCCCATCACTACTTATTGAAGAGACTGTCTTGTCTCCATTGTGTAATCTTGCCTCCTTTGTCAAAAATAAGGTGCCCATAGGTGTGTGGGTTTATCTCTGGTTTTTCTACCTTGTTCTATTGGTATATTTTTCTGTTTTTATAAGAGTACCATACTGTCTTGATGACTATAGCTTTCTAGTATAATCTGAAGTTACAAACATTGATTCATCCACCTCCATTTTTTTTTTCTTTTTTTTTTTTTTTTTTTATTCTTCCAATTTTATTTTATTTTTAAACTTTACATAATTGTATTAGTTTTGCCAAATATCAAAATGAATCCGCCACAGGTATACATGTGTTCCCCATCCCGAACCCTCCTCCCTCCTCCCTCCCCATACCATCCCTCTGGGCCGTCCCAGTGCACCAGCCCCAAGCATCCAGCATCATGCATCGAACCTGGACTGGCAACTCGTTTCATACATGATATTTTACATGTTTCATTGCCATTCTCCCACATCTTCCCACCCTCTCCCTCTCCCACAGAGTCCACCTCCATTTTTTGTTCTCAAGATTGCTGTGGGTATTTGGAATCTTTTGTGTTTCAATGCAAACTGTGAAATTATTTGCTCTAGTTCTGTGAAAATACCATTGGTAGTTTGATAAAGATAACATTTAATCAGTAGATTACTTTGGGTAGCATAGTCATTTTCACTATGTTGATTCTTCCAATCAAAGAGCATGGTTTATCTCTGCATCTGTTTGTACCATCTTTTATTTCTTCTTTTTTCTTAATTTTATTTTTTAATTTATTGATTTTAATTAGAAGCTAATTACTTTACAGTATTGTAATGATTTTTGCAATACATTGACATGAACCAGCCATTGGTGTACATGTGTTCCCCATCCTGAACTTCCCTCCCACCTCCCTCCCTATCCTACCCCTCAGGGTCATCCCAGTACACCAGCCCTGAGCACCCTGTCTCATGCCTCGAATCTGGACTGGCGATCTATTTCACATATGGTAATATACATGTTTCAATGCTATTCTCTCAAATCATCCCACAGTCACCTTCTCCCACAGACTGCAACAATCTGTTCTATTCAGCTGTGTCTCTTTTACTTTCCCACATACAGGGTTATTGTTACCATTTTCCTAAATTCCATATATATGCATTAATATTACTGTATTGGTGTTTTTCTTTCTGACTTACTTCACTCTGTATAATAGGCCCCAGTTTCATCCACCTCATTAGAACTGATTCAAATGCATTCTTTTTAATAGCTGAGTAATATTCCATAGTGTATATATACCACAGCTTTCTTATCCATTTGTCTGCCGATGGACATCTAGGTTGCTTCCATGACCTGGCTATTGTAAACAGTGCTGCAGTGAACATTGGGGTACACGTGTCTCTTTCAATTCTGATTTCCTCGGTGTGTATGCCCAGCAGTGGGATTGCTGGGTCGTGTGGCAGTTCTATTTCCAGGTTTTGAAGGAATCTCTACACTGTTCTCCATAGTGGCTGTACTAGTTTGCATTCCTACCAACAGTGTAAGAGACTTCCCTTTTCTCTGCACCCTCTCCAGCATGTACTGTTTGTAGACTTTTGGATCGCAGCCATTCTGACTGGCGTGAGATGGTACCTCATTGTGGTTTTGAATTGCATTTCTCTGATAATGAGTGATGTTGAGCATCTTTTCATGTGTTTGTTAGCCATCTGTATGTCATCTTTGGAGAACTGTCTGTTTAGTTCTTTGGCCCACTTTTTGATTGGGTCATATATTTTTATGGATATGAGCTACAGGAGCTGTTTGTATATTTTTGAGATTAATTCTTTGTCAGTTGCTTCATTTGCTATTATTTTCTCCCATTCTGAAGGCTGTCTTTTCACCTTGCTTATAGTTTCCTTCGATGTACAAAAGCTTTTAAGTTTAATTAGGTCCCATTTGTTTATTCTTGCTTTTATTTCCATTACTCTGGGAGGTGGGTCATAGAGGATCCTGCTGTGATTTATGACAGAGAGTGTTTTGCCTATGTTCTCCTCTTGGAGTTTTATAGTTTCTGGTCTTAAATTTAGATCTTTAATCTATTTTGAGTTTATTTTTGTGTATGGTGTTAGAAAGTGTTCTAGTTTCATTCCTTTACAAGTGGTTGTCCAGTTTTCCAAGCACCACTTGTTAAAGAGATTGTCTTTTCTCCATTGTATATTCTTGCCTCCTTTGTCAAATATAAGGTGTCCATAGGTGTGTGGATTTATCTCTTGGATTTCTGTTTTGTTCCATTGGTCTATATTTCCGTCTTTGTGCCAGTACCATACTGTCTTGATGACTGTAAATTTGTAGTTTAGCCTGAAGTCAGGCAGGTTGATTCCTCTGGTTCCATTCTTCTTTCTCAAGATTGCTTTGGCTATTCAAGGTTCTTTGTATTTCCATACAAATTGTGAAATTGTTTGTTCTAGCTCTGTGAAGAATACTGTTGGTAGCTTGATAGGGATTGCATTGAATCTATAGATTGCCTTAGGTAGTATAGTCATTTTCACTATATTGATTCTTATGAACATGGTATATTTCTCCATCTATTTGTGCCCTCTTTGATTTCTTTCATCAGTGTTTTATAGTTTTCTATATATAGGTCTTTTGTTTCTCTAGGTAGATATATTCCTAAGTATTTTATTCCTTTTTGTTGCCGTGGTGAATGGAATTGTTTCCTTAATTTCTCTTTCTGTTTTCTCATTGTTGGTATATAGGAAGGCAAGGGATTTCTGCGTGTTAATTTTATATCCTGCAACTTTACTATATTCATTGATTAGCTCTAGTAATTTTCTGGTGGTGTCTCTAGGGTTTTCTGTGTAGAGGATCATGTCATCTGCAAACAGTGAGAGTTTTACTTCTTTTCCAATCTGGATTCCATTTATTTCTTTTTCTGCTCTGATTGCTGTGACTAAAACTTCCAAAACTATGTTGAATAGTAGTGGTGAGAGTGGGCACCCTTGTCTTGTCCCAGACATTGGGGGAAATGCTTTCAATTTTTCACAATTAAGGATAATGTTTGCTGTGGATTTATCATATATGGCTTTTATTATGTTGAGGTATGTTCCTTCTAATCTGCTTTCTGGAGGGTTTTTATCATAAATGGATATTGAATTTTGTCAAGGGCTTTTTCTGCATCTATTGAGATAATCGTGTTTTTTAATCTTTTAATTTGTTATGTGGTGTTTCATATTGATTGATTTGTGAATGTTGAAGAATCCTTGCATCCCTGGGATAAAGCCCACTTGGTCATTATGTATGATCTTTTTAGTATGTTGTTGGATTCTGTTTGCTAGGATTTTTTTTAAAGGATTTTTGCATCTATGTTCATCAGTGATATTGGCTTGTAGTTTTCTTGTTTTTGTCACATCATTTTCTGGTTTTGGTATTAGTGTGATGGTGGTCTCATGGAATGAATTTGGCGGTTTACCTTCCTCTGCAATATTCTGGAAGAGTTTGAGTAGGATAGGTGTTAACTCTTCTCGAAATTTTTGGTAGAATTCAGCTCTGAAGCCGTCTGATCCTGGATTTTGTTTGTTGGAAGATTTCTGATTACAGTTTCAATTTCCGTGTTTGTGGTGGGTCTGTTAAGATTTTCTGTTTCTTCCGGGTTCAGTTTTGGAATGTTATCCATAATTCCAAGATATTTTATTATTTTTTGATTCAATAGTAAATGGGATTGTTTCCTTAATTTCTCACTTTCTAATGTTTCACTGTTAGTGTATAGGAATGCAAGTTATTTCTTTGTTTTAATTTTATATTCTGCACCATTAATTTTTTGGTGTCATCTTTAAGGTTTTCTATGTATGCTATCATGTCACTTGCAAATAGTGAGAATTTTACTTCTTCTTTTCCAATCTGGATTCCTTTTTTTTTTTTTCTTTTCCTTCTCTGCTTTCTGTGGCTAAGACATCCCAAACTATGTTGAATAATAGAGGTAAGAATGCGAAGCTTTGTCTTGTTCCTGAATGAAGAGGAAATGCTTTTAGTTTCACCCTTGAGACTAATGTTTGCTGTGTGTTTGTCATATGTGGCCTTTATGATGTTGAAGTATATTCCTTCTATACCTACTTTCTGGAGAGTTTTTTTTTTTTTTTTTAATCATAAATGGCTATTGAATTTTGTCAAAAGCTTTCTCTGCATCTATTGAGATGATCATGTGGCTTTCAGTTTTCAATTTGTTACTATAATTTATCACATTGAATTGGATATATTGAAGAATCCTTGCATCTTTGTTTTTTTTTTTTAATTTTTTTTTCTAATTTTATTTTATTTTTAAACTTTACATAATTGTATTAGTTTTGCCAAATATCAAAATGAATCCACCACAGGTATACATGTGTTCCCCATCCCGAACCCTCCTCCCTCCTCCCTCCCCATACCATCCCTCTGGGCCATCCCAGTGCACCAGCCCCAAGCATCCAGCATCGTGCATCGAACCTGGACTGGCAACTCGTTTCCTACATGATATTTTACATGTTTCATTGCCATTCTCCCAAATCTTCCCACCCTCTCCCTCTCCCACAGAGTCCATAAGACTGTTCTATACATCAGTGTCTCTTTTGCTGTCTCGTATACCGGGTTATTGTTACCATCTTTCTAAATACCATATATATGCGTTAGTATACTGTATTTATGTTTTTCCTTCTGGCTTACTTCACTCTGTATAATAGGCTCCAGTTTCATCCACCTCATTAGAACTGATTCAAATGTATTCTTTTTAATGGTTGAGTAATACTCCATTGTGTATATGTACCACAGCTTTCTTATCCATTCATCTGCTGATGGACATCTAGGTTGCTTCCATGTCTTGGCTATTATAAACAGTGCTGCGATGAACATTGGGGTACACGTGTCTCTTTCCCTTCTGGTTTCCTCAGTGTGTATGCCCAGCAGTGGGATTGCTGGGTCATAAGGCAGTTCTATTTCCAGTTTTTTAAGGAATCTCCACACTGTTCTCCATAGTGGCTGTACTAGTTTGCATTCCCACCAACAGTGTAAGAGGGTTCCCTTTTCTCCACACCCTTTCCAGCATTTATTATTTGTAGACTTTTGGATCGCAGCCATTCTGACTGGTGTGAAATGGTACCTCATAGTCGTTTTGATTTGCATTTCTCTGATAATGAGTGATGTTGAACATCTTTTCATGTGTTTGTTAGCCATCTGTATGTTTTCTTTGGAGAAATGTCTATTTAGTTCTTTGGCCCATTTTTTGATTGGGTCGTTTATTTTTCTGGAGTTGAGCTGTAGGAGTTGCTTGTATATTTTTGAGATTAGTTGTTTGTCGGTTGCTTCATTTGCTATTATTTTCTCCCATTCTGAAGGCTGTCTTTTCACCTTGCTAATAGTTTCCTTTGATGTGCAGAAGCTTTTAAGGTTAATTAGGTCCCATTTGCTTATTTTTGCTTTTATTTCCAATATTCTGGGAGGTGGGTCATAGAGGATCCTGCTGTGATGTATGTCGGAGAGTGTTTTGCCTATGTTCTCCTCTAGGAGTTTTATATAGCCCACTTGATCATAATGTGTGATACATTCAGTGTATTACTGAATTCTGTTTGGTAGAATTTTGTTAAGGATTTTTGCATCTATGTTATTCAGTGATATTGACTTGCAATTTTCTTTTTTTTGTGGCATCTTTGGGTTTGGTATCAGAGTGATGGTGGCCTTATAGAACGAATTTGGGAATTTTCCTTCCTCCAAATTTTCTGAAAGAGTTTAAGTATGGTTGGCATTAATTCTTTTCTAAACTTTTGGTAGATTTGCCTGTGAAGTTATCTGGCCCTGGGCTTTTGCTTCTTGGAAGATTTTTTTTATTACAGTTTGGATTTCCATGCCTGTGATTTGTCCATTCATATTTCTATTTCTTCCTGGTTCAGTTTTGGAAGGTTATACTTTAAAGAGTTTGTCCTTTTTTCGAAGTTGTCCATTTTACTGGCATATATTTGCTCATAGTATTCTCCTATGATCCTTTGTGTTTCTGCATTATCTGTTGTAACTTCTCCATTTTCATTTATAATTTTTGTGTCTTCTTCCTTTTTTTTCTTGATGAGTCTGGCTAATCATTTGTCCATTTTGATTATCTTCTCAAAGAATGATCTTTTAGTTTTATTGATCTTTGCTATATTTTCCTTCTTTTTCATTTATTTCTACTCAGATCTTTGTTAATTCTTTCTTTCCACTAGCTTTGGCATTCTTTTCCTCTTTTTCTAGTTCCTAAGTGTAATGCTAGTTGTTTATTTGATGTCTTTCTTGTTTCTTGAGGCAGGCTTGTATTGCTATAAACTTCCCTCTTAGCACTGCTTTTACATCCTATAGGCTTTGAATTGTGTTTTCATTGTCCTTTATTTCTAAGCCACATTTTAATTTTCTTTTTGATTTCTTCAGTCATCTATTGATTATTCAGAAGTGTATTGTTTAGCTACTACGTGTTTGTGTGTGTGTGTGTGTGTGTGTTTCCCTGTAGTTGGTATCTAATCTTACTGTGTTTTGATTAGGAAAGATGCTTGAAATGATTTCATTTTTTAAAAAAATTACCACAGCTTGATTTTTGGCCCAAGATATGATCTATTCTAGACAATGTTCTATGTGCACTTGTGAAAAATGTGGAATTTACTGTCTTGGGGTGAAATGCCCTATAGATATCAATTAGGTCCAACTGGTCCATTGTATCATTTCAAGCTTGTGTTTCTCCACAAATTTTCTGTCTGGATGATCTGTCCATTGGTGTGTGTGGGGATGTTAATGTCCCCCACTATTACTGTGTTACTGTCGATTTCCCCTTTAATATTTGTTAACATTTGCCTTATGTATTGAGTTGCTCTTATGTTGCCTGCATATATATTATAATTGTTACATCTTCTTCTTGGATTAAGCATTTGATCATTTTTAAAAATAAATTTACTTATTTTAATTGGAGGCTGATTACGTTACAATATTGTAGTGGTTTTGCCATACATTGACATGAATTCACCACGGGTATACACGTGTTCCCCATCCTGAACCCGCCTCCCACCTCCCTCCCCATCCCATCCCTCTTGGTCATCCCAGTACACCAGCCCTGAGCACCCGGTATCATGCCTCGAACCTGGACTGGCAATCCATTTCACATATGATAATATACATGTTTCAATGCCATTCTCCCAAATCATCCCACCCTTGCCCTCTCCCACAGAATCCAAAAGACTGTTCTATACTTCTGTGTCTCTTTTGCAGTCTCGCATATAGGATTATTGTTACCATCTTTCTAAATTCCATATATATGCATTAGTATACTGTATTAGTGTTTTTCTTTCTGGCTTACTTCACTCTGTATAATAGGCTCCAGTTTCATCCACCTCATTAGAACTGATTCAAATGTATTCTTTTTAATGGCTGAGTAATACTCCATTGTGTATATGTACCACAGCTTTCTTATCCATTCATCTGCTTATGGACTTCTAGGTTGCTTCCATGTCCTGGCTATTGTAAACAGTGGTGCGATGAACACTGGGATACACGTGTCTCTTTCAATTTTGGTTTCCTCAGTGTGTATGCCCAGCAGTGGGATTGCTGGGTCATAAGGCAGTTCTATTTCGTTTTTTAAGGAATCTCCACACTGTTCTCCATAGTAGCTGTACTAGTTTGCATTCCCACCAACAGTGTAAGAGGGTTCCTTTTTCTCCACACCCTCTCCAGCATTTATTGTTTGTAGATTTGGGATAGCAGCCATTCTGACTGGTGTGAAATGGTACCTCATTGTGGTTTTGAATTGCATTTCTCTGATAATGAGTGATGTTGAGCATCTTTTCATGTGTTTGTTAGCCATCTGTATGTCTTCTTTGGAGAAATGTCTGTTTAGTTCTTTGGCCCACTTTTTGATTGGGTCGTTTAGTTTTCTGGAATTGAGCTGAAGGAGTTGCTTGTATATTTTGTGATTAATTTTTTGTCAGTTGCTTTGTTTGCTATTATTTTCTCCCATTCTGAAAGCTGTCTATTAACCTTGCTTATAGTTTCCTTCGTTATGCAAAAGCTTTTAAGTTTTATTAGGTCCCATTTGTTTATTTTTGCTTTTATTTCCAATATTCTGGGAAGTGGGTCATAGAGGATCTTGTTGTGATTTATGTTGGAGAGTGTTTTACCTGTGTTTTCCTCTAGGAGTTTTACAGTTTCTGGTCTTATGTTTAGACCTTTAATCCATTGAGTTTATTTTTGTGTATGGTGCAGAAAGTGTTCTAGTTTTATTTTTTTACAAGTGGTTGACCAGTTTTCCCAGAACCACTTGTTAAAGAGATTGTCTTTTTGTCCATTGTATATTCTTGCCTCCTTTGTCAAAGATAACGTGTCCATAGGTGTGTGTATTTATCTCTGGGCTTTCTATTTGGTTCCACTGGTCTATATTTCTGTCATTGTGCAGACAATGGGATTGAATTGAATCTATAGATTACTTTGGGTAGTATACTCAATTTCACTCTATTGATTATTCCAATCCTTGAACATGGTATATTAGGTCCAACTGGTCTACTATATCATTTAAAGTTTGTGTTTCCTTGTTAATTTTCTGTTTAGTTCATCTATCCATAGATGTGAGTTGGGTATTAAAGTCTCCCAGTATTATTGTGTCATTGTTAATTTCCCCTTTCATACTTGTTAGCCTTTGCCCTACATATTGCGGTGCTCCTATGTTGGGTGCGTATATATTTATGATTGTTATATCTTGTCCTTGGATTGATCCTTTGATCATTATGAAGTGTCCTTCTTTGTCTCTTTTCACAGCCTTTATTTTAAAGTCTATTTTCTTTGATATGCGTATTGCTACTCCTGCTTTCTTTTGGTCTCTATTTGCATGGAATATCTTTTTCCATCCCTTCATTTTCAGTCTGTATGTTTCCCTTGTTTTGAGGTGAGTCTCTTGTAGACAACATATATAGGGGTCTTGTTTTTGTATCCATTCAGCCAGTCTTTGTCTTTTGGCTGGGGCATTCAGCCCGTTTAACTTTAAGGTAATTATTGACAAGTATGATCCCATTGCCATTTACTTTGTTGTTTTGAGTTTGAGTTTATACGCCCTTTCTGTGTTTCCTCTCTAGAGAAGATCCTTTAGCATTTGTTGAAGAACTGGTTTGGCGGTGCTGAATTCTCTCAGCTTTTGCTTGTCTGTAAAGCTTTTCATTTCTCTTTCATATTTGAATGAGATCCTTCTGGGTACAGTAATCTGGGCTGTAGGTTATTTTCTGTCATCACTCTAAGTATGTCCTGCCATTTCCTTCTGGCCTGAAGAATGTCTATTGAAAGATCAGCTATTATTATGGGAATACCCTTGTGTGTTATTTGTTGTTTTTCCTTATTGCTTTTAATATTCTTTGTGTTTGATCTTTGTTAATTTGATTAATATGTGTCTTGGGGTGTTTCACCTTGGGTGTATCCTGTTTGGGACTCTCTGTGTTTCTTGGACTTAGGTGACTATTTCCTTCCCCATTTTAGGTAAGTTTTCAACTATTATCTGCTCAAGTATTTTCTCTTGGTCTTTCTTTTTGTCTTCTTTTGGGACTCCTATGATTCGAATGTTGTGGTGTTTCAGTGTCCCAGAGGTCTCTGAGGTTGTCCTCATTTCTTTTAATTCTTTTTTCTTTTTTTTTTCTGCTTCATTTTTTCTACCATTCTATCTTCCACCTCACTTATCCTATCTTCTGTCTCCGTTATTCTACTGTTGGCTCCCTCCAGAGTGTTTTTTTTTTTTTTTTATCTCTTTTATTGTATTATTCATTATATATTGACTCTTTTTTATTTCTTTATTTTACTTTAAATTTATTCATTTTAATTGGAGGCTAATTACTTTACAATATTGTATTGGTTTTGTCATACATCAACATAAATCCACCACGGGTGTACACATGTTCCCCATCCTGAACCCCCTCCCACCTCCCTCAGATGTATAGAACAGTCTTTTTTATTTTTTTCTAGGTCCTTTTTAAACATTTCTTGAATCTTCTCCATCCTTGTCTCCATGCTATTTATCTGTAACTCCATTTTGTTTTCAAGATTTTGGATCATTTTCACTATCATTTTTTTTGAATTCTTTTTCAGGTAGATTCCCTATCTCTTCCTCTTGTGTTTGTTTTGGTGGGGATATATCCCTTTCCTTTACCTGCTGGGTATTTCTCTGCCTTTTGATCTTGTTTATATTGCTGTGTTTGGGGTGGCCTTTCCATATTCTGGCAGTTTGTGGTTCATCTTTACTGTGGAGGTTCCTTGCTGTGGATGGGGTTGGACGTGTGGCTTGTCAAGGTTTCCTGGTTAGGGAAGCTTGTGTTATTGTTCTGGTGGGTGGGTTGGATTTCTTCTCTCTGGAGTGCAATGAAGTGTCCAGTAATGAATTTTGAGATGTCAATGGGTTTGTTGTGACTTTGGGCAGCCTATATATTGAAGCTCAGGGCTATGTTTCTGTGTTGCTGGACATTATGCATGGTATGTCTTGCTCTGGAACTTGTTTCTTCTTGGGTGGTTCTTGGTTTCAGTGTAAGTATGGAGGCTTTTGGATGCTGCTGCTGCTGCTAAGTCACTTCAGTCGTGTCTGACTCTGTGCAACCCCATAGACAGCAGCCCACCAGGCTTCTCCATCCCTGGGATTCTCCAGGCAAGAGCATGGGAGTGGGTTGCCATTTCCTTCTCCAATGCATGAAAGTGAAAAGTGAAAGTGAAGTCACTCAGTTGTGTCCGACTCTTAGTGACCCCATGGACTGCAGCCTACCAGGCTCCTCTGTCCACCGCATTTTCCAGGCTTTTGGATGAGCTCTTATCAATTAATGCTCCCTGGAGTCAGGAGTTCTCTGGTGTTCTCAGGTTTTGGACTTAAGCCTCCTGCCTCTGGTTTTACGTCTTATTCTTACAGTAGCCTCAAGACTTCTCCATCTGTACATCACCAATGAAAAAACATCTAGGTTAATGAAGAAAAGTTTCTCCACAGTGAGGGACACCCAGAGAGGTTCACAGTTACATGGAGAAGAGAAGAGGGAGGAGACAGATAGTGGTGACCAAAAAGAGAATAAGGGGAATCAAAAGGGGAGAGAGCAAGCTAGCCAGTAATCAATTCCCTATGTGCTCTCCACAGTCTGGACCCCTCAGAGATGTTCACGGAGTTACACAGAGAAGAGAAGAGGGAGGAAGGAGACAGAGGTGACCAGGAGGATAAAAGGGGGAATCAAAAGGAGAGAGACAGATCCAGCCATTAATCAGTTCTCTAAGTGTTCTCCATAGCCTGGAACACACAAAGAGATTCTCAGAGTTGGGTAGAGAAGAGAAGGGGAGGGAGGAGATAGAGGTGACCTGGTGGAGAAAAAGGAGAGTCAAAAGGGGAAGAGAGCAATCAAGCTAGTAATCACACTCCCAAGTAAAAATGGGTACTGAAGATTGGGTCCTTAAAGGTACAAAATTGATAACAAATATCAGAAAGCAAAGATTAAAAACCTAGAGTAGATGTTAGACTCTTGAAAATACAATATTAAAAAAATCACAAATATTATATATATATATATACACACACACACACACACACATATATATGAAGTTTGCTTTAAAAATAGGGTATTTTTTTGCAAGATAATCACAATGGTGTGATCCCTGACCTAGAGCCAGACATCCTGGAATGTGAAGTCAAGTGGGCCTTAGAAAGCATCACTACGAACAAAGCTAATGGAGGTGATGGAATTCCAGTTGAGCTATTTCAAATCCTGAAAGATGATGCTGTGAAAGTGCTGCACTCAATATGCCAGCAAATTTGGAAAACTCAGCAGTGGCCACAGGACTGGAAAAGGTCAGTTTTCATTCCAATCCCAAAGAAAGGCAATGCCAAAGAATGCTCAAACTACTGCACTATTACACTCATCTCACATGCTAGTAAAGTAATGCTCAAAATTCTCCAAGCCAGGGTTCAGCAATATGTGAACCGTGAACTTCCTGATGTTCAAGCTGGTTTTAGAAAAGGCAGAAGAACCAGAGATCAAATTGCCAACATCCACTGGATCATCAAAAAAGCAAGAGAGTTCCAGAAAAACGTCTATTTCTGCTTTATTGACTATGCCAAAGCCTTTAACTGTGTGGATCACAATAAACTGTGGAAAATTCTTCAAGAGATGGGAATACCAGACCACCTGATCTGCCTCTTGAGAAATTTGTAAGCAGGTCAGGAAGCAACAGTTAGAACTGGACATGGAACAACAGACTGGTTCCAAATAGGAAAAGAAGTTTGTCAAGGTTGTATATTGTCACCCTGTTTATTTAACTTCTATGCAGAGTACATCATGAGAAACGCTGGACTGGAAGAAACACAAACTAGAATCAAGATTGCCGGGAGAAATATCAATAACCTCAGATATGCAGATGACGCCACCCTTATGGAAGAAAGTGAAGAGGAACTCAAAAGCCCCTTGATGAAAGTGAAAGTGGAGAGTGAAAATGTTGGCTTAAAGCTCAACATTCAGAAAACAAAGACCATGGCATCCAGTCCCACCACTTCATGGGAAATAGATGGGGAAACAGTGGAAACAGTGTCAGACTTTATTTTTCTGGGCTCCAAAATCACTGCAGATGGTGATTGCAGCCATGAAATTAAAAGACGCTTACTCCTTGGAAGCAAAGTTATGACCAACCTAGATAGCATATTCAAAAGCAGAGACATTACTTTGCCAACAAAGGTTCATCTAGTTAAGGCTATGGTTTTTCCTGTGGTCATGTATGGATGTGAGAGTTGGAATGAGAAGAAGGCTGAGTGCCAAAGAATTGATGCTTTTGAACTGTGGTGTTGGAGAAGACTCTTGAGAGTCCCTTGAACTGCAAGGAGATGCAACCAGTCCATTCTGAAGGAGATCAGCCCTGGGGTTTCTTTGGAAGGAATGATGCTAAAGCTGAAACTCCAGTACTTTGGCCACCTCTTGCAAAGAGTTGACTCATTGGAAAAGACTCTGATGCTGGGAGGGATTGGGAGCAGGAGTAGAGGGGGACAACAGAGGATGAGATGGCTGGATGGCATCACTGACTCGATGGACGTGAGTCTGAGTGAACTCCGGGAGTTGGTGATGGACAGGGAGGCCTGGCATGCTGTGATTCATGGGATCGCAAAGAGTCGGACATGACTGAGCGACTGATCTGATCTGATTTGATCTCAATAAATTATAAAAATGAATATTAAAGGAATAATAGAGGACTTAAAAATAAACAAAAATAAATTTAAAAAATGATAATAGTAAAAATATATCTAGGAATTTCTCTGGAGCTCTTGTTGACAGTGTGGGTTCAGTTCAGTTTCATAGTTCTTGATGTGGCTTATACTTCTCAAGATCTATAGGCCCCTTCCAGTGTAGTTGGTGCTAATTACAGGGTTTTAATCTGTTGCACCTCTCAATTCCAAAGTGGTTCCCTCTGTTTATTTTAGCTTCTTCTGTTTGCTGGTCTCTTCAGTGTCTCATTTCTGCCCTGACACAAGGGGGCGATGGTGGTCATTTATTTAAGCTCACTTTTTCAGTCGTGCTTTGGGGAGGGAGGAACACTGCAAACAAATATCACTGGTGTGTTTGGGGAGTGGTCACAGTGGTTAAGCCGCACTGGGGTTGCCCCTGATCACGGCGTGTGTGCTTTTGTAGTCTACACTCCTCAGGCTCTAGGTTGCTCTGCCAGAAACTGTCTGAGGCAGGCCCTGGGTTGCCTGCACTTCCCAGGTCTAAGCCACTCAGGTTCAGGTTCTTGGGTACTCTACAAAGGTACAGACTCGATTGGGCCTGTGTTTTGTGTCCTTCCCAGGTCCAAGCAGCTCAGGTGACCAGGTGCTTCATGAGCACAGTGGCCCCCAGGTGGGCGGTGCATCTGATTGCCTCCCCTGTCCCAGCCGCTCAGTTTTCTGGGTGTACAACCAGCATGCCTTCTCAAGTGTCCCGTGTGTCTCTTCTGGGGAGCTCATCTCTGGCTGCAACCCTCCTGGTGGATGTCAACTGTGCAGAATGCCAGGAAGTCTTGGTTAGCAACAAAGCCTGCTTACAGTTTGGTAGAGGATGCCTCTCTGGGGCCGCAATTGCCCCCTTCCAGCTCTTGCTGCCCCCACCTGCCAGTCTCCAGCAGGAGATGGGCTGGTGTGCAGCCTGCTAGCTCTCCTCTGGTATTCTCTCAGTCCTTTGTTCAGTAGCGGGCCTGGCAATGTCTTAGGTTAGGGCTTTTCATGGGATAGTTCTCTCTCTCTCTCTTTCTCTCTCTCTCTTTCTGGCTATCCCAGTTTTGGTTGCTATGTCCGGTTAGTTCCCTCAGATTGCCCTCAGGGCATTCAGGCCTGGTCCTTAACCTAAGCACTGCAGCCAGCGCCTCCCTGTTCAGCCCCCACTTGCTGGTTGGGGCTTGAGCTCTGGGAGTTGCTGTTAGGCACGTAATCTATGGGTTCTAATTATTTATTTTTCCTCCTGGTTATGTCACCCTCTGAGATTCCAAGACTCCCCACAGATCCACTGGTGAGAGGGTCTCCTGGTGTTTTGGGAACTTCTCTTTTAAGACTCCCTGCCCGTGATGGATCTCCATCCCTAACTCTTTTGTCTCTGTTTTTATCTTTTATATTTTGTCCTACGTCCTTTCGAAGACAATGTGCTGCCTTTCTGGGTGCCTGATGTCCTCTGCCTGCATTCAGAAGTTGTTTTGTGGAATTTGTTCAGTGTCCAAATGTTCTTTCAATGAATTTGTTGGGGAGAAAGTGGTCTCCCATCCTATTCCTCTGCCATCTTAGGACTGCCCCCCTCCTTTGATCATTATGTAGTGTCCTTCTTTATCTCTTGTAATGGTCTTTATTTTAAAATCTGTAATTTCTTCTATGTATATTGCTACTCCGACTTTATTTTGATTTACATTTGCATGGAATATCTTTGTAGAGCCTTGCACTTTCAGTGTGCAAGTGTCTCTCTTTCTGAGGAGAGTCTCTTGTAAACAGCATATATTGGGTCTTATTTCTGTGCATCTATTTAGTCAATCTGTGTATTTTGGTTGGAGAACTTAACCCATTTATGTTTAAGGTAATTATTGATATATATGATCCTATTTAAATTTATTTTATTGATTTGAGTTTGTTTTTGTAGACTATTTCCTTCTCTTGTGTTTCTTTTCTAGACAATTTCCTTTAGTATTTGCTGTAAATATGGTTTGGTGGTACTGAATTCTCTTAATTTTTGCTTATCTTTAAAGTTTTTGATATCTCCTTTGAATTTGAATGAGATACTTGCTGGATAGAATAATCTTGCTTGTAAGTTTTTCCTTTCATCACTTTAAGTATATTTTGCCCCTCCTTTCTGGTCTGCAGATTTTCTGTTCAAAGATCAGCTTTAGCCTTATGGGGATCTCCTTGTATATTATTTGTTGCTTTTCCCTTGCTGCTTTTAATATTTGTTCTTTGTGTTTAATTTTTGTTAGTTTGATTAATATGTGTCTTGGAATGTTTCTCCTGGATATTTCCTGAATGGGACACTCTGGGCTTCTCATATTTGGGTGGCTATTTCCTTTTCTATGTTCGGGAAAATCTTAACTACAAACTCCATAAATGCTTTCTCATATACTTTCTTTTTCTCTTCTTCTTCTGGTACCCCTATACTTGGAATGTTGGTGCACTTAATATTGTCCAAGAGGTCTCTGAGACTGTCATCATTTCTTTGTATTCTCTTTATTTTCCTCTGATCTGCTTCAGTTATTTCCAACTTCCAGCTCACTTATTCATTTTCCTCCCTCAGTTACCCTATTATTAGTTCCTTTGTGGGAATTTTTAATTTCAGTTATTGTGTTGTTCATTGGTATCGTCTATTCTTTACTTCCACATCCTTGTTAAACATTTCATGTATTTTCTTTTTTAATTAAATTATTTTTATTGAAGGATAATTACTTTACAGAATTTTGCTGTTTTCTGTCAAACCTCAACATGAATCAGCCATAGGTATACATACATCCCCCCTTTGAAACTCCCTCCCATATCTCTCCCCATCCCTCCCCCTCTAGGTTGATACAGAGCCTGTGTTTGAGTTTCCTGAGCCATACAGCAAATTCCCGTTTCCTATCTCTTTAACATATGGTAATGTAAGTTTCTATGCTACTCTTACCATACATCTCACCCTCTCCTCCCCTCTCCTCATGTCCATAAGTCTGTTCTCTATGTCTGTTGCCCTGTAAATAAATTCTTCAGTACAATTTTTCTAGATTCCGTATATATGTTAGAATACAGTACTTATTTTTCACTTTCTGACTCACTTCACTATGTATAATAGGTTCCAGGTTCATCCACCTCATTAGAACTGACTCAAAAGCTTTCTTTTTTATGGCTGAGTAATATTCCATTGTGTATATATACCACAACTTCTTTATCCATTCATCTGTCAATGGACATCTAGGTTGTTTCCATGTTCTAGCTATTGTAAATAGCGCTGCAATGAACAATGGGATACATGTGTCTCTTTCAATTTTGGTTTCCTCAGGGTGTATGCCTAGAAGTGGGATTGCTGGGTCATATGGTGGTTTTATTCCTAGTTTTTTAAGGAATCTCCATGCCATCTTCCATAGTGGCTGTATCAGTTTACATTCCCACCAAAAGTGCAAGAGTGTTCCCTTTTCCCCACACCCTTTCCAGCATTTACTGTTTGTAAACTTTTTGATGAGGGCCATTCTGACCTGGGTGAGGTGATGTCTTATTGTAGTTTTGATTTGCATCTTTCTAATAATGAGTGATATTGAGCATTGTTTCATGTATTTGTTAGCCATCTGTATGTCTTCTTTGGAGAAATGTCTATTTAGGTCTTTTTCCCACTTTTTGATTGGGTTGTTTGTTTTTCTGATATTGAGTTGTGTGAGCTGCTTGTATATTTTGGAAATTAATCCTTTGTTAGTTGTTTCATTTGCTATTTTCTCCCATTCTGAGTGTTGCCTTTTCACCTTGCTTATAATTTCCTTTGCTGTGCAAAAACTTTTAAGCTTAATCAGATCCCACTTGTTTATTTTTGTTTTTATTTCCATTACTCTAGAAGGTGGGTCATAGAGGATCTTGCTTTGATTTTTGTTAGTGTTCTTCCTATGTTTTCCTCTAAGAATTTTATAGTTTCTGGTCTTACATTTAGGTTCTTAATCCATTTTGAGTTTATTTTTATGCATGTTGTTAGGAAGTGTTCTAATTTCATTCTTTTACGTGTAGCTGTCCAGTTTTCCCAACACCATTTATTGAAGAGGATTTCTTTGCCCCATTGTATATCCTTGCCTTCTTTGTCAAAAATAAGGTACCCATAGGTGCATGGGTTTATTTCTGGGCTTTCTATCTTGTTCCATTGGTCTATATTTCTGTTTTTGTGTCAGTACCATACTGTCTTGATGACTGTAGCTTTGTAGTATAACCTGAAATCAGGAAGCTTGATTCCTCTAGCTCCATTCTTCTTTCTCAAGACTGCTTTGGCTATTTGGGGTCTCTTGTGTTTCCATATGAATTGTGAAATTTTTTATTTTAGTTCTGTGAAAAATGCCATTGGTAATTTGATAGGGATCACATTAAATCTGTAGATTGCATTTGATAGTATAGTCGTTTTCACAATATTGATTTTTCCTACCCAGGAACATGGAATATCTCTCCATTTGTTTATACCATCTTTGATTTCTTTTATGAGTGTCTTATAACTTTCTGTGTACAGTTCTTTCATCTCCTTAGATAAGTTTATTCCTAGATATTAAATTATTTTTGTTGCAATGGTGAATGTGATTGATTCCTTAATTGCTCTTTCTGATTTTTTGTTGTTCGTATATAGAAATGCAAGGGTTTTCTGTGTATTGATTTTCTGTCCTGCAACTTTGCTAAATTCACTGATTAGCTCTAATAATTTTCTGATACTATCTTTAGGGTTTTCTGTGTACAGTAACATGTCATCTGCAAACAATGAGAACTTTACTTTTTCTTTTCTGATCTGGATTCCTTTTATTTCTTTTTCTTCTCTGATTGCTGTGGCTAAAACTTCCAGAACTATGTTGAATAACAGTGGTGAAAGTGGACACCTTGTCTTGTTCCTGATCTTAGGGGGAGTGCTTTCAGTTTTTTAGCATTGAAAATAATGTTTGCTGTAGGCTTATCAGATATGGCCTTTACTATGTTGAGGTAGGTTCCTTCTATGCCCATTTTTTGAAGAGTTTTAATTATAAATGGGCTCTGAATTTTGTCAAAGCCTTTTTCTGCATCTATTGAGATGATCATATGGTTTTTATCTTTCATTTTGTTAATATGGTGTATCATGTTGTTTGATTTGTGTATACTGAAGGATCCTTGCATCCCTGGAATAAACCCAACTTGATCATGGTGTATGAGCTTTTTGATGTATTGCTGAATTCTTTTTGCTAACATTTTGTTGAGAATTTTTGCATCTATGTTCACCAATGATATTGGCCTGTAGTTTTCTTTTTTTGTTGTCCTTGTCTGGTTTTTGTATCAGGTTGTTTGTGGCCTCGTAGCATGAGTTTGGAAGTGTTCCTTCCTCTGCAATTTTTTTGAAAGAGCTTTAGAAGGGAACACATTAGCTCTGCTCTAAACGTTTGATAGAATTCTCCTGTGAAGCCATCTGTTCCTGGGCTTTTGTCTTTGGGGAGATTTTTGATCACAGCTTCTATTTCAGTGCTTGTAATTGGGTTGTTTATAATTTCTATTTCTTCCTGGTTCAGTCTTGGAAGATTGAACTTTTCTAAGAGTCTGTCCATTTCTTCCAAGTTATCTATTTTATTGCCATTTAGTTGTTCATAATAGTCTCTTATAATCTGTGGTATTTCTTCATTATCTGTTGTAACTTCTCCTTTTTCATTTCTAATTTTGTTGATTTGATTCTTCTTTCATTTTTTTCTTGATGAGTCTGGCTAAGGGTTTGTCAATTTTCTTTATATTCTCAAAGAACCAGCTTTTAGTTCTCGTAATCTTTACTATTGTTTCTTTCATTTCTTTTTCATTTATTTCTGCTCAGATCTTTACGATTTCTTTCCTTCTACTAATATTGGGTTTTTTTTTTTTTTCCCTTCTTTTTCCAGTTGCTTTAGGTGTAAAATTAGGTTCTCTATTCAATGCTTTTCTTGTTCCTTCAGGTAGGATTGTATTGCTATAAACTTCCCTCTTAGAACTGCTTTTGCTGCATCCCGTAGGTTTTGAGTTGTGTTTTCATTGTCATTTGTTTCTAGAAATTTTTTGATTTCCCTTTTGATTTATTCAGTAACCTGTTCGTTATTTAGAAACGTGTTGCTTAATATTCATGTGTTTGTGTTTCTCATGGTTTTATTCTTGTAATTGATATCTAGTCTCATAGTGTTGTGTTTGGAGAAGATGCTTCTTAAATTTACTGAGGTTTGATTTGTGACCCACGATGTGGTCTATCCTGGAGAATGTTCCACGCACTTGAGAAGAAGGTGTATTCTTCTACATTTGGATGAAATGTTCTGAAGATATCAATGAGATCTATCCCATCTAATGTATCATTTAAGACTTTTGTTTCCTTATTAATTTTCTATTTTGATGATCTGTCCATCAGTGTGAGTGGGGTGTTAAAGCTTCCTACTGTTAATTTGTTACTGTCAATTTCTCCTTTTATGTCTGTTAGTGTTTGTCTTATGTATTGAGTTGCTCCTATGTTGGGTGCATAGATATTTACAATTGTTATGTCTTCCTCTTGGATTGATTATCTCTTCTAATCTTTATTTTAAGGTCTGTTTTGTCTGATATGAGGATTGCTACTCCAGCTTTCATTTGCTTCCCATTTGCATGGAATATATTTTTCTCTCCTCTCACTTTCTGTCTATATGTGTCTTGAGGTCTAAAGTGGGTTTCTTGTAGACAACATATATATGGGTTTTGTTTTTGTATTCATTCAGCCAGCCTGTGTCTTTGGTTGCAGCATTTAATCCATTTACATTTAAAATAATTATTGATATATATGTTCCTATTGCCATTTTCTAATTGTTTGGGGTTGATTTTATAGATCCTTTTTCTTCTCTTGTATTTCTTGACTGTTTAACTTCATGTAACATTTGTTGTAAAGCTAGATTGGTGATACTGAATTCTCTTAATTTTTGCTTGTCTGAAAAGCTTTTTATTTCTCCATCAATTTTGAATGAGATCCTTGCCAGGTACAGTAATCTTGGTTGTAGATTTTTTCCTTTCTGTACTTTAAATATATCCTGCCATTCCCTTCTGGCCTACAGAGTTTCTGTTGAAAGATCAGCTGTTAAGTGTATGGGGTTTTCCTTGTATGTTACTTGTTGCTTCTCCCTTGCTGTTTTAATATTCTTTCTTCCTGTTTAGTCTTTGTTAGTTTGATTAGTATGTGTCTTGGCATGTTTCTCCTTGGGTTTATCCTGTGTGGGACTCTTTGTGCCTCTTGGACTTCATTGGCTATTTGCTTTTCCATGTTGGGGAATTTTTCAACTATAATCTCTTCAAAAATTTTCTTGTACCTCTTCTTTTTCTCTTTTTCTTCTGGGACCCCTATAATGTTGGTGCATTTGATATGGTCGCAGAGGTCTCTGAGACTGTCCTCAGCTCTTTTCATTCTTTTTACTTTATACTGCTGTTCAGAAGTTATTTATAGCTCACTGTCTTCCAGATCACTGATTTTTGTCTTCCGGATCACTGATTCATTCCTCTGCTTCAGATATTGTGCTATTAACTCCTTCTCAGTTCAGTTCAGTTCAGTTGCTCAGTCGTGTCTGACTCGTTGCGACCCATGAATCGCAGCACGCAAGGCCTCCCTGTCCATCACCAACTCCCGGAATTCACCCAGACTCATGTCCATTGAGTCAGTGATGCCATCCAGCCATCTCATCCTCTGTCGTCCTCTTCTCCTCCTACCCCCAATCCCTCCCAGCATCAGAGTATTTTCCAATGAGTCAACTCTTCGAATGAGGTGGCCAAAGTACTGGAGTTTCAGCTTTAGCATCATTCCTTCCAAAGAAATCCCAGAATGGACTCGCTGGATCTCCTTGTAGTCCAAGGGACTCTCAAGAGTCTTCTCCAACACCACAGTTCAAAAGCATCAATTCTTTAGCACTCAGCTTTCTTCACAGTCCAACTCTCACATCCATACATGACCACTGGAAAAACCATAGCCTTGACTAGGCACCTTTGTTGGCAAAGTAATGTCTCTGCTTTTGAATATGCTATCTAGGTTGGTCATAACTTCGCTTCCAAGGAGTAAGCGTCTTTTAATTTCATGGCTGCAGTCACCATCTGCAGTGATTTTGGAACCAAAAAAAAAAAAAAATAAAGTCTGACACTGTTTCTAC
The DNA here is from genome assembly GCF_032452875.1 of Bos javanicus. Taxonomy (NCBI): domain Eukaryota; kingdom Metazoa; phylum Chordata; class Mammalia; order Artiodactyla; family Bovidae; genus Bos; species Bos javanicus. Next base: position 96,259,164 of record NC_083897.1, read on the forward strand.
TGTTTCCCCATCTATTTGCCATGAAGTGATGGGACTGGATGCCATGATCTTCGTTTTCTGAATGTTGAGCTTTAAGCCAACTTTTTCACTCTCCACTTTCACTTTCATCAAGAGGCTTTTGAGTTCCTCTTCACTTTCTGCCATAAAGGTGGTGTCATCTGCATATCTGAGGTTATTAAAATTTTTCTCGGCAATCTTGATTCCAGCTTGTGTTTCTTCCAGTCCAGCGTTTCTCATGATGTACTCTGCATAGAAGTTAAGTAAGCAGAGTGACAATATACAGCCTTGACATACTCCTTTTCCTATTTGGAACCAGTCTGTTGTTCCATGTCCAGTTCTAACTGTTGCTTCCTGACCTGCATACAAATTTCTCAAGAGGCAGGTCAGGTGGTCTGATATTCCCATCTCTTTCAGAATTTTCCACAGTTTTTTGTGATCCACACAGTCAAAGGCTTTGCCATAGTCAATAAAGCAGAAATAGATGTTTTTCTGGAACTCTCTTGCTTTTTTGATGATCCAGTGGATGTTGGCAATTTGATCTCTGGTTCCTCTGCCTTTTCTAAAACCAGCTTGAACATCAGGAAGTTCATGGTTCACATATTGCTGAAGCCTGGCTTGGAGATATTTGAGCATTACTTTACTAGCGTGTGCTATTGCTACTGCTAAGTCACTTCAGTCGTGTCCAACTCTGTGCGATCCCATAGATGGCAGCCCACCAGGCTCCCCCGTCCCAAGCAAGAACACTGGAGTGGGTTGCCATTTCCTTCTCCAATGCAGGAAAGTGAAAAGTGAAAGTGAAGTCGCTCAGTCGTGTCTGACTCTTAGCGACCCCATGAACTACAGCCTACCAGGCTCCTCTGTCCGTTGGATTTTCCAGGCAAGAGTACTGGAGTGGGGTGCCATTGCCTTCTCTGATGAGTGCAATTGTGTGGTACTAATGTATTTTAAATTTCAGTAATTGTGTTGTTTGTCTCTGTATGCTTATTTTTTAATTCTTCTAGGTCTTTGTAGATGGATTCTTGGATTTTCTCCATTTTGTTTTCAAGGTTTTTTATTATCTTTATTATCATTATTCTGAATTCTTTTTCAGGTAGTCTTCCTATTTCCTTTTCATTTATTTTGACTTCTATGTTTCTAGTTTTTCCCTTCATTTGTGCAGTATTTCTCTGCCTTTTCATTTTTTTTTTAAGTTACCGTTTTTGAGATCTCCTTTTCCCAGGCTTCAGGGGAAGTTGAATTCTTTCACTGAAGAAGGTTGAATTCTTTCTTCCTTTTTGCTTCTGCACTCCTAATTTTGGTCCAGTGGTTTGTGTGAGCTTCATATAGGGTGAAATTTGTGCTGAGTTTTGTTTTTTTGTTTGTGTTTTCCTCTGATGGGCAAGGCTGACTGAGGTGGCACTCCTGTCTGCTGATGATTTGGCTTGTATTTTTGTTTTGTTTGTTGTGTAGATGAGGCATCCTGCACAGGTGGTTGTGTAATGCTGGGTCTTGTATTCAAGTGATTTCCTTTGTGTGAGTTCTCACTATTTAATACTCCCTACTGTTAGATCTCTGGTAGTCTAGCATCTTGGAGTCAGTGCTCCCACTCCAAAGGCTCAGGGTTTGATCTCTGGTCAGGAACGAAGATTCAACAAGTGGTTTGTTGTGGCATTAAGGGAGAGTAAAACAAATATCAAAAAATGAGAAACCAAAGATGAACCCCAGACAAATGGCAGTTACAAAATCAGGCATATAATAAGTTAAATAATGGAATATACACCCATGATCAAAGTGAAAACAGTCCAACAATAATAAAGTATAGTAGATTGATCTGGTGAACAAAGGAAATCAATAATTAGATTTACCAGTTAAGAACAAAACTAACTTAAGTACAAACTGGAAAACAAAACTAAACCAAGGTGCCAAGTGGGGAATAAAGCAGTGAAAACAAAACTAACTAATATGTTGAGAGGAAAGGAAAGAAAGAAAAGAAAGAAAGAATAGATATGCAATGTTAAATAGAGGTAGATGATGAAGGTTTATATACATTAAAGATTAACTACAAGGGGAAAAGAACAGGAGGAAAAGCAAACAAAGGAATAAATGTAGAAAAAATATAATAGGTTTTAAAAATTAAAATTATAGAAAAGAGAAGAAAACAAAGAAAAAAGGGGAAAAGAATGAAAACTCCACAGAACTGCAAAAGCCCAATGTAAAGGCAGAGGTTTATAACAACAATAGGAAATGTGACTGAATATACACATCTACATATACATCCATAAGCAAAATCAAAACAGTCCAACAAATATTAAGTACAATAGATTCACCTGGGGAAGAAAGGAAACCAAAAATAATATCTACCAGAACAAAACTAATTAAACCACAAACTGGAGGACAAAACTAAAGCAAAGTGACAATTGGGGAATAAAGCAATGAAAATAAAACTAACAAATATGTTGAGAGGAAAGGAATGAAAGAAAAGAAAGAAAGAATAGACATGCAGGAGAAGGAAATGGCAACCCACTCCAGTATTCTTGCCTAGAGAACCCCATGGACAAAAAAACCTGGGGGTCTATGATCCATGAGTTCATAACTTAGCGACTAGACCACAACAACCATAACAACAAACACACAATCAGGCAGATTATGATTCAGGGAAATACCTTTCCATGAAAATGTGGCATAAAATGGAGAATGAAGAGACCTAGCAACGTGGAATGTAGAGTTTTGTAAGAAATTAAAATGTGTGTATAGAATAATAGTTGTTAATATTCAAGCAATAAAGTCAGTGGCTACAGGAAAAAAAAAATAAAGCAGTGAAAACAAAACTAACTAATATGTTGAGAGGAAAGGAAAGAAAGAAAAGAAAGAAAGAATAGACATGCAAAGTTAAATAGAGGTAGATAAATAAGATTTATATACATTAAAGATTAACTGCAAGGGTAATAAAAGAACAGTCAACAAAGCAAACAAAGGAATAAATGTAGAAAAAATAATAATAGGTTTAAAAATTAAAAGAAAAGAAAAGGAAACTCCACAGAACTGCAAAAGCCCAACGTAGAGGCAGAGGTTTATGACAACAATAAAAAAAAAAAATGTGACTGAGGAAAAAGAAAAAAACTCAAAAGCTTAATTTGGTTTCTCAGTGCCAATAAAATCGACAAGAACAACAGAGGGGAAAAAATGGGGGGGGAGGGAATCCAACATAATCTACAGAACAAGTCAAAAATAAGAATAATAAATATTTTTCTTGAGTCACTGCTGTCAGAGTCCTTTCCTGCACTGGTAATCACAGTCCACCTTACCTCCCTAGGATGCCCTCCAACACTGTACTGATCTCTGGACCTGCTGTGGGGGCTGCTCAGATTCTAATCTGATCCTACTCCTGTGTGTTCTTGCCTCCAGTGTCCACAGCTATCAGAACTAGTGTTTCTTTTGTGGGAGCTCTCAGTGGCCTTTTATATATTCCGTAGCCACAGAGTCTGCCTAGTTGATCTTGTGGATTTAATCTGCAGCTTGTACGGCTGGTGGGAAGGTTTTGGGTCTTTTTCCTTAGTCACACTGCCCCTGGGTTTCACTTGTGGTTTTATTTCCACCCCTACAAGTGGGTCGTCCACTGGGGTTTAGCTCTTGAGGCTGCCCTGGATGGCTTGGGTTTTCCCCTTTGAGGGCCAGGTGTGGAAGTGGTGCAGCTGCTTGGGTTGCTGGGGTTCTGGCACCACCAGGTACTCAGGGGGTTGATGGCTAGGGCAGCAGGAAATATAGTGCTCTAGAAGGGTATGGCAACCAGTATTGGCCAATAGGCTCCAGTATTCTTGCCTGGAGAACCCCTTCTCTGACAGAGAAGCCTGGCAGTCCACAGTCTACATGGTCACAAAGAGTCAGACGGACCAAAGCGACCCTGCATGCATAAACACAAGACATTGTGTGTGTGTGTGTGTGTGTGTCAGCTCTGCCCCAGTGAGAGTTGAACGTGAAGGTAGTGCATCTGCTTGGCCTGTGGGTACCTTGGTGGCGTCAAGTGTTTGGGGACAAAGACTGCCTCAATGGCACGAGTTATGGCCCTATCAGAGTCTTTTATCGAGCCTCTTGTAGCTGATGATCAGAAGGCCTCTTTGGCCTGTCTTTCTCCATAGCTCTGCCGTTCAGGCACTTAGAGGGATCCCTTGCCTGGGGTCGTTCTCTGTTGTTTAGTGCTTCAGGCACATAAAGGAGCCCCCCTGACTGGGGTCCTACTCTGTAGATTGATGCATCAGGCACTTAAAAGGGCACCCTGGGTGGGGTCGTACTCTAGCTCAGTGCATCAGGCCTTTGATGGGCCAGCCTCTCTATTGTTCAGCTGACCAATGCTGGTGTCTGGAGAGAGAAAGGCTATGGTGATGGCTCCACTCCCTACATGTGACTCAGCAGTATCACCTTACTTCCATGGCTGCCTGGCTTTTCTCCGCATGCATTTCCCACCACGATCCACTCCCTCACATCCTCTTGATCCGTCTTTCCACAGTCAACAGCAGCCCTCGCACTGGGATTGCTCCACAATCTCTAAACTCCAGCACCCAGCCGCTGCCCCTTCCAGGAGACCATGTTCCTGAACAGTGTATGTATGACTGCGACTATGGCAAGAACTGTCTGATTCTCATTACATTTAGGCTGCCACAGATGAGCTGTTTCACTCTCAGCCTTAAATGTTTCTCCTCTGACTCAGACAATTGCCCCACTATGGGGATCGGACTCCTGCTTCAGTTCCCTCACCCACCAAGGGCAAGTACAGTTTTAGTAATACTCGTGTTTCTCCCCCTAGTTCCTTCAACCTACCAAGTTTTTGTGGTTCCATATATTCTTTTCCACTGGTCAGGTATTCCTGTCTTCTCTCAGCTGATGTTCTGTATGCACTTCTGTATCCGAAGGTGTATTCCTGATGTATCCATGGAGAGAGATGTACTCCATGTCCACCTACTCTTCTGCCATCTTGTTCTCCCTCATGTATCTTCTTGATCTGTGTCTCCAGTCTCTTTATCTGTGCTTCCATTTTATTTTCAAGATTTTGAATAGTCTTTACTATGATTACTCCAAATTCTTTTTCAGGTGGACTGCCTGTTTCCTCTTCATTTGTTTCATGTTGTGGGTTTTTACCATATTCTTTCATCTGCTACATGTTTATTGTCTTTTCATTTTGTTTAACTTAGTGTGTTTTAGGTCTCCCTTCTGTAAGGTGGAGGACCACAGTTCCTCTTAATTGTAGTCTGCCTTCCATGGGTCTGCTGGACCAGTGCATTGTGAACGTTTCTTGGTTTGGGGGACTTGTGCCACTGTTCTCATGGATGGAGCTGGCTCTTGTCTCTCTGAAGGACAGCTGTGTCCAGTAGTGTGTTTGGGGATGTATTTGGGCTTTATATGGCTTTAGGCAACCTGTCTGCTAATGTGCAGTTTTGTATTCCTGTTTTGCTGAAAGATTGGCATGAGACATCAGGCACTGGAGCTTGCTAGCCTTTGGATGGAGCTTGGTCTTAGTGTTGAGATGGAGGCCTTTGGGAGAGGTCTTTCTGATTAATATTCTGTGGGGTTGGGAGTTGTCTGGTGGTCCAAAGTCCTGGACTTGGTTCTCTCATCTCGGGGATTTAGGCCTGATTGCTTACTGTGACAGCAAGACTTCACAGGCCACATAGCACAGAAGACAAAACCCCAAGACTAGTGGTGAAAGCAACAGTCAACAACCAAAGAAACTCACACTCAGATGTCACTTTTCCTTAGCTCTTCATTCTCAAGTTGATGTACTGGAATCTTTATTTCTTTCAGATTGGGCCATTTGGTGCCTAATTCTCCTTCCAGCATGTTACCATGCCTTTCTAATCACCTGCTGAGGTGATTTTCCTATATGATCAGTCTGGTTTCACTTACTCACAGGTACCGCATGCAAGGGCCTGGCATTTGATACTTCATAACCATTTCTTTATCGTTTAAGCTAGCTGCCTGAGAAATCAAGTTTGTATGATTTAGAATGGTTTTCTGTGCTTGATGTAATCTTTATAAGGTCTTTAATTACTTAAGAAAATTGGGTGTTTTTAATATTAAAAGAGCTAAGGATTTTTTGTTTGCCTTATAAGCACATAACCTTCTAAGAGAAGCAGACGATATTAAGACAAGGTGACAAGAATACACAGAACTATACCAAAAAGATCTTCATGACCCAGATAACCATGATAGTGTAATCACTCACCTATAGCCAGACATCCTGGAGTGTGAAGTCAAGTGGGTTTTAGGAAGCATCACTAGGAGCAAAGCTAGCTGAGGTTATGGAATTCCAGCTGAGCTATTTAAAATACTAAAAGGTGATGCTCTTAAAGTGCTGCACTCAATATGTCAGCAAATTTGGAAAACTCAGCAGTGCCCACAGGACTGGAAAAGATCAGTTTTCATTCTAATCCCAAAGAAGGGCAATACCAAAGAATGTTCAAACTACCACACAGTTGTACTCATTTCACATGCTACCAAAGTAATGCTCAAAATTCTCCAAGCTAGGCTTCAAAAATACATGAACTGAGAACTCCCAGATGTTCAAGCTGGATTTAGACAAGGCAGAGGAACCAGAGATCAAATTGCCAACATCTGCTGGATCATAGGAAAAGCAAGAGAGTTCCAGAGAAGCATCTATCTCTGCTTCATTGACTATGCTAAAGCCTTTGACTGTGTGGATTCCAACAAACTGGAAAATTCTAAAAGAGATGGAAAGGGTTCAGGATGGGGAACACATGTATACCTGTGGCAGATCCATTTCGATATTTGGCAAAACTAATACAATATTGTAAAGTTTAAAAAGAAAATAAAATTAGAAAAAATAAAAATAAAACTTATAGCCTAAAAATAAAATAAAATAAAAGAGATGGAAGTACCAGGCCACCTAACCTGCCTCCTGAGAAACATGTATATGGGTCAAGAAGCAGCAGTTAGAACTGGACAACAGACTGTTGCAAAGTTGGGAAAGGAGTACATCAAGGATGTATATTGTCACCCTGCTATTTGACTTATATGCAGAGTACATCATGCAAAATGCCAGGCTGAATGAAGCACAAGCTGGAATCAAGATTGCTGGGAGAAGTATCAACAACCTCATATATGCAGATAACACCACCCTTATGAGAGAAAGTAAAGAGGAGCTAAAGAGTCTCTTGATAAATGAAAGAGGAGATTGAAAAAGCTGTTTAAAACTCAACATTCAAAAAACTAAGATCATGGCAACAAGTCTCATCATTTCATGGCAAATAGATGGGGAAAACAATGGAAACAGTGACAGACTTTATTTTCTTGGGTTCCAGAATCATTGCAGATGGTGACTGCAGCCGTGAAATTAAAGACCTTTGCTCCTTGGAAGAAAAGGGTCTTAGACAGTGTTTTAAAAAGCAGAGACATTACTTTGCTTACAAAGATCCATATAGTCAAGGTATGGTTTTTCCAGTAGTCATGTATCATGTAAGAGTTGGACCATAAAAAAGACTGAGTGCTGAAGAACTAATGCTTTTTAACTGGTGTTACAGATGACTGTTGAGTGTCCCTTGGACTGCAAGATCAAACCAGTCAATCCTAAAGTAAATAAACCCTGAATATTCATTGGAAGGACGGATAAGTTGAAGCTCCAATACTTTGGCCACCTGATGCAAAGAGCCAACTCATTAGAAAGACCCTGATGCTGGGCAAGATTGAAGGCAGGAGGAGAAGGGGATGACAGAGGATGAGATGGTTGGATGGCATCCCCGACTCAGTGGACATGAGTTTTGACCAAGTTCCGGGAGAAAATGAAGAACAGGGAAAGCCTGGAGTGCTGCAGTCCATGGGATCACAAAGAGTCAGACACGACTGAGTGACTGAATAACAACAACTTTCTATATTAATGTTTGAAATTTTGTTGTAACTTTTATTAAATTGATAGCCATCTACCTGTGATCCTATTTAGTCAACTGTTCCATCTTTTTGACAATTTTGAAACTTCTCAAAATAAAATTCTGAATTGAGCCTTTTCATAGACAAACTAACTTTGAGGTTTCCCAGAAGCCCCCTGGAAAGTCTTGAAGTATTTTTCTCTCACCTTGTAAAACAGAGGTATATTTAGGTTTATCTGATATGTCAAATTACGTGGCGAGCATTGTCAAAAAGGAAGTAATGTTGAACTGTCTTTCATTATATGTGTACAGATATATATTTTTAATGTAGATATTTCAGAATTAACATGAAGTTCATAGAAACATGTTGATATTCTTGTTGTTCAGTTAGTATGTTAACATGTTGTATGCCACAGAAATAACTAAAATTCCTCCACAAATGAACTTACAGCAGGTCTTTAGCCATGGTCATTTTTTTATCTTTCATCATTTTCAGTTACTGCTATATTGCAATTATTCTCTGAAAGTATTTATAATTAGCTGCAAATAAGAATGCTCCATAATGGTGTGCCTTCAATAACTTGAGGACCATACCACTGAACTGTGTAAGAATTTCCAGAACTAATGAAGAAACTCATGAATTCATATATTTTCCAGCCTGAGATCAAGAAAAATAAGAATTAGTTACATTTGACTAAATGAACTGGTATGTATTTTTGGAATTTTTAGAATATGACTTCTTGTTTGATATATTGCTGTTTAAAGCATTAAATATTTTATTTTCCAGATTTAAGGAAACATGTTTTCCTCTTAAGCTATCTATCTGCTGTGGTGTCCTTAGTTACTCAGTTGTGTCCAACTCTTGGTGACCCCATGAACTGTAGCTCATCAGGCTCATCTGTCCCTGGGGATTCTCCAGGAAAGAATACTGGAGTGGGTTGCCATGCCCTCCTCTAGGAGATCTTCACGACCCAGGGATCCAACCCAGGTCTCCTGCACTGCAGGCGGATTCTTTATCATCTGAGCCACCAGGGAAGCCCAAGCATACTGGAATGGGTAGCCTATACCTTCGCCAGGGGATCTTCTCGACGCAGGAATCAAACTGGGGTCTACTGAATTGCAGGTGGATTCTTTACCAGCTAAGTTACCAGGGAAGTCCAAGCTATCTATAACTTAGAGTAATTTGGTAAATTATATCTTTGTAAACAAAATTCAACCTTTTATCATTTCCTCTTAACTGATACCTCAAGAATTTGGAAACTCTTAGAGAATATTCTTATTTTAATGGAAATATAGTTATTTGCATCAATTCAGTTAGAGTCTGTTCTCCTTGTAACAGAACACAATTGCAAACATTAAATTATTAGCAATGCTCTGAATGGAATGTTATATTTTAGAATGATGTACAATAAATCAGATGACCATTGACTTTAAGGCACCAGTGCTTATAAAGCCAGGCTTCCCAGGTGGTTCAGTAGTTAAGAATCCACCTGCCAGTGCATGAGACAGAGGAGAACTGGGTTCAATCTCTGGGTCAGGAAGATCTGCTGGAGTAAGAAAGAGCAACCAGCTACAATACTCTTGCCTGTAAAAATCCCATGGAAAGAAGAGTTTAGAAGGCTACAGTCCATTGGGTCACAAAAGGTCAGACATGAGTGACTGAGCACACAGGCACGCTTATGAAGTCACTCCTTAGAAAAACTGTCTATACCTGGACTATAGGCTTTCTTGCCTTACAAGTGAGTAAGGAATGTCACTTCCTGGCAGGTTTAGGAAGTTCAGGATATTTCAAAGACCTGAAGAAAGAGAAATACACTTAAATCTATAGGTATTTCAGGCAAAATCTGGTGATGAGTTTTTGCCTTGTTTTCCTAGTCTCAAGAGGCTTTTAAAAGCCCAATCTGAAATTCCATATGTAAAGTTCCAGCAAGGCAAACTTAAAAAGGGCCCATGTGGGCAATTGCTGTGCCTCAGTTATGTAAAGAGTAAAACCAAGTTTAATGAAACTAACTTATTTTGTAAACAAATTAGTCTTATGAATACTTTGATTATCTTTGATAAAAATGGAGGTGATTGCAGAGGGAACTTTTTTAAAATTGAAAACTATGGTGTACCCATGTGGATTTAATCTTGCACATTTTGCCATTCCTTACCCAATCCTTCTTCTCTCCTGTATCCTGCTACAACTCTCCAAATTAAAGTTTCCACTTTTTCCCCTCTTCTGACTTAAAATCATTCAGGACTGAAACTGTCCTTTGCTTAAAGTCTTGCCAGCTGAAACTGATGACTTCTTATAAAGTTAAATAATTGCCACATCATTTTTTTAATAGGCAGCCTTTGAGCCTACTGCTGTATGGACAACTTAGAAAGTTTACCAGAACACCTGATTTTTCCTCACAGTATTTTTCTCTTCCATGGACTACTTCTTGATGATAAATATCCACTTTTCTATCCTGTGGTTGGAGTTGAAACCAATCTCTGTCCCCCATTGTAAAAACCCATTGTAGTTGTTATTATACCTATCTAAACTGTCCTGAATAAAGTCTGTCTTACCATCTTTAACAAGTGTCACTGAATATTATTTTCTTTAATAGTTATCAGGACACCTTGTTTGGTATTTTAAAACTGACTTTAAATTGCTTTGCTCCTTCTTTTATTGTCTTAACACTTTTATAGGAGCAGTCAGTAATAACCTGCATTTCCTTCTGTTTTAGATTACTTGTCTTATCTGCTTTTGTGATGAGGATACAATGAAGGGGTTATTATAGAATGCATTCCTTTACATTTGTCCAACTGGATATGCTGAACTTATATAAAATTAATATTTGCTATGCCAATGCATGTGAAAATCCAACCTTATATTCCTTCAGTTTTTTTCTTTGTTTGTTTAAGCAACTTTATTGAAGAAAAATAAATCAATTACTAGCAGACTATTAGTTGATCACTCATCCATTGACAACTCACATCATTTATTCAGTGCTATATTAAACAATGCATTGGAAGATAGATTAACTAAGAGCTCTAAGCCTCCTAACAATTTAAGTGAAAATTACAAAATGTTTGAGATGTTATTTTGGAATAGAAAGGGTGTTTGACTTCTAATTTTTATTCTCTGTAGAACAAGAACAGGTCATTCTTTTATTGACATGCATAAAATACATCACATTTTCTGTTCTGCTGATGCTGTAAATTCAATACCAATTCTCCAGCCACATCAGTTATGAGCATAAAGTGTATCATGTAACCTCAAACCTTTAACAGTGGAAGGCTTAAATGGATGTTGCTAGAATAATTCTGCTTCCTATGACGTGACAGCTCAGCATCCATCTCCCTCCCTCTCAGATGATTCTTCAGGATGTTAGAGCAATTAGGAATGGTTTTAGTCTCACAACCAAGACACTGGCCACATAATACACATGATCCATTAAAAAAAAAAAAAAAAAAAAACTCCTAGAGGAAAACATAGGCAAAACACTCTCCAACATAAATCACAGCAGGATCATCTATGACCCACCTCCCAGAGTAATGGAAATAAAAGCAAAAATAAACAAATTGGACTGAATTAAAATTAAAATCTTTTGCACAACGAAGGAAACTATAAGCAAAGTGAATAGACAGCCTTCAGAATGGGAGAAAATAATAGCAAACAAAGCAACTGACAAAAAACTAATCTCAAAAATTAAAAGCAACTCCCGCAGCTCAATTCCAGAAAAATAAATGACCAAATCAAAAAATGGGCCAAAGAACTAAACAGACAGTTCTCCAAAGAAGACATACAGATGGCTAACAAACACATGAAAAGATGCTCAACATTACTCATTTTCAGAGAAATGCAAATCAAAACCACAATGAGGTACCATCTCACGCCAGTCAGAATGGCTGCCATCCAAAAGTCTACAAACAATAAATGCTGTAGAGGGTATGGAGAAAAGGGAACCCTCTTACACTATTAGTGGGAATGCAAACTAGTACAGCCACTCTGGAGAACAGTGTGGAGATTCCTTAAAAAACTGGAAATAGAACTGCCTTATGACCCAGCAATCCCACTGCTGGGCATACACACTGAGGAAACCAGAATTGAAAGAGACATGTGTACCCTGATATTTGTCTCAGCACTGTTTATACTAGCCAGGACAAGGAAGCAACCTAGGTGTCCATCAGCAAACGAATGGATAAGAAAGCTGTGGTACATATACACAGTGGAATATTACTCAGCCTTTAAAAAGAATCCATTTGAATCACTTCTAATGAGGTGGATGAAACTGGAGCCTATTATACAGAGTGAAGTAAGCCAGAAAGAAAAAGACCAATACAGTGTATTAACACATATATATGGAATTTAGAAAGATGGTAACAATAACCCGGTGTACGAGACAGCAAAAGAGACAGAGATGAATAGAACAGTCTTTTGGACTCTATGGGAGAAGGAGAGGGTGGGATGATCTGAGAGAATAACATTGAAACATGTATATTATCATATGTGAAATGGATCGCCAGTCCAGGTTCCATGTATGAGACAGGATGCTCGGGGCTGGTGCACTGGGATGACCCAGAGGGATTGGATGTGAGGGAGGTGGGAGGGGAGGTTCAGGATGGGGAACCCATGTAAACCCATGGCTGATTCATATCAATGTATGGCAAAACCCACTACAATATTGTAAAGTAATTAGCCTCCAACTAAAATAAATAATTTTTTTAAAAAGAATCAACACCAAAACATAAAAATAAAAAAAAATTAAAATTCTGAATCTTGGGCAACTGTTCTCTTGTAACTACTTTAGTTTCTAAAAGCAGTTGTTGTCCAAAGCTGGAAGAACTTAAGTCTTCTCAGATTAGCATGTGAATGACTGGAGGAGGTAGACAAAAAATAAAATAAAAAAAGATGAGGTCCAAAAGGGGAGCAGCCAGATAAGAAAAAAATAAGTAAATAAAAGGAATAGTAATTTATAAGTTTATTACAGCTATAATGCAGGTTATTCTGACTTTAAGGTAGAATCACATGGCATACTGCTGACTCCATTCCTGAGATATTTTGTTGTACTTATCTCTGTTTTATAGATCTGTGCAATCTCTGGCACTAGGGTGTCATCTGGGTTTGAATCACATAGCAGTGAACAAATGGATAAAAAACTTTAGAAATAGTTAAAGCAGGAGACCATTGTGATTTTAGAATATCAAGACAAATGCTGCCATTAATGTTAATATTTGTATGATAGATTATTGTTGTAAATGCAACCTTAGGTGGTTTGAAAGGGTAGTCTGAAGGAAAATGAATTGTCAAAAATACACCACCTTGAAATGGCTGTCATTAGGTCCCATAATTGTGGCTTGCCAATGAAATGTATCATCTCCAAATCGACCTGCATGTGCTAGAGGGTCACGGGCCAAATCACTAACTCGCTTATTAATCCATTTCAGCGTCCTGGTCTGTGCCATAATCTGGCTCCTCACTCTCTCAGTGGGTGCTCAAAGGTCCTGCAAAAACCCTTGATTATACCAGCAGCTGGGAAGGATTGTCTTTTGATCTCCCATCCGCTCTGCCAGATACAGGCGCTTGGTATTGAGGTGGAACTTGTGAGAATCTCAAGGCTGGTTAACAGGAGCTGTCATGCTGCAATGACTAAAGGGCAATTTTGTGCACTCCTCCTGACAGGGGCCCGTCTCCTTTCTTCACTTTTTTTTTTTAAATTTTTAAATTTTAAATTTTTTTTACAGTTTTATTGTGTTTTTTTTTTTTTTTTACTTTTTTTGCTTTATTTATTTATTTTTACTTTACAATATTGTATTGGTTTTGCCATACATCAATATAAATCTGCCACGGGTATACACATGTCCCCCTTCCTGAACCCGCCTCCCACCTCCTTCCCCATACCATACCTCTGGGTCATCCCAGTGCACCAGCCCCAAGCATCCTGTATCCTGCATCGAACCTGAACTGGTGATTCATTTCTTATATATTACACATGTTTCAAGGCCATTCTCCCAAATCATCCCACTCTCTCTCTCTCCCACAGAGTCCAAAAGACTGTTCTATACATCTGTGTCTCTTTTGCTCTCTCGCATACAGGGTTATCATTACCATCTTCCTAAATTCCATATATATGCGTTAGTATACTGTATTGGTGTTTTTCATTCTGGCTTACTTCACACTGTATAATAGGCTCCAGTTTCATCCACCTCATTAGAACTGATTCAAATGTATTCTTTTTAATGGCTGAGTAATACTCCATTGTGTATATGTACCATAGCTTTCTTATCCATTCGTCTGCTGATGGACATCTAGGTTGCTTCCTTGTCCTGGCTATTGTAAACAGTGGTGCGATGAACACTAGGATACACGTGTCTCTTTCAGTTCTGGTTTCCTCAGTGTGTATGCCCAGCAGTGGGATTGCTGGGTCATAAGGCAGTTCTATTTCCAGTTTTTTAAGGAATCTCCACACTGTTCTCCATAGTGACTGTACTAGTTTGCATTCCCACCAACAGTGTAAGAGGGTTCCCTTTTCTCCACACCCTGTCCATCATTTATTGCTTGTAGACTTTTGGATCACAGCCATTCTGACTGGCGTGAAATGGTACCTCATTGTGGTTTTGATTTGCATTTCTCTGATAATGAGTAATGCTGAGCATCTTTCCATGTATTTGTTAGCCATCTGTATGTCTTCTTTGGAGAAATGTCTGTTTAGTTCTTTGGCCCATTTTTTGATTTGGTCATTTATTTTTCTGGAATTGAGCTGTAGGAGTTGCTTGTATATTTTTGAGATTAGCTGTTTGTCAGTTGCTTCATTTGCTATTATTTTCTCCCATTCTGAAGGTTGTCTTTTCACCTTGCTTATAGTTTCCTTTGTTGTGCAGAAGCTTTTAATTTTAATTAGGTCCCATTTGTTTATTTTTGCTTTTATTTCCAATATTCTGGGAGGTGGGTCATAGAGGATCCTGCTGTGGTTTATGTCGGAGAGTGTTTTGCCTATGTTCTCTGCTAGGAGTTTTACATTTTCTGGTCTTATGTTTAGATCTTTAATCCATTTTGAGTTTATTTTTGTGTATGGTGTTAGAAAGTGTTCTAGTTTCATTCTTTTACAAGTGGTTGACCAGTTTTCCCAGCACCACTTGTTAAAGAGATTGTCTTTTCTTCATTGTATATTTTTACCTCCTTTGTCAAAGGTGTCCATAGGTGCGTGGATTTATCTCTGGGCTTTCTATTTTGTTCCATTGATCTATATTTCTGTCTTTGTGCCAGTACCATACTGTCTTGATGACTGTGACTCTGTAGTAGAGCCTGAAGTCAGGCAGGTTTATTCCTGCAGTTCCATTTTTCTCTCTCAAGATTGCTTTGGCTATTCGAGGTTTTTTGTATTTCCATACAAATTGTGAAATTATTTGTTCTAGCTCTGTGAAAAATACCATTGGTAGCTTGATAGGGATTGGAGAAGGCAATGGCAACCCACTCGTCTATGGGGTCGCACACAGCAGCTTGATAGAGATTGCATTGAATCTATAGATTGCTTTGGGTAGTATACTCTTTCACTATATTGATTCTTCCGATCCATGAACATGGCATATTTCTCCATCTATTAGTGTCCTCTTTGATTTCTTTCACCAGTGTTTTCTGGTTTTCTATATACAGGTCTTTAGTTTCTTTAGGTAGATATATTCCTAAGTATTTTATTCTTTTCATTGCAATGGTGAATGGAATTGTTTCCTTAATTTCTCTTTCTATTTTCTTTCTTTCTTTTTTTTTTTTACTTTACAATATTGTATTGGTTTTGCCATACATCAACATGCATCCACCACGGGTGTACACATAGGAATGCAAGGGATTTCTGTGTGTTGATTTTATATCCTGCAACTTTGCTATATTCACTAATTAGCTCTAGTAATTTTCTGGTGGAGTCTT
Organism: Bos javanicus; assembly: GCF_032452875.1. Lineage (NCBI taxonomy): Eukaryota > Metazoa > Chordata > Mammalia > Artiodactyla > Bovidae > Bos > Bos javanicus. The sequence goes on from NC_083897.1 coordinate 96,274,911, forward strand.
TAGGATTTTCTATGTAGAGGATCATGTCATCTGTAAACAGTGAGAGTTTTACTTCTTCTTTTCTTATTTGGATTCCTTTTATTTCTTTTTCTGCTCTGATTGCTGTGGCCAAAACTTCCAAAACTATGTTGAGTAGTAGTGGTGAAAGTGGGCACCCTTGTTTTGTTCCTGACATTAGGGGAAATGCTTTCAATTTTTCACCATTGAGGATAATGTTTGCTGTGGGTTTGTCATACATAGCTTTTATTATGTTGAGGTATGTTCCTTCTATTCCTGCTTTCTGGAGAGTTTTTATCATAAATTAATGTCAAATTTTGTCAAAGGCTTTCTCTGCGTCTATTGAGATAATCATATGGCTTTTATTTTTTCAATTTGTTAATGTGGTGTATTACATTGATTGATTTGCGGATATTGAAGAATCCTTGCATCCCTGGAATAAAGCCCACTTGGTCATGGTGTATGATATTTTTAATGTGTTGTTGGATTCTGATTGCTAGAATTTTGTTAAGGATTTTTGCATCTATGTTCATCAGTGATATTGGCCTTTAGTTTTCTTTTTTTGTGGCATCTTTGTCTTGAGAGTCCCTTGGACTGCAAGGAGATCCAACCAGTCCATTCTAAAGGAGATCAGCCCTGGGTGTTCTTTGGAAGGAGTGACGCTAAAGCTGAAGCTCCAGTATTTTGGCCAACTCATGTGAAGAGCTGACTCATTGGAAAAGACTCTGATGTTGGGAGGGATTGGGGGCAGGAGGAAAAGGGGACAACAGAGGGTGAGATGGCTGGATGGCATCACTGACTCGATGGACATGAGTTTGAGTGAACTCCCGGAGTTGGTGTTGGCGTGCTGTGATTCATGGGGTCTGAAAGAGTTGCACATGACTGAGTGATTGAACTGAACTGAACTGAACTGAACTGTCAGGTTTTGGTATTAGGGTGATGGTGGCCTCATAGAATGAGTTTGGAAGTTTACCTTCCTCTGCAATTTTCTGGAAGAGTTTGAGTAGGATAGATGTTAGCTCTTCTCTAAAATTTTGGTAGAATTCAGCTGTGAAGCCATCTGGATCTGGGCTTTTGTTTGCTGGAAGATTTCTGATTACAGTTTCAATTTCCATGCTTGTGATGTGTCTGTTAAGATTTTGTATTCCTTCCTGGTTCAGTTTTGGAAAGTTGTACTTTTCTAAGAATTTGTCCATTTCTTCCTCGTTGTCCATTTTATTGGCATATAATTGCTGATAGTAGTCTCTTATGATCCTTTGTATTTCGGTGTTGTCTGTTGGGATCTCTCCATTTTCATTTCTAATTTTATTGATTTGATTTTTCTCCCTTTGTTTCTTGATGAATCTGACTAATGGTCTGTCAATTTTATTTATCCTTTCAAAGAACCAGCTTTTGGCTTTGTTGACTTTTGCTATGGTCTCATTTGTATCTTTTGCATGTATTTTTGCCCTAATTTTTAAGATTTCTTTCCTTCCTGGGGTTCTTCATTTCTTCTTTTTCTAGTGGCTTTAGGTGTAGAGTTAGGTTATTTATTTGAATTTTTTCTTGTTTCTTGAGGTATGCTTGTATTGCTATGAAATTTCCCCTTAGCACTGCTTTTACAGTGTCACACAGGTTTTGGGTTATTGTGTTTTCATTTTCATTCATTTCTATGAATATTTTGATTTCTTTTTTGATTTATTTTGTGATTTGTTGGTTATTCAGCAGCGTGTTGTTCAGCCTCCATATGTTGGCATTTTTAATAGTTTTTCTCCTGTAATTGAGATCTAGTCTTACTGCATTGTGGTCAGAATAGATGCTTGGAATGATTTCAATTTTTCTGAATTTGCCAAGGCTAGATTTATGGCCCTTGATGTGATCTATCCTGGAGAAGGCTCCGTGTGTGCTTGAGAAAAATGTGAAATTCATTGTTTTGGGGCGAAATGTCCTATAGATATCAATTAGGTCTAACTGGTCTATTGTATCATTTAAAGTTTGTGTTTCCTTGTTAATTTTCTGTTTAGTTGATCTATCCATAGGTGTGAGTGTGGTATTAAAGTCTCCCACTATTATTGTGTTATTGTTAATTTCCCCTTTCATACTTGTTAGCATTTGTCTTACATATTGTGGTGCTCCTATGTTGGGTGCATATATATTTATAATTGTTATACCTTCTTCTTGGATTGATCCTTTGATCATTATGTAGTGTCCTTCTTTGTCTCTTTTCACAGCCTTTGTTTTAAAGTCTATTTTATCTGATATGAGTATTGCTACTCCTGCTTTCTTTTGGTCTCTATTTGCATGGAATATCTTTTTCCAGCTCTTCACTTTCAGTCTATATGTGTCCCCTGTTTTGAGGTGGGTCTCTTGTAGACAACATATATAGGGGTCTTGTTTTTGTATCCATTCAGCCAGTCTTTGTCTTTTGGTTGGGGCATTCAACCCATTTACGTTTAAGGTAATTATTGATAAGTATGATCCTGTTGCCATTTACTTTATTATTTTGGGTTTGAGTTTATACACCCTTGTTGTGTTTCCTGTCTAGAGAAGATCCTTTAGCATTTGTTGGAGAGCTAGTTTAGTGGTGCTGAATTCTCTCAGCTTTTGCTTGTCTGTAAAGCTTTTGATTTCTTCTTCATATTTTAATGAGATCCTTGCTGGGTACAGTAATCTGGGCTGTAGCTTATTTTCTTTGATCACTTTAAATATGTCCTGCCATTCCCTCCTGGCCTGAAGAGTTTCTATTGAAAGATAAGCTGTTATCCTTATGGGAATCCACTTGTGTGTTATTTGTTGTTCTTCCCTTGCTGCTTTTAATATTTGTTCTTTGTGTTTGATCTTAGTTAATTTGCTTAATATGTGTCTTGGGGTGTTTCACCTTGAGTTTATCCTGTTTGGGACTCTCTGGGTTTCTTACCCTTGGGTGATTATTTCCTTCCCTATTTTAGGGAAGTTTTCAACTATTATTTCCTCAAGTATTTTCTCATAGTCTTTCTTTTTGTCTTCTTCTTCTGTGACTCCTATCATTCGAATGTTGGGGCGTTTAACATGGTCCTGGAGGTCTTTGAGGTTGTCCTCATTTCTTTTCATTCGTTTTTCTTTTTTCGTATCTTATTCATTCATTTCTACTATTCTATCTTCTACTTCACTAAACCTATCTTCTGCCTCTGTTATTCTACTATTTGTTCCCTCCATAGTGTTTTTGATCTCATTTATTGCATTATTCATTATATACTGAGTCTTTTTTATTTCTTCTAGGTCCTTGTTAAACCTTTCTTGCATCTTCTCAATCCTTGTCTCCAGGCTATTCATCTGTGATTGCATTTTGTTTTCAAGATTTTGGGTCATTTTCACTATCATTATTCGGAATTCTTTATCACATAGATTCCCTATCTTCCTCTTTTGTTTGGCTTGGTGGGCATTTATCCTGTTCCTTTACCTGCTGGGTATTCCTCTGTCTCTTCATCCTGTTTATATTGCTGTGTTTGGGGTAGCCTTTCTGTATTCTGTCAGTTTGTGGAGTTCTCTTTATTGTGGAGTTTCCTCACTGTGGGTGGTGTTGTGTGGGTGGGTTGTCAAGGTTTCCTGGTTAGGGAACCTTGCGTCGGTGTTCTGGTGGGTGGAGCTGGATTTCTTCTCTCTGGAGTGCAATGAAGTGTCCGGTAATGAGTTATGAGATGTCAGTGTGTTTGGTGTGACTTTGGGCAGCCTGTATATTGAAGCTCAGGGCTGTGTTCCTGTGTTGCTGGAGAACTTGTGTGGTATGTCTTGCTCTGGAACTTTTTGGCCCTTGGGTGGTGCTTGGTTTCAACGTAGGTATGGAGGCGTTTGATGAGCTCCTGTCAATTAAATGTTCCCTGGAGTCAAGAGTTCTCTGGTGTTCTCAGGATTTGGACTTAAGCCTCCTGCTTCTGGTTTTCAGTCTTATTTTTACAGTAGCCTCAAAACTTCTCCATCTATACAGCACTGTTGATAAAACATCTAGGTTAAAGATGAAAAGTTTCTCCACAGTGAGGGACACCCAGAGAGGTTCACAGAGTTACATGGAGAATAGAAGAGGTAGGCAGTAGTTAGAGGTGACCTGAATGAGATGAGGTGGAACCCAAAGAGGAGAGAGCAAGCTAGCCAGTAATCACTTCTTTATGTGCGCTCCACAGTCTGGACTGCTCAGAGATGTTCACGGAGTTAGAAGAGAAGAGTGAGGAAGGAGACAGAGGTGGCCAGGAGGATAAAAAGTGGGGAATCAAAAGGAGAGAGCCAGATCCAGCCAGTAATCAATTCCCTAAGTGTTCTCCACCGTCTGGAACACACAAAGATATTCACAGATTTGGGTAGAGAAGAGAAGGTGAAGGGAGGAAATAGAGGCAACCTGATGGAAAAAAAGGAGAGTCCAAAGGGGAGAGAGCAGTCAAGCCAGTAATCTCACTCCCAAGTAAAAATTAGTACTGAAGATTGGGTTCTTAAAGGTACAAAATTGATAACAAATATCAAAAAGCAAAGATTAAAAATCTAGAGAAGAGGTTAGATTTTCAAAAATACAGTGTTAAAGAACAGGAAAAAAAAAGTCACAAAAATTATAATATATATATATGAAGTTTGCTTTAAAAAATAGGGTCTCTTTTTTTTTTTTTTGCAAAGTAATAGTAGGTTATAAAAATGAAAAATAAAGGAGTAATAGAGGACTTAAAATTAAAAAAAATAAAAATGATAGTAAAAATATATCTAGGACTTTCTCTGGTGTTGTTGTGGGCAGTGCCGGATCAGTTCATTTTCAGCTAGTTCCTTGGTCCAGCTTATATTTCTCAAGATCTATAGGCCCCTTTCTATGTAATCGGTACTAACGACAGGGTTTTGATCTATTGCACTTGTCACTTCCAAGACGGTTCCCTCTGTTTTAGGTTCTTCTGTTTGCTGGTGTCTTCAGTGTCTGATTTCCGCCCTGACACAAGGTGGCAGTGGTGGACACTTTTTTAGCTCACTTGTTCAGTTGTGCTGTGGGGAGGGAGGGACCCTGCAAACAAATAACACTGGCGTTTGCTCCTAGTGTCTGAGCCACACTGGGCCTGCCCCCGCTCACACTGCATGAGCCCTCCCTGCCCACAGTGCTCAAGCTCTAGGTTGCTTTGCTGGGAACTGTCCAAGGCCGGCCCTGGGCTGCATGCACCTCCCAGGTCTAAGCCGCTTAGATTCAGGTACTCAGGTAGTCCTCAGAGGCGCAGACTCGGTTGGGCCTGCATTTTGTGTCCTTCCCAGGTCCGAGCAGCTCAGGTGATGAGGTGTGTGGCGAGCGCGGTCGCTGCAAGCTATTGCCTCCCCCGTCCCTGCTGCTCGGTTTTCTGGGTGTACAACTGGTGCACCTTCTCAGGTGGATGTTGACTGTCCAGAACCCCAAGAAGTCTTAGCAAAGAAGCCTGCTTGCTTCTTGGTAGATAATGTCTCTCTGGGGCTGTGATTGCCTCCCCCCACCTCCCCCCCCGGCTCTGGCTGCTTGTCACCGGAGGGAGATGGTCTGCAGCTGACTAGCTCTGTACAGTCCTTTGTTCTGTGAGCAGGCCTGGTGGTGTCTTAAGTTAGGGCTTTTCACGTGGTAGCTTAGCGGGATCACTGTCTGGTTTGCTGGCCCAAGTTAGTTCCCTCAGATTGCCCTAGGGGCATTCAGGCCCGGTCCTTTCTCTAAGCAATGCAGCCCATGCCTCCCTGCCCAGCCCCTGCTTGCTAGTGGTGGGTGCAGGCATCTGCGCTGCTTCTCCACTGGGGGAGTTACCACTGGGCACGTAATCTGTGGGTTTTAATTATTTATTCATTTTTCCTCCCAGTTATGTTGCCCTCTGACATTCCAGGGCTCGCCACAGACTCGGCAGTGAGTGTGTTTCCTCGTGTTTGGAAACTTCTCTCTTTTTAAGACTCCCTTCTCAGGACGGAGCTCCGTCCCTACCACTTTTGTCTCTTGTTTTGTCTTTTATATTTTTTCCTACCTCCTTTTGAAGAGAATGGGCTGCTTTTCTGGGTGCCTGATGTGCTCTGCAGGCATTCAGAAGTTGTTTTGTGGAATTTACTCAGCATTTAAATGTTCTTGTGATGAATTTGTTGGGGAGAAATTGGTCTCCCCGTCCTATTCCTCCACCATCTTCCTGCCCTCCCCCTTCAGTTTTATTATAGTAATTGATGAAACTATTAAACTTTTTTCTCAAAATGTAGTCTTTAAAATCATGAGCAAATATCAAATCTGACTTTTGAAATAATATATTTCATAATGCTATCTCTTTTATGCTTCTCTTAATTTTTTTCACCACCACTCCAGCCTTTTCAAACACACACCATATATAGTCTTATTCCTTTAGGAAACATTTATAAACAGGAAGCTGGAAAATAAGACCAAGTAATCTAATCCCACCTACCATCTATTTTCATAAATAAAGTTTTATTGGAACACAGCCACATACCATCATTTACATGTATCTACAGTTTTGCTACAAAGACAACCGAGCAGTTGTGACTGAGGCCATATAGCCTACATAGCTTAAAATATTTACTATTTGCTCATTTTAAAAGCTTTTTCAGACCTATTATAGAATACTGAGATATTGTTAAGTCTTCTTTGTCTCTAAGAATATCCTTTGTAAATGATTTTTATATTGCATAATTTTATTGGGCTGCCTGTTTTATTTTAAAAAATTTTATAGTATATCACAATGTAAGAAAAACTGAAGAATTAAACTTTAATAATTATGATAATGCCTACCTAATATTTGTTTTAAGAATTAAACAAATATGAAATATCTAGAGCATAAAGATTAGATTATCATGAATCTAGAGACAAAATCAGTCTTCCACTGGAGAAGGATTTAGATTGTAAATGAGCAAGTCACCTTTGTAGGATCTTTAAGGATTATTCCAACATGGTAGTGAGTACTACACTCAGAAAAGAGTATAAAAATAAAGGATTTATTACATACAGGTTCTAGAAAAGAGAGGTATGGCACATCACAGGATACGAGAGGAGTGCCAAAAGAAAGAACTCAACTAAGCAGACAGGGAGCTTAGAGAGAGTAAATACTGCTGGGCAAGTGCCTTTAAGGGTCGAGGTGGAGTGTACAAGCAAAAGACATGAGAAAATTTCACTGGTGTATTTATATGTCCTGAGATCACAGACAGAGGAGGACAAAAAGGGGAACTTGTGTCTAGAAACAGTTTTGGTGCACCCAAACATCTAGAAGTGCTCACAGCCCAATGCTGAGGAATCAAGATACTGTGAAGTTTTAAAAATGTACAATATGAAATTATACTTTGGAAAAACAATTTCATAGTAAGAAAGAAATAGAGAAGAGGGCTAGGCCTACCTACCTAGAGCTTCCATTTAGATTTACTTGGCAATGTGACTGGGTGCTGAAAGTGGATGGCCTGTATTACAGAATAAAAAATAAATAAATAAAAACTATTCATTCAAGGCACTTATTAAGGACAGAAAGTCAGAGCCATTGAGATAAATATCAGGACCACTGCCAATGGGGTCTTGAGGTGGGGGAGAAAATAAAGCAAGGAAAATTTAGAAGGTATAACTGAGGAGTGAGTTAGGGAGTCTATGGATGGAAAATTACTAAGAGAAAACATCAGGTGTAAGGGGATATTCTGGTTAAACTGACCTAACAGGATTCCTAGTGAAGACAGGTGAGGGTGCTATCATCACCTGAGGGATAGTGGAGGATGAGGAACCCACTTAGATATTAAGGGTGATCAGATATCAAGAATGCGGAAATTCTATCTAGCTAGAATTGCTAATCTTGCTTATTGCAATCTTTCTAACACTGACAATGCAGAGACAAACACAGAAGCCCAAAAGTCAGGGCCTAATTGGGAAGAAAGTCTGAAGAACCTGAGTAGAGTTTGGTGAAGGATTTTTGTCAATCCCTCTTCTTATTCAAAGAAAGAAAAGACATCCTTCTTTGCTCTGAACAATATAATTCCATTTCTTATAAGTTGCCTTTTCTTCACTAAGGGTGAGCTAACCTCAGATATGCAGATGACACCACCCTTATGGCAGAAAGTGAAGAGGAACTAAAAAGCCTCTTGATGAAAGGGAAAGTGGAGAGTGAAAAAGTTGGCTTAAAGCTCAACATTCAGAAAACGAAGATCATGGCATCTGGTCCCATCACTTCATGGGAAATAGATGGTGAAACAGTGAAAACAGTGTCAGACTTTATTTTTCTGGGCTCCAAAATCACTGCAGATGGTGACTGCAGCCATGAAATTAAAAGACACTTACTCCTTCAAAGGAAAGTTACGACCAACCTAGATAGCATATTCAAAAGCAGAGGCATTACTTTGTCAACAAAGGTCCATCTAGTCAAGGCCATGGTTTTTCCAGTGGTCATGTACGGATGTGTGAGTTGGACTATGAAGAAAGCTGAGCGCCGAAGAATTGATGCTTCTGAACTGTGGTGTTGGAGAAGACTCTTGAAAGTCCTTTGGACTGCAAGGAGGTCCAACCAGTCCATCCTAAAGGAGATCAGTCCTGGGTGTTTATTGTAAGGACTGATGTTGAAGCTGAAATTCCAATACTTTGGCCACCTGATGCAAAGAGCTGACTCATTTGAAAAGACCCTGATGGTGGGAAAGATTGAGGGCAGAAGGAGAAGGGGACAACAGAAGATGAGATGATTGGATGGCATCACCAACTCGATGGACATGGTTTGGGAGTTGGTGATGGACAGGGAAGCCTGGCGTGCTGTGGTTCATGGGGTCGCAAAGAGTCGGACACGACTGAAATGAACTGAATCATTTATTGCAACTTGGTAGTAGAGGTGTTTGCTGGATGGTTCAGTTAGGTATTTAGTGAAGGGATAGTCTACGAAAACAAAACCAAAGATTAAAAGTTGAAAACCTAGTTGCTAAGTCCAGAAGGTAAACTATACAGAATATTTCTAGACTTGAGATGAAAGCATGTTTTGATGATAGAGTTAAGAATGGCAGTGGTAATCTGATAAATTTCTTGATTTGCAGTTTGAATTTCTTTGGTGATGGCAGAGATATCACTGTTGTTGTCATGGTTATTTGTTGGAGCAGAGCATGGAAGTATCTAACCAGTTCAAATGAGCTTCTTTAGATGGTTCTCATAAGTGTCTAAGTGGGCATGTTTCAGTTATCAGTGGTGCAAAGTCAAAAAGATGGGAAAAAATATGGAAATGTTAGTTTAGTGAATTCTAGGCCAATGTAGGAATAAACTAGGAGAACTGAGAACCCATAAGGGTGTGATATAGTTTTACACTGAAACAAAATTTCTCTGTACAGTCACCTCACTATTGATTTTTGTTTATAGAATAAGTCGTCTCATTAAATTTAGCCTGATTATTTGCATGAGGCAGAAAGCAAAGAAGAACTAAAGAGCCTCTTCTTGAAAGTGAAAGAGGAGAGTGGAAAAGTTGGCTTAAAGCTCAACATTCAGAAAACTAAGATCATGGCATCTGGTCCCATCACTTCATGGCAAATAGATGGGGAAACAGTGGCTGATTTTATTTTTCTGGGCTCCAAAATCACTGTGGATAGTGATTGCCGCCATGAAATTAAAAGACGCTTGCTCCTTGGGAGGAAAATTATGACCAACCTAGACAGCATATTAAAAAGCAGAGACATTACTTTGCCAACAAAGGTCCGTCTAGTCAAAACTATGTTTTTTTTCAGCTGTAATGTATGGACGTGAGAGGTGGACTATAAGGAAAGCTGAGCACCAAAGAATTGATGCTTTTGAACTGTGGTGTTGGACAAGACTCTTGAGAATCCCTTGGACTGCAAGGAGATCCAACCAGTCCATCCTAAAGGAGATCAGTCCTGAATGTTCATTGGAATGACTGATGCTGAGGCTGAAACTCCAATACTTTGGCCACCAGATGGGTATAACTGATTCATTGGGAAAAAAAAAAAAAAAAAAACCTGATACTGGGAAAGATTTAAGGCAGGAGGAGAAGGGGACGATGGAGGATGAGATGGTTGGATGGCATCATCGATTCAATGGCCATGAGTTTGGACAGGTTCTGGGAGTTGGTGATGGACAGGGAAGCCTGGCATACTGCAGTCCATGGGGTTACAAAAATTTGGACATGACTGAGTGACTGATCTGAACTGAATTTGCATAAGTGCAGCTGCTGCTGCTAAGTCACTTCAGTCATGTCCAACTCTGTGGGACCCCATAGGCGGCAGCCCACCAGGTTCCCCCGTCCCTGGGATTCTCCAGGCAAGAACACTGGAGCGGATTGCCGTTTCTTTGTCCAATGTATGAAAGTGAAAAGTGAAAGTGAAGTCGCTCAGTCATATCTGACTCTTAGCGACCCCAATGACTGCAGCCCACCAGGCTCCTCTGTCCATGGGATTTTCCAGGCAAGAGTACTGGAGTAGGGTGTCATTGCCTTCTCCAATAAGTGCAGCAAGAATGGTAATTGATAACATAAGCCCTTTTGAATTTGCTTTACTGGAGCATTTATAAAAAATCTCAAATTAAAGGCTCTTGATGGTAGGAAGCCAAGCCAAGAATATAATACCAGATTTCATCTTCAGTACGTATAGATTTGAGTGAATTCTTCTCTCGTCTTCAGTACCTATAGATTTGAGTGAGTTCATCTCTTTTTGAAGTTTCCCACATACCTTGTGTTTCCTATGTCTTTCAGGAAGCAACATTCCTTATGCACCTATAAGGCTGTGAACACTGTAAGTCAAGAGTCATTGGTTCCATAATATCAGTCTTGGTTCCTTAAAGCTGTCTAGTCATATTTAATTCTATTCATCATTCTCAAATATCACATTTTAGTGAAAGTTTCCAGTACTCTTGCCTGGAAAATCCCGTGGATGGAGGAGCCTGGTAGGCTGCAGACCATGGGATCACTAAGAGTCAGACATGACTGAGCAACTTCACTTTCACTTTTCACTTTCATGCATTGGAGAAGGAAATGGCAACCCACTCCAGTGTTCTTGCCTGGAGAATCCCAGGGACGGGGGAGCCTGGTGGGCTGCCGTCTATGGGGTCGTGCAGAGTCGGACAGGACTGAAGCAACTTAGCAGCAGCAGCAGCAGCATGTTTAAACAGAGAAGCTTGGCTGGCTACAGTCATCAGGGTCACACACAGTCAGACATGACTGAAGCGTATTAGCATGCACTCACGCTATGGTTAAATATCTAATGAGAATTCATTAGACAAGAAAATTTAGTTATTTTTGACATATTAAGATAAAAACTGGTATCATTACTGAAAAAATTATATAAAGGATAATCATGTATTAAAAACTGTATGACGTATTTCTATGGACTTCATACAATTTCTGAAATATGTTTAGTAATAAAGTTTACTATATGAACATAATCTGGGGTAGTTTAGGTTCTCTACTTATTTGAAAATGCTTTCCCATGCAATTAAATATATCAAACAAACCCAATTACTTCTTAATTTACTTTTTTCTCCTTACAAGATGAAACAACAAACCCTCCAAGATTTTTCAGGGGCCTTCTGGGAAATCTTAAAGTCAATTTGAGGAGAAGAAAATTTCTTTTAGCTTTTCCTTTGGAGAGGTTATCAAAAAAGTCAAAAGATTTGAACATCTAATTAAGTTGGTTCACAGATCACTGTGAAACAAAAGTTCCACTCTGTTAAGAAATCTAGAACATGATAAATGTTAGCATAAGGTGGAGGAAATTATTCTGTTAAAATTAAGAATATGTCCTAAGCAGTTCATTTAAAAGGTAAAGAAAAACCTTTTACAATCTCTTATTAAGGAAAGATCAATAATCCAATAAAAGAGTCATTCTAGTATCATGCATTGAACCTGGACTGGCAACTCATTTCATATATGATATTATACATATTTCAATGCCATTCTCTCAAATCATCCCACCCTCCTCCTCTCCCACAGAGTCCAAAAGACTGTTCTATACATCAGTGTCTCTTTTGCTGTCTCATATACAGGGTTATTGTTACCATCTTTCTAAATTCCATATATATGCGTTAGTATACTGTATTGGTGTTTTTCTTTCTGGCTTACTTCACTCTGTATAATAGGCTCCAGTTTCATCCACCTCATTAGAACTGATTCAAATGTATTCTTTTTAATGGCTGAGTAATACTCCATTGTGTATATGTACCACAGCTTTCTTATCCATTCATCTGCTGATGGACATCTAGGTTGCTTCCATGTCCTGGCTATTATAAACAGTGCTGCGATGAACATTGGGATACACATGTCTCTTTCAATTCTGGTTTCCTCAGTGTGTATGCCCAGCAGTGGGATTGCTGGATCATAAGGCAGTTCTATTTCCAGTTTTTTAAGGAATTTCCACACTGTTCTCCATAGTGGCAGGCTGGTGCACTGGGACGACCCAGAGGGATGGTATGGGGAGGGAGGAGGGAGGAGGGTTCAGGATGGGTAACACATGTAAACCTGCGGCGGATTCATTTCGATATATGGCAAAACCAATACAATATTGTAAAGTTAAAAAATAAAATAAACTTAAAAAAAAAAGAATAAAAAAAATACAAACAAATGGAAAGGAGAAGGGGCCAAGAAAGATTTCTGGGAAAAAAAAAAAAAAAGAGTCATTCTACTTTTGTATCAGTACACTTTTGATATTAAGGCTCATTTAAAAGCATATAAATCAATGCATTCAAATATTAAAACAGCACACACATAAAATTCCATAACCAAGTTTCCTTTTTCCACAAGCTTTGTACAATTAAAAAAATATCTGTTGTGTTTTCCCCCTATATTTTCCTTTTTCTTATTCTGGAAGAAGAAATCATGCTAGTTAAGAATAAAACTACATTGTTGTGGAAAATCAAGGTGGCAGAGAAGTAGAAGGACATGGAATGCATCAGGAATACATCTACAGGTGCAACAGCTCTCACAAAACACCAGCTGAACACTAGCAGAAGACTTTGGTCACCAGTAGGAACTATAATGATTCTTGCATAACTTGGTAGGAAGAAAGAAGAGAAGAGGAGAAGAAGTGTAACAAAACCTGGACTCTGTAGGGGGGCATGCTGAAGGAGAAGGGAGATTCCCATATCAGGGGAAGCCCCCTCATGAAGGTGGAAATCAGTTGATCAGGACAGAAAAAAAAAAGCTTTTGAAGTCGTTGGAGGATGGTGAAGTGGCTGATCTGTGGCAGAGGCAACAGAGTGAGAACTATACAGATGGACCATGTTGTGGCCATATGTGCCCTGGACTGGGGTGTGTGTCTACCAGAGCACACAGGGGTTGGGAGCTGGATTGTGGGAATTAGAGACCACAGCCAGGGCAAAGATTACTTTTGGTTGTGGCAACCTGAAGGGACATGAGGGAGGAAATTCACAATGGGGAATGTCTATGGAGGAAAGCCAGACTGCCATGGAAGCAGGGCCCTACTGCTGAGTAACATGCAGGGAGTGGAGCCACCTGCATTTGTAGCCTTCTTTCCTCATATGCCAGCACCTGCTGCTGAGCAATAGAAAAAGGCTGGCCAGGGCTGGCCCTCATGCGCCTGCCATATGGTGCTAAAAATGCTCCCAGTAGGGCCATATCTCTTGCACCTGTGGCCACTGACTTCCCTGCACACCTAGCACACAAGAGATCTTGCAATTTAAGCAGCCATGCCACCTCTGAACCCTGTCCTCACCAGGGCAGACCCAATTACTCCAGGGCAGCCTCAGAGCAGAGTCTCATGGATGGCCCAAATACAGAGGTGGGGATACAATCACAGCTTAGCCCTAGTGGTGAGGTGATTAAGGAAGAGGATAGAAAGTCCTTCCATCAGCTGCACAAGCTGCATATTAAATCTCTGTAGTCAGTCAGTAGACCCTGCATCTATGGAATATCTGAATGGACAATGAGTAATCCAAAAAATGAAATAGTCTAGTTATGGCAACTGTGGACCTTGAGGGCAAGCACATGTGAGAGTTGGGCCAGACCAGAATCTGGACTGTCCCTACAGGTCCCACAGCAGGTCCAGAGACCAGCCTAGAGGCACTGGAGGGCCTCCTCTGAAGGCAAAGGTGTGATTCATGGAGGGCCTCCTCTGAAGGCGAAGCTGTGACTCATGGTGGGGGCAAAGAAACTGGGAACTGAGACACTAGGAAAACATTATTACTGTTGCTTTTATTAAGCTTTGATTCATTCTGTTGTTGGTTCTGTTTTCTTTCTTTTTGTTGTTTATTATTTTTACTCAGTCTTTTGGGGGTTAAAAAAGTTTTTTTTTTTTTTTAATATTTCTACTTTTACTTTACCTTTCTGTTGTTCTGTGAAGTATTTCTTTGTTTTTAATTTCTTTATATTTCCATTTTTATTTGCTTTCTTCTTTTCTTTGTTTTTCTCCCTTTTAAAAATAATTTTTGTCTGATTTGTTTTCTTTGCTTTATTCTTCAATTTTTACTTTCCTTTGACTTTGTTTTCTGCTTTTGCTAGTTTTGTTTTCAATGGTATGATATCATTTTCAGCTTCTTTTGTCTGGTTGATTGTTCTCTTGTTTTCCTCCTTTGGTTCTGTTTTGTTTCTTGTGTGTGTATGTGTTTCCGTGGTTTTGTTTTTGTTTGTTTGATTTTGATTTTACTATTTGGGGTTTTGTTTGCATTTTCTTTCTTTTTCCTCTTTAATCCCCTTTATTGCTCTGATGAGAGACTTGTGGGGTCTTGTTACCAAAGTGGAAGTCAGGCCTGAGCCTCTGCGGTGGGAGAATCAAGTTGAGGATGCTGGACTGCTAGGAAATTCCCAGACTCAGAGAATTTAATCAGCAACAGTTTTCACAGAGGCCTCCATCTGAATCCATGACTTGGCTCTACCCAACTGCCTGCAGCCCCAGTGCTGGACACCTCATGCCAAACAATAAGAAAGACAGGGACACATCTCACCCATAAGCAAATAGGCTACATATAGCACAAAGATCACAGACATCCCAAAATGCACCGCCTGAGATGGTCCTGCCCATCAGAAGGAAAAGAGCTCCACCCACCACAACACAGGCACCAGTGCCTACTACCATGAAGCCTCCACAAATCACTTGACCAACCTCACCCATTGGGGGTAGGGACAACAAGCAAGAGAAATTTTGACCCTACAGCCTGGAAAAAGGAAACTTCAAACACAGTAAGCTGGACAAAATGATAAGACAGAGAAATATCTCACAGACAAAGGAGCAAGGTAAAACCCTACAAGACCAAATAAACGAAAAGTAAATAGGCAATCTATGTGAAGAAGAATTCATGGTAATGATAGTAAAGATGATCAAAAATCTCAAAAATAGAAAAAATAAAGAAATGGTTTAAAAGGACCTAGAAAAACTAAAGAACATATAGTGCTGAACAACACAATAATTTAAATAAAAAAGATACTAGTAGGAATCAGTAGCAAAATACTTGAGGCAGAAGAATGGGTAAACGAGGTGGGAAATGGTGGAAATAGCTGTTGAGGAGGAGAATAAAAAAGATGAGAAAAATTGAGGATAGACTTAGAGACCTCTGGGACAAAATTAAATTCATCAACATTTGAATTATAGGGGTCTAACAAGAAGAAGATAAAGTGTCTGAGAAAATAATTGAAGAGATTATAGCCAAAAACTTCCTTAACATAGGAAAGGAAATAGTAGATCCAGTCCAGGAAGCACAGAGAGTCCCATTCAGAATAAACAGAATAAGAATAAACACAAGGAGAAGATACAAATAAGAAGATACAAATTTGTATCTTATTTTTGGATACAAAAGTAAGACCCATATATATCCTGTCCATAAGAGACCCATTTCAGATCTAGGGACACAAACAGACTGAAAGTGAGGGGATGGAATGAGATATTCCATGTAAATGGAAATCAATAAAAGCCAGTGTAGATATTCTCATATCAGAGAAAATAGACTTTAAAATAAAGTCTATTACAAGAGATAAGAAAGAACATTACCTAATAATCAAGGGATCAATTCAAGAAAACATAACAATTATAAATATTTATGCACCCAACATAAGTGCATATCAATACATAGTCAAAGGCTAACTGCCATAAAAGGGGAAATTGATAGTAACACAGTAATAGTGGGGGACATTAAAACCCCCACTTACACCAATGCAGTGATCATCCAGACAGAAAATTAATAAAGAAACTCAACCTTAAAGCACATTATACCAGATGGACTTAACTGATATTTATAGAACATTCCATCCAAAAGCAGTAAATACATTTTCTTAAGTGCACACTGAACATTCTCCAGGAGAGACCACATCTTGGGTTACAAATCAAAGCTCAATAAGTTTAACAAAATTTAAATCATATCAGGCATTCTTTTCCAAATACAATGCTATGAAATTAGATATCAATTACAGGTAAAATAATGTAAAAAATACAAACACGTGGAGAATAACCAATACAATACTAAATAATCAAGAAATTACTGAAGAAATCAAAGAGGAAATAAAAACTACATAAAAACAAACGACAATGAAAACTCAGCCATGCAAATCCTGTGTGATGCAACAAAAGCAGTTTTAAGAGGGAAGTTTATAGCAATACAGTTTTACCTCAAAAAAAAAAAAAAAAAAAAATCCCCAAATCCCAAGTAGTCAACCTAACCTTACAACCTAAAGCAATTAGAAAAACAAGAACAAGCAAAACCCAAAGTCAGTAGAAGGAAAGAAATCATAAAGATCAGAGCATAAATAAATGAAAAAGAAATAAGAAACAGTAGCAAAGATCAATAAAACTAAATGCTGGTTCTTAGAGAAGAGAAACAAAATTGATAAACAATTAGCCAGACTCATCAAAAAACAGGGAGAAGACTCAAATCAATAAAATTAGAAATGAAAAAGGAGAAGTTACAACAACACAGAAATGCAAAGGATTATAAGAGGGTATTACAAACACCTATATGCCAATCCACGAATAAATGGACAAATTCTTAGAAAAGTACATTTCAAGACTAAACCAGGAAGGAAAAGAAATTATGAACAAACAAATCAGATGTACTGAAATTGATACTGGAATTTAAATTTTTCCAGAAAAAAAAAACAAGCTAAGAGCCAGATGGCTTCACAGGTGAATTCTATTAAACAATTAGTAAAGAGCTGTCACCTGTCCTTCTCAAAATCATCAAAAAAAGAGCAAGGAACATTCCCAAGCTCATTCTACAAGGTTCTGATCATGCTAATACCAAAACCAGAAAAAGATATCAGAAAACACACACACACACACACACACACACACACACACACACACACACACACAGGCCAATATCACTGATGAACATGGATGCAAAAATTCTTAACAAATACTAGCAAGTAGGATCCAATAAGATATTAAGATAACATACACCATTATCAAGTAGGCTTCATCACAGGGATCCAGGATTCTTTAATACATGCAAATTAATCACTGTAATACACCATATTAACAAATTGAAGGATAAAAGCTATATGATCATCTCAATAGATGCAGGGAATGCTTTAAAAAAATTCAACACCCATTTATGATTAAAAAAAAAAAAAAAAAAAAAAAACCTCTCCAGAAAATGGGCAGAGAGGGGAACATATCACAGTCTAATAAAGGTAATATATGAGAAACCCACAACAAACATTATTCTCAATGGGTGAAAAACTGAAAGCATTTCCTCTAATATCAGGATCAAGACAAGACTGCCCACTTTCACCACTATTATTCAACATAATTTTGGTTGTTATTGCCAAAGCAATCAGAGCAGAAAAAGAAATAAAATGGATCTATATTGGAAGAAGCACAAGCTGGAGTCAAGATTGCTGGGAGAAATATCAATAACCTCAGATATACAGATGACACCACCTTTATGGAAGAAAGTGAAGAGGAACTAAAAAGCCTCTTGATGAAAGTGAAAGAGGAGAGTGAAAATGTTGGCTTAAAACTCAACATTCAGAAAACGAAGATCATGGAATCCGGTCCCATCACTTCATGGGAAATAGATGGGGAAACAGGGAAAACAGTGTCAGACTTTATTTTTCTGGGCTCCAAAATCACTGCAGATGGTGATTGCAGCCATGAAATTAAAAGACGCTTACTTCTTGGAAGGAAAGTTATGACCAACCTAGATAGCATATTCAAAAGCAGAGACATTACTTAGTGCCAACAAAGGTCCATCTAGTCAAGCCTATGGATTTTCCAGTGGTCATGTATGGATGTGAGAGTTGGACTGTGAAGAAAGCTGAGTGCCGAAGAATTGATGCTTTTGAACTGTGGTGTTGGAGAAGACTCTTGAGAGTCCCTTGGACTGCAAGGAGATCCAACCAGTCCATCCTAAAGATTAGTCCTAGGTATTCATTGGAAGGACTGATGCTAAAGCTGAAATTCCAATACTTTGGCCACCTCATGCGAAGAGTTGACTCATTGGAAAAGACTCTCGTGCTGGGAGGGATTGGGGGCAGGAGGAGAAGGGGACGACAGAGGATGAGATGGCTGGGTGGCATCACTGACTCGATGGACATGAGTTTGAGTGAACTCCAGGAGTTGGTGATGGACAGCGAGGCCTGCCGTGCTGTGATTCATGGGGTCGCAAAGTGTCAGACACGACTGAGCGACTGAACTGAATTGAACTGATATTGGAAAAGAATAAGTAAAACTGTCACTGTTTGCAGATGATGATACTATACATTGAAAATCCTAAAGATGCTACCAGAAAACTACTAGAACTCATGAATGAATTCAGTAAAGTTGTAGGATACAAAATTAATGTACAGCAATCTCTTATTTTCCTATACACTAACAATGAAAGATCAGAAGTTAATGAAACAATTCCTTTTACCTTTGCAACCAAGAGAATAATATACCTAGGAATAAACCTATGAAAAGACGGAAAGAAAGCTGTAAGACTGATGAAAGAAATCAAAGACAACACTAACAACAGATGGAGAGATATATCATCATTTTGAAAATGACTATACTACTTAAAGCAATCCACAGATTCAATGAAAGCTGTATCAAATTACTAATGACTTTTTTCACAGAACTGGAACAAAAAAATTTATAGTTTGTCATGAAACACTAAACACCCCAAATAGCCAAAGCAATCTTGAGAAAGAAAAATAGAGCTGGAGTAATCAGGCTCCCTGACTTCAGCTTATACTACAAAGCTACAGTAATCAAGATAGTATGGCACTGCCACAAAAAGAGAAACACAGCTCAGTTGAACAGGATAGAAAGTCCAGAAATAAACTCACACACCTATGGTCAAAACCACCTTTAACTGAGAGGATTAAAGCTTAGGCAGTCTGGGGCCCATTAAGGAGCAGGTGAACATTCTCACTCATGCTTTCCTCAAGCCTTGTGCAACAATGTATCTTACCCAAGAACTTGTCTTTCTTTAGTATCTAATGACCACACAGCACAGAGTGTCTTACTCATGGAAATGCTTTTCTTAGATTCTATGTTAATAATTATAATTGTAACAAATCTTGCCTGAGAGCCTGTTTCTCAGCAATAGTACATCTGGTCCAGAAACACAGTGCCTGGAACATGTTCCTTCTGGCTGGCTAATCTTTTACTGAAGTTATCTCAGGACCTATACCTTGGGAAAGGGTCTAATGGAACTTGTACAGCCTTGAACTGTTCTTATCTATTCTTAACAGTCAGTTGAAAAGGATATAATGCCCTGCTTAAACTAGTGAGGCAGGTACTCACTTACCCCCTTCCAGTGCCTTTTGCTGGAGGCTTTCTCTATCCTTTTTAAACTAATAAAACTTTGCTACACAAAGCCCTGAGTGACTGAGACAGTGTCTTTTGGGTCCTGGAGTGAAATTTTCTCCTTCAGAGACCATGAACATTGGCATTGTTCTCCATAAGCTATCCCTATCATCACAAAGAAGGCAAGAACATACAATGGAGAAAAGACAGCCTCTTCAGTAATGGTGCTGCAAAAACTGTACAGCTACATGTAAAATAATGAAATTAGAACACTTCTTAATATCATTCACAAAAAGAAACCCAAAATGGATTAAAGACCTAAATGTAAGGACAGACACTATAAAACTCTTAAGAGGAAAACATAGGCAGAACACTGTTGGACATAGATTGCAGCAAGGTCCTTTTTGACCCACCTCTTGGAGTAATGAAAATGAAAACAAAAATAAACAAATGGGACTAACTAAATATAAAAGTTTTTACACAGCAAAGGCAACCCTAAACCCGACAAAAAGACAAACATCAGAATGGGATAAAATAATTGCAAATGAAACAACTGACAAAGGATTAATTTCTAAAACATTCAAGCAGCTCAACATGAAAACAGCAAACACCCCAATCAAAACATAGGTGGAATACCTAAATAGACATTTCTCAGACCTCCCTCATGGCACAGTGAATAGGGATCTGCCGGCTAATGCAGGGGACATGGGCTCAATTGCTGGTTCATAAAGAGTCCACAAGCTGAGAAGCAGGTAAAGCCAGTGTACCACAACTACTGAGCCTGCACTCAGGCCCACAAGCCACAACAACTGAGCCTGTGAGCTGCAACTACTGAAGCTCATTTTCTTAGAGCCCATGCTCTGGATCAAGAGAAGCCACTGCAATGAGAAGCCCATAGACCACAATGGATACCCAGTGCAACCAATAAATAAATAAATAAGACATTTATCCAAAGAAGATATATAGATGGCCAAGAAACACGTGAAAAGACGCTCAACATCTCTAATTATTAGGATAATGCAAGTCAAAACTACAATGAGGTATCACCTCACACAAATTGGAATTACCACCATCAAAAATCTACAAACTGTAACTACTGGAGAGGGTGTGGAGGTGAGGGAACCCTCTGACACTGTTGGTGGGCATGTAGATTGACATACCCACTATGGAGAACAGTATGGAGCTTCCATAAAAAACTATAATTAAAACTACTATTCCACCCAGAAATCCCACTCCTGGGCACATACTCTGAGAAAACCATAATTCAAAAGGAGTACAACAGTGTTCACTGCAGCACTATTTACAATAGCCAGGACATGGAAACAACTTAAATGTCCATCTACAGATGAATGGATAATGAAGTTGTGGTACATATGTATAAAGAATATTACTCAGCCATAAAAAGAACAAAATTGTGTCATTTATAGTGATGTAGATGAACATAGAGTCTGTGATAAAAGTTAAGTAAGTCAAAAAGAGAAAGGCAAATATCCTATATTAATGCATATTTAATAGATTATAGAAAAATGGTATTGATGAACCTATTTGCTATAATACAGATATAGAGAATGGGGTCGTGGATACAGGGAGGGAAGAGGAGGGTGGGATGAAGTGAGAGAGTGGCAGTGACATATATACACTACCATATGTAAAACAGATAGCTAGTGGGAAGTTGCTGTATAGAACAAGTAGCGTAGCTCAGCTCATTGCTCAGTGATGACCTAGAGGGGTGGAATGGGGTAGTTGTAAGGAGGCTCAAGAGGGAAGGGATATATGTTTACATGCAGCTGATTCACATTTTTTAGCATGAATATATGGGACTTGTTTATTTCCCCACATTTGAGTCTGTTTTTAAATGAAATACATGGTCAAAGAATCATTTTCAGAGAATTTTTAGGAGAACAGGTGACTGAAAACCAAATTCTCTTTTCAAGTCAGCCACAAAATTTTAAATAATAAAGTGCATTTTGTATAACTTACCAT
The DNA here is from genome assembly GCF_032452875.1 of Bos javanicus. Taxonomy (NCBI): domain Eukaryota; kingdom Metazoa; phylum Chordata; class Mammalia; order Artiodactyla; family Bovidae; genus Bos; species Bos javanicus. The sequence continues at coordinate 96,296,508 of NC_083897.1, forward strand.
AGAGCAGTATCATGTTTGACACAGTCAACCTAAATATTTTTCTGGGGGTCAGCAATCTGTGGCTCATGAGTGGAATATGGCTAATGATCTATTTGTATACAACCTGGATCTGAGAATGATTTTTACATTTTTAAAGGTTTTCAAACAAAACAAAAACAAAATATGTGACAAATAACTATATATGGTCTACAAAGCCTAAAATATTCATAATCAGGTCCTTTATAGAAAACAGCTGCAAACCCTTCATTTATATCAATGTTGTACAGAATTCAGGCAGTGCAGTTTGAAGTCCAAGATAATGTTCATTTATTCCCATCACCTATATAGTAACATTCTGAAAACATGTCTTCTGATGTCACCTGTCAATTTCTTTTCAAATTTTCTTCGTTTTTAACATCATTAAATTTCATTAATATTTCTCTTTCCATGATTTTTGTGGCTTTGCAGATTTTCATATATTAAGGTATTAATATCTTTTGCATTTCTGGAATCTATCTGCTCTCCCCAAGTATTTCTCTTTGCCCTTTCATAAGGATACAATTTAACAGTTGGATAAGCTTTGTGGCAGGTTTGAGCATAAGCCTGTCTACTTTTCCAGCTTTCACTTTTTCTTTAATCATCTTAGCCAAGAACTCTAACTCTGGAGAAAAGTTTTCACAAGATTCACACCAAGGAGCATAGAAATCAACCACCCAATGGTTTTTCCCTTTGTAAAACTTTTTCACTGAAAGTCTGAGGTGTTAGATCTGTAGATATTTAGGTTAAAATCCTACACTCCATAGTCCTAGGGAATAAACATCTCTATTCTAACTATTGTAACTATGATATTGATTAGCTTTATTTGATTTTTGAGAAAAAAATTCATTTCAGCTTGTCTCTGAACATTTTCTTGGGCACAAAAGGAATGATACTGTTGGCAGTCTATATTGCCCACATTGATCAGTTCAGTTAATATCTAGGCCATTCTAGCATTAAGATTTCACATGGATAACATCATGGAGACTAGAAATCAATCATCCAGACTTTACATTTTCTATGTTTAACTAGCTCATTGAAAGTGGTCAGTGTCAAGGAAATCACTGAAGAATTTATAAGGTCCTCTATGATCTCCAAGATCTGTTCAGCAAAGTGATGTCCTTCATATTCATGAATTTTAGATTTGTTGAATACCACTGCTGTTGAATAAGCCTGAATGTTACACATGTTACAGTGTCCTTCCTGAACTGTACAATCTAATGTACCAAACTTAAGCTGACCATAAAGATGCTTTGATGCTTTTCATAACTCTGGCAATAAAGCTCTACATGGTGGACACCAAGGGGCAAAAAAATCAGCTAGCCATGGTTCTTTGTCATTGGCAGGAAAATGTTGAGATTCAAGTGTGGTAAGATGAGAATTAACACTTTCTTTGGCAAAGGCAAGCATATCATATAGAATCTTCTTTCCATGATGAATTTCAAATTATTTGATTACTTGTCCTTTAAATATTGCTAGACATGGTTGAATACATTTATTTTTAAGTAGAGGCTTTAGTTTCTTCAACTCAAGATCAATTAAATTTTCATTTTTTCCAAAATGAAAAAATAAAAGCCATTGATGGATGATGAGCCAAATGACCCTCTACTGTGTTTGCTGAAAGTAGTTTAAAATGTGGAAGATTATTTCCAATATTTCCAAATATATTATTTCCAAATATATTTCTTTAGCATCCAATTAAGTAAGAAACAAGACACTGCTTTTCTCATTGTTATTTAAAGTGGCTCTAGAAGGAAAATAAGCAGTAGTACTTGTATATCCAAACTTTTATAAAGATTGTCCTGGGTGGCACAGTCTATCCATTCTACATTAACAAGACCATCCAACACACCACTTAACCTTAGACCTGTTTGTGAAGTCACACAATCTCCTTTGGAACAAAAAGTGATCAGCTAGCTAATACCATTAGAAAACACAGTTTGTATGAAGCTAACACAATTTCTTGTCTATAATTCTGTCACTGTGCTTCTAACATGCTGCATGGCAAAATTCACTAAACTTTCTTTTTGATCTATGCCTGTGATATTTCACTACAGCCATTCTACATCTAAAATCGAAGAGGCTGGGATAACTGTTGACTCTTTTCATTCAGCAAAGCATTCTGTCATCACCACAGTTAACAGCTCTAATTAGAAGCAACCCATCTACTTCTTTAGCAAAGTCTTTCCATGTGAGAGGCAAATTATGGCAATGTGAACACCCTGGGGAGTAAAAGTTCACAAGCCACAGATCTCCAGATGCGGGGAGTGAGCTCCACCCGTGGCAAAGGTCATGAGGAAGGAGGCTCAGCATACGCAAAGGTGGGATCGAGCCTCAGGAGTCTCCCTGGAAATTCTCGAGCATCTACCCCCAAAACCAGAGTCTGCCTACTTTCTGCTTTGTACTTTCACCTACACCTCTGACTTTACGGGGGGGGGGGGGGGCTGTCCCCCACTACCTCTCTCTGAAAAAGAGTTAGCTTACAGCTCCAGTTGATAATTCCTGGGTGTGACAGTGTTTAACCTACAAACTCCTTTGGAAATCCTCTAGCCTGCCTGAATAGGTTTTTCCGGCCACATGTGATTGTTCAGAGCCTCCCAACTGTGAGAGGCAGGAGATGTTCTAAATTGTCTAAACACCGATTCCTTTGAGTAGTTAAAAGATTGATTAGAAATTGTATTGGTGAAGGGTTTTTCACTTATTGGGCCAATGTTTGCTGCTAAGTCTCCATACTCCTTACCTACTGTGTCCTTGGCAGTGTATTGACTGATATAATGGGTGTATAGAAATGTAAGTAGTAGCCTCAATGTTTGTAACCTTGGACCCTTGAGTTAATTCTTTTCTTGATTGAGCCCACCTCACCTTTGCCCTATAGGAATGCAGCTTTGTCCAATGCTTTTTGGAGGCTGGTGCCTGACTTTGGAATAATCACCTTTAGAGAAAGATAAGTTTCTTAAAATGCTAACAGGCCTCCTGGCCAGAAGATGATGTAATTCACCTGAACTTTTGCATATGATAAGTTTGAAAGCCTGGCTTCGATTAGGACCAGGAACTGCTGTACCTGCATGACTCCACCCCTTCCCCCATTATCCTCTATGCACAACTTAAGGTATAAAAACTACTTTGGAAAATAAAGTGCGGGCCTTGTTCACCGAAACTTGGTCTCCCCATGTTGCTCTCTCTCCCAAATTCTGGCTGAGTCTCCATCTGGAGCGCGGAACCCACCATGCTTACTAATTATGCCTGGGCTTCTAAGATCCGACGGGGGAGGCCTCAGTGTCTCCTCTCCTTTGGGAGAATGGAAGGACGCCTGCGGCCTACATAAGTGGTGCAAACTTGTTGTCTTGAAGTTTTATTGGTCTCCTGTATAAACCAAGCTACTCAGCCTTTTTTCTCTGCTGAATTTTCCTACTGAGCTATCCTCATTCTATTACTCTTTATATCTTTGATAAAATATTTAAATAAATATGTCGCTGATGCCGTCCCCACTTCGAATACCCTGGATCAGCTGGGGCTGGTCCCTGGCATCCAGAATTAACAGCAGTGTCAAATTCTCTTCTATCCAATGCTATGATTTCAGGATCTTCATCATAAATACTAAAACCATAAGGATAACAATTCTAGCTTTCATAGTAGTCTCCTTTATTATCAGTAAGTCCCCTCTCTATATATTTGTCATACTTTTTCCACAGATCTTCATCTTTGAGTAGTTCATATTCTGTATTTTTAAAAAATCATTATGTACATTTGAGTTACTCAGGTTTTTATCAAGATGTAGTTTAAATACCAGTTTCTTGAAAGCTTGTCTTATTTCTCTACTGCTTCCATTTTAAATACTCCAAGTAAACTGTAAAAACTCTGATCTGTACCCACTAAAATGGCTGTATACACTATTAGAAAACAGCATGAACATTATTGAGTCTCTGAAATAGTCATCTTCATTCAACCATTGTTTTTCTTGTATAAGTTCTGACTTAAATGAACATTAAGATAATGTCACTCATTCCAGTTGATGCTAAATGCAAATTTGAGAACTGCATACATTAATCCAAAGGTGAAACAGGGAGCACAAATTGTCTCCCAAAATGTTAATCTGTGAGTGTTTTTTGGTTATGTCAACTACCAATTGATGCTTGTCAAGGGCATTTGCCAACTGCCTCTGTGGAGACTGAATCATGTGCTGCTGCAACTGTTGACCTTCAACACACTGTGAAGGGAGTTCAGGCTGGAGAATGAGGCATTTTTTGCTCCATGGAAACTAGAAGAAAGGTCTTTAGACAGATATTTTCAGGAATTGATTTCATGATCTCAATCCTTGCATCTCCTCATGTCTAGAAAAGCATTAAATAGTATCTTGTCCTAAACCCCTTCATGGAGACATCAATTCCTGGTGACTAGCAGAAAACTTTTTGTAAGACAAGTGCTTGATTGCATTGAGCTCCCACTTCACCAAAATCTTATATATATTGATATTCTCTCACTACCTCTTTGTAACAGTTTCTCAGAGCTATCTGAAGTGCCATCTCCCAGGCTGCAGTCCTAATTTTGCCCCAAGTGAAATTTAACTCACAACTCTCATGTTGTGCATCCTTTTTTAGTCAACAGTTATGGTGACTATGAAGTGACCCAGTGTGGATTTCCCTCCTTCACCTGAACGGTTTGAGGAACAGTAGATTTAGTACCAGCGGTGGCTTATACATCCTCAGGGAGTCCAGAGGTTTATTTGATGGTGGACCAGGTTACCTACCCCTTCCCAGTTGAAAGATATGGAGGGGGGCAGTTGAAATATACTGGGGCATTCCCACTCAGTGTTTAGACATTGAGTGGGACTCAGAGGAAATACATTGAGGTTTAACAGTTGTAGGAGACTGAGTGATCTGTGCTGAGTAGTTAGGTAAGAGGCTGATCTGTTGCTTTTCGTCAATTTGGCTGCCCTTATAGAATTTTTCAGGATAAAAGTGAAGATATCACATGAGAGCTTTATTTCAAAGAAGAGGCAAGATGACCGAGAAATTTATAGGAATGGTGAAGGCCAAGTCCTCATATTGTGCAGTAGTCCCATAGGGAAATTCACTCATTAATTAAAACACCTACTCATCTGGGAGCTCAGATTAGAATTGTCCATTCAGTGATCTGAGCACCTGTGGTGGTCTTAGACTGCCAAAGAGAGTTACTGAGACATGTAAGAGGGCTGAAATGACTCTGGGGGTGACTCCTGGAGGAGTTAAGCTCACAAGCATTGCATTTGCCCACCACACTGAAACTGTCCACCCCAGATTGAGACTTGAATCCATGTGTCAGAATCTAATCAAGCCAAAACCCAGTTTGGGACACAAACCCACGTGGCTGGGAATCAAACTCAACCAAAACCCACAGTCTTCCAACTAACTGAGATCACAGATCTGGTTTCAAGACCTAATGAAGCCCTGGTTCTTGATGTCTTATTACAGAAAGAATTAAGTGAGAGACAAAATGATAGGTTAGAAGTGTATTTATTTAGAGAGAAACACATTCCATAGGCAGTGTGGGCCAATGCAGAGGGAGAGTGTAGCCTTGAAATGTGGCGTGGTTAGCTTTTATGGGCTGGGTAATTTCATAGGCTAATGAAATTACCTCTTTGATGGTCAACCTTGTAACTGTCATGGTGCCTCTGAGTGTGTCATTCAGCTTGTTGATGTGTTATGATGAATGCATGCTCAGTCGCTTCAGTTGTGTCCGACTCTTTGTGATCCTATGGACTGTAGTCTGCCAGGCTCCTCTGTCCATGGGGATTCTCAAAGCAAGAATACTGGAGTAGGTTACCATGCCCTCCTCCAGGGGATCTTCCAAACCTGGGAATCGGACCCAAGTCTACTGCATTGCAGGAAGATTATTTATCCACTGAACCACCTGGGAAGCCCACAATAAGCATATACTGAGGATCAAAGTATAGTTGAAGTTCACCTGTCTGCCATCTTGGACTCATTTGATTCTAATCAGGTTATGTTGTATCCTCAGGCTATTTCATTCTTTCAAAGGTTGTGGCCTGCCCACTTCCTTCCTGTTTCAATGCCATTTCAATAATGAATTTTATCAATGACAAATTCAACTTAAAATGGGAAATAGAGCCTCTCAAACACAGAAATGAGGGGCATCAGAAGGTACCCTCTAACACTCCAGCCAGGGTTATGTATGTACAAAATTGCACTTGCAAATACCTACTTAATTGTGGAAATTATACTAAGGAGATATCAACCTAAAATGGCCAAATTAGGGTTCTTTTGACATTCCCAAATTGATATTTTTGTATGCAGAGTTAGAAAAGGCCAGCAGTAAGATCAAACAGACTGAATGGAATGCTTACTTTGATTGATGTCTAGAAGTTTCTAAAACAAGAAACAATAGAGTAACTTCTTTGCAGGAAACCAAGAAGATATTGATTGAAACTATATCAGAACTAAAAAGTCCACTAGCACTGACTCTGCCTTTCCCTCTGTTGTAGACGGAAGTCAACTGTTTCTTTTTGACTTGCTTTCCATTGCTTTTGTTATTATAATCATAAATAATGGCCTGCATCAGAGAATCCTGTCCTTCTGCCTGACAAGCTTAAGTGCCTTTTTTCATAACCCTATCCACTTGAAGATTGCAGGAAGGAAGAAATTAATACATTCCCTGCCCGAGGCTTGCCAACCTAGGAGATATTTGCAAGATTAATGAACTTCTTTACTTTCATTCTTCACCTCCCCATCTCCATCCATTAAAAAAACCTGCATCTATACCGTGAAAAGATGGTTATTTTGAGACGTTAGTCTGCCATCTTCTTGCTTGGTTGGTCTTCTGAATAAAACCATATTCATTGCCTCAGCACCTCATCTCTTGGATTCACTGTCCTCTTGTGCAGTGAGTAGAGTGAGTTTCGACTCAGGAACAAATTTGTCTTAGCCAGCTATGATCCTTGCTGCTTGTAGCTAGCTGATTCTGGTCAGGGAATGTGTCAGTAAGATCTTAAACAACTCCTAGAACTATTTTGTCTGAGGATCTTTCCTTCAGGATTCCCAGAAATGGCACCCAGTGCTTGACAGCTGAGACAAGGAACCAACAAAACTTCTGAGTCAATGGACTCAATTTTGTTTGCAGGGTAAGTCTACCCAATTCAATAGCTGTTTTGTTTATTTGTGGTATTGTGTGCACTTTTTGTGCTAGAAGTCAGTGGGAAACAAAAATACTGATACAGAAAGTGATTTTAAAAAAATGTTTGTGGAAAGTTGATGCTGAAAAAGTTAGTTTCATGCAGTCAGTTTTGACTGAGTTTAAAATAAATTTAATTGAGTAAATGAATTTAAAAGTAAGCTGCTGGGGGGGGCAGTCCCAAGATGGCAGAGGAATAGGATGGGGAGACCACTTTCTCTCCCACAAACACATCAAAAGATCATCTTCACAGGGAATAACTTCCACAAAACAACCTCTGAATTCTGGTGGAAAACCCCAGATACCCATAAGGACAAACCAATCTCTTTGAAAAGACGTAGGAAAAAAGATACAGATGAAAAGAGAGACAAAGGATTTAGGGATGGAGACCCATCAGGGGGAGTGTGCTATGAAGGAGAAGTTTCCATACAATAGGAAACGTCACAGTCAGGGTCAGTGGGGAGCTTTGGAATCTCAGAGGACAGCATAACCGAAAAAAAAAAAAAAAAAAATCACCACATGCCGAGGACCAGCCCCGGCTGATCCAGGGTATTCGAAGGGGAGACGGCGTCGGTGACCTATTCAAATGGTAATTAGAGATATAAAGAGTAATAGAATGAGGATAGCTCAGTAGGAAAATTCAATGGAGAAAAGAGGCTGAGTAGCTTGGTTTACGCGGAAAATCAATATAACCCATGACACCAGGTTAGCTCTGACCACGGAGGCCGCAGGCGCCCTCTCGAATAGCGGAAGGTGCCCCACCTTAGACACCTTCTCGAGTGGGTCTTAGAAGCCCAGGCAAATTAGTGGTCGCAGAGGATATCCACGCTCTAGATGGAGACTTCAGCTGGAAGTTAAAGGAAAGAATGACATGGGGAGACCAAGCATTGGTGAGCAAGGCCCATAGCTTTATTTTTAACAGGGGCTTATATACCCTAAGTTACACATAGAGGATAATAGGGGATGCAAAGTCAGCAGTTTTTGATCCTTATCAAAAACCAGGGTTTCTTTCCTGCAAATTTATCGTATACAAATGGTTTAGGTGATTTACATCATCTTCTGGCCAGAAGTACTACTAACATTTTATGACTCTGGACAAGGACTTATCAACAAAGACTTATTTTCTCTAAGAGTAATTATTTTAAGGTTTGGCGCCATCTTCTGAAGATAAAATTGCATTCCTATAGGGCGGATGTGTAATGGGTTTACAACAAAGAAAAGAATTTATTACCTTAAGGGTCTAAAGTTACTAACACCAAGGCCACTACTTATTTTTTCTACATACCAACTATTAATTAACACATATTCAAGGATACAATTCAGGGGATGTGAAAACTTGGCAACAATCATTGGCTCATCAATGAAATCCTTTACTAGTTTATTCTGACAGTTTCTAACTCTCTGAGAGGCTCTAAAGTATTTGAATAGCTTAAGCTTCCGGTGCCTCTCGAGGCTGGGAGACTGTAAACAATCGTATGCATAGCTGTAGGAGTCCGGGTAAACTTGTCAGGCGAGTTAGAGAGCCATCTGAGGGGTTTGGATTTAAACACTCCTAATTGTCCAGGAACTTTATTAACTGGAGCTGTAAGTTAACTCTTTGACAGAGAGAGCGAGATGGTGGTGGGGGACAGCCCCCAGTAAAGTCAGAGGTGAGAGCACAAAGCAATAAAGTAGGCAGACTCTGTTTTTTTGGAGGAAGATGCTCGAGAATATCCGGGGAGACTCCTGAGGCTCGATCCTGCCTTTGCGTATGCCAAGCCTCCTTCCTCATGACCTTTGTCACGAGTGGAATGCCTCACCGGCTCCTGGCAACCACAGAATTCATGCTGAATGGCAGTTACCAGTGGAGATGCAGCTTCATATGCTCGCATCCACCCTTAGCAAGTGGGGACTGGGTGTGGAGGTGCGGATGCATCATCAGTCGTTAGGGTAAGGACTGGTGTTGAATGCCATGAAGATATTCTGAGGGAAATAAAATGACATAGAAAACCAAACCATAGGAATGCCAGAGAGACAAAGAAAAACAAAGAACCTTTCCCACAGGAAGGCTCAAACGCCTCACTGTGATTGATCCCTGGTGCTCACAGAACAAAGTATCATGCCCTAGCGAATAACAAAGGAGAGCAAGCTGGCTGCCCTTCAAGGCCCTCCCCAGAGGCAGAGAGGAAGGTGTGTGACAGCCAGAGGCAGAAGGCAAAGGGCCACTTCAATCTCGGCCCCAGAGACCGCATCTCCTTCCAAGCTGTGAGCAGGCTGCCGGTCACTAACTATGTCTTCCTGGCATCCTGGATGGTTTATATCTGCCAGGACTGTCACAGCCTGAGACCAGCTCCCCTGAGGAGATGCATGGCCCACCTGGGACTGTGCAATCATGGTACCCCTGAGAGCTTGAGTGGCTTGGATCTGGGAAGTGCAAGAGACACAGACCCCACCCAGAACTGTGCCCTCGTGGAGCACCTGGAAGCCTGAGCAACTTGGACCTGGGAAGTGCATGCTGCTTTGGGCTGTGGCAACCCCTGTGTGGTCCATCCACAGTGAGTGCTACCCAAACCCATTGCTACCCAAATGCTACCCAAACATGCCAACAGTGTTTGCAGTGTCCCTGCCTCTCCACAGCACAACTGAACAAGTGAGCCTGAGTAAGTGGCCACTTATTGCCCCCTTGTGCCAGGGCAGAGATTAGATACTGAAGAGACTTGCAAGCAGAGGAGGCCAACTGAAGCAAAGAAGGGGGGACAGCCTAGAAATGGCAAGAACAACAGATTAAAATCCTGCAACTAAGCTGAGACTCTGTATCTGAGGGGCAACTGTAGACTTTAAGAACAAGTACAAGCCAGAACAAGGTATTATCTGACACTGATTTGATCCCACAATATTTTATTTTTATTTTTGTGTTCAATTTTGTTTTATTCTTTTTATATTGTACTTTTGAGAATCTAATATCTATTCTAGTTTTTTAATATTTCTTTTTGATATTTGTTATTAATTTTGTACCTTTAACAGTCTGACATTTCATATCCATTTTAACAGAGGGATTTGATTACTGGCTTGATTGCTCTATTCACTTTTGATTCTCCCTCTTCTCCTCCTGGTCACCTCTATCACCCTCCTTCCTCTTCTCTATATAACTCTGTGAATCTCCTTGGGTATTCCTGGCTCTGGAGAGCTGTTTCACCATTAACCTTGGTCTTCTGTGTTGACAGAGAAGTCTTCATGCTACTGTAAGAAGTTGGGATGAAAATCCAGAGACAGGAGACTCAAGTCCAGAACTTTGGAGCATCACAGAAGTCCTGACACCAGGGAACATTAATAGACGAGAGTCCACCCAAGACCCTCCAAACCTACACTGAGACTAAGCTCCACCCAAGAGGTAGCAAGCTCCAGTACAAGACATCCCATGCAGTCCTCCAGCAAAACAGGAATACAATCTTGAACATTAAAATATTGGTTGCCTAAAGCCATACCAAACCCACAGATACACCCAAAACTCACCACTGGACACTGACCGCCCTCCAGAAATATGAGATCCAGCTTCATCTAACAGGACACAGACACAAGTTCCCTCAGCCAGGAAACCTTCACAAGACACTGGTCCAACCCAACCCACAAGGAGCTGACTCCACAGTTAAGAGGAACTATGACCCTACAGCCTGCAGAAAGGAGACCCCAAACACAGCAAGCCAAACAAAATGAAAAGGAAGAGAAATATCCAGCAGTGAAGGAACATGATTAAAAACCCAACAAAAGAGGAGATAAGGAGTCTACCTGAAAAAGAATTCATAATAATGATAGTAAACGTGATCCAAAATCTTGAAATCAGAATGGAGTTACAGACAAATAGACTAGAGAGAAGGCAATGGCAACCCACTCCAGTGTTCTTGCCTGGAGAATCCCAGGGACGGGGAGCCTGGTGGGCTGCCATCTATGGGGTTGCACAGAATCGGACACGACTGAAGCGACTTAGCAGCAGCAGCAGCAGACTAGAGACACAGATTGAGAAAATGCAAGAAATGTTGAACAAGAACCTAGAAGTAAAAAATAGTCAATAAGTAATGAACAATGCAATAACTGAGATTAAAAACACTCTGGAGGGAACCAACAGTATAGTAACTGAGGCAGAAGAAAGGACAAGTGAGCTGGAAGATAGAATGTGGAAATAAATGAAACTTAATGGAAAAAAGAAAAAAAAGAATAAAAATAAATGAGGACAGCCTCAGAGACCTCTGGAACAATGTTAAACACCCCAACATTCGAATTACAGGTGTCCCAGAAGAAGACAAAAGGAAAGGGCATGAGAACATATTTGAGGAGATAATAGTCAAAAACTTTCCTAAAATGGGGAAGGAAATAGCCACCCAAGTCCAAGAAGCCAAGAGAGTCCCATACAGGATAAACCCAAGGTGAAACACGTGAAAACAAGTACTGATGAAATTTAAAAAATTAAACACAAACAGTAAATATTAAAAGCAGCAAGGGAAAAGTAACAAATAACATACAAGGGGATCCCCATAAGGATAACAGCTGATCTTTCAACAGAAACCCTGCAGGCCAGAAAGGAATGGCAGGATATACTTGAAGTGATGAAAGGGAAAGTCCTACAACCAAGATTACTCTACTCAGTAAGGATTTCATTCAGATTCGAAGGAGAAATCAAAAGATGTACAGACAAGCAAAAGCTAACAGAATTCAGAACCAACAAATCAGCTCTTTAGCAAATGCTAAAGAATCTTCTCTAGACAGGAAATATAGAAAAGGTTTATAAAAACAAACCCAAAACAATAAAATAAATGATAACAAGATCATACTTATCAATAATTACCTTAAAAGTAAATGGATTAAATGCTCCAACCAAAAGAATAAGACTGGCCGAATGGATACAAAAAAAGACTGCTATATATATTGTCTACAAGAGACTCACCTCAAACCTAGGGACACATACAGACTGAAAGTGGGGGCCTGGAAAAAGGTATTTCATGCAAATAGAGACCAAAACAAGCGGAAGTAGCAATACTCATATAAGATAAAACAGACTTTAAAATAAAGACCTTTATAAGATACAAAGAAGGACACTACATAATGATCAAGTCAAGAAGAAGATATAATAGTTATAAAATATATGCACCCAACATAGGAGCACCTCAATATATAAGGCAAATGCTAACAACTATTAATGAGGAAATTAACAGTAACATAATAATAGTATGGGACTTTGATACCCCATTCATACCGATGGGCAGATCATCCAGACAGGAAATTATAAAGGAAACACAGTCTTTAAATGATACAGTGTACCAGTTAGATCTAATTGCTATCTACTAGGCATTTCACCCAAAAACAATGTATTTCACCTTTTTCTCAAGCATCTTTTTCTGATCACAGTGCTGTAAGATTAGATATCAACTACAGGAAAAAACAGAAGTATAGACCATCGGGAAAGGATAGAAAGCCCAGAGGCAAACCCACACATCTATGGTCACCTAACCTATAATAAAGGTGTCAAAAATTTTAAGTGGGGGAAAGAAAGTCTCTTCCAGAAATGCTGCTAGGAGATCTGGATAGTTTCATGTAAAAGAATGTAGTTAGAACACTCCCTAACACCATACACTAAAATAAACTCAAAATGCATTAAAGACCTAAATGTAAGGCCAGAAACTGTAAAACTCTCAGAACAAAACATAAGCAGAACATTCTTTGACACAAATCACTCCAAGATCTTTTTCTGACCCACCTCCTACAGTAATGAAAATACAAACAAACGGTACCTAATTAAATGAAACTTTTGAAGAGCAAGTGAAACCATAAACAAGAGGAAAAGATAACCTCCAGAGTGGGAGAAAATATTTCAAATGAAGCAACTGTCAAAGATTAATCTCAAAACAGAAATAGCTCATGCAGTTCAATGTCAAATAAACAACACAATTAAAAATATGCAGAAGCCCTAAATAGACATCTCTCCAAAGAAGACATACAGATGGCCAAGAAGAAAATAAAAAGATGCTCAACATCGCTATGTATAAGAAAAATGCAAATAAAAACTACAATAATGTATTACTTCATACTGTTCAGAATGACCATCATCAAAAAAGTCTACCAACAACAAATGTTGCAGAGTGTGGACAAAAGGGAAGCCCCTAATACTGACAGTGGGAATGTAAATTGATGCACCTGCTCTGGAGAATAGTAAGGAGGTTCCTTAAAGAGCTAAAAATAGCACTACAGTATGATGCAGCAATCCCACTACTGGGCATACATGCAGAGAAAACCAAAGTTCCAAAAGATATATGCACCACATTCTCATTGCAGCAGTATTTTCAATAGCCACGACAAGGAAGCAACCTAAATGTCTATCAATAGAGGAATGAATAAAGAAGATGCTGCACATATATAATGGAATACTATGCAGGTAAAAAAAGGAGTGAAATTGTGCCATTTTCAGATACACAAATGGACCTAGAGACTACATACAGAGTGAAGTAAGTCAGGAAAACAGATATCATATATTAATGTATATATATGGAATCTAGAAAATGTTAAAGATGAACCTATGTGCAATGTAGAAATAGAGGCAGACATGTAGAGAACAAACATACGCACTCCAAGGAGGAAGGGGAGGTAGGATGAATTGTAAGATTGGGAGTGACATATATACACTACTGTATATACAACAGATAACTAATGAAAACCTACTATTTAGCAATTAGTAAAATCAACTCAATTCTCCATGGTGATCTAAATGGGAAGGAAATCCAAAAAAGAGGGGATATAGATAAAAGTATATGTGATTCACTTTGCCATACAGCATTAACTAACACAATATTGTCAAGCAATTATAGTCCAACAAATGTTTTTTAAAAAGAAGAGGAATTAGACCAGAGAGCTGTTGCTCCTTAAATGTTCACAGAGAATATATTGGTCTAGGTCAAGAACAGGTTGTGATAAATACTCTAACAGAAGGATGGAGGCTATATGAGTACAAAGGAGAGAGCAATGTACTATGCTGGGACGTTAAAGGAAAGACTTCAGATGTTTAAGTAAGTCTTGAACAATTGAGCATATTTTCATCCAGCAGTGGAGGTGCATTCTAGGCAGGAGGAACAGCAAGTCAGTTTAAGAGACTTGGAACAACTTGAAATGTTGAGAGAAATGTTCTAAGCAGGAAGTAATATTTAAAAATGCAAAAGTAGCAGTCAAGTTGGAAAGGGATATAGGAGTCAGGTCATGAAGGGACTTGGATGCCAAGCTGAGAGTCTTCATTCCAGATGAATTATGTAGTACTGTCATGCAATTCAGTGGCCCCATTTGTCATGAAAAATTATAAGCTGTTTTTATTTCATTCTTTGAAACCATTTTCTTTGATGCATTATCAATTTCAGATGGAATACTGATCCAGTAAAATTCATTATAATACTTGTCTTTCCTTGTCCAGGTAATAATTTTCAAAACAGTAAGCATTGGGACATCTGTTCTTTTCTCACTCCACAGTTGGTGGTACTCATGTGTGCAGGTCATTCATATTTGAGTGAACAAAGGGAAGAAGGAGGGCAAGAGAGAAGAGATATGAGGATTGGAAGACTGTGAGGCTCTCTCTTCTTCCCTCAACTATCCTGCTATTCCTCAATTCCTCCCTTTCTTCATACATGGAATGAAATTTCATCAGTAGTAACAATCTCACTCAGACGAACTGATGCATTTCACTTTTATGAGGTTTTAAACAGGTTGAGTCTGATAGTGTGTGCACAATGTTCAGTACACATTGAACTTCTTCAGTGTTTAGGCAAGGGAGATCCTATAGCCAAGGTATATGTCCATAAGAATCAGCAAATATGTATGAAAATCAACAGTTTAAGTAGACCTGGGTGAGTGGAATGGGTGAGGGCTCTGCAAGGTGAGGACTATGCCAGTGTGAGGGGTAACTATTGAGAAACCTGACGAGGCCATCGTCATAAAAAATATTTTGTGTTCCATACTAAACATTGATAGAAACAGGCAAATCACTGAATTATAGAATCTGGGTAGGGTTTCACTGTGTATATATAACACAAAGGACTAACAGGGTCTCAGATGAACAAGGGCTCTTTTTCACTGGACCTGACTTCCTTATTTGTGGTTAGTTAACTGAACTTTGAACTAGGCTTTAACTACCTACTTTCCCTATCTACCTTTGACTAAAACACTGTCTTCTGTGACAATTACTCCATATACTTAATTTGCTTTTTGCTGTATTGTAGGATAAAAAGAGATTTTACTTTTTTTTTTTTTTTTTAGCAAGAGGAGTACTTTTTATATTTATTTTATTTATATATTTATTTGGCTACACCAGGTCTTAGTTGCTGCATGTGGGACCTTTTTTTGCAACATGTGATATCTTTTTGCTGTAGAATGTGGGCTCTAGATGGGTTTCCTTGATAGCTCAGTTAGTAAAGAATCCACATGCAATGCAGAAGACCCCGGTTTGATTCCTGGGTCAGGAAGATCAGCTGGAGAAGATATAGGCCACCCACTCTACTAGGTCCTTTACCAGGGATAGAACCCAGGCCCGCTGTATTGGGAGCAGAGTCTTAGCCAACGGACCACCAGGTAAGTCCCTAAAAAGAGATGTTAAAAATAAACATTGGGGGTTCCAGGATGGTTGAGGAGAAGGTGGACGTGAAGTGCATCTCTTTCCAAGGATGCATCAGGAATACATCTACAGATGAAACAGTTCTCACAGAACATTGACTAACAGCAGTTCTTAATCACCAGAGAAGACCATACAAATCCATACATAACTGTTTAGGAGAAAAGAAAGAAGGGAAAAGGAGGAGGAAACCAAGCAGAACTGGTCCTACAATCCAGGCAGGCAGAGTTGAAGCAGGGAAGAAATTCCCTAATCTGGGGAAATTGATTTAGGCAGAAGGGAACCATTTGAGGTTGTCAGAGGAGGGTGAAGCAGCTGATCTGTGACAGTCTGGATAGAATGAGAACCACAGAGAATTCATGCTGTGGCCCTACACAACCAGAATGGGGTGCATATCCACTAAAGTACTTAGGGTCTGGGAGGTGGAGAGTGGGGATTGCAGAGAAATCCCAGGGTGAGGACTAATGTTGACTGTGAGGAGATGACCTGAGGGAACAAGGAGGAAATCCTCAAAAGGGAATGCCTTTGGAAGAAAACTGGACTGCTATGGATGCAGGGCGCTACTGCTGAGTCACATGCAAATACTGGAGCTTCAGCTTCAGCATCAGTCTTCCATTGAATATTCAGGGTTGATTTCCTTTAGGATTGACTGGTTTTTATCTTCCTGCTGTACAAGGGACTCTCAAGAGCCTTCTCCAGCACCAAAGTTCAAAAGCATCAATTATTCAGCGGTCAGCCTTCTTTATGGTCCAACTCTCTCACATCTGTACATGATTACTGGAAAAACCATAGTTTTGACTATACAGACTTCTGTTAGCAACGTCTTGTCTCTACTTTTCAATACACTGTCTAGGTTGGTCATAGCTTTTCTTCCAAGGAGCAAGCATCTTTTAATTTCATGATTCCAGTCAATGTCTACAGTGATATTGGAGCCTAAGAAAATAGTCTCCCACTGTTTTCATTGTTTCTCCATCTATTTGCCATGGGGTGATTGAACCAGATGCCATGATCTTAGTTTTTTGAATACTGAGTTTTAAGCCAGCTTTTTCACTCTCCTCTTTCACTTTCATCAAGAGGCTCTTTAGTTCCTCTTCACTTTCTGCCATAAGGGTGGTGCCATCTGTATATCCGAGGTTATTGATATTTCTCCTGGAAATCTTGATTCCAGCTTGAGCTTCATCCAGCCTGGCATTTTGCATGGTGTACTCTGCACATAAGTTGAGTAAGCAAGGTGAGAATATACAGCCTTGACACATTCCTTTCCCAACTTTGAACCAGTCCATTGTTCCATGTCCAGTTCTAACCGTTGCTTCTTTACCTGCATACAGGTTTCTCAGGAGGCAGGTGAGGTGGTCTGCTTTTCCAATCTCTTTAAGAATTTTCCACAGTTTGTCATGATCCACAGAGTCAAAGGCTTTGGTTTAGTCAATGAAGCAGAAGTAGATGTTTATTTCTGGAATTCTTTTGTTTTTCTATGATTCAACAAATGTTGGCAATTTGACCTCTGGTTGCTCTGCTTTTCTAAATCCAGCTTGTCCATCTGTAAGTTCTCAGTGCACATAATGTTGCAGCCTAGCATGAAGGATTTTGAGCTTACCTTGCTAGCAGGTGAAATGAGTGTAATTGTGCACCAGTTTGAACGTTCTTTGGCATTGCCCTTCTTTGGGATTGGAATTAAAACTGGCCTTTTCCAGTCCTGTGGCCACTGCTGAGTTTTCCAAATTTGATGCCATACTGAATGCAGCAGTTTAATAGCATCATTTTAGCATCTTAAATAGCTCACCTGGAATTCCATCACCTCCACTAACTTCGCTCCTAGTAATGCTTCCTAAAGCTTGCTTGAGCTCACACTCCAGGATGTCTGGTGCTGGGTGACTGATCACACCATAGTAGTTATTCAGGTCATTAAGACCTTTTTTTGCACAGTTCTTCTGTGTATTCTTGCCACATCTTCTTGGTATCTTCTGCGTCTGTTAGGTCCTTGATGTTTTTGTCCTTCATTGTGCCCATCTTTGCATGAAATGTTAAGTTGGTATTTCCAATTTTGTTGAACAGATCTCTAGTCTTTCCCATTCTATTGTTTTTCTCTATACCTTTGCATTGTTCACTTAGGAAGGCTGTCTTATCTCCCCTTGCTATTCTTTGGAACCCTGAATTTAGATGGGTTGTTGTTGTTCAATTGCTCAGTTATGTCCAACTCTTTGTGTCCCCATGGACTGTAGTATGCCAGGCTTCCCTGTCCTTCACCACCTCCTGGAGCTTGCACAAACTCATGTTCATTGAGTCACTGATGCCATCCAACCATCCATCTTCTGTCCTCCCCTTCTCCTGCTTTCAATATTACCAGCATCAGGGCCTTTTCTAATGCATTAGCTCTTCACATCAGGTGGCCAAAGTATTGGAGTTTCAGTATCAGTCAAAAAACAAAGATTATGGCATCTGATCCCATCACTTCATGGCAAATAGATGGGGAAACAATGGAAACAGTGAAAGACTTTATTTTTGGGAGCTCCATAATCAATGCAGATGGTGACTGCAGCCATTAAATTAAAAGATGCTTGCTCCTTGGAAGGAAAGTTATGACCAATCTAGATAGCATATTAAAAAGCAGAAACATTACTTTGCCAACAAAGGTCCATCTAGTCAAGGCTATGGTTTTTCCAGTGGTCATGTATGGATGTGAGAGTTGGACTGTGAAGAAAGCTGAGCACCGAAGAACTGATGCTTTTGAACTGTGGTGTTGGAGAAGACTCTCGAGAGTCCCTTGGACTGCAAGGAGTTCCATCCAGCCCATCCTAAAGGAGATCAGTCCTGGGTGTACATTGGAAGGACTGACGCTAAAGCTGAAACTCCAATACTTTGGCCACCTCATGTGAAGAGTTGACTCATTGGAAAAGACCCTGATGCTGGGAGGGATTGGGGGCAGGGGGAGAAGGGGACAACAGAGGATGAGATGGTTGGATGGCATCACCGACTCGATGGACATGAGTTTGGGTAAGCTCTGGGAATTGGTGATGGACAGGGAGGCCTGGCGTGCTGCAATTCATGGGGTCGCAGAGTCAGACACAACTGAGTGACTGAACTGAACTGAACTGACACGTACAGATTGAAAGTGAAGGGATGGGAAGAGATATTTCATGCAAATGGAAATCAAAGAATGCTGGAGTAGCAATTCTAATAAAAGAAAAAGTAGACTTTAAAGTCAGTAGCAAGAGACAAAATAAGGAAGGACCCTACATAATGATCAAAGTATCAATCCAAGAAGAAGGCATAACAATTGTAAATATTTATGCACCAAACATTGGAGCACCTCAATGCATATGGAAATGATAACAGGCATTATCAAAAGGGGAATTGAACATAACACAGTAATAGTGGGGGATTTTAAGATCCCACTTAAACCAATGGGCAGGTCATAAAAGACAGAAAATTAATAATGAAAGGCAAACCTTAAACAATATATTAGAGCAGATGAACTTAATTGATATTTACAGAACATTCCATCCAAAAGGAGCAGAATATACTTTTTACTAAAATGGGAATAGAATGGTCTCCAGGATTGATCATATCTTGGGTCACAAATCAAGCCTTGGTAAATCTGAGAAAACTGAAATCACATCCAGCACCTTTTTTGAAAACAATGTTATGAGATTAGATGTCAGTTACAGAAAAAAAAAAAAAAAAACAACTGTAAAAACACAAACACATGAAAGCTAAACAATATGTTCCTAAATAGCCAAGTACTCACTGAAAAAAGCAAGGAGAAAAGCAACAAATACCTCAAAACATATTACAAAGAAAACACAATGACCCAAAACCTATGGGATGCAGCAAAAGCAGTTCTAAGAGGGAATTTTATAGCAATACATACCTCAAGAAATGAGATACACAACAAATAAACAACCTAAGCTTACACCTAAAGCAATTAGAAAAGGAAGAGCAAAACCCCCAAAAGTTAGTAGGAGGAAATGAATCATAAAGATCAGAACATAAATAAGTGAAAAAGAAATGAATAACACAATAGCAAAGGTCAATAAAACGAAAAACTTATTCTTTGAAAAGACGAGCAATATTGGTAACCAGTTAGCCATACTCATTAAGAAAGAAATGGGAAAGAGTCAAATCAATAAAATTAGAAATGAAATAAGG
Source organism: Bos javanicus (assembly GCF_032452875.1). Lineage (NCBI taxonomy): Eukaryota > Metazoa > Chordata > Mammalia > Artiodactyla > Bovidae > Bos > Bos javanicus. The sequence goes on from NC_083897.1 coordinate 96,316,456, forward strand.
AACATAGCAGAAATACCAAGATCACAAGAGACTACTGTAACTGTATGCCAATAAAATGGACAACCTGGAAGAAATGGACAAACTCTTAGAAAAGAACAATCTTCCAAGCTTGAACCAGGAAGAAAATAGAAAATAATGAACAGATCAATCACAACAATGAAATTGAAACTGCAATAAAAAAAATCTTCCAACAAACAAAAACCCAGGGCCAGAGGGCTTCACAGGTGAATCCTATCAAATGTTTAGAGAAGCACTAACACATATCCTCCTCAATCTCAACCCCAAAATTGTAGAGAGATGAGCACCTCCAAATTCATTCTACAAGGCCACCATCACCGTGAAACCAAATCCAGAGAAAGATATCAGCCAAAAAAAAAAAAAAAAAAGGAAAAGAAAAATTACAGGCAAATATCATTGATGAACATAGGTGCAAAAATTCTCAACAAAATACTCACAAAGAGAATCCAACAACACATTAAAAAGATCATACATCACGATCATATAGGATTTATCCTAGAGATGCAAGGATTTTCATTATACACAAATCAGTCAATGTAATACCTCATATAAACAAATTAAAGAGATGAAAACTCATGCCATAATCTCAGTAGATGTATAAAAAGTTTTTAACATCCATTTATGATAAAAATTCTCTATAAAGTGGGCATAGAGGAAGCCTACCTTAACATAATGAAGGTCATACACAACAAACTCTCAGCAAACATTATTCTAAGTGGTGAAAAAAATGAAAGCATTTCCTCTATGATTAGTAATAAGACAAGTGTGCCCACTCTCGCTACTATTATACAACATAGTTTAGGAAGTCCTAGCCACAGCAGTAGAGAAGAAAAAGTAATAAATGAACCCAGATGGGAAAAGAGCTAAAATCCTTACTGTTTGCAGATGACATGATACTATACATAGAAAACCTTAAAGATGCCATCAGAAATTTACTAGAGCTAATCAATGAATTTAATAAAGTTTCAGGATACAAAATTAATACAGAGAATTCTTCTGAAATCCTGTATACTAACAATGAAAAATCAGAAAGAGAAATTAAGAAAACAACCCCATTCATCATGGCAACAAAAATAATAAAATATCTATGGATAAACTTACCTAAGGAAGCACACCTGTATGCAGATTTAATTCAAGACCCATCAAATTACCAATGGCATTTTCACAGAATTAGAAGAATAAAATTTTACAATTTTCGTTATACACAAAAGACCCTGAATAACCAAAATATTCTTTAGAAAGCAAAACAGAGCTGGAAGAATTAACCTTCTTGACTTCGGACTCCACTAGAAAGCTGCAGTAATCAAGACAGAATTGTACTGGCACAAAGCAGAGACATAGACCAATAGAACAAGATAGAAAGCCTAGAGATAAACCCACACACGCATGGGCACTTTAGTTTTGACAAAGCAGGTAAGAAAACATAATGGAGAGAAGACAGCCTCTTCAAGAAATGGTGTTGAGAAAACTGGACAGCTATATGTAAAAGAATAAAAGTAGAACACTTCCTAACACCATACACAAAAATAAATTTAAAATGAATAAAAAATGTAAAGCAATACACTGCAAAACTCTTAGAGGAAAACATAGGCAGAACACTCTTTGACCTAAACTGCAGCAAGATCCTCTTTGACCCACCTCCTAGAATAATGAAAATAAAAACAAAAATAAAGAAATGGGACCTAATTAAACTTAAAAGCTTTGCATAGCAAAGGAAACTATAAACAAGATGAAAAGACAACCCTCAGAATGGGGAAAAATAATAGCAAAGGAAACAACTGACAAAGGATTACTCTCCAAAATATACAAGCTGCTCATGCAGCTCAATACCAGAAAAACGAACAATCCAATAAATAATTGGGCAGAAGACCTAAACATACATTTCTCCAAAGAAGACATACAGATGGCCAACAAACACATGAAAAGATGCTCGACTTTACTTATTATTGAAGAAATACAAATAAAAATTACAATGAGTTATCACTTCAACACTAGTCACAATGGCCATCATCAAAAAAATCTACACAAAATAAACACTAAAGCAGATGTGGAGAAAATGGATCCTTCTTACACTGTTGGTGAGAATGTAAATGTACACTGCCACTAGGGGAAACAATATGGAGATTCCTTAAGAAACTAAGAAGTATGTTCTCATTTGACCCAGTAATCCCATTATTGGTTATATATTGTGATAAAAACCATTAATTCAAAAAGACACATACCTCAGTGTTCACTGCAACACTATTTACTATACCCAGGACATGGAAGCAACTTAGATATCTACTGACAGATGAATGGATAAAGTTGTGGTATATATATATATATATATATATAATGTATATATATATATTTGTGGATAAGTTGTGGTGTATATATATATATATATAATACATATACATAATGGAATATTACTCAGCCATAAAAAAGATTAAAACTGGTCAAATTTGTTCATTTGTAGTGGTGTGGATGAAGCTAGAGGCTGTCATACAGAATGAAGTAAGTCCAAAAGAGAAAAACCAATGTTCTATATTAATATATATATATATATATATATATATATATATATATATATATATACATGGAACCTAGAAAACTGATACTGATGAATCCATTTGTAGGGCAGGAACAAAGATGCAGATGCAGAAAACAGACTTGTGGACACAGTGGGGAAGGATAAAATGAGATGAATTGAGAGTAGCATTTATATATATATACAGTGAAAGTGAAAGTGAAGCTGCTCAGTCATGTCTGACTATTTAGGACCCTATGGACTGTAGCCCGCCAAGTTCCTCCTCTGTCCATGGGATTTTCCAGCCAAGAGTACTGGAGTGGGTTGCCATTTTCTTCCCCTGGGGATCTTCCTGACCTGGCATTAAACTCAGGTCTCCCTCATTGCAGGAAGACTCTACTCTCTGAGCCACCAGGGAATCCCATATACACTACCATGTGTAAAATACATAGCTAGCAGAAAGCCACTGTATAGCACAGGGGGCTCAGCTCGGTGCTCTATGATGACCTATATGAATGAGATGAGGGATATGGGAGGGGGGTTCAAGAGGGATGGGATATATATATACTTACAGCTGATTTGATGCTTTCAAATTGTGGTGCTGGAGAAGACTCTTGAGAGTCACTTGGACTGTGAGGACATCAAACCAGTCAATCCTAAAGGATATCAACTCTGACTATTCGTTGGAAGGACTGCTGCTGAAGCTCCAATCCTTTGAACACCTGATGCAAAGAGCCGACTCATTGGAAAAGACCCTAATGCTGGGAAAGACTGAAGGCAAAAGGAGAAAAGGGCTGTAGAGAATGAAATGGTTAGATAGCATCACCAACTCAATGGACATGAATTTGGGCAAACTCTAGGAGACAGTGGAGGACAAAGAAGGAGCCTGGGATGCTACAGTCCATGCAGTCGAAATAGTCAGACATGACTTTGTTACTGAAGAACAAAAACAACATACCTGATTCACACTGTTCTACAACAGAAACTAATATGACAGTGTAAAGCAATTATCCTCCAAGTAAGATAACTAAATAAACCGTTCATCTTCTAGGCATTTATTTCACATCTGTTGGTCTCATTCCTAATATTGCTGTGGGTGCCAGGAAACCACAATGTCCCTCAAAATCTTTATAGCTTTAGTGATATTTTAGGAAGGAGTGAGTTGAGAGTGCTCAAACTGGTGGACACATTACTTTGATACAATGAAAAGGATATTATGTATGGGTTCTTGGCTGTAGGCAGTTTTATTCAAAGGAGCTGAAAACAACAACAACAAAAAAATCATCTGGAGATGACATTTGAGTTGAAATGTGAATAATTTGTCAGAAAGAGATTTAAGGTCTCAGATCAGATCAGTCGCTCAGTCGTGTCTGACTCTTTGCAACCCCATGAATCACAGCACGCCAGGCCTCCCTGTCCATCACCAACTCCCGGAGTTCACTCAGACTCACGTCCATCGAGTCAGTGATGCCATCCAGCCATCTCATCCTCTGTCGTCCCCTTCTCCTCTTGCCCCCAATCCCTCCCAGCATCAGAGTCTTTTCCAATGAGTCAGCTCTTCGCATGAGGTGGCCAAAGTACTGGAGTTTCAGCTTTAGCATCATTCCTTCCAAAGAAATCCCAGGGCTGATCTCCTTCAGAATGGACTGGTTGGATCTCCTTGCAGTCCAAGGGACTGTCAGGAGTCTTCTCCAACACCACAGTTCAAAAGCATCAATTCTTCAGCGCTCAGCCTTCTTCACAGTCCAACTCTCACATCCATACATGACCACAGGAAAAACCATATCCTTGACTAGACGAACCTTTGTTGGCGAAGTAATGTCTCTGCTTTTGAATATGCTATCTAGGTTGGTCATAACTTTCCTTAAGGTCTAGGTGGAGGCTAACAAAGAAGGACTTCCAAGTTACCACACTTTTCATTTTACTCTTATCTCTTAGTCTCTTTGGCTTGTGTCCCCTCGTTTCCCAAATCTCTTTGTGGCCCAAGGCTCTGTCCATGATCATATGCTCTTCTCCATGCACTTATTCCCTAAGGTAATCTAGTATACTCCCATGTCTTTAAATACCATTTATGTGCAAAACCTCCTAAATTTATTTATCCAGCTCTATAAGACCTCTCCTCTTTACTGCAGATTCAGATATACAGTAACTGCTCATCATCTCTACTTAGATGTTCTAAAAACACCTCAAATTGAACTTTTAGAAAACTTAATTTCTAACCTTCCCTCTATGTCCATCCAAACCATAGCCTTCTTCATCTCAGTTAATGGCTACCCCATTCTTCCAGTTGCTTAGTCCAAAAATCTTGGAACCATCCTCTATTTCTTTCACATTATACTTCCAACTGGTCAGAACATCCTGGGGCTTTTCCTTCAAAATATATCCGAAATTCAAATTCTTCTCACTATCTCCATTGTTACCTTTCAGATATCATCAGTTCATGCCTGGGTTCCTGCAATACCCTAACTAGTTTTACTGATTCTGTGCTTTCTACTTTATAGCCTGTGCTCAAAACATCAGATCCTTTAAGAAAGTAATTCAGGTCAACTATCTCTTCACAGTCTGCAATGGCTCTGTGGACATGGAGATGCAACACCCAGGTTCCTTTTCATTGAGAGAATTATTACCCCAGCTTCACCTGTCATTCCTGTTTAAGGATTGCCGCAGCTGCAGAGAGAAATCATGTCCAAGGTCACATCCTTTTCCAGGATGGCCTATATCCAATGACTGATCAGTGTATGTGTTTGTGGCTGACACTTTCATTGAGTATCAGAGATTGACTTCTCCCTTGTTGCTTCTACTTCTTCCTCATTTCTTCCAGTTATTAACCCCAAAGCATTGCTTAATAAATTTTCTGAAGGGTTAACTTTGTTTTATATTTACTTCCTGGGGAACTTTACCTGTGACAGGCTCTCCTCATTTCATAGAGAGTTCCTACATTACAGGACCTTATGTGATTTAGCCTCTTATTACCTCCTTGACTTCTCCTATGTCTCTCACCCTCACTTACATAGCTATATAGACAAAGTAGCCTCCTTGGTCTTTGAACATGTCAATAGCCTTTCCTCTAACAGCTCCCTTTTTAATTTTTTTTTTTTTTTTTTACTATGAATGCTCTTTCTCCAGCTATATGGTTGGCTAACTCCTTTACTTCATTTCTTTGCTCAAATGTCACCTTTCCCATGAAAACTATCCTAATCTCTCTATTTAATATTACAACCCACCACTCCTCTTAGCTCTTCATTTCAGTTCAGTTCAGTTCAGTCGCTCAGTCGCGTCCGACTCTTTGCGACCCCATGAATCGCAGCACGCCAGGCCTCCCTGTCCATCACCAACTCCCAGAGTTCACTCAGATTCACGTCCATCGAGTCAATGATGCCATCCAGCCATCTCATCCTCTGTCATCCCCTTCTCCTCCTGCCCCCAATCCCTTCCAGCATCAGAGTCTTTTCCAATGAGTCAACTCTTCGCATGAGGTGGCCAAAGTACTGGAGTTTCAGCTTTAGCACCATTCCTTCCAAAGAAATCCCAGGGCTGATCTCCTTCAGAATGGACTGGTCTTTTTCTAATTTTCTTTTTGTTCAAACAGAACAAATTGTTCACAATGCCACTTTCTGACATCCCATATAATTTATGTACTTATTATTTTTATTGTTTATTGCTAACTACCTCTTGGGCTTCCCTGGTGGTTCAGACATTAAAGAATCTGCCTGCAATGTGGGAGACCTGGGTTATTTGCACATAACTTCCATAAGAACAGAGATCACTGACTCTTTTATTTATTGAAATATTCCAAGTTTCTAGTATCAGTGCCTGGAACAAAATAGGCACTAAATAAATTTTTTGGATGCATAAATGAATAAAGTGGATTTATAAACAGTTGGAACAAAGTGTGTGTTGAGAGAAAGTGATAGAGATGAAAAAATTAGAAGACCACAGCTGTAAATCACTTTGATATCTCCATTGGTGCTCTTGCATATTTCTATTTCTTTAGCAAAAATAATAATCAAAATTGCACTTGCCATCAGGAGACTTAGGTTCATTTCCACACTTAATAGCTGTGTGACCCTTTTATCTTTTTTCTAAGTCTGGTTTCCTAAACTGTAAAATGGAAATAATAACACTTAGCTCCAAGAATCCTGGGAAGATTGAGATGTGCCTGGCACATACTAGATGTTAAATAAATGCTTCTTGCCATTCCACCACCTTCCAAAGATGAATCATATAAACTAAATGGCTCAAATGCCTTGTAGTATGTATTTGTAACTGTGACCACAAAAATAAGCATACATATTCACTACATTATGTATGGGCCTCAACTTTAACTATGTACTGCAGACCTCTACCATGAATTTGGGTTCAATTTGGAAGAAATTTGCCCCATTTCTATTTATTCATTGACTTTTTAGTTCCTTCACTTCATCTTCAGGATTAGGGTAACAATTGAAATAATGCACAAACATGTTACCTGTAATATTCTTTGACCTCCATAAACAGAGAAAAACATCAGAAAACAACAGTGACATAGCTATATAGGAGAGAAAAATCATGAACTATAGGTCTCAGTATTAAACACATGACTGAATTAATAACCATGAGTAAATGGTTTCAGCTATCCTAGCCTTTCAACTTGTTTTTCCTTTCTAGATCACTCCTCCTTCAAATTACTGCATGGGCTGGCTTCTCATCATTCAGTTATCTGTTCAAATATGTACTCAGGCTTTTTTTCTGACAAGCCATAGCTGAAGTAGCTCCCTTATTTCATTTACTTTCTATCTCATTGCTTACTTTTGTTATCGTCATACAATTTATCACTCCCAGAAATTATAGAGATTATCTACATCTTTGTTGTTTTTCTTCCCCTATGAGACTCTAAGCTCCCTATAAGTACAGATCTTATCTGTTTCCTTTGTTACTATTAGCCATGTCCAACAAAAGCTGCTGAATAAATAAGTGACTGAATCTGATAAATAGGATAACATCCTGCCCTACCAACCACCAAGGTATGCTATGATTTATCAGCACTCTGGGAAACTTCTTAGTAGGAAAGTAAGGGACTATACACATCTAAGTGAAAGTGAAGATGAAAGTCACTCAGTCGTGTCTGACTCTTTGTGACCCCATGGAATGTATAGTCCATGGAATTCTCCAGGCCAGAATACTGGGGTGGGTAGCCTTTCTCTTCTCTGGGGGATCTTCCCAACCCAGGGATCGAATCCAGGTCTCCTGCATTGTGGGCAGATTCTTTACCAGCTGAACCACAAGGGAAGCCCAAGAATACTGGAGTGGGTAGCCTATCCCTTCTCCAGCAAATTTTCCCAACCCAGGAATCAAACCAGAGTCTCCTACATTGCAGGCGGATTCTTTACCAACTGAGCTATGAGAGAAGCCCTACACATCTAAAGAATTATTTAAATTCACATTTCAGTAACAGAATTTCTGGACTATATTCACTAACTAAATGTCACTATGTTATGCTATGCTATGCTAAGTCACTTCAGTCGTGTCTGACTCTTAGCGACCCCATGGATGGCAGCCTACCAGGCTCCTCCATCCATGGGATTCTCCAGGCAAGAGTACTGGAGTAGGGTGCCATTGCCTTATCCACTAAATGTCACTGGGCATTGCTAAATATAAATGTTTACTAGAAGAATGTGAACTGTACCCTCTTGGAAACTAAATGGAATTCATTTTTATGAAGTATCTTCACTGTACTTTTATATGCTAAAGATACAGTTTTTCATTTAGTTCTCAATAGAATCGAGTACGGTAGGGATTACTAGCTGCAATTGTTATTTTTGTTTAGTCACTAATCCGTGTCCAACTCTGTTGCAACCCTCTGGATTGTAGCCCACAAGGCTTCTCTGTCCATGAAATTTTCCAGGCAAGAATGCTGGAGTGGGTTGTCATTTTCTTCTCCAGGGATCTTGACCCAGGGATTGAGCCCATGTCTCCTGCATTAGCAGGTGGATTCTGTACCACTGATTCTGGTTTTTACAATTCTGGCTTCACTCAACTGGCACCTAAAAGTCAATAATTCTCCATGTGGAATCCCAGGACGAGTAGTCTCAGTCTCCTGTGTGAACGTGTTAGAATATGTAAATCCTTGGACCCCACACTAACTGAATCAGCATTTCTGTTGGGCCCCAGCAATCTGCAGTTTAATACACTCTTTAGGTGGTTCTAATATGTGCTACAGTTTGAGAACTACTACATTCAAGAGATTCCAATTGTGGCCAACAATGGCAAAAACTCATAATTTAAACCCAGATCAACTTCCGGACACAAGAAATGGTATAAGATGAAGTAGACAGTTAAATACTGTCATATTGAGTGCATCACTTTAACAGCATCATCTTTTAGGATTTGAATAGCTCAACTGGAATTCCATCACCTCCACTAGCTTTGTTTGTAGTGATGCTTCCTAAGGTGTTGGAAAGAGTCTTGAGAGTCCCTCGGACTACAAGGAGATCAAACCAGTCAATACTAAAGGAAATCAGTCCTGAATATTCATTGGAAGGACTGATGCTGAAGCTGAAACTCCAATACTTTGGCCACCTGATGTGAAGAACTGACTCATTGGAAAAGACCCTGATGCTGGGAAAGATTGAAAGCAGGAGAAGGGGATGACAGAGGATGAGAGGGTTGGATGGCATCACCGACTCGATGGACAGGAGTTTGCACAAGCTCCAGGAGTTGATGATGTGCAGGGGTGCCTGGTGTGCTGCAGTTCATGGGGTTGCAAATAGTCAGACATGACTGAGCAACTGAACTGAGACAGTTAAAATTGTCCATCCCTAAGAAACTGCACCAACCCAAGATATGTGTCCAAGGGAGACCCTCTTAGAGAACAAAAAGAAGCTGGCTGACCAGAAGACTCATTTTACTGCCTGGGCAGAGTCCTTATTTAAAAGATTAGGATGTATGCTTTGAACCAGAAGGGCTTCCCAGGCAGCTCAGAGAGTAAAGAATCTGCCTGCAATGCAGATTTCAATCCCTGGGTCAGGAAGATTCCCCTGGAGAAGGGACTGGCAATCCACTCCAGGATTCTTGCCTAGAGAATTCCATGGACAAAGGAACCCAATTGGCTACAGTCCAGGAGGTCACAAACAGTGGGACACAACTGAGGGACTAACACTTTGAACCAGAAAGTACTGTGTATTGCTTCCTATTTCCTCCCTTTTCTCAAATGGTAGTTTTTATTATACTTCTGTGGCTATTTCTTCACAACTATATATTGAACTGGGCTGAAGGTTAGTTTATAATTTAACTACAGGTGACAAGACTGCTAAGATGATAGATCTGGAGATGTCTGCATATCAACTAGAGATCCTAAACTTAACATTAAATGTAATAACTGGATAAGACTTTAGGTTTTTCCCCTTTGAAAACATAAATTCACTACATGCAGGTGTGAACATTTTTTGAAAGTGGATATGTGGGAATAAGGGCCTCCCTGGTGGCTCAGTTGGTATAGAATCTGCCTGCAATGTAGGAAACCCAGGTCCAATCCCCAGGTCAGGAAGATCCTCTGGAGAAGAGAATGGCTACCCACTCCAGTATTCTTGCCTGGAGAATTCCATAGACAGAGGAACCTGGTGGGCCACAGCCCATGGGATCAGAAAGAGTCAGACACAACTGAGCAACTAACACATGCACACACACACACACACACACCGGTGGGAATAAAGATGTCCACAGACGCTCACTACCCAAAGGAAGAAGCTATACCAGACGTTTGTGATTGGTTCATGGCATTCACTCCTCATGCCCATTTCACTAGAAATCCATTTAGTTCTAGGGAGATATACTTTAGGGTTCAGGAATGGAACATATGCCCTGGCTAAGCCAATCAGTGCATTTCATCCATGGGACTTCAGTGATTGGTCTAGGTATGTAACCTAAGCCAGTTCAGAATTCACCATAGGACATAGGTTATTTATTTTTGTTTCCAGCAGACTGTAACTGCTGGTCTAATTTTGCCACCATGAAAAAAGACAGACTGAGAATGGAATTGACATACAGAAGAGGGAAAATCTTAATGAATCACAGACACTGAGCCTGAGCCCCCATCAAAGCAAGCCTGAAGCCTATCTAACTTCTTGATTAGTTTAGTTATATGAATCAATAATACTTGGTAACTGTTTAAAGATATTTAAAAGGAGTTTCTTGTTACACACAGAAAAGCATTCTGTTATAAAAGGCAAATAAATTTGCATCTGGCAGTAGGTGTCAGTGTAAGCTGGAATAAAAAAGTGATTGTTCAGTTCATTTTTGAATAACTGATTACAATTAACTTTTTCCACAGTTTCAATTTATAGTTTATTCCCCTTTTAACTTCCTTCAATAAAAATATACTGGCCTCAAGGAGTTCCTTCCATAAAAATCAATCATGTTTACATACATTTCATATTCTACTACTCAGAAAAATTTACCTGGCACAATTGGTGGATTTGCAGTGACATTTGTAAATCCACATTGTAAATGTGGATTTGTAAGTTTTCATTAAATTAGGCTGGGATCTGAAGGTCTGAATCAATCATACCTCCTTCCCTTCCAGGTTCTGAACCAACTAAAAATATACACAGGAATCAAAGAGGGATTAAAATAGCAGCTTTAATATATTAAGAAATCAAAATTCATAACAGCATGTATAGTATGCCACAATTTGTATAAAAATTGATATACACATATATAATATACTTGTAAGTACATGGATTATCTCTGGAAAAATACATAGTAACTGGTAAGAGTGTTTATCTTTGGAAAGTGGAACTGAGGTCAAGGATGTGAAAAAAAGGAGACTTACCTTATACCGTGTATCCTTTTGAACTGTTTGATTTTTACCAGAGGCGTGTGTTTTTGTGCAAAATGACTCATATAGTAAAAATTTTTTAAGAATAAAAATAGATATTGGCTTTATTGCTGATAGAGCTGGACTGGAGGGCATGTTTTGGACCTAAGCCTGAAATGAACTTCTACTCCAAGTGTGAAGATAATTGATCCCCCACCCTAGAGGGTGAAAGAGGTCTGCAGATTAGATGTTTAGCCAATCATGTAGTGACAGACTATCTGCTTTCCCATTTCTTTCTGTGAGAAATGAGCTCAGGAGCCAACACGGCCCTAAGTTACATATCCATAGTAACCCTTTTCTCATGTTTCACCAAATTATTTCTCCTCCCACTTGGGAGACTGAATGAGTCACTAATAGAGATAGGTAGAAATTTTCTTCCATAATATTTTTGAGAGGCACAATTCCTTTTTCTTGTTCAGGAACATAGAGAGAGGCAGAGGATAGATCCTATCATAACTTTGGACATTTCTGTCCATATTGCCAACATCCAAGACAAACAGGGCTTGGTTATCCCTTTTGGGGGAGACCAGTAGGATCTTAGGAATGTCCTGCTCCCACTTGCCTAAGACTGGTGAGCAATTTTACTTTTGCTCCAGAAGGCACTGAAATAAGTCAGAATAGAACAGTAATTAAACTAATTCTAAAGCTACATACACCCCTGGCTGAAAATTCACTACTTTATTCTCAATTTATAATTATGTCCAACCACATTATCTGACACAGCTTATAAAGATTATACAATAAGCCCCAAAGATAGCATTAAAATACTCCAAATAACACAATGTCAACAACATAATGAAAATGCCTTAATTTGAACTGTATGAAAGCCATACCAGTTATTAAACTCCAAGGGAAAAATGAATGCCCCAAATGAAATTTCTTTTTTTTTTTAATCCAAAAGAATTAAAGTCCAAAATCCTTCCTTCCCAAATTTCTTGTTTTTCTGATGTCAACCATACAGATCTCACAAAGATGTCTTGACAGATAATGCGGTTCCTTCAGCAGCTGTAGCCTGGACTGTCTTCCTCTTGATTTGGTGTAGTTCCTTTAGAACTTCAGGAGTTGAATTAATCTAACCCCACAATTGCATGTTTAAGAGTCCATGGGGTCAACAGGGCATAAGATCTTCACAGAATCAGCATCACATCTCCAAAATTAGAAGGCACACTAACCCTCAGCCTCTAAAACAGATACTCAAACACATTTATGTCTCTGGGACTTAGTACATAGGGTAATACAGAGGTAATACAATGTGCAACCCACATTGTAGTTGTCATCAAATATCTAAGGAGAGACTTAGTGACAGCAAAAGGAAAGAAAATAGACAGAGAATACATGGGAAAAGAGAGTATCTTCCTGGTTTCATCCTCAGCAGTATGTGGTCTCTCTGTGCCAGTAATCTTGACTCTATGACCTGTGAACTTTAATTGGGAAGATACTACGCAAGTGGTTGATTGTACCATCATGAGTCCCAACGCCACATCTGTGGAAGTCCATGGCCTGGCTGTTAGTGCTAATGGAGATTCTCTTAGAAACCCAATGAGAACACATTGGTTTTGACTGGGTGCTTCTCTCCAAAACTTTGCATATTTTTCAACCTTTCCAAAGTTGACTTTCCCTAATGCCTTTAATAATGGAAGATACAAGGCCCATTCCATTACTCATTTTTTTGCTGAAATAGGGTTCACCCTTATCTGCATATGAGTTTCTTAGGCCCAGCCAAAAAACAGGATAAAGCTGAAAAAACACACTAACAAATATCTATTAGATTTCTATCTACTAATGCCAGCGTTTAAAACATTAAAGCACTTAGAATATGACTGTCTTTTGATCATCTAGTATATGTTTCATAGTCCTGCTAGGACACCATAATAAATGAGCTTACCAATTCCTACAAGGAAGCAAAGTCTATTTTCAGTCTTTTTAGTTCTAGCAAGTGCCTTTCCCACCTCATATGCTAGGACTCAGAAGTCTTCTAAGAATCTAATGAAAATGTAATCTAAACATTTTCAAAGCATGCCTTCTAGCATGGGAAAGAAATCTGTATCTCAGCCTGATTCCAGTTTTTTGTTCATTTTAAGGTCCTGAACAGATCTGCCAACCATGCTAAACCTAGCCTTTACCCTGTGACTGAGGACTCTAGCTAGAGCCTGACATAATGCTCCCTTGGGCTGGCAAAGCCCAATTGTGTTAAATTCTGTCTGCACAGCCTATGTCTGTAAAAACCCACTCCATGTCTGTCGGTACAAGCCAGAGCTATTGTAGACAACAAAAATCCTAATGCCATGATTTCTCCAGGTGCATTTGGTTCCTAAATGCTTACCCCTTAACAATTTTGTAAGATTTCTCAGCCTATGCACTAAAATACAAAATAACTGCCCTCTTGATTTTGAACCAAGTTGAACAATAAGTACAAGAATAAGACTTTCAGTACAGTTGGAATTTAAAATGCAACTTGGATGGAAGACCAACATGAGCCTCTCATTCCTTTCCCAAATTAGACATTTGAAGTCACCTAAGGGGTGGGTTGAAGTTGCCAACATACTTAGCCAGCCATATTGAATATCTCAGGAAGCTTCACACTTCAATGAAGATTGTCTAAATGCCCAAAAGAATGAGGCAAGAAGTCTTCAGTTACCTTTAGTCTATTAACACCACCCAAGGTAAAAATATGGGCCAATGAATGTCAGACTTTACCCTTCTAATTAGATAAGTCAGTCATTCTAATGTGGGGAGGAACACATAAAAAGTTAGAGGTAAGGGCAGAAGGATTCTTCAAAACATGTCTGGGAGGGTGGAAGTTTTAATTTTTTGCCAGGAAAATATGTGAAAAAGAGGAGAAGATGGTTCTTACAAATTGTAAAGCAATCAAGACTTTTTGTGTGTTCAGATTCTACAATCTGTCTCACATATTTGGCAAATTTCAAAATGACCTCTAAGATGTTTTTACCAAATCATAGACATAGATATGGAAATCATCATCAAATTTGATGAAGTACAAGAGGGTTTTGCTTCCACCTGATGAATGACCATGCCAATTCTCTTGGAGCCATCCTCCTTGGCATATTCCACTTGTTTGCCTAATAGGCTGTCTATGACTTCTCCTGGCTCCCTCTCTGTGAGAGGAGAATCATTGGAATCTGGAAGGATGTGTAGGTCACCATCTTTATAATCATCTAAGAGCTGGTACATATATAATACAGGATCTTTCTCATAGGTAATGTAAAACCACGTATTCATGACAGGTGCCTGAGCTAAGACCATCCCCCTCCATTCATTTTTGGAACCTTCCTCTGTCTCAAAAATATGTTCCACTGCTTTGCCAATCATAATTTCCATTAAGTGTGTATCACTGATTCTAGATGATGCAACTCTATTAGGAAGGACTTCAAGTGATGACAGTCTTTCATCTCTGTGAAGTTCCAATCCATAAACACAGTCAAATCCATCATATTTTATGATACAGAGAGGGATTTACAGGTATCTGATCCAGAATGGTTCGCTTCCACTCTCTTTAAGGTTCATCTCCGTCTTTCCATCCATGCCGAATTCTGCAGCCCACGATATTCCTTGGAGGGTGGGAGATGGGTCTGCTCCTATGCTTCTTGTGTGCAGCTTTTCTCTTCATCATGATAACAGACACACTGGCATGCCCTGAGCCTGTCCTGGACCGCTGCCCAGAAGCCGTTTTTGCGAGCGGGGTCTTCATGCCTTCGCGGAGCAGAGTAACAAAGCAGCCCAATAAAGGAAATCAAGAAAAAATAAATTCAATGCATGACATGGTGAACTTTATCTCCTAAAGAGTGCACTCCATGCACACACGCCCAGACGCCCGTTTTCCTCTAAAGCTAGGCAGAAAAGCTGGAAATCCCCTGCACCGTGCGTGCAAGCAGTAACCTTCCTCCCTAGCTAGTTCCAGCTACGCTAGTGCTATGGAGTTCTGGTTGTAGTCAGAGAAATAGAGGGCACCCCTTTTTATTCCTCCCGCCCTGCGTCCAACACTGTCCAGGCCAGAGGGCAGAGACTCCCCCAAGTAGGGGATAGCGGGCCTCGAGTGCCCAAATCGGACACCTCGCTGCTGCCTCCGCTGGGAGGCTGTGTCAAAGGAGGACCAGCAGACGGCGAGTTAGGTGCTTGCAAGAGCTGGGAGGGAGGATCTTTAGGCGAGGAGCGTATCAAGTGGGCTGCTGGATAGGCGGACAGGACGGCGGCAATGTCTCCGTAACTCTACTTGGGGGGCGCCTTCCGCTCCCTCTCGGTGGCAGCGGCGGCCCCTCTGCCACATCGGATTCCCACCAGTCACTGCAGCCGCCAGTCTCCTCCCTCTTTTCCGTAGAGCTCAGCTTCCTGCCAGGAGAGAGGCCTCTCCTTCCCGTCCAGCACCTCGCCCTCCCCTACCCGCAACTCTCCATCCACCACTGCCTTGGGCGTGGGAGTAGTTCTTTGGTTCCTTGCCCCGCCCCTTTCCAAAATCTGGACCGGCCTGCCCAACAAATCTCCTCTCCAACCGCCTAGCGCCGCTTCTTCAGTTCTGGGCTCCCAGATTCCCAAACCCCATCCGTAATTCCATCTCTGTACTCCTGCCGCATCTGCTTTCCATCCTCCAGGAATTTGCCCTTTCCTTTCCCCCTGCCATTCTGGAGTTACTCTTTATTAAGGAAACCTGCCTTTTCCTGTCACTTAAGGGAGTTTGAGGTTGGAGGAGAGAAATGCACAAGTGCTCAGTCTGCCATCTTGATTCAGTATCTCGGTAATTTTTACTGACTGGTAGTCAATGAAGCAGATATATTTTCTGGATATATTTTCTTGATATATCCAGATATATTACTGGATTTATTGAGGATAATATTTTTTTCTTTTTCACCGATTACAGAGAAATTGTATGGAAAATGTGGGCATGGTATACAACCTAGCAAATCGACAGGAAGAAAGTAATCAACTATAAATCCATCTCGTATGCACCAAGGCTTATAGCAAAATATTAACACTTTCCATTGTCTTTATAAAATAAACTCTTACAAAGCTGGGATACTTTTGCATATGCTTTTTCATGGGGTGTCCTTTTCCATATAAAATGAGTATTTAATGAGTTTACTAGATATTGTCTGAAATGTTTTGTACTGGCTTCACTAAAATTAGCATAAGGACATTTTCACAGTTTAACCATTCTCTACAATTATGTAAAGTTTAAAAATAAAATAAAATTTAAAAAATTTAAAAAAGTACTTATAAAATTATACTTGCATGCTTATAAAATTATAAAATTTATACTTATAAAATTATACATGTATACCTGTGGTGGATTCATTTTGATATTTGGCAAAACTAATACAATTATGTAAAGTTTAAAAATAAAATAAAATTAGAAAAAAAATTATACTTGATTATTCTCTTTAACAGAATAATAAAGACACAAACTTACAATCAAAACAATTATTACAATTATAACAAGTAGTATTTCAACACTGTTACATCTTAAGCCTATGGAGAAAGACTTATTTAAGCAATGTTCAACCATTTTTGTTTTCATTACAGCAGTGGTAGTGGGTGTGAAGTAGTATTTCACTGTTGTTTAATTTGCATTTTGCTAAGGACTAATGTTCAAATGACTGCACAATTGCACTCATTTCACATACTAGCAAAGTCATACTCAAAATCCTCCAAGCTAGGCTTCAACAGTACATGAACCAAGAACTTACAGATGTACAAGCTGGATTTAGAAAATGTAGAGAAACCAGAGATCAAATTGCCAAAATTCATTGGGTCATAGAAGAAGCAAAAGAATTCTAGAAAATATATATGCTTCAAATTGCCAAAATTCATTGGGTCATAGAAGAAGCAAAAGAATTCCAGAAAATATATATGCTTCACTGACTATGCTAAAGCCTTTGACTGTGTGGATCACAACAAACTGTGGAAAATTCTTCAAGAGATGAGAATACCAGACCATCTTACCTGCCTTCTGAGAAACCTGTATGCAGGTCAAGAAGCAACAGTTAGAACCAGACATAGAACAACAGACTCTGTTTCCAAATCAGAAAAGGAGTACATCAAGGCTATATATTGTCACCCTGCTTATTTAACTTATATGCAGAGTACATCATAAGAAGTGCCAAGCTGGATGAAGCATAAACTGGAATCAAGATTGCCAGGAGAATTATCCTTCAATTAAAAACTTAAGAAATATTTAGAAAAGCATAATATTCTCTAGGTCCATCCTAGTGGCTGCAAATGGTAGAATTTCATTATTTTTTCATGGTTGAGTAATATTCCATTGCACAAATTGCAGAAGACCTAAATGGACATTTCTCTAAAGAATATATACAGATAAAAAAGAGGCACATGAAAAGATGCTCAAAATCACTAATTATCCAACAAATGGAAATCAAACTGAAATAATATATTACCTCATGTCAATCAGAAGGGCCATTATGAAAAAGTTTACAAACAATAAATGCTGGAGAGGGTGTGGAGAAAATGGAACCCTCCTGCAGTATTGGTGGATTGTAAATTGGCACAGCCATTATGGAGAACAGTATGCAGGTTTCTTAAAAAGCTAAAAATGGAGCTACTATTCTTTCACAAAACATATTTTCTTGAGTATAATTACATCTATTTTCATCAGAGATATTGCCATGTAATTTTTTTGGTGGTGTCTTTTCCTGGTTATATTATCAAGGGAACACTGGCCCATAGAATGAGTTTGGAAGCATTCCTTTCTCTTCAATTTTTAAAAACATATTAAGAAGGATAAGCATCATTAACAAACTGAAAGATAAAGACCATATGATCGTCTCAATAGAAACAGAGAAATTCAACACCCATTTATGATAAAAAAAAACTATCCAGAAAATTGGCATAGAAGGAACCTACCTCAACATAATAAAGGCCATAGACAACAAACCCACAGAAAACATTCTTAACAGTGAAAAACTGAAAGCATTTCCTCTAAGATCAGGAACAAGACAAGTGTGCCACTCTTGCCACTATTATTCAGCATAGTTATGGAAGTCTTAGCTAAGGTAATCAGAGGAGAAAAAGTAATAAAAGGAATCCATACTGGAAAAGAAGAAGTAAATATCTCACTCTTTGCAAATTACATGATACTATACATTGTGTTGACTATACATTGCTGTTGTTCAGTTGCTCAGTCATGTCCAACTCTTTGTGACCCCCATGGACTGCAGCATGACAGGTTTCCCTGTCCTTCCCTATCCCTCGGAGATTGCCCAAACTCATGTCCATTGAGTCGATGAAGCCATCCAACCATCTCACCCTTTGTCACTCCCATCTGCTCCTGCCCTCAATCTTTCCCAGCATCAGGGTCTTTTCCAGTGAGTTGGCTCTTCACGTCAGGTGGCCAAATTATTGGAGCTTCAGCATCAGTCCTTCCAATGAATATTCAGGGTTGATTTCCTTTAGGATTGGCTGGCTTAATCTCCTTGCAGTCAAAGGAACTCTTGAGTCTTCTCCAACACCACAGTTCAAAAGCATCAATTCTTTGGTGCTCAGTGATGTCTCTACTTTTTATTATTTTGTCTAGGTTTGTCATAGCTTTTCTTCCCAGGAGCTAGCATTCTTTAATTTCATGGCTGTAGTCACCATCCACTGTGATTATGGAGCCCAAGAAAATAAAGTCTATCACTGTTTCCATTTTTTCCGCATCTATTTGCCATGAAGTTATGGTACTAGGTGCCATGATCTTAGTAATTTGAATGTTGAGTTTTAAGCCAGTTTTTTCTCTCTTCTCTTTCAGCTTCCTCAAGAGGCTCTTTAGTTCCTCTTCACTTTCTGCCATTAGGGTGTTGTCATCTGCATATCTGAGGTTATCTCCCAGTAATGTTGATTCCTGCTTTTGAGTCATCCAGCCCGACATTTCACATGATATACTCTGCATATCAGCTAAATAAGCAGGGTGACAATATACAGCCTTGATATACTCCTTTCCTAATTTTGAACCAGTTTTTGTCCAGTTCTATTGTTGCTTCTTGACCTGCATACAGGATTCTCAGCAGGCAGGAAATGTGGTCTGGTATTCCCATCCCTTTAAGAACTTTCCATAGTTTGTTGTGATCCACACAGTCAAAGGCTTTAGTGTAGGTTTTAGTATAGTCAATGAAGCAGATGTAGATGTTTTAGATGCCACCAGAAAATTACTAGGGCTAATCAATGAATACAATAATGTTTTAGGATACATAATTAATACATAAGAATCTCTTATTTCCCTATACTAACAATGAAAAATCAGAAAGAGAAATTAAAGAAACAATCCCCTTCAACATTAGAGTGAAAAGAAAAACATACAAAGGAATAAAGCTACCTAAAGAGACAGAAGACAAGTATGCAGAAACTATAAGACACTGATGAAAGAAATCAAAGATGACAAAGACAGACGGAGAGATATACGTTGTTCTTGGATTGGAAAAATCAATATTGTCAAATGACTATATTGCGAAAAGGAATCTACAAATTCAATGCAATCTCTAGCAAACTATTAATGGTATTTTTTACACAACTGGAACAAAACATTTTAAAATTTGTATGGAAACACAAAAGACACTGAAAAATCAAAGCAATCTTGAGATAGAAGAATTGAGCTGGAGGAATCAACTTTTCTGACTTCAGATTATACTACAAAGCTACAGTCATCAAGCAAGTATGGCACTGGCACAAAAATAGAAATACAGATCAGTGAAATATGATAGAAAGCCCAGAGATAAGCCACACACCTATGAGTACCTTTGACAAAGAAGGCAAGAATATACAATGGAGAAAAAGCAACCTCTTCAATAAGTGATGCTGGAAAAATGGGGCACCTACATGTAGAAGAATGAGAGTAGAATGCTTTTTAACATCACATACAAGAATAAACTCAAAATGTGATTAAAAAAACTTAAATGTTAAGGCCACGAACTATAAAATTCTTAGAGGATAAAATAGAGAGTACATTCTTTGACATAAATCACAGTAAGATCCTCATTGACCTGCCTCCTAGAGGAAGGGAAATAAAACCAAAAGAAATAGGACCTAATTAACCTTAAAATATTTGCACAGCCAAACAATAAACAAGATTAAAAGACAACTCTTGGAATGGAGAAAATAATTGCAAAGGAAACGACTGACAAAGGATTACTCTCTAAAATATATAAACAACTCATAGAGTGTAATAGTAGAAAAATAAGCAACCCAATCAAAAATTGGGCAGTGAAAATTTGTTCAAGATGGCAGAGTAGAAGTCTTCATCTCCTGTGAGAGCACAGAAGTCACAACAAGCTGTCAAACAACCATGTAAAAGAGGACACTGGAAGCCACCAGAAAAAGATACCCCACATCCAAAGACAAAGAAGAAGCCTCAATGAGATGATAGGAGGGGTGCAATCACAATAAAAACAAATCCTGTATTTGCCAGGTGGGCAAACCACAAACTGGAGTACAATAATATCAAATAAGTTCTCCCATTGTTATGAACATTCTGAGCCCCATGTCATGCTTACTAGCCTGGGATCTGGCAAGGGGGCTGGGAATCCAAAGGGAATCTGACTTTGAAGGCCAATGGGATTTGCTTACCAGACTTCCATAGGACTGGGGAAAACAGACTGCACTCTTGGAGGTCACAAACAAAATCTTGCACCCATCAAGACCCAGAGAAAAGGAACAATGACCCCACAGGAGACTGAACCAGATCTGTTAATGTTGGAGGGTCTCCTGCGGAGACATGGTTTGGCAGTGGCTCAAAGCAGGGACAGGGACAATGGTAGCAACAGTCTTGGGAGGTGTTCATTGGTGTAAGCTCTCTTGGAATTCACCATTAACTCTACTGTAGACCTCGTAGACCTCAGAGTTGGGTTGCCTCAGACCAATCAACTAACACAACCCCACTCACAAGCAGATATTTTAATTAAAATTTTAGTGAGCATGGCCCTGCCCACCAGAGCAAGGCCCAGTTTTTCCCACCACCAATCCCTCCCATCAGGAAGCTTATACAAGCCTCTTAGCCTCATCTACAAGAGGCCACATGGAAGAAAAAGAACCACAATCCCACAGTGGGATAAAAATCACATGAAAGAAATTTAATCAGAATGAAAATGCAGAGTGTTATCTCCCAGATAAAGAGACAAAATAAAACCCCAGAAAAGCAACTAAATGAAGCAGAGATAGGCAAACTTCCAGAAAAAGAATTCAGAGTAATGACTGTGAAGATGATCCAGGGCCTCAGAAAAAGAATGGATGGGATATAAGAAATGTTTATCAAAAACCTAGAAGAAGTAAAGAACAGAGACGAAAAATATACTATAAGGAATCAATAGCAGAATAACTGAGGAATAAAAACGGGTAAGTGACCTGGAAGACGTGTGTACGTGCTTAGTCACTCCAGTCGTGTCCAACTCTCTGCAACCCCATGGATCATGGCCCACCAGGCTCCTCTGTTCACGGGATTCTCCAGGCAAGAATACTGGAGTGGGTTGCCATTTCTTTCTCCAGTGAGAAAGTATGAAGTGAGTGAATTGAAGTCACTCAGTCGTGTCTGACTCTTTGCGACCCCATGCACTGTAGCCTACCAGGCTCCTCCATCCATGGGATTTTCCAGGGAAGAATACTGGAGCGGGTTGCCATTTCCTTCTCCAGACCTGGAAGACAGAATGATGGAAATCATTGCTGCAGAAGATAGTATAGAAAGAGAATGAAAAAAAAAAAAAAGAAAAGAATACAGCCTAAGAGAACTCTGTGACATTAAATGCACCAACATTCCCATTATAGGGGTCCCAAAAGCAGAAGAGAGAGACAGAGAAAAGACCTGAGAAAATATTTGAAGAGAGAATAGCTGAAGACTTCTCTAATATGGGATAGGAAGGGCTTTTAGGGTAGCTCAGCTGGTAAAGAATTCTCCTGCAATGCAGGAGATGCCAGATCATTTCCTGGGTCAGGAAGTTCCCCTGGAGAATGGATAGGCTACCCACTCTAGTATTCTTGGGCTTCCCTGGTGGCTCATATGGTAAAGAATCAGCCTGAAATGCAGGAGACCTGTGTTTGATACCTGGGTTGGGATGATCCCATGGAGGAGAGCATGGGAACCCACTCCAGTATTCTTGCCTAAAGAATTCCCATGGACAGAGGAACCTGGCAGGCTACAGTCCATGGGGTCGCAAAGAGTCACACACAACTGAGCAACTAAGCACAGCACAATATGGGAAAGGAAATAGTCAATCAAATCCAGGAAGCTCAGAGAGTCCTAGGCAGGATAAACCCAAGGAGGAACACAATGTGACACATAGAAATCAAACTGAAGAAAATTAGACATAGATAAAATACTAAAAGCAACAAGGGAAAATGACAAACAGCATACACGAAAATTCTCATCAGATTATCAGCTGATTTCTCAACAGAGACTCTACAAGCCAAAAGGGAATGTCATGTTATATTTAAAGTGATGAAAGGGAAGAACCTACAATCAAGAATAGTGTACCCAGCAGGACTCTCATTCAGATTTGATGGAGGAATCAAAAGCTTTCCAGAAATGCAGAAGTTAAGAGAATTCAGCACCATCAAACCAGTTTTACAACAAATTATAAAGAAATTCTCTTGACGGGAAACACAAGAGAAGGAAAAGATCTACACAAAATAAATCCAAAACAATTAAGAAAATGGTAATAGGATCATACATATCAATAATTACCTTAAATGTAAGTGGATTAAATGCACCAACTAAAAGACATAGGCTGGGCAGATACAAAAACAAAACCAGTATATATACTGTTTACAAGAGAACCACCTCAGACCTAGGGATACTTACAGACTGTCCATTGACAGACTAATGGATAAGGAAGTTGTGGTACATATACACAATGGAATATTACTCTGTAAAAAGGAATGCATTTGAGTCAGTTCTAGTTAGGTGGATGAACCTAGAGCCTATTATACAGTGTGATTTAAGTCAGAAAGAGAAAGACAAATACAGTATATTAACACATATAATATGAAATTTAGAAATGGTGGTACCAACGATCCTAAGTATAGGGCAGCAAAGGAGAGACAGATGTAAGGAACAAACTTTTGGACTCAGTGGGAGGAGAGGGTGATATGACTTGAGAGAACAGCATTGAAACATATATGCTACCATATGTAAAACAGATAACCAGTGAGAGTTTCATGTATGATACAGGGCACCCAAAGCCAGTGCTCTGTGATAACCTGGAGGGATAGGTTGCAGAGGAAGGTGGGAGGGGAGGTTCAGGATGGAGGGGACACATGTATACCTATGACTGATTCATACTGATGTATAACAAAAAACATCACAATATTGTAAAGTAACTATCTTCCAATTAAAATAAATAAGTGAATTTAAAAAAAAATGACATAGACTTGCTGGCAGATGAATATATGTGCATGTATTCACTTCCACTTACCATATCACTCTATTTAATGCCCCAAATTGTATGTAACTATCTTATACTGTTAGTTTAATCATGTTTCCTTTATGGCATGCAATTGTAATTATCTTTTATTTTTGACTGGCTATTGATTGTGAAAACTAATTTTTTTTTTTTTACTTTTGTAATTAAGTAACTGTTATTCACATAACACCAGTGAATCATGATTGTATGTGCTCAGTCAGTCTTTGTGGTCTCATGGATTGTAACCCGTCAGGTTCCTCTGTCCACACAATTTTCCAGGTAAGAACGCTTGAGTGGGGTGCCATTTCCTACTCCAGGGGATCTTCTCTACCCAGGGGTTGAACCCACAACTCTTTTGTCTCCTGAATTGGAAGGTGGATTCTTTACCACTAGCACCACCTGGAAAGCCTTTGGTCAACAGTAAATAATAGAATTGTATATCACTAAAATTATCATTTAATAGTGAGATAGTCAAATCCTGGGCAGATTGATAAGAAGTCCAGGTGTCCCCAAGGAGAGAGGGGTCTGGAATTCCCAAGCAGGAAGAAAAGACAAACTTTTTTTGTCCATTTACATTCCTTAAGATTATATAACAATAATGTATCCTGCTTGAGGATAGTCTCTGGAAAAAACCTTCTTGCTAATCCTGTTATCTTAAGGTGTAAATTATGGGAGTAGGTCTAGTGAGGTCTTTCAACCTCCAGACATTCTTTTGATTCACTGTAAAAACTAATTAGAGAGTATATAACTCCATGGCTAACACTAGCAAGGGGGTACTCTTTCTGCCCCCTTCTGATGCCTATGTCAGAAGCTTTCTCTATCTCCTTTATACTTTAATAAAATTTATTACACAAAAGCTCTGAGCAATCAAGCCTTGTCTCTGGCCACGGATTGAATTCTTCTCCTCCAGAGGCCAAGAATCCTGGCATCTCTGTGTGGTTCAGCAACAACCTTTCAATAGAAACACTTGTAATCATTTTTTAAAATCCAGACACATGTCAGAATTATCATGGAAATTTTTGAGAAGTACAAATTACCGGGTATTGTGTGTTTTATCCAAAGTTTCTGATGTGTTTCTAATGGACTTCCATGTTTAAAAACAACTGAAATATATGATGACCTTTTATCTTTAACTACTTTGTTCTACTCTTTCTATTACATATTTAGTGTTCCCATTTCATTTGTTTTATGTTTTCCAATTTTTCTGTCTCTTTTTTTCCTCAAGCCATTATCAAAGCATAGTATAAAAGTTTTTGTATACATATGTGGAGAAGCTCTATAAAGTCAGCAAAATCAAGACTGGGAGCTGACTGTGGCTCAGATCATGAACTCCTTATTGCCAAATTCAGACTGAAATTGAAGAAAGTAAGGAAAACCACTAGACCATTCAGGTATGACCTAAATCAAATCCCTTAGGATTATACCGTAGTAGTGACAAGTAGATTCAAGGGATTAGATTTGATAGACAGAGTGCCTGAAGAACTATGGATGGAGGTTCATAACATTGTACAGGAGGTGGTGATCGAAACCATCCCCAATAAAAATGCAAAAAGGCAAAATGATCATCTGAGGAGGCCTTACAAATAGCTGAGAAAAGAAGAGAAGTGAAGGGAAAGGAGAAAAATAAAGATATACCCATTTGAATGCAGAGTTCAAAAAATAGCAAGGAGAGATGAGAAAGCCTTCCTCAGAGATCAATGCAAAGAAATAAAGAAAATAGAATGGTAAAACTAGAACTTTCTTCAAGAAAATTAGAGATATCAAGGGAACATTTTATGCAAAGATGGGCAGAATAAAGGACAGAAATGATACGGACCTAACAGAAGCAGAAGACATTAAGAAGAGGTGACAAGAAGACATTGAAGGACTATACAAAAAGATCTTAATGACCCAGATAATCACGATGGTATCATGGATGTGAGAGTTGGACTGTGAAGAAGGCTGAGCACCGAAGAATTGATGCTTTTGAACTGTGGTGTTGGAGAAGACTCTTGAGAGTCCCTTGGACTGCAAGGAGATCCAACCAGTCCATTCTGAAGGAGATCAGCCCTGGGATTTCTTTGGAAGGAATGATGATAAAGCTGAAACTCCAGTACTTTGGCCACTTCATGTAAAGAGTTGACTCATTGGAAAAGACTCTGATGCTGGGAGGGATTGGGGGCAAGAGGAGAAGCGGACGACAGAGGATGAGATGGCTGGATGGCATCACTGACTCAATGGACATGAGTCTCAGTGAACTCCGGGAGTTGGTGATGGACAGGGAGGCTTGGCGTGCTGCAATTCATCGGGTCACAAAGAGTCGGACACGACTGAGCAACTGATCTGATCTGATCTGATGATCACTCACCTAGAGCCAGACATCCTGAAATGTGAAGTCAAGTGGGCCTTAGGAAGCATCACTATGAACAAAGCTAGTGGAGATGATGGAATTCCAGTTGAGCTATTCAGATCTTAAAAGATGATGCTGTGAAAGTGCTGCACTCAATATGCTAGCAAATTTGGAAAACTCAGCAGTGGCCACGAGACTGGAAAATATCAGTTTTCATTCAAATCCCAAAGAAAGGCAATACCACAGAATGTGCAAATTACCACACAATTGCACTCATCTCGCATGCTAACAACATAATGCTCAAAATTCTCCAAACGAGACTTCAACAGTACGTGAACTGAGAACTTCCAGATGTTTAAGTTGGATTTAGAAAAGGCAGAGGAATCAGAGATCAAACTGGTAATATCTGCTGGATCATAGAAAAAGCAAGACAATTCCAGAAAAACACCTACTTCTTCTTCCTTGACTACACAAAAGCCTTTGACTTGTGTGGATCACAATAAACTGTGGAAAATTCTTCAAGAGATGGGCACCAGATCCCCTTACCTGCCTCCTGAGAAATCTGTATGCAGGTCAAGAAGCAACAGTTAGAACTGGGCATGGAACAATGGACTGGTTCCAAATTGGGAAAGGAGTACATCAAGGCTGTATACTGTCACCCTGCTTATTTAACTTATATGAAGAGTACATCATGAGAAACGCTGGACTGGATGAAGCACAAACTGGAATCAAGATTGCCAGGAGAAATATCAATAACCTCAGATATGCAGATGAAACCCTTATGGCAGAAAGCGATGAGGAACTAAAGAGCCTCTTGATAAAAGTGAAAGAAGAGAGTCAAAAAACTGGCTTAAAATTCAAAATTAAAAAAACAAAAATCATGGCATCTGGCCCCATCACTTCATGGCAAATAGATGAGGAAACAATGGAAACAGTGACAGACTTTATTTTCTTGGCTCCAAAATCACTGCAGATGGTGACTGCAGCCATGGAATTAAAAGATACTTGCTCCTTAGAAGAAAAGTTATGACCAACCTACACAGCATATTAAAAAGCAGAGACATTTCTTTACTGACAATGATCCATCTAGTCAAAGCTATGTTTTTTTCCAATAGTCATGTATGGATGTGAGAGTTGGACCATAAAGAAAACTGAGTGCCAAATAATTGATGCTTTTGAACTGTGGTGTTGGTCAAGACTCTTGAACATCCCTTGGACTGTAAGGAGAGCAAATCAGACAATCCTAAAGGAAATCAGTCCCCGATATTCATTGGAAGGACTGATGCTGAAGCTCCAATACTTTGAACACCTGATACAAAGAACTGACTCATTGGAAAAGACCCTGATACTGGGAAAGATTGAAGGCAGGAGGAGAAGGGTACGACAGAGGATGAGGTAGCTGGTTGGCATCACCAACTTAAGTGATGGATATGAATTTGAACAAGCTCTGAGAGTTGGTGATGGACAGGGAAGCCCAGCATGCTGCAATCCATTGGGTTGCAAAAAGCCAAACATGACTGAGCGACTGAACTGAACTGATTATATATATATATAATATATATATAATATATAGTATAATATATTATATATAATATATAGTATGTATAATATATATATTTTAGAAAACTTATGAATTTTTGCCAAGATAAAAACTTTGATTTTGATTCCAATTGTTTAACATAATATGAATAGAATGCTATATTTCAAATTAATATTCCCTCAAAACTTCGATGTATTCCCATGTATTTTGGCATCTAGTATTACTGGTAAAAGTCTAGGAAGTTTATTTTCTTAGTGATTTTTAAAAAAAAAAATTGAATGGAGTTTGAAGCTTCTAATCCAATTCTGAGAATATAAAGAAATACCCTGTTGTAAAAAAAAAAAAAAAAAACCTGGAAATTAATATGTGATACAGTATTATTAATTAAAGTCCAGATTTTGTTTAAAATTCACAAAATTTTATATAATATATATTGTCTGTTTTCATGCCTTATTCTAGATTCCATGTTGTGTTTAGTTGCACTGAGCAGCTTTAGCTACTTGCAACAAATTCTGGCAAATTTTCTTTTCATTTTTATTTTGTTATAAATATTTTATAATTTTCCTTGTTATGGCTTCTGAGTTACACCCATCAATTAAAAGTGGATATTTAGTAGTCAAATACATGGGGCGTTTAAAGTATCTTTGATATTAATTTCTCATTTTGATATTAAATTCTAATTTAAATATTTTCTTCTCTGCAATCACACTCTGTGTTTTTTCTTTTTTCTTTTTTTTTTTTTTGTGTGTGTTTTTTCAATCTTCTAACTTTGAGGCTTTCAATTGCTCAGTCCAAGATTTCTCTTGGTAAATGTCACATTGCACTTGAAAATATGTCAGTTATATTCAAATATCTTTTGATATTGATTTCTAACATAAATCCATAGTGATAAGAGAAAAGACCCTGTATGATATCAATACCTTAAGACCATGATATTTTTTTATTTTATTTTATGCCCCCGGATATATTTCAGTGTCTCCTAGTTCACAGCATGGAGAAGGCAATGGCAATCCACTCCAGTACTCTTGCCTGGACAATCCCATGGACAGAGGAGACTGGTAGGACACGACTGAAGTTGGACAGGATTGAAGCGACTTAGCAGCAGCAGCAGCAGTTCAGAGCACATTCTATGGGAACGTGAATATAATTTGTATTCCACTGTTGTGTGAAAATTATATAAATCTTAATTATGTTGAATTGGTTCAAAGTTCTTTTCAGGTCTACTGTATCCTTCTAATTTTATGTATATCCATTCTATTAATTTTTGAGAGTTTGATATCTAAACTCTGACCAAACATTTTAATTTATGTACTTAAAAAATAAATGTAATATATATTGGAACTATATGTAACTTCCCTGGTGGCTCAGACGGTAAAGCATCTACCTACAGTGTGGGAAACCCGGGTTCAATCCCTGTGTCAGGAAGATCTCCTGGAGAAGGAAATGGCAACCCACTTAAGTAGTCTTGCCTGGAAAATCCCATGGACGGAGAAGCTTGGTAGGCTACAGTCCATGGGGTCGCAAAAAGTCGGACATGAATGAGCAACTTCACTTTCACTTTCACTTTCATGTGTAACTTTGTTCTATATTTTCCAAGTCTTTTGTAATATGTTATTATACTTTCATAAATTATAAAATGAAAAAGAGAAAAGCATAAAAAAGGTTTTCTGATAGCTGAAGGAACTGTACTCAATATCTTGTAATACTCTATAATGGGTAATAATCTGCAGCATGTTACTATATATATACATACATATACATATATATCTGAGTTAGCTTTCTGTACACCTGAAAATAACACAATATTTTAAATTGACTATACTTCAATAATAAATAAATAATTTGCATAAACAACAAAAACAAGATGGAATCAGAGTCAAATTTTTTATGATTTTAAAAAGATGATATGGTGTTTCTTATAATTTTGGATTTGTTGAATATTTCTGTACCACTAATGTAGTTCCCACCTTGGCACAATCTAGGTATAGATATCTCTGTTGAATTTCTTAACACTGAAGTGACTGTAGCATGTATCCATATTTTCAGACATAGGCTTGATTTCACACATTTTGTCTTTTTGATCACATGAGTTACCTTGAGTCCAATCTGCAGTCTGGAACATATGGCTAGCATGTGTGTTGTTTGGATGTGAGGAAATCTTGTCCTGTAGAAAAGAATCAAAAGGACTAAGTAAGTATAGATGTAAATTTATGATGAGACCTCCAAAAGAAGATTTAGAGAGAGGTTCAGGTAAACATTAAAATAGATGGAACATAAGCATTTCATAGTTGTTAGTCTTGTATTTGTTGAATCAAGTGTAGAGAAGCTTAACATTAATGTTTGTAGTGTATTTATGATTATATGTAGAGAGAAGTAATGTGGGAGAAGTGAGGTGAAATATGCTGCAGAGGAGATGAGACGCAACAGTGAAACAGCAAGAACATACTTCCATTCTGGTTCAGAATTCAAGTAAGGAAAGTAGGGGAATTGTAATCTAAAAGCCATCACTGAATACCAGCACCCAAGTATAACTAGGAGGCACAGGAATTCCTCTCCTCTAGGGAATGTTTTTTTGTATAATAATTCTTTATAAAATAACTTTGGAAAAATATCAGGAGCCTAAGAGCATACAAAGGAAAGAAAACTATTCTCCCTGGGTAAGTGGGATAATTTTTTTTTTTTTTTTTAGGTTTGATCAGCTGGTAAAGAATCTGCCTGCTAGGTGGGAGACCTGAGTTTGATCCCTGGGTTGGGAAGATCCCCTGGAGAAGAGAAATGTTACCCACTTCAGTATTCTGGCCTAGAGAATTCCATGGACTGTATAGTCCATGGGGTCGCAAAGAGTTGAACACGACTGAGCAACATTTGCTGGTCACTAGTCACATGAGAGAAAAGCAAAGGTGAGAGAAGGCAAAAAAGAAGTTACACTTTTTAACTTTGAGATGTCTTAATCATATGAATGTATTGCTTATTTGATACATTTATAAAATAAAATTTTGATTAAAAAATTAAAACACCCTCCAAAGGGAAAAGCATTACACTTACAAATCATCATGTAAAGACTAATATCAGAAGATTTTTGAAAACTGATGCAAGAAGAAAATAAAGTAGTATTTTTAAATTTTTGCAAGAGAACTCCAGACTTGAAAATATGTATCTAACTACATTCCTCAGCGATCAATGCAAAGAAATAGAGGAAAACAACAGAATGGGAGACTAGAGATCTCTTCAAGAAAATTAGAGATACCAAGGGAATATTTCATGCAAAGATGGGCTCAATAAAGGACAGAAATGGTATGGACCTAACAGAAGCAGAAGATGTTAAGAAGAGGTGGCAAGAATACACAAAAGAAATGTACAAAAAAGATCTTCATGATCAAGATAATCATGATGGTGTGATCACTCACCTAGAGCCAGACATTTTGGAATGTGAAGTCAAGTGGGCCTTAGAAACCATCAAAGCAAACAAAGCTAGTGGAGGTGATGGAATTCCAGTGGAGCTATTCCAAATCCTGAAAGATGATGCTGTGAAAATGCTGCACTCAACATGCCAGCAAAATGGAAAACTCAGCAGTGGCCACAGGACTGGAAAAGGTCAGTTTTCATTCCAATCCCAAAGAAAGGCAATGCAAAAGAATGCTCAAACTACCACACAATTACACTCATCTCACACGCTGGTAAAGTAATGCTCAAAATTCTCCAAGGCAGGCTTCAGCAGTACGTGAACCATGAACTTCCTGATGTTCAAGCTGGTTTTAGAAAAGGCAGAGGAACCAGAGATCAAATTGCCAACATCTGCTGGATCATCGAAAAAGCGAGAGAGCTCCAGAAAAACATCTATTTCTGCTTTATTGACTGTGCCAAAGCCTTTGACTGTGTGGATCACAATAAACTGTGGAAAATTCTTCAAGAGATGGGAATACCAGACCACCTGACTTGCCTCTTGAGAAACCTATATGCAGGTCAGGAAGTAACAGTTAGAACTGGACATGGAACAACAGACTGGTTCCAAATAGGAAAAGGAGTATGTCAAGGCTATATACTGTCACCCTGCTTATTTAACTTATATGCAGAGGACATCATGAGAAACTCTGGGATGGAAGAAGCACAACTTGGAATCAAGATTGCCAGGAGAAATATCAATAACCTCAGACATGCAGATGACACCACCCTTATGGAAGAAAGTGAAGAGGAATTAAAAAGTCTCTTGATGAAAGTGAAAGAGGAGTGTGAAAAAGTTGGCTTAAAGCTCAACATTCAGAAACCTAAGATCATGGCAACTGGTTCCATCATTTCATGGGAAATAGAATGGAAAACAGTGTAAACAGTGTCAGACTTAATTTTTGGGGGCTTCAAAATCACTGAAGATGGTGACTGCAGCCATGAAATTAAAAGACACTTACTCCTTGGAAGAAAAGTTATGACCAACCTAGACAACATATTGAAAAGAAGAGACGTTACTTTGCCAACAAAGGTCCATCTAGTCAAGGCTATGGTTTTTCCAGTGGTCATGTATGGATGTGAGAGTTGGACTGTGAAGAAAGCTGAGCACTGAAGAATTGATGCTTTTGAGCTGTGGTGTTGGAGAAGACTCTTGAGAGTCCCTTGGACTGCAAGAAGATCCAAACAGTCCATTCTGAAAGTGATCAGCCCTGGGATTTCTTTGGAAGGAATGATGGTAAAGCTGAAACTCCCGTACTTTGGCCACCTCATGCGAAGAGTTGACTCATTGGCAAAGACTCTGATGCTGGGAGGGATTGAGGGCAGGAAGAGAAGGGGACAACAGACGATGAGATGGCTGGATGGCATCAGTGACTCGATGGACATGAGTCTGAGTGAACTCCGGGAGTTGGTGATGGACAGGGAGGCCTGGCGTGCTGCGATTCATGGGGTCGCAAAGAGTGAACCCCATGAACTGAACTGAACTGAACTGAACTACACTGTATTTTCAATTCAGTGTAGGGAACTTCCCTGGTGGTCCAGTGGTTAAGACTCCATGTGTCCACTTCAGAGGGCATGGGTTCTATCTCTGGCTGGGGAACAATGATATTATATGCACATTGTTCAGCAAAAAAATTAAATAATGAAAAATAAATTCAGTGCAGAGTAATGATATTCTCTAGCAGAAAATGCCTTAGGAGCTTAACCAGACAAAGATTCACTATGAGATTATTTTTTTTGAAATTCACACAGTGGCGAGGAAGGCTTGAACTTGAAGTTTGTTGGCATTAGAGGTGAAAAAAAACCCTATAATATGCCACATTAACCATTAACCCCTGGCTAGGAGCATGCCCAAACAGCTATGCATAGCTACACCCAATCAGTGTTGAAATGATACAATAACCATAAATGGATTCAACATTATAAACGTAGTGAACCAGTAATACCTTGGATCTAGGTGGAGAGAGACTAAGACAGCAGACATAAGAAGTTACACTGATATGGAGAAGGCAATGGCACCCCACTCCAGTACTCTTGCCTGGAAAATCCCACGGGTGGAGGAGCCTGGTGGGCTGCAGGCCATGGGGTCGCTAAGAGTCGGACATGACTGAGGTGACTTAGCAGCAGCAGCAGCATGCAGCACTAGCATTTAAGAGAACAAGCTCAAAATGCAGAAAAAGTGACTTTAACAATTAAGGATTAATAAATGGGTTTTCCAACTGAAACAAAAGATTATTATCATCTGCAAAAAAACCCCAAAAACCTCAGTTGAAACAATGATAACAATGCAATGTATATGAACCCATATTTTCTCAAAGATTTTGAGAAAAGCTGCATGAAAGCAGTTTCCATTTCTTAGTCTGGATGGTGGTTAAATATGTATTATCTGTGTAAAAAGTTAGTCACAATTTCTTTATTAATTGCTTTGTTAAAGAAAAATTTTAAAAAGCTTTAAAAAAGTAAAGCAAGAGACTTCAACCAAGAAAATGATAGCTGGGGAGAAGTTCTGCAGGGATGCTGGTCTTAGGAAGGCAAAGGGAGACATGCATGTGAGCGTCACAGCAGAAGGGAAGAGGGCAGAGCCGATGGAAGAAACATTGTTTTTCACTCTATGTGTTTCTCTGCTGTTCAATATAAAAACAAAAAAAAATTATGTTATACAGTGTTTTGGCAAAGTTATAAACTATTAAACCTTTTATATTTAAAATGAAAAAAAAAAGAAGTTACACTGATAATGGCAAGGCAGAGCATCAAGGAGGTGAGTAAATCTGATAATCTAGAATGCCTCTAACTGGCTTTTCTTGTTGGAGCTCTGGGATTCTGGTCACTCTCTTGGTTTAAAAGAGTTTAAAAGGGTTTCAGTTCAGTTCAGTTCAGTCGCTCAGTCGTGTCCGACTCTTTGCGACCCCATGAATTGCAGCACGCTAGGCCTCCCTGTCCATCACCAACTTCCGGAGTTCACTCAAACTCACATCCATCGAGTCGGTGATGCCATCCAGCCATCTCATCCTCTGTCATCCCCTTCTCCTCCTGCCCCCAATCCCTCCCAGCATCAGAGTCTTTTCCAATGAGTCAACTCTTCGCATGAGGTGGCCAAAGTACTGGAGTTTCAGCTTTACCATCATTCCTTCCTGAGAACACCCAGGGCTGATATCCTTTAGAAGGGACTGGTTGGATCTCCTTGCAGTCCAAGGGACTCTCAAGAGTCTTCTCCAACACCACAGTTCAAAAGCATCAATTCTTCGGCACTCAGCTTTCTTCACAGTCCAACTCTCACATCCATACATGACCACTGGAAAAACCATAGCCTTGACTAGATGGACCTTTGTTGGCAAAGTAACGTCTCTTCTTTTCAATATGTTATCTAGGTTGGTCATAACTTTTCTTCCAAGGAGTAAGTGTCTTTTAATTTCATGGCTGCAGTCACCATCTTCAGTGATTTTGGAGCCCCAAAATATAAAGTCTGACACTGTTTCCCCCATCTATTTCCCATGAATTGATGGGACCAGATGCCATGATCTTCGTTTTCTGAATGTTGACTTTAAGCCAACTTTTTCACGCTCCTCTTTCACTTTCATCAAGAAGATTTTTAGTTCCTCTTCACTTTCTGCCATAAGGGTGGTGTCATCTCCATATCTGAGGTTATTGATATTTCTCGTGGCAATCTTGATTCCAGCATGTGCTTCTTCCAGCCCAGAATTTCTCATGATGTACTCTGCATATAAGTTAAATAAGCAGGGTGACAGTATATAGCCTTGACATACTCCTTTTCCTATTTGGAACCAGTCTGTTGTTCCATGTCCAGTTCTAACTGTTACTTCCTGACCTGCATATAGGTTTCTCAAGAGGCAGGTCAGGTGGTCTGGTATTCCCATCTCTTGAAGAATTTTCCACAGTTTATTGTGATCCACACAGTCAAAGGCTTTGGCATAGTCAATAAAGCAGAAATAGATGCTTTTCTGGAACTCTCTCGCTTTTTCGATGATCCAGCAGATGTTGGCAATTTGATCTCTGGTTCCTCTGCCTTTTCTAAAACCAGCTTGAACATCTGGAAGTTCACAGTTCACGTATTGCTGAAGCCTGGCTTGGAGAATTTTTAGCATTACTTTACTAGCGTGTGAGATGAGTGCAATTGTGTAGTAGTTTGAGCATTCTTTTGCATTGCCTTTCTTTGGGATTGGAATGAAAACTGACCTTTTCCAGTCCTGTGGCCACTGCTGAGTTTTCCATTTTGCTGGCATATTGAGTGCAGCACTTTCACAGCATCATCTTTCAGGATTTGGAATAGCTCCACTGGAATTCCATCACCTCCACTAGCTTTGTTTGTTTTGATGGTTTCTAAGGCCCACTTGACTTCACATTCCAGGATGTCTGGCTCTAGGTAAGTGATCATACCATCATGATTATCTGGGTCGTGAAGATCTTTTTTGCACAGTTCTTCTGGGTATTCTTGCTTGCAATCCTGTAATTCTGAGTCTTTAGTTCACCTTGTTCCTACCATCCCCAAGTTCCTCTGAATTCAGGGAAATAACGCATTGGATAAAGAGTTGAAATGATAATGAGACAAGTATCTTAGAAACATGAGGGGAGTTTTAAAGTTTTGACTCTTCAGTGCGGTTATCCATCCTCCAGACCTATAGCCCATGTGGCATTTCCTGTGAACAACAACTGGTCTCTAACTCTGATGTCATTACCAAAACGAACGTGTAGAAACCTTTAGCACATCAAAAGGTATGGAGTCCCTCTGGGTACAATGTATTAGCACCATTCATCCCTCAAACAAAATGTGCTTTTTATCATGCACTCCACACAAGACACTTCTCCAGAAGAGAATTGTTGAATAGTGTGAAGTAAACCTAACAGCCAATCAGAGCTTCCCATCTACTAAAAGATTAAAGGAGGCAGAATCTTTCATGACCCAAGGAAATGCTTATAATGCAAGTAAAGATTACATAAAATTTCAAAGTTTTATACAAAACCTATTGATGTGTCATAAGAAAGCTAACTATGTATTTAATCATTTACTTAAATAATGATTTTGGAAAGTTCAGAGTAGCCTTAGGGAGGCCCTTAAGGCAGTGAATTTTAAAAACTTCTTTCCCCAGAATCATCTAAGAGAAAGTTTTGTTCTGTTGCTAAGTTGTCTCACTGATTTGTGACTCTTTGTGACCCCATGAACTGCAGCATGCCAGGTGCCCCTGCCCTTCACTATCTTTGAGTTTGCTAAAACTCATGTCCATTGATTCAGTGACTCTATGCATCCAACCATGTCATCCCTTGTCATCCCCTTCTCCCCCTGCCTTCAATCTTTCCCAGCATCAGCGTCTTTTCCAGTGAGTTGGCTCTTTGCATCAAGTGGCCAAAGTATGCGAAATTCAGCTTCAGCATCAGTCCTTTAAATAAGTATTCACGGCTGATTTCCTTTAGGACTGACTGGTTTGATCTTGCAGTCCAAGGAAATCTGAAGAGTTTTCTCCAACACCACAGTTCAAAAGCATCAATTCTTCAGCATTCAACTTTCTTTATGGTCCAACTCTCACATCCATACACAACTAAGGGAAAACCATAGCTTGACTATACAGAACTTTGTGGGCAAAGTAATGTCTCTGCTTTTTAATATGCTGTCTAGGTTTGTCATAGCTTTTCTTCCAAGGAGCAAACATCTTTTAATTTAATGGTTGCAGTCACCATCTGCAGCGATTTTGGAGCCCAAGAAAATAAAGTCCGTCACTGTTTCCATTGTTTCCACATCTATTTGCCATGAAGTGATGGGACCATATGCCATGATCTTAGTTTTTTGATTGTTGAGTTTTAAGTTTAAATATGAAATCTAAAACAATGTTATTAATGAACCTATTTGCAGGGAAGGAATAGAAACGTAGGTGTGGAGAATGGACTCATGGACACAGTGGGGCAAGGAGGGACTGGGATTAGTGGAGAAAGTAGCATTGATATATATATATATATATATATATATATATATATATATATACACACATACATACACACTATCATGTGTAAAACACATAGCTGGTGATAAGTTGGTATATAACACAGGGAACCCAGCTTGGTACTCTGTGGTGCCCTAGAGGTGTGGGATGCAAGAAGCAAAGGGAGGATCACGAGGGAGGGGATATATGTATAATTATGGCTGATTTGTATTGTACTTCAGAGACCAATACAACATTGTAAAGTATTTTTCCGCCAGGTAAAAAATAAATTGAAAACAAAAGAAAGATATATGTCAACTCTTCTTTAAATGTTTGGTAGAATTTACCTGTGAATTAATTTTTTCCTGGACTTTGTATTTCACTTACTTTTTAAATCACTGATTCAGTGTTACTATTGCTAATATGTTTATAGTTTTTATTTTTTCCTGATTCAGTCTTTTTTTTTAAATTAATTTATTTTTTTACTTTACAATATGGTATTGGTTTTGCTATACATTGACATGAATCCACCATGGGTGTACATGTGTTCTCCATCCTGAACCCCCCTCCTTCCTCCCTCCCCATCACATCCCTCTGGGTCATCCCAGTGCACCAGCACCGAGCATCCCGTATCATGCATTGAACCTGGACTGGTGATTCATTTCGCATGTGATAATTTACATGTTTCAGTGCCATTCTCCCATATCATCCCGCCCTTGCCCTCTCCCACAGAGTCCAAAAGACTGTTCTATACATCTGTGTCTCTTTTGCTGACTCGCATAAAGCGTTATCATTACCATCTTTCTAAAATCCATATATATGTGTTAGTATACTGTATTGTGTTTTTTTTTTTTTCTGGCTTACTTCACTCTGTATAATAGGCTCCAGTTTCATCCACCTCATTAGAACTGATTCAAATGTATTCTTTTTAATGGCTGAGTATTCTATTGTGTATATGTACCACAGCTTTCTTATCCAGTCGTCTGCTGATGGACATCTAGGTTGCTTCCATGTCCTGGCTATTATAAATAGTGCTGCGATGAACATTGGGGTACACGTGTCTCTTTCAATTCTGGTTTCCTCAGTGTGTATGCCCAGCAGTGGGATTGCTGGGTCATATGGAAGTTCTATTTCCAGTTTTTTAAAGAATCTCTCCCACTGTTCTCCATAGTGGCTGTACTAGTTTGCATTCCCACCAACAGTATAAGAGGGTTCTCTTTTCTCCAAACCCTCTCCAGCATTTATTGCTTGTAGACTTTTGGATAGCAGCCGTTCTGACTGGTGTGAAATGGTACCTCATTTTGGTTTTAATTTGCATTTCTCTGATAATGAGTGATGTTGAGCATCTTTTCATATATTTGTTAGCCATCTGTATGTCTTCTATGGAGAAATGTTTGTTTAGTTCTTTGGCCTACTTTTTGATTGGGTCATTTATTTTTCTGAAATTCAGCTGCAGGTGTTGCTTGTATATTTTTGAGATTAATTCTTTGCCTGTTGCTTCATTTGCTATTATTTTCTCCCATTCTGAAGGCTGTCTTTTCACCTTGCCTAGAGTTTCCTTTGTTGTGTAGAAGCTTTTAATTTTAATTAGGTTCCATTTGTTTATTTTTGCTTTTATTTCCAATACTCTGGGAGGTGGGCCATAGAGGATCCTGCTGTGGTTTATGTCAGAGAGTGTTTTACCTGTTTTCCTCTAGGAGTTTTATAGTTTCTGGTCTTATGTTTGGATCTTTAATCCAATTTGAGTTTATTTTTGTGTATGGTGTTAGAAAGTGATCTAGTTTCATTCTTTTACCAGTTTCCCCAGCACCACTTGTTAAAGAGATTGTCTTTTCTGCATTGTATATTCTTGCCTCCTTTTTCAAAGATAAGGTGTCCATAAGTGCGTGGATTTATCTCTGGGCTTTCTATTTTGTTCCATTGATCTATGTTTCTGTCTTTGTGCCAGTACCATACTGTCTTGATAACTGTGGCTTTGTAGTAGAGCCTGAAGTCAGGTAGGTTGATTCCTCCAGTTCCATTCTTCTTTCTCAAGATTGCTTTGGCAATTCGAGGTTTTTTTGTATTTCCATACAAATTGTGAAATTATTTGTTCTGGTTCTCTGAAAAATACCATTGGTAGCTTAATAGGGATTGCATTGAATATATAGATTGCTTTGGGTAGTGTACTCATTTTCACTATACTGATTCTTCTGATTCATGAACATGGTATACTTCTCCATCTATTTGTGTCCTCTTTGATTTCTTTCAGCAGTGTTTTATAGTTTTCTCTATAGAGGTCTTTAGTTTCTTTAGGTAGATACATTCCTAATTATTTTATTCTTTTCGTTGCAATGGTGAATGGAATTGTTTCCTTTATTTCTCTTTCTGTTTTCTCATTGTTAGTGTATAGGAATGCAATGGATTTCTGTGTGTTGATTTTATATCCTTCAACTTTATTCATTGATTAGCTCTAGTAATTTTCTGGTGGAATCTTTAGGGTTTTCTATGTAGAAGATCATGTCATCTGCAAACAGTGAGAGTTTTACTTCTTCTTTTCCAATTTGGATTCCTTTTATTTCTTTTTCTGCTCTGATTGCTGTGGCCAAAACTTCCAAAACTATGTTGAATAGTAGTGGTGAGAGTTGGCACCCTTGTCTTGTTCCTGACTTTAGGGGAAATACTTTCAATTTTTCACCATTGAGGATATTTGCTGTGGGTTTGTCATATATAGCTTTATTATGTTGAGGTATGTTCCTTCTATTCCTGCTTTCTGGAGGGTTTTTATCATAAACAGATGTTGAATTTTGTCAAAGGCTTTCTTTGCATCTAATGAGATAATATATGTTTTTTATCTTTCAGTTTTTTAATGTGGTGTATTA
The DNA here is from genome assembly GCF_032452875.1 of Bos javanicus. NCBI lineage: Eukaryota > Metazoa > Chordata > Mammalia > Artiodactyla > Bovidae > Bos > Bos javanicus. The sequence continues at coordinate 96,356,330 of NC_083897.1, forward strand.
CATTGATTGACTTGCAGATATTGAAGAATCCTTGCATCCCTGGGATAAAGCCCACTTGGTCATGATGTATGATCTTTTTAATATGTTGTTGGATTCTCTTTGCTAGAATTTTGTTAAGAATTTTTGCATCTATGTTCATCAGTGATATTGGCCTGTAGTTTTCTTTTTTTGTGGCATCTTTGTCGGGTTTTGGTATCAGGGTGATGGTGGCCTCATAGAATGAGTTTAGCAGTGTACCTTCCTCTTCAATTTTCTGGAAGAGTTTGAGTAGGATAGGTGTTATCTCTTCTCTAAATATTTGGTAGAATTCAGCTGTGAAGCCATCTGGTGCTGGACTTTGGCTTGTTGGAAGATTTCTGATTACAATTTCAATCCTTGTGCTTCTGATGGGTCTGTTAGGATTTTCTATTTCTTCCTGGTTCAGTTGTGGAAAGTTGTACTTTTCTAAGAATTTGTCCATTTCTTCCACGTTTTCCATTTTATTTGCATATAGTTGTTGATAATAGTCTCTTATGATCCTTTCCATTGCTGTGTTGTCTGCTGTGATCTCTCCATTTTCATTTCCAATTTTGTTGATTTGATTTTTATCCCTATGTTTCTTGATGAGTCTGCCTAATGGTTTGTCAATTTTACTTATCTTCTCAAAGAACCTGCTTTTGGCCTTATCGATTTTTGCTATGGTCTTTTTTGTTTCTTTTGCATTTATTTCTGCCCTAATTTTAAAGATTTCTTTCCTTCTACTAACCCTGGGGTTCTTCCTTTCTTCCTTTTCTAGTTGTTTTAGGTGTAGAGTTAGGTTATTTATTTGACTTTTTTCTTGTTTTGTGAGGTATGCCTGTATTGCTATGAACCTTACCCTTAGCACTGCTTTTACAGTGTCCCATAGGTTTTGGGTTGTTGTGTTTTCATTTTCATTCATTTTTAAGCATATTTTGATTTCTTTTTTGATTTCTTCTGTGATTTGTTGGTTATTCAGCAGCGTGTTGTTCAGCCTCCATATGTTGGAAGTTTTAACCATTTTTCTCATGTAATTGACATCTAATCTTAATACATTGTGGTCAGAAAAGATGCTTGGAATGATTTCAATTGTTTTTAATTTACCAGGGCTGGATTTATGGCCCAGGATGTGATCTATCCTGGAGAAGCTTCTGTGTGCACTAGAGAAAAAGGTTAAATTCATTGTTTTGGGGTGAAATGTCCTATAGATATCAATTAGGTCTAACTGGTCTATTGTATCATTTAAAGTTTGTGTTTCCTTGTTAACTTTTGGTTTAGTTGATCTATCCATAGATGTGAGTGGGGTATTACAGTCTCCCACTATTACTGTGTTATTGTTAATTTCCCCTTTCATATTTGTTAGCATTTGTTTACATATTGTGGTGCTCCTATGTTGGGTGTATATATATTTATAATTGTTATATCTTCTCCTCTGATTGATACTGTGATCCTTATGTAGTGTCCTTCTTTGTCTCTTTTCACAGCCTTTGTTTTAAAGTCCATTTTATCTGATATGAAGATTGCTACTCCTGCTTTCTTTTGGTCTTTATTTACATGGAATATCTTTTTCCAGCCCTTCACTTTCAGTCTGTATGTGTCCCTTGTTTCAAGGTGGGTCTCTTGTAGACAACATATATAGGGGTCTTGTATTTGTATCCATTCAGCCAGTCTCTGTCTTTTGGTTGGGGCATTCAACCCATTTATGTTTAAGGTAATTATTGATAAGTATGATCCCGTTGCCATTTACTTTATTGTTTTGGATTCGAGTTTATACACCCTTTCTGTGTTTCCTGTCTAGAGAATATCCTTTAGCATTTGTTGGAGAGCTGGTTTGGTGGTGCTGAATTCGCTCAGCTTTTGCTTGTCTGTAAAGCTTTTGATTTCTCCTTCATATGTGAATGCAATCCTTGCTAGGTACAGTAATCTGAGCTGTAGGCTATCTTCTTTCATCACTTTAAGTATGCCCTGCCATTCCCTTCTGGTCTGAAGAGTTTCTATTGAAAGATCAGCTGTTATCCTTGTTGGAATCCCCTTGTGTGTCATATGTTGTTTTTCCCTTGCAGCTTTTAACATTTGTTCTTTGTGTTTGATCTTTGTTAATTTGATTGATATATGTTTTGGGGTGTTTCTTGACTTCCTACTTTTGCATTCCAGTCTCCTATAATGAAAAGGACATCTTTTTTGGGTGTTAGTTCTAAAAGGTCTTGGAGGTCTTCATAGAACCGTTCAATTTCAGCTTCTTCAGCATTACTGGTAGGGGCATAGACTTGGATTACCGTGATATTGAATTGTTTGCCTTGGAAATGAACAGAGATCATTCTGTCGTTTTTGAGATTGCATCCAAATACTGCATTTCGGACTCTTTTGTTGACCATGATGGCCACTCCATTTCTTCTAAGGGATTCCTGCCCGCAGTAGTAGATACAATGGTCATCTGAGTTAAATTCACCCATTCCAGTCCATTTTAGTTCGCTGATTCCTAGAGTGTTGACATTCACTCTTGCCATCTTCCGTTTGACCACTTCCAATTTGCCCTTATTCATGGACCTAACATTCCAAGTTCCTATGCAATATTGCTCTTTACAGCATCAGACCTTGCTTCTATCACCAGTCACATCCACAACTGGGTATTGTTTTTGCTTTGGCTCTATCCCTTCATTCTTTCTGGAGTTATTTTTCCACTGGTCTCCAGGAGCATATTGGGCACCTACTGACCTGGGGAGTTCCTCTTTCAGTATCCTATCATTTTGCCTTTTCATACTGTTCATGGGGTTCTCAAGGCAAGAACACTGAAGTGGTTTGCCATTCCCTTCTCCAGCTGACCATATTTTGTCAGAACTCTCCACCATGACCTGTCCATCTTGGCTGGTCCTACATGGATTTACTCATAGTTTCACTGAGTTAGACAAGGCTGTGGTCCAGGTGATCAGATTGGATTCTCAGTTGTCAATATTTTTCTCACTACCTTGTGCAGCAAAATTTCTGCTGAACAAACCCATTTATATTCTTGTTAGAGGCTCCTTTTTATGTACCAAGCTACTTTTGTTGCTGTTAAGATTCTGTCTTTGTCTTTCAGAAGTTTGCTTATCATATGTCTTCTAATAGTCTCCTTGGGTTTTTCATACTTAAAGTTTATTTAGCATATTGAATTTGCAGATTTGTATCATTTATCAAATTGATTAGATTTCAGCTATCAATTATTCAAATAGCTTTTTTACCCCTTTCTATTTCTCTTCTCTTTAAGTGACTGCCACCCCCCCCCCCAATAATGTGTATTTTTGTCCACTTTATGGTTTCCCACATTTCATTAAGCCCTGTGCAATTCATTATTATTCTTCCTTCTACTTAGAAACAACATTTTCAAATTTCCTGTCTTCATTTTTCTTAATTCTTTCTTTTGAAATTTCAAATCTGTTGTTGATACCCTCTCTTGTTGTTGTTTAGTCACTCGGTAATATCCAAATCTTTGTGACCCTATGGACTGTAGCCTGCCAGGCTTCTATGTCCATGGGATTTTCTAAGCAGGAATACTGGAGTGAGTTGCTATTTCCTACTTCAGGGGATCTTCCTGACCCAGGGATCCAACTCAAGTCTCCTGTGAATTTATCACTGAGTCACCAGGAAGCTGATCCCCTCTAGTATTCACTGTATTTGTTATTTTACTTTTGAGCTCTAGAATTTATGTTTGTTTTCTTTGTATAATTTGTATCTTTTTGTTGATCTTCTCATTCTCATTATATAGCATTTTCCCAATTTCTGTATCAGTTTCCTATCTTTAGTTCTTGTTAATGAGTTCCCTTTCCTTTTGAACACATTTAAACATTTTTAAAACGCATTTTTGCTAAATATGATGCTTTAGTTTCTTCAGGAATGGTTTCTGACACTATTTTTTCCCTTGTATGGGCCACATTTTCATATTTCTTTCTATGCATTGTAATCCTTTGTTGAAAATTGTATCACTGTTTTTTTTTTTTATTATAATGTGATACCTATGGAAATGAGACTCTCTCCCTTACCAAGGTTTTATTTTTTTAATTGTTAAATACTCAGGTTTTCCATTACTTTTGAGACTTTTCTAAAACTATATTTGCAAGGGCTATTAGTTACTGTATATGATCACTGCTGTTTATTTCCTTTTAGTTTGCACTCAATATATTAGCAAATATTTTCTTAAATGCCAGGCTTCTCAGATGGTGCTAGTGATAATCCACCTGTCAATGCAGGAGAACTAATAGATCACTGCTGGGAGGATTCCCTAGAGGAGGAAATGGCAACCCACTCTTAAATTCTTGCCTGAAAAATTCCATGAACAGAGGAGACTGGCTGGCTATAGTCCATGGAGTTGCAAAGAGTCGGACATGACTGAGCAACTAAGCATGAATTTCTTAAGTGCCAGGAGCTTAAAATAAACTTAAAATTAGACACCTCCCCCCAACCCGAAAAAAAGTTAGCAACCAGATACAATATGCACCTATCCCAGTATTTGCTAACTGTCTCTGTTCTGGAATAGTCCTTCACTGATTAGGAAGTCTTGCTTTATGCCTTAAGGACCAGTCTGAGTTAAAAGCTAAAGAGTTTATGAAATTTTTCCTAAACATGTATCTTGCCTGGACGTATGTGTGGATTTCCAACTTCCACCATAGTCACTGTTACTTTTAAATTATCTGATTTTCCAGAGCCTCATCCTAACTTTTTACTCAGGCTTTTGATAGCCTATATGTATCTCCATCTACAACCTTTTACTTCAAGCATCTGTAAGTTTGTAGTCTGTCTTGTGGATTTTACAGTCATTGTCCACTATTTCCCTTGCTTCCACTTTGAGCTATGTTGATCAAGTACCTTGCATGAATCCTTCAGACATTCCTCATACTGGTTGGAGCAAACATATAGAATAATTTGCAAATAGGATCCTTCTTGTTCAAGGGGTGTATGGGGAAATAAGATGCTGACTGCTCAAGATCTTGTCCACTGCTACTAGGTCAAGGTGGGGCAAGTGCATGTAAAAATGCCACAAAACTTTCCTAGCATTATAAAGGTGGCATTTTCTTGTTTGGTTTGTAGCTTGGATGCTGTAAACCTTGGAACATATAGCTTCTCATTGCTTTCTTGATGTTTTCAATGGGAGAATGAGAGCTTGGAGATTATTGGTCTGCCATTTGTTTATTTCACTCTTTTCTCCTTTATTTATTTTTGATGCTCCACTTGTCCTTTTGCTTTATTTTTCTTTTTTAAAAAATAATTAGTTAAGTTTAGAACTGATTCAAATGAATTCTTTTTAATGGCTGAGTAATACTCCATTGTGTATATGTACCACTGCTTTCTTTATCCATTCATCTGCTGATGGACATCTAGGTTGCTTCCATGTCCTGGCTATTATAAACAGTGCTTCGATGAACATTGGGGTACACGTGTCTCTTTCCCTTCTGATTTCCTAAGTGTGTATGCCCAGCAGTGGGATTGCTGGATCATAAGGCAGTTCTATTTCCAGTTTTTTAAGGAATCTCCACACTGTTCTCCATAGTGGCTGTACTAGTTTGCATTCCCACCAACAGTGTAAGAGGGTTCCCTTTTCTCCACACCCTCTCCAACATTTATTATTTGTAGACTTTTGGATCGCAGCCATTCTATTATACAGAGTGAAGTAAGCCAGAAGGAAAAACACCAATACAGTATACTAACGCATATATATGGAATTTAGAAAGATGATAACAATAACCCTGTGTACGAGACAGCAAAAGAGACACTGATGTATGGAACAGTCTTATGAACTCTGTGGGAGAGGGAGAGGGTGGGAAGATTTGGGAGAATGGCATTGAAACATGTAAAATATCATGTATGAAACGAGATGCCAGTCCAGGTTCAATGCATGATACTGGATGCTTGGGGCTAGTGCACTGGGACGACCCAGAGGGATGGTATGGGGAGGGAGGAGGGAGGAGGGTTCAGGATGGGGAGCACATGTATACCTGTGATGGATTCATTTTTATATTTGGCAAAACTAATACAATTATGTAAAGTTTAAAAATAAAATAAAATTAAAAAAATAATAATAAAACCACTTTGAAAAGTTAAAAAAAAATTAGTTAAGTTTAATTGGATAAAAATTACTTTAAAATATTGTGAAGGTTTTTGCCATACATCAACATGAACTGGACACAGGTATACAAAACCCGCCCCCCACACACACCTCCCTCCCCACCATATCCCTATGTGTTGTCCCAGAGCACTGGCTTTGGATGCCCTGCTTCATGCATTGAACTTGCACTGGTCATCTATTTTACATATGATAAGGTACATGAACAACAACTTTACTGATGAAAGAATTTGTCTTTGACAGTTCTTTTTCCAGAACTTTGTATATGCCATTGAATTGCTTCCTGGCATGTATGCTTTCTGAAGGTAAATCAGTGGTATTCTTATTAAAGATCTCTTGTACCTAATGGAAACTCACTCTTGCTGTTTTCAAAATTTTCTCTTTGGTTTTGTATTTTAACAGTTTGATTTCTATTTGGCTAAATGTAGAATTCTGAATTAATCATACTTACTTGATTTTCTTGGACGTGTGAATTATTATTATTATTTTTTACCAGATTTGGGATTTGAGACATTTTTTTTAAAGTACTTTTTGACCTCTTCCTCTTTTCTTTCTGTAACTTTCTTTATACATATAATGATGTTTGTTTCTACAGATTTCTGACAAACTGTTCATTTTTCTTTTCTTTTTTTAAATTTTCCTTTGAATCAATAACCTTATTTATTTCCAAGTGTGCTGGCTTTTACATTGTCTTGTTCAGGTCTGTTATTGAGCCCCTTAAGTGAATTTTAATTTTCAGTTCTTGTACTTTTGAGCTCTAGAATTTCAATTTTTTTTAATAGTTTGTATCACTTCATTTATATCTGTAATTAATCATTGTTCACAGACTTCCTTTACTTCTGTAGACACATTATCCTTCTGTCTTCTGAAAATCTTTGTTTTTAAGCATTTTAAATATAATTTTAAAGATTACACACCATTTACAGTTATGAAAAATATTGGCAAAATTCCCCTTGTTGAAAAATACATCCTTGTAGCATAGCTTACAGTCATTAGTTGGTACCACACATTGTCCTATCATGATATTGCCCCTCTCCACCTCTTCCCATTGGTAAGCACTAGTTTTTTTTCTACACTTGTGAGTCTGCTAATTTTATGTTAGATTTATTAGTTTGTTATATATGTTAGATTCCACAGTTAAACAATAGCATACACTATTTGTCTTTTTCTGAGTGACTTATTTCACTTAACAAAATGCCATCCACAATCATCCATGTTGATGGAAATAGCAAAATTTCATTATTTTTTTATGGCTGAACAGTATTTCATTGTGTGTACACACACACACATACATCTATATATACATATTATCATATCTCCTTTATCTATTCATATGTTGATTGAAGCTTAGGTTGCTTCTATATCTTGACAATTGTAAATAATGCTACTACTGATAACAGGGTAAATATATATTTTTGAATAACTATTTTCATTCTACGTAGACACATACCTAGGAGTGGAATTACTAGGTCCTATGATAGTTATTTCTTTTCCATGGGGATGGTCTTGATCCCTGTCTCCTGTACAATGTCACGAATCTCATTCCATAGTTCATCAGGCACTCTATCTATCAGATCTAGGCCCTTAAATCTATTTCTTATTTCCACTGTATAATCATAAGGGATTTGGTTTAGGTCATACCTGAATGGTCTAGTGGTTTTCCATACTTTCTTCAATTTAAGTCTGAATTTGGCAATAAGGAATTCATGGTCTGAGCCACAGTCAGCTCCTGGTCCTGTTTTTGCTGACTGTATAGAGCTTCTCCATCTTTGGCTGCAAAGAATATAATCAATCTGATTTCAGTGTTGACCATCTGGTGATGTCCATGTGTAGAGTCTTCTCTTGTGTTGTTGAAAGAGGGTGTTTGTTATCACCAGTGCATTTTCTTGGCAAAACTCTATTAGTCTTTGCCCTGCTTCATTCTGTATTCCAAGGCCAAATTTGCCTATTACTTGAGATGTTTCTTGACTTCCTACTTTTGCATTCTAGTCCCCTATAATGAAAAAGACATCTTTTTTGGGTGTTAGTTCTAAAAGGTCTTGGAGGTCTTCGTAGAACTGTTCAACTTCAGCTTCTTCAGTGTTACTGGTTGGGGCAAAGACTTGGATTACTGTGATATTGAATGGTTTGCCTTGGAAATGAACAGAGATCATTCTGTCGTTTTTGAGATTGCATCCAAATACTGCATTTCGGACTCTTTTGTTGACCATGATGGCCACTCCATTTCTTCTAAGGGATTCCTGCCCGCAGTAGTAGATACAATGGTCATCTGAGTTAAATTCACCCATTCCAGTCCATTTTAGTTCGCTGATTCCTAGAATGTCGACATTCTCTCTTGCCATCTCTTGTTTGACCACTTCCAATTCGCCTTGATTCATGGACCTGACATTCCAGGTTCCTATGCAATATTGCTCTTTACAACATCAGACCTTGCTTCTCTCATCAGTCACATCCACAGCTGGGTATTCTTTTTGCTTTGGCTCTATCCCTTCATTCTTTCTGGAGTTATTTCTCCACTGTTCTCCAGTAGCATATTGGGCACCTACTGACCTGGGGAGTTTCTCTTTCAGTATCCTATCATTTTGCCTTTTCATACTGTTCATGGGGTTCTCAAGGCAAGAATACTGAAGTTGTTTACCATTCCCTTCTCCAGTGGACCACATTCTGTCAGACCTCTCCACCATGACCTACCCATCTTGGGTTGCCCAACGGGCACGGCTTAGTTTCACTGACTTAGACAAAGCTGTGGTCCTAGTGTTATTAGATTGACTAGTTTTCTGTGAGTATGGTTTCAGTGTGTTTGCCCTCTGATGCCCTCTTGCAACACCTACCGTCTTACTTGGGTTTCTCTTACCCTGGGCATGGGGTATCTCTTCACGGCTGCTCCAGCAAAGCGCAGCCATTGCTCCTTACCTTGGACGAGGGGGTATCTCCTCACTGCCGCCCTTCCTGACCTTAAACGTGGGATAGCTCCTCTAGGCCCTCCTGCACCCACACAGCCACGGCTCCTCGGGCGTGGGGTTGCTCCTCCCGCCCACTGCCCATGGCCTCGGGCTTAGGGATGTGGGGTAGCTCCTCCCACCTGCTGCCCCTGGCCTCGTGTTTGGGGGATGGGGTAGCTCCTCCCACCTGCTGCGCCTGGCCTCGGGCTTGGGGCGTGGGGTATCTCCTCCCTGCGGCCCCTGACCTTGGACGCAGGGTAACTCCTCTCATCGACACCACTGACCTCGGACGTAGGGTAACTCCTCTCGTCGCTGCCCCTGACCTCGGACGCTGGGTATCTCCTCTCGGCTGCCCCCCTAACCTCGGATGTGGGGTAGCTCCTCTCGGCCGTTCCTGCACCATCCCAGTCTGGTACACTCGGCTGCTGCCCCTGACGTCTGATGTGGGGTAACTCCTCTTGGTCGCCGCCCTTCGGGCATGGGGTCCTGCCGTCTTCTGCCCCTGACCTCGGACGTAGGGTGGCTCCTCTCATCTGCGCTTAGCGTGCCCATTGCAGCCGTCTGGAAAAGAAATGCAAAAAGCAAAATGGCTGTCTGGGGAGGCCTTACAAATAGCTGTGAAAAGAAGAAAAGCAAAAAGCAAAGGAGAAAAGGAAAGATATAAACATCTGAATGCAGAGTTCCAAAGAATAGCAATAAGAGATAAGAAAGCCTTCTTCAGTGATCAGTGCAAAGAAATAGAGGAAAACAACAGAATGGGAAAGACTAGGGATCTCTTCAAGAAAATCAGAGATACCAAAGGAATATTTCATGCAAAGATGGGCTCGATAAAGGACAGAAAAGGTATGGACCTAACAGAAGCAGAAGATATTAAGAAAAGATGGCAAGAATACACAGAAGAACTGTACAAAAAAGATCTTCATGACCCAGATAATCACAATGGTGTGATCACTGATCTAGAGCCAACGTCCTGGAATGTGAAGTCAAGTGGGCCTTAGAAAGGATCACTACGAAAAAGCTAGTGGAGGTGATGGAACTCCAGTGGAGCTATTTCAAATCCTGAAAGATGATGCTGTGAAAGTGCTGCACACAATGTGCCAGCAAAATTGGAAAACTCAGCAGTGGCTACAGGACTGGAAAAAGTCAGTTTTCATTCCAATACCAAAGAAAGGCAATGCCAAAGAAAGCTCAAACTACCACACTATTGCACTCATCTCACACGCTAGTAAAGTAATGCTCAAAATTCTCCAAGCCAGGCTTCAGCAATATGTGAACCGTGAACTTCCTGATGTTCAAGCTGGTTTTAGAAAAGGCAGAGGAACCAGAAGTCAAATTGCCAACATCTGCTGGATCATGAAAAAAGCGAGAGAGTTCCAGAAAAGCATCTATTTCTGCTTTATTGACTATGCCAAAGCCTTTGACTGTATGGATCACAATAAACTGTGGAAAATTCTGAAAGAGATGGGAATACCAGAGCACATGAACTGCCTCTTGAGAAACCTATATGCAGGTCAGGAAGCAACAGTTAGAACTGGACATGGAACAACAGACTGGTTCCAAATAGGAAAAGGAGTACATCAAGGCTGTATATTGTACCCTGCTTATTTAACTTCTATGCAGAGTACATAATGAGAAATGCTGTACTGGAAGAAACACAAGCTGGAATCAAGATTGCCGGGAGAAATATCAATAACCTCAGATATGCAGATGACATCACCCTTATGGCAGACAGTGAAGAGGAACTCAAAAGCCTCTTGATGAAAGTGAATGTGGAGAGTGAAAAAGTTGGCTTAAAGGTCAACATTCAGAAAACGAATATCATGGCATCTGGTCCCATCACTTCATGTGAAATAGATGGGGAAACAGTGGAAACAGTGTCAGACTTTATTTTTCTGGGCTCCAAAATCACTGCAGATGGTGACTGCAGCCATGAAATTAAAAGACGCTTACTCCTTGGAAGCAAAGTTATAACTAACCTAGATAGCATATTCCAAAGCAGAGACATTTCTTTGCCAACAAAGGTTCGTCTAGTCAAGGCTATGGTTTTTCCTGTGGTCATGTGTGGATGTGAGAGTTGGACTGTGAAGAAGGCTGAGCACCGAAGAATTGATGCTTTTGAACTGTGGTGTTGGATAAGACTCTTGAGAGTCCCTTGGAGTGCGAGGAGATCCAAGCAGTCCATTCTGAAGGAGATCGCCCTGGGATTTCTTTGTAAGGAATGATGCTAAAGCTGAAACTCCAGTACTTTGGCCACCTCATGCAAAGAGTTGACTCATTGGAAAAGACTCTGATGCTGGGAGGGATTGGGGGCAAGAGGAGAAGGGGACAACAGACGATGAGATGGCTGGATGGCATCACTGACTCGATGGACGTGAGTCTGAGCGAACTCTGGGAGTTGGTGATGGACAGGGAGGCCTGGCGTGCTGCGATTCATGGGGGTCACAAAACGTCGGACACGACTGAGTGATTGATCTCATCTGATCTGATCTAGAACTACTAACATAATCTGTTGGATCATAGACTTTCAAGGGACTTGTGATCCATGCTGTTATTGTGTACTTTTATTTAGACCCCATTTATGGAAGTGCTTAGCCTTGTTAGACTAGGCAAGCCTTGCTAGAAATTTACTAGGAGTTACTAGGAACTCTAGCTCCAGGAACGTCTCTCAGGCTAGAAGTTACTCTCTTGATTGCCTGCCTCAAGGGCCAGAGACCTGAAAGTGAGTCTTTGTCAAGACTGTGCCTCCTATCTATACAGATAGAAGCATTTCTGGTGACCATGAGGTTTCTAAGAACATAGGTCGAGAATCCCAGATTGGAAGTATAGTGGGATTCTTCTTTTGGTAATGCTATGTAGTCCACTGGAGACGGGAATGGCAAACCACTTCAGTATTCTTGCCTTGAGAACCCCATGAACAGTATGAAAAGGCAAAATGATAGGATACTGAAAGAGAAACTCCCCAGGTCAGTAGGTGCCCAATATGCTCCTGGAGACCAGTGGAGAAATAACTTCAGAAAGAATGAAGGGATAGAGCCAAAGCAAAAACAATATCCAGTTGTGGATGTGACTGGTGATAGAAGCAAGGTCTGATGTTGTAAAGAGCAATATTGCATAGGAACTTGGAATGTTAGGTCCATGAATAAGGGCAAATTGGAAGTGGTCAAACGGGAGATGGCAAGAGTGAATGTCAACACTCTAGGAATCAGCGAACTAAAATGGACTGGAATGGGTGAATTTAACTCAGATGACCATTGTATCTACTACTGCGGGCAGGAATCCCTTAGAAGAAATGGAGTGGCCATGATGGTCAACAAAAGAGTCCGAAATGCAGTATTTGGATGCAATCTCAAAAACGACAGAATGATCTCTGTTCATTTCCAAGGCAAACAATTCAATATCACGGTAATCCAAGTCTGTGCCCCCACCAGTAATGCTGAAGTGGCTGAAGTTGAATGGTTCTATGAAGACCTCCAAGACCTTTTAGAACTAACACCCCAAAAAAGATATCCTTTTCATTATGGGAGACTGGAATGTAAAAATAGGAAGGCAAAAAGCACCTGGAGTAACAGGCAAATTTGGCCATGGAGTATGGAATGAAGCAGGGCAAAGGGTAACAGAGTTTTGCCAAGAGAACGCACTGATCATAGCAAGCACCCTTTTCCAACAACACAAGAGAAGACTCTATACATGGACATCACCAGATGCTCAACACTGAAGTCAGATTGATTATGTTCTTTGCAGCCGAAGATGGAGAAGCTCTATACAGTCAGCAAAAACAAGACCGGGAGCTGACTTTGGCTCAGATCATGAGCTAGCTCCTTATTGCCAAATTAAATTGAAAAAAGTAGGGAAAGCCACTAGAGCATTCAGGTATGACCTAAATCAAATCCCTTATGATTATACAGTGGAAGTGAGAAATAGATTTAAAGGACTAGATCCGATAGATAGAGTGCCTGATGAACTATGGATGGAGGTTCGTGACATTGTACAGGAGACAGGGATCAAGATCATCCCCATAGAAAAGAAATGCAAAAAAGCAAAATGGCTGTCTGGGGAGGCCTTACAAGTAGCTGTGAAAAGAAGAGAAGTGAAAAGCAAAGAAGAAAAGGAAAGATATAAGCATCTAAATGCAGAGTTACAAAGAATAGCAAGGAGAGAGAAGAAAGCCTTCCTCAGCTATCAGTGCAAAGAAATAGAGGAAAACAACAGAATGGGGAAAGACTAGAGATCTCTTCCAGAAAATTAGAGATACCAAGGGAACATTTAATGCAGAGATGGGCTCAATAAAGGACAGAAATGATATGGACTTAACAGAAGCAGAAGATATTAAGAAGAGGTGGCAAGAATACACAGAAGAACTGTACAAAAAATATCTTCATGATCAAGATAATCACGATGGTGTGATCACTCACCTAGAGCCAGACATCCTGAAATGCGAAGTCAGTGGGCCTTAGAAAGCATCACTACAAACAAAGCTAGTGGAGGTGATGGAATTCCAGTGGAGCTATTTCAAATCCTGAAAGATGATGCTGTGAAAGTGCTGCACTCAATATGCCAGCAAAATGGAAAACTCAGCAGTGGCCACAGGACTAGAAAAGGTCAGTTTTCATTCCAATCCCAAAGAAAGGCAATGCCAAAGAATGCTCAAACTACCACACGATTGCACTCATCTCACACGCTAGTAAAGTGATGCTAAAAATTCTCCAAGCCAGGCTTCAGCAATATGTGAACCGTGAATTTCCAGATGTCCAAGCTGGTTTTTAGAAAAGGCAGGGGAACAAGAGATCAAATTGCCAACATCTGCTGGATCATCAAAAAAGCAAGAGAGTTCTAGGAAAACATCTATTTCTGCTTTATTGACTATGCCAAAGCCTTTGACTGTGTGGATCACAATAAACTGTGGAAAATTCTGAAAGAGATGGGAATACCAGAGCACCTGAACTGCCTCTTGAGAAACCTATATGCAGGTCAGGAAGCAACAGTTAGAATTGGACATGGAACAACAGACTGATTCCAAATAGGAAAAGCATTACATCAAGGCTGTATATTGTCACCCTGCTTATTTAACTTATATGCAGAGGACATCATGAGAAACACTGGGCTGGAAGAAGCACAAGCTGGAATCCAGATTGCCAGGGGAAATATCAATAACCTCAGATATGCAGATGACACCACCCTTATGGCAGAAAGTGAAGAGCAACTAAAAAGCCTCTTGGTGAAAGTGAAACAGGAGAGTGAAAAAGTTGGCTTAAACTCAACATTCAGAAAATGAAGATCATGGCATCTGGTCCCGTCTCTTCATGGGAAATAGATGTGGAAACAGTGGTGGACTTTATTTTTGGCGGCTCCAAAATCAGTGAAGATGGTGACTGCAGCCATGAAATTAAAAGACCCTTACTCCTTGGAAGGAAAGTTATGACCAACCTAGATAGCATATTGAAAAGCAGAGACATTACTTTGCCAACAAGGGTCCGTCTAGTCAAGGCTATGGTTTTTCCAGTGGTCATGTATGGATGTGAGAGTTGGACTGTGAAGAAAGCTGAGTGCCGAAGAATTGATGCTTTTGAATTGTGGTGTTGGAGAGGACTCTTGAGAGTCCCTTGGACTGCGAGATCCAACCAGTCCATTCTAAAGGAGATCAGCCTTGGGTGTTCTTTGGAAGGAATTATGCTAAAGCTGAAACTCCAGTACTTTGGTCACCTCATGTGAAGAGTTGGCTTATTGGAAAACACTCTGATGCTGGGAGGGATTGGGGTCAGGAGGACAAGGGCACAACAGAGAATGAGATGGGTGGATGGCATCACCGACTCGATGGACGTGAGTTTGAGTGAACTCCAAGAGTTGGTGATGGACATGGAGGCCTGGCGTGCTGCAATTCATGGGGTCACAGAGTCGGACACGACTGAGTGACTGAGCTGAACTGAACTGAACTGAGCTCTTAGTGGACCAGAGGAGGGTCTCTGGTGCCTTTTGTCTCAACTTCCTAGATATTTCTTTTGTGTAATCTGTGTAAATGAACTGGAAGGATTGGCCCTAGTAACTTGAGGATAAAAATCACTTTTTCCTCGCTGACAAACCCTCCAAAACTTCTTTGGCTATCACATATACTGGCGTGGTGACACTCAGAAGGGACATATTGGCTGTTGTTCATCTCTTTATGACTCACCACTTCTATTATGGTCAGAACCGTACTCAGGAATTTACATAGGCACATGGAACTTGGAAAACATTATGGGAAAACTACTCTGCTCCACCCTGAGTGGCATCAGAGGAAAAGGGAAAATCAAAGCAAGGTCTTGGTGGTAAAGAACTGGACGTCAATCTGGGATGCTATCAGGTCTACTCCTGGTGCATCTCCACCCTGCCTCAATGATAGAACCAGGAGGGATAAGATGCCTGCATTGGTAAGGGACAGACTAAGTTCAACCTGGGAAGGAAAGTTTTGGTGCAAAGTCTGTCTACATCCCCATCTAGAGCACAGAAGGATGATTCCAATGGAAAAAAAAAAAAAAAAAGCCATGGCTGTGAATGCCGTTTTGGGTGTTTCCCCCCCCCCCCCTTCTGTTACAGATGGGAGCTAGCAGATCCAAAACCACTCCTTTAAAATATATTTTAAAAAACAAGCTGGGACAAGTTTGACCCCCAGAGTTTGAAAAGGCACACCTGACCTTCTTCTGTGATACTGAATGGCCACAGTATCCTTTGGAAGATGAGGGATGCTGACCTGTTGAAGGATCTCAATTATTGCTATTTTACAACTAGAATGGTTCTGTAGAAAATAAGGAAAATGGGTATAAGTCCCTTACGTGTTGTTTTTTATCTCTCTGCAAAAGATGCCAGACTTATGTCTTAAGGGTGCAGATTTGGGTGTGAAACCTCCAGCTCCCTCCTGTTCTCTTACTTTGTCCCTTTATCTGGGGCTCCCAACTGAACAGGCTGAGAGTTAGGGCACCCTTCCAGGAGGGGCTGTCTCAGTCTCAGTAGAATTTTAAACAATACAAATTGCAGTCTAGACTATCTAGAAGATAGTCTAAAAAGTACATAGAAGTACTTGTCTAAAAAGTACACAGAAGCACTTTTCTAAAAAGTACATAGAAACCTTTACGGTACTAACTTTATGAGCTTACTTGAAGAGATACAATGTATGTCTTGGGACAGACACTGACTCCTGACTCGAGAGCTTGAGTTTTGGGGGAAGCTACTACTTTTGGAGACGATTGGCTTGGACTTGAGACAAGAGGAAAGAGGGAGCATGAAATAGCCCTGCTCCCTAGTGGGAGCCAAGCGGTTTCAATAACAGAGCCACTTTGTCAGATATATTCTTAAAGGACTCAAGTGAGCACACATGCTGAGACTTTAAACTATGCTAAGTTGGATGACATAGAACAGGGAGAGAAGGAAACTCCTGGTAAATTCCTAGATAGACTATGGGAGACTCTCCACAAGTTTACTGATGTTGATCTTGGAAAGTTCAGAAGGAGAAATGGTCTTAAATAATAGATTTCTCACTCAGTTGGCTCCAGATGTCTGCCCTGAGTTAAGAAAACAGGTGTTTGGACCAAATCAGACTTTAGAAAAACTGCTGCAGCTGGCTCAGACGTTATAGTATGGTAGAGAATATGAGGAGGAAAATATGAGGCAAAAGAAAAAAAAAAACAAAACACAAACTGGTCAACAATGGCTGTTAGACCTGCTCTGAAACAGCTTGAGGAAAAATGCCCAGAGGGACCTAGGTGAAAAAGGATGAGCTTGTTATTATTGTGGAAAGGAGGGGCATCTCAACTGGGATTGCCCTCAGGCATCCAAGCTGCCCTCAGCTCCATGTATGTTTGTTAAAGGACCACATTGAAGAAGAGACAGCTTTCCAAGGCTTAGGCCCCAGGGGTTGGATTCTCAATGCAAATGGGACTGAAGGTGCCCAGGGATCCCCACACAAGCCCTGATCCTAAAAACACCTGAGGAACCCCAGGTATTAATAACTGTGGTGGGCCAACCAGTTGATTTCCTTTTGGACACTGGGGCAACTTTCTGCTCACTAAAGCCCCTGATCTGCTTTCCTCCAGATCACCACTACTGTAATGGGGCTGTCAGGACAAGACATAAGCTATTATTTCAGCCATCCTTTAACTGGGACTGCAACTGGGACTCTGTGCTATTTTGTCATGAATTTCTGTTCGTGCGGGAGTCTCCCTCATCCCTTCTGGGGAAGGATATACTGAGCAAGGCCCAGGCCTCTGTTTTCATGAATATGGAGCCTACTCTTTCTCATTAATTGAACAAAATATAAATCATAGAGTGTGGGCTAATGGAAAACTGTGGGTTGAGCACAAAATGCTGTTCCTGTCTTTATCAAGCTCAGAGACCCTCACCTATTTTCACATCAAAAGCAGTATCCATTAAACCCTGAGGTGTTAGTTCAGTTCAGTTGAGTCGCTCAGTCATGTCCGGCTCTTTGCGACCCCATGAATCGCAGCACGCTAGGCCTCTCTGTCCATCACCAACTCGCAGAGTTCACTCAAACTCACGTCCATTGAGTCAATGATGCCATCCAGCCATCTCATCCTCTGTTGTCCCCTTCTCCAGAGTCTTTTCCAATGAGTCAACACTTTGCATGAGGTGGCCAAAGTACTGGAGTTTCAGCTTTAGCATCATTCCTTCCAAAGAGATCCCAGGGCTGATCTCCTTCAGAATGGACTGGTTGGATCTCCTTGCAGTCCAAGGGACTCTCAAGAGTCTTCTCCAACACCACAGTTCAAAAGCATCAATTCTTCGGCACTCAGCTTTCTTCACAGTCCAACTCTCACATCCATACATGACCACTGGAAAAACCATAGCCTTGACTAGACGGACCCTTGTTGGCAAAGTAATGTCTCTGCTTTTGAATGTGCTATCTAGGTTGGTCATAACTTTCCTTCCAAGGAGTAAGGGTCTTTTAATTTCATGGCTGCAGTCACCATCTTCACTGATTTTGGAGCCCCAAAAAATAAAGTAAGCCACTGTTTCCACTGTTTCCCCATCTATTTCCCATGAAGTGATGGGACCAGGTGCCATGATCTTCGTTTTCTGAATGTTGAGCTTTAAGCCAACTTTTTCACTCTCCACATTCACTTTCATCAAGAGGCTTTTTAGTTCCTCTTCACTTTCTGCCATAAGAGTGGTGTCATCTGCATATCTGAGGTTATTGATATTTCTCCTGGCAATCTTGATTCCAGCTTGTGCTTCTTCCAGCCCAGAGTTCCTCATGATGTCCTCTGCATATAAGTTAAATAAGCAGGGTGACAGTATACAGCCTTGACGTACTCCTTTTCCTATTTGGAATCAGTCTGTTGTTCCATGTCCAATTCTAACTGTTGCTTCCTGACCTGCATACAGATTTCTTAAGAGGCAGGTCAGGTGGTCTGGTAGTCCTATCTCTTTCAGAATTTTCCACAGTTTATTGTGATCCACACAGTCAAAGGCTTTGGCATAGTCAATAAAGCAGAAATAGATGTTTTCCTGGAACTCTCTTGCTTTTTTGATGATCCAGTGGATGTTGGCAATTTGATCTCTGGTTCCTCTGCCTTTTCTAAAACCAGCTTAAACATCTGGAAATTCACGGTTCATGTATTGCTGAAGCCTGGCTTGGAGCATTTTGAGCATTACTTTGATAGCCTGTGCGATGAGTGCAGTTTTATGGTAGTTAAAGCATTCTTTGGCATTGCCTTTCTTTGAGATTGGAATGAAAACTGACCTTTTCCAGTCCTGTGGCCACTGCTGAGTTTTCCAAATTTGCTAGCATATTGAGTGCAACATTTTCACAGCATCATCTTTCAGGATTTGAAATAGCTCCACTGGAATTCCATCACCTCCACTAGCTTTGTTTGCAGTGAGGCTTCCTAAGGCCGACTTGACTTCACATTCCAGGATGTCTGGCTCTAGGTGAGTGATCACACCATTGTGATTATCTTGATCATGAAGAACTTTTTTGTACAGTTCTTCTGTGTATTCTTGCCACCTCTTCTTAATATCTTCTGCTTCTGTTAGGTCCATACCATTTCTGTCCTTTATCGAGCCCATCTTTGCATTAAATGTTCCCTTGGTATCTCTAATTTTCTTGAAGAGATCTCTAGTGTTTCCAATTCTGCTGTTTTCCTCTATTTCTTTGCATTGATTGCTGAGGAAGGCTTTCTTATCTCTCCTTGCTATTCTTTGGAACTCTGCATTTAGGTGCTTATATCTTTCCTTTTCTCCTTTGCTTTTCGCTTCTCTTCTTTTCACAGCTATTTGTAAGGCCTCCCCAGACAGCCATTTTGCTTTTTTGCATTTCTTTTCCATGGGCATGTTCTTAATCTCTGTCTCCTGTACAATGTCACAAACCTCAGTCCATAGTTCATCAGACACTCTATCTATCAGATCTAGTCCCTTAAATCTATTTCTCACTTCCACTGTATATTCATAAGGGATTTGATTTAGATAATAACTGAATGGTCTAGTGGTTTTCCCTACTTTCTTCAATTTAAGTCTGAATTTGGCAATAAGGAGCTCATGATCTGAGCCACAGTCAGCTCCCAGTCTTGTTTTTGCTGACTGTATAGAGCTTCTCCATCTTCGGCTGCAAAGAATATCATCAGTCTGATTTAGGTCTTGACAATCTGGTGATATCCATGTGTAGAGTCTTCTCTTGTGTTGTTGGAGGAGGGTGTTTGCTATGACTAGTGTGTTCTCTTGGCAGAACTCTATTAGCCTTTGCCCTGATTCATTCTGTATTCCAAGGCCAAATTTGCCTGTTACTCCAGGTGTTTCTTGACTTCCTACTTTTGCATTCCAATCCCCTATAATGAAAAGGACATCTTTTTTGGGTGTTAGTTCTAAAAGATCTTGTAGGTCTTCATAGAACCGTTCAATTTCAGCTTCTTCAGCGTTACTGGTTGAGGCATAGACTTGGATTACTGTAATATTGAATGGTTTGCCTTGGAAACGAACAGAGATCATTCTGTCGTTTTTGAGATTGCATCCAAGTACTGCATTTCGGACTTTCTTGTTCACCATGAGGGCTACTCCATTTTTTCTAAGGGATTCCTGCAGGCAGTAGTAGGTATATGAGGTGTTAAGGAAGGGTTAAAACCCATCATTGAGAATTTAAAGGAACAGGGCCTATTAATTCCCTGTAACAGTCCATACAGAACTCCTATTTCGGGTGTAAAAATGTCAAATGATAAATGGAAACTTGTTTAAGATAAACGAATAATAAGTGTCTAATCCTTATACTTTATTGTCTGAAATTCCTAAACAAGTCAAATAGACTTTAAGACAATTGAGAGGATTCTTGGGAATTGCAGGCTATTGCACATTTAGGTCTCAGATTATGGGGAACTTGCCCAGCCTTTATATAAACTTATAACTGAGACTCATTAGGCCCAAACCTACAAGCTGGTTTCATCCCCAGAGACTCAAAAGGCTTGTAATGCTCTTCAAACTGCTCCCTTACAGGCTCCAACCTTGAGCTTGCCCACAGGATAAGAATTTAGCTTGTTAGTGAAAAAAAGCTATGGCCACATTGCTTAAGGGTAATTGTTACTATTGTTTTGCTAATGCCTAAAGCTCATAAGTTTACTAATGGGCAAAATTTTACTGTACTAACTTCTCATGATGTAAGTGGGATCTTAAACTCTAAAGTTAAGAGTGACAATGGCTCCATCTTTAAAGGTGCTGTAACTCAAGGGGTGTCAAAAGCTCTAGGATTAGAATATCACACTGTTCCCAGAGACCCCAATCTTCATAAAAAGTTGAATAAGCGAATGACATTATTAAAAGATATCCATCTAAGCTAACTCAGGAAACAAAAGACAGTTGGTTTACAGTTCTACCCATAGCTTTAATGAGGGCTCAAACTGCCTCCTCCTGCCAAAGAAGGGACTGTCTCTATAACAACCTGTTTTTTTGTGCACAGATATTGTCATAGATCCCAAAGCCTTGAAATTAAATAAGTGACTCAGCTTTTAGCTTTTCAACAGACATTATTGGGAGGTTAACTCCTGACTCAGACTTTCAGTCAAACAAGCTGCTGTTTGAGCCAGGAACAGAGATGGGCCTGAGAAGCTAAGTGGGCTTGCTTCTGCTAACTCCAAAAGTCCTGAGTCTGCTGTTTGACCCTCAAGACAATGCCTTCCTGTCGTGGGCTCATCCCTATGCCGCATTCCACAATCGACATACTTGCTGGGTCTGTGGAGTACTCTCCCTCCTCATCAATTGTAGACTTCCCATGGTGGGTTTCTGCACTTCAAGGAAAATACTTTCTTCAACTCTCTGATGACATCTAGCAATCCTAAGATGGACTGGTATAACATATTATACCTTAACTATGGACATAATGTGACTTTTAACTTTGATTAGGTTTTAACCTGGTTTAATGACTATTTTACCTTTCATCTGTAACTGTAAAACAGGATTTGTTTCTAACCATCTGAAAGGTTTTACATTACAAATGGTTGTCCAGGCTACCATAAGTGTCACAGCCTCCTCCAACTATTACTTGAGGCCCCTGGATCAGAGACCCTCAATATGAGGGTTGGGAAAATATGTTGCCTCAACAATTTAGGGATGACACCCCTCAACAGCAGGAAACAGTTATGGAATAAAATGATGCCCCTTTTCCTTGGCAACATAATTCTTCTAAAAGAAAAGGGGGGAATGAGAGAGTCAATTCCTAGGTAGGTTGATAAGAAGTCCAAGGTTCCTGATGAGGAGAAAGGAGTCTGGAGCACTCGAGAAGGAGAAAAGGGTCTGTGGCTCTCAAGGAGAAAAGGACAAATGTTCTTTTCTACATTGCTTTGTCTTAGTCAATATAACAATGTATCTTTCTCAAGGACAGGTTTCTCCTTAACAAGAACCTTCTGACTAATCCTGCCATCTTAAAATGTATATTATGATTAGTGGGTCTGGTAAGATCTTTCTATTGTTCGTTCTAATCTTGTTAATTTATGATGAATGTTGTTGGAGTGGGTCTGAAAAATGTATATAAGGCCTTGATAAGACTAGCTAGAGGGCATTCTCTGTTCCCCTTCTGATGTCTATGTCAGAAGCTTTCTCTGTTCCTTTTCCTATTTTAATAAAACTCTGCTACACAAAAGCTCGTGAGTGATCAAGCCTGGTCCCTGGTCCCAAAGCTAAATCTTCTTCTTCAGAGATCACAAATCCGACATTGTTCACTGTAAGCTATCTCTGGCGGCTATAGTCCATAGTGTTGCAAATAGTTGGACGTGACTAAACGAGTGAGTGAGATCAAGTGAGAATAGTCTTTATTTTAAATTCCATTTTGTCTGATGCAGCATTGATAGCGTGGCTTTCTTCTGATTTCTATTGGTATGCAAAATCTTTTACCATCTCCACTTTCATTCTGTATGTGCATTTAGATGTGTACTTAGAACAAAGCTAGTGGAGGTGGTGATGGAATTGCAGCTGAGATATTTCAAATCCTAAAAGATGATGTTGTTAAAGTGATGTACTCAGTATGCCAGCAAATTTGGAAAACTCAGCCATGGCCACAGGACCAGAAAACGTCAGTTTTCATTCCAATCCCAAAGAAAGGCAGTGTCAAAGAATGTTCAAACTACCACAAAATTGCACTCATCGCACAGGCTATCAAAGTAATGCTCAAAATGCTCCAATCCAGGCTTCAACAGTACATGAACTGAGAACTTCCAGATGTTCGAGCTGGATTTAGAAAAGGCAGAGGAACCAGAGATCAAATTTCCAACATCCCTTGGATCATCAAAAAAAAAAAAAAACCAGAATTCTAGAAAAACATCTTCTGCTTGATTGACTACATCAAAGCCTTTGACTGTGTGGATCATAACAAACTGGAAAATTCTTAAAGAGATGGGAATGCCAGACCATGTCATCTGCCTGTGGGGAGTTTTGGAATCTCAGAGGGCAACATAACTGGGAGGAAAAAAACAAAACCCCCCACAAAATATGCTCCTAACCACAACTGCCAGTGGAGAAGTAGTCCAGACGCTCACATCAGTCACCAGCAAGTGGGGACTGGACAGGGAAGTGTGGGCTGCATAATCGGTTCTTAGTGTAAGGACCAGGCCTGAATGCTGTGAGGACAAACTGAGGGAGACAACGTGAGATAGCAACCCAAACTGTGGCAGAGAGGGAAAAAAGAGAGAGAGAGAGAGAGAACTTTCCCGTGAAAGGCTCTAATGCACAGCCTGGCCTGCTGACAGAACAAAGGATTGAGCAAATACCAAAGCAGAGCTGGCTGGCTGTATACAGGCCCCTCCCTTATGTTGGAGGCAGAGAGGCAGGTGTGTGACAGCCAGAGCCAGAAGGCAAGGGGCTGCTGCAATCTTGGCAACAGAGACCGGCATCCTCAACCAAACTGTGAGCAGTCTCCAAGTTGCTAACCATGTCTTCCTGAGATACTGGATGGTGGACATCTTCCAGGAGGGTTGTAGCCTGAGATCAGCTCCCCAGAGGAGAAACATGGCACAACTGAGACAGTGCTTTTGTGGTACACCTGGCAAACCAAGTGGCCGGGACTGGGTAGGTGATTAAGACACATGGCCCACCTGGGATAATGCACACACCAAGCACCTGGTCATCTGAGATGCTTGGATCTGGGAAGGGCATAAAATGCACACCCAACTGAGTCTGTGCCTTTGTGGAGTACTTGAGAACCTGAATAACTAAGACCTGGGAAGTGCATAAAATGCAGGGCCCACTTTGGACAGTGCTCCTGCAGAGCACCCTGGAGCCTAAGCAGCGTAGACCCAGGAAGCACACACCACCTTGAGCTGGGTCAAACCCGGTGTGGTCCATCCACTGCAAGCACTCTCCACACATGCCACTGATATTTGTTTGCAGTGTCCCTCCCTCCCCATACTACAACTGAACATGTGAGCCTAAAGTGACCACCTTTGGCCCCTTGTGTCAGGGCAGAAATTAGACACTGAAGAGACTTGCAAACAGAGGAAGCCAAAATAAACAAAGAAGAGGGAACCGCTCTGGAATTGACAGGTGCAAAAGATTAAAACCCTATAGCTAACATTGGCTAAGCACTGGAGGGGGGTCTATAGACCTTGAGAACAACTACAATCTAGAACAAGGAACTATCTGAAAATAAACTGACCCCACACTACCCACAACAGCTCCAGAGAAATTCCTAGATATATTTTTACTTTTATCACTTAATTATTTTAAATTCTTTATTACTCCTTTAATTTTCATATTTATAACATACTACTACCTTGCAAAAAAGATCCTATTTTTAAAGCAAATTTCATATATATATATATATATATATATATGTATGTATATATATTTTATAATTTTTGTGATTGATTTTGTTTTCTATTTTTAATATTGTATTTTTGAGAGTCTAACTACTCTATATTTTTTTACCTTTGCTTTTTGGTATTTGTTATCAATTTTGTACCTTTAAGAATCTAATCTTCAGTATCCATTTTCACTTTAGGGGTGTTATTACTGGCTTGATTGCCCTCTCCCTTTTTGACTCTCCCTTTTCTCCCCCAAGTAACCTCTATCTCCTCCATCCCCTTTATCTTGTCTACTTAACCCTGTGAATCTCTCTGGGTGTTCTGGGCTGTGGAGAACACTGAGGGAACTGATTACTGGCTAGAGTGGTCTCTCCCTCTTTGACTCCCCCTTTTCTCTCCTGGTCACCTCTATCTCCTTCCTCCCTCTTCTCTTCGACATGTAACTATTTGAACCTCTCTGGGTGTTCCTTGCTGTGGAGAATTGTTTCACCATTAACCTAGATGCTTTATCATCTGTGCTGTATGGATGGAGAAGTCTTGAGGCTACTGTAAGAATAAGACTGGAAGCCAGAGGCAGCAGGCTTAACTCCAAAACTTGAGAATATCAGAGAACTCTTGATTCCAGGGAACATTAATCGACAAGAACTCACCCAAAAGCCTCCATTCCTACACTGAAACCAAGCTCCACCCAAGAGCCAACAAGTTTCAAAACAAGACATACCATGCTGGAGAATATCCAGCAAAGCAGGAACACAGCCCTGAGCATTAAAAGGCTGCCCAAAGCCATGCCAAACCCATAGACACGACAAAACTCACTACTGGACACTTCATGGCACTTCAGAGAGAAGAGAACCATTTCCACCCAGCAGGACACAAACGTAAGCTCTCCTAACCAGGAAACCTTGACAAACCACTAGTTTAACTCCACCCACAGGGAGAACAATAAAAAGGAACCACAAACGTCCTGCATACAGAAAGGGCACTCCAAACACAGCAATCTAAACAAAATGAAAAGTTGCAGAAACATTCAGCAGGTAAAGGAACATGATAAGTGGCCACCAAACCAAAAAAAAAAAAAAGAGAGAGAGAGAGACAGAGAGAGAGATGGAGAGTCTACCTGAAAAAGAATTCAGAATAATGAGAGCAAAGATGATCCAAAATTTTGAAACAAAATGGAGTTACAGATAAATAGACTAGAGACAAGGATTGAGAAGATGCAAGAAGTGTTTAACAAGGACCTAAAAGAAATAAAAAAGAGTGAATCAATAATGAAAAATGCAATAACTGAGATCAAAAGCACTCTGGAGGGAACCAACAGTAAAATAATTAAGGCAGAAGCTAGGATAATGGAGATTGAAGATAGAATGGTGGAAATAAATGAAGTAGACAGGAAAAAGAAAAAAAAAGTATTAAAAGAAATGAAGACAACCTCAGAGACCTCTGGACAATGTTAAACACCCAAACATAACCTCAGAGACCTCTGGGACAATGTTAAACACCCAAACATTCAAATCATAGGAGTCCCAGAAGAAGACAAAAAGAAAGGGCTTGAGAAAATGCATGAGTAGATAATAGTTGAAAACATCCCTAAAATGGGAAAGGAAATAGGCACCCAAGTCCAAGAAACCCCGAGAGTCCCAAACAGCATAAACCTAAGGCAAAACACCCAAGACACATATTAATCAAACTAGTGAAGATCAAACACAAAGAACAAATATTAAAAGCAGCAAGGGAAAAACAACAAAAGATACACAGGGGTATTTCCATAAGGATAACAGCTGATCTTTCAATAGAAACTCTTCAGGCCAGAAGGGAATGGCAGGACATACTTAAAGTAATGAAAGAGAAAAACTTATAACTCAGATTACTATACCCAGCACGGATCTCATTCAAATATGAAGGAGAAATCAAAAGCTTTACAGACAAGCAAAAACTGAGAGAATTCCGTGCCACCAAACCAGATCTTTAACAAATGCTAAAGGATCTTCTCTAGACAGGAAGCACAGAAAAGGTTTATAAACTCAAACCCAAAACAACAAAGTAAATGGCAACAGGATCATACTTATCAATAATTACCTTAAATATAAATGGGTTGAATGCCCCAACCAAAAGACAAAGACTAGCTGAATGGATACAAAATCAAGACCCCTATTTATGCTGTTTACAAGAGACCCACCCAAACCAAGGGACACATAGAGACTGAAAGTGAAGGGCTGGAAAAAGATATTTCATGCAAATGGAGACCAAAAGAAAGAAGGAGTAGCAATACTCATATCAGATAAAATAGACTTTGAAATAAAGTCAGTGATATGAGACAAAGAAAGACACTACCTAATGATCAAAGGATCAATCCAAGAAGAAGATATAACAATTATAAATATATATGCACCCAACATAGGAGCCAGAGAAGGTGATGGCACCCCACTCCAGCACTCTTGCCTGGAAAATCCCATGGACAGAGGAGCCTGGTAGGCTGCAGTCCATGGGGTCGCAAAGAGTCGGACACGACTGAGCGACTTCACTTTCACTTTTCACTTTCCTGCATTGGAGAAGGAAATGGCAACCCACTCCAGTGTTCTTGCCTGGAGAATCCCAGGGATGGGGGAGCCTGGTAGGCTGCCGTCTATGGGGTTGCACAGAGTCAGACACGACTGAAGCGACTTAGCAGCAGCAGCAGCAACATAGGAGCATCACAATATGTAAGGCAAATGCTAACAAGTATGAAAGGGGAAATTAACAGTAACACAATAATAGTGGGAGACTTTAATACCCCGCTCACACCTATGTGAGACTTTAATACCCGACTCACACCTATGTGATCTATGGATAGATCAGCCAAACAGAAAATTAGCAAGGAAACACAAACTTTAAATGATACAGTGAACTGGTTAGACCTAATTGATATCTATAAGACACTTCACCCCAAGACAATGAATTTCCCCTTTTTCTCAACTGCACATGGAATCTTCTCCAGGATAGACCACATCCTGGGCCATAAATATAGCCTTGGTAAGTTCAAAAAAACTGAAATAATTTCAAACATCTTTTCCTATCACAATGTGCTAAGATTAGACGTCCACTAAAGGGAAAAATCTATTAAAAATACAAACATATGGAGGCAAAACAACACGCTTCTGAATTACCAACAAATCACAGAATAAAAAAGTAAATCAAAATATGCATAGAAATGAATGAAAATGAAAACACGACAATGCACAACCTATGGGATTCAGTAAAAGCAGTGCTAGGGGGAGAAGGTTTGTAGCAATACAAGCTTACCTCAAGAAATAAGAGAAAAATCAAATGAACAGGCTCACCTAAAGCAATTAGAAAAAGAAGAAATGAAGAACCCCAGGGTTAGTAGAAGTAAAGAAATCATAAAAATTAAAGCAGAAATAAGGGGAAAAGAAAGGAGACTATAGCAAAAATCAACAAAACTAAAAGCTGGTTCCTTGAGAAGATAAGTAAAATAGACAAACCGTTACCCAGACTAATGGTTTCATGAAAAAAAAGGAGAAGAATCAAATCAACAAGATTAGAAAAGAAAATGGAGAAATCACAAAAGACAACACAGAAATATGAAGGATCATAAGAGACTACTATTAGCCACCATATGCCAATAAAATGGACAACTTGGAAGAAATGGATGAATTCTTAGGAAAGTATAACCTTTTAAAGCTACACGAGGAAGAATTAAAAAATTTTAACAGAACCATCACAAGCACAGAAATCAAAACTGCAATAAAAAATCTTTCAACAACCAGAAGCCCAGGACCAGATGGTTTCACAGGTTAATTCTACTAAAAATTTAGAGAAGAACTAAAATGCCTATCCTATCAAACTCTTCCAGAAAATTTCAGAGGAAAGTAAACTCCTAAACTCATTCTATGAGGCCACCATCACCCTAATACCAAAACCAGACAAAGAGCCCACAAAAAAGGAAAACTACAGGCCAATATCACTGATGAACATAAATGCACAAAACCTCAAAAAAAAAAAAAAAAAAAAAACACCAAGCAGAATCCAACAACATATTAAAAAGATCATACATTATGACCAAGTGGGCTTTAACCCCAGGGATGCAAGGATTCTTTAATATTCACAAATCAATCAATGTGATACTTCACATTAACAAATTGAAAGATAAAAACCATATGATTATCTCAATAGATGCAGAGAAAGCCTTTGACAAAAATCCACACCCATTTATGATAAAAACTCTCCAGAAGGAGGCATAGAAGAAACATAACTCAACATAGTAAAAACCGTATATAATAAACCCACAGCAAACATGATCCTCAATGGTGAAAAATTGAAAGCATTTCCCCTAAAGTCAGGAACAAGACAAGGGTGCCCACTCTCAGCACCACTATTCAACATAGTTTTGGAATTTTTAGCAATAGCAATCAGAGAAGAAAAATAAATAAAAGGATTCCAGATTTGAAAAGAAGAAGTAAAGCTCTCACTATTTGCAGATGACATGATCCTCTACATAGAAAACCCTAAAGACACCACCAGAAAATAATAGCAAATGAAGCAACTGACAAAGAATTAATCTCAAAAATATACAAGCAGGTCATGCAGCTCAACACCCCAAAAATAAATGACCCAGTCCAAAAGTGGGCCAAAGAACTAAACAGACATTTTTCCAAAGAAGACATACGGATGGCTAACAAAAACATGAAAAGATGCTCAACATCACTCATTATCAGAGAAATGCAAATCAAAACCACAATGAGGTACCATCTCATGTTGGTCAGAGTGGCTGCTATCCAAAAGTCTACAAACAATAAATGATGGACAGGGTGTGGAGAAAAGGGAACCCTCTTACACTGTTGGTGGGAATGCAAACTAGTACAGCCACTATGGAGAACAGTGTGAAGATTCCTTAAAAAACTGGAAATAGAACTGTCATACAACTTAGCAATCCCACTACTGGGCATAGATATGAGGAAACCAGAATTGAAAGAGACACATATACCCCAATGTTCATCACAGTACTGTTTACAATAACTAGGACATGGAAGCAACCTAGATGTCCATTGGCAGATGAATGGATAAGAAACTTTGCTACATATACACAATGGATATTACTCAGCTATTAAAAAGAATGCACTTGAATCAATTCTACTGATGTGGGTGAAACTGGAGCCTGTTATACAGAGTGAAGTAAGTCAGAAAGAAAGACAACAATACAGTATATTAACACACATATATATGAAATTTACAAAGATGGTAATGGCCACCCTATGTGTGAGACGGCAAAAGAGACACAGAGATAATGGACAAACTTTTGGACTCTGTGGGAGAAGGCCAGGGTGAGATGATTTTATAGAACAACACTGAAACATGTATATTACCATATGTGAAATAGATGACCAGTCCAAGTTTGATGCATGAAACAGGGCACTCAAAGCCGGTGCACTGGGTCAACCCAGAGGGATGGAATTGGGGGGTGATAGGAGGGGACTTTGGGCAGGGGGACACATGTACACCTGTGGCTGATTCATGTCAATGTATGGCAAAAACAACCACAATATTGTAATTAGCCTCCAAATAAAATAGCCAAAATGATTTTTAAAAAAAGAATATTGGAGTGTGTGTATAGCTTCAAATTATGATTTTCCCCAGATATATGTCCAGTAGTAGGATTACAAGGTCATATGTTAGCCCTGTTTTTAGATTTTAAGTAACCTCCATATTGTTATCCATAGTGGCTGTACCAATTTACTTTCCCACCACACTGTAGGAGGGTTTTCTTTTCTCCACACCCTCTCTAGCAGTTATTGTTTGTAGATATTTTAATGATGGCAATTCTTAATGGTGTGAGGTGATACCTCATTGCAGTTTTATTTGCACTTCTGTAATAATTAGTGACAAATTTCCTCTTCTTGGGCTCTAAAATCACTGCAGATGGTGACTGCAGCCAGACAATCAGATTACTTCTTGGCAGAAAAGCTGTGACAAACCTAGACAGTGTGTTGAAAAGCAGAGACATGACTTTGCCGACAAAGGTCTGTATAGTCTGGGCTATGGTCTTCCCAGTGGTCACCTATGGTTTTGAGAGCTGGACCATAAAAAAGGCAGAATGTGAAAGAATTGATGCCTTTGTGGCTCTGGAGAAGACTCCTGAGAGTTCCTTGGACAGCAAGGAGCTCAAACCAATCAATCTTAAGGGAAATCAACCCAAAATACTCATTGGAAGGACTAATGCTGAAGCTGATGCTCCAGTATTTTGGTCACCTGATGAGAACAGCTGACTCACTGGAAATGTCCCTGATGCTGGGATAGATTGATGGCAGAAGGGGAAAAGGGCATAAGATGATGAGATGGATGGATGGCATCACCATTGCAATGGACATGAACTTGGGCAAACTTCGGGAAATGATGAGGGACAGGGAGGCCTGAGTTGCTGCATTCCATGAAGTCTCAAAGAGTTGGACACGACTGAGTGGCTGAACAAAACAAAGCAATGATTAGTGATGCTGAGCAGAGCATCTTTCCTCGTGATTCTTGGCCATCTGTATGTTTTCTTTTCAGAAATGTTTAAATTTTCTATCCATTATTTATTGTATTGTTTGTTTGATATTGAGCTACATGAACTGTTTGTAAATTTCAGAGGTTAATTCCTTGTTGATTGCTTAATTTGTAAATATTTTCTCCCAGTCTGTGGGTTGTCCTTCTGTTTTATGATTTTTTTTTTGCCCATATTTTAAGTTTGATTAAATGCTTTTTTTTTTAATTTTTGTTTTTACTTTCATTATTCTAAGAGGTAAAACAAAAAAGATATCACTGCAATTAATGTCAGAGTGTGTTCTACCTATGTTTTCTTCTAAGAGTTTTATAGTATCCAGCCCTACATTTCAGTCTCTAATCCATTATGAGTTATTTTTGTGTATGGTTTTAGAGAGTGTTCTAATTTCTTTCTTTTACATGCATCTGTCCGGTTTTCCCACCATCACTCATTGAAGAGATTATCTTTTGTCTATTATATATTCGTGGCTCCTTTGTCATGTTAGTTGACCTTATGGGTGTGGGTTTATCTCTGGACTTTCTATTCTGTTCAATTGGTCTATATTTCTGTTTTTGTGCCATTATCATATACTATTTGGATTACTGTAGGTTTGTAGTATAGTTTTAATTCAGAGGGCCTGATCACTCCAGGCCTTTTCTTTTCAAGATTGCTTTGGCTGTTCATAATCTTTTGCATTTCCATACAAATTGTAAAATTTTTTGGCTCTAATTCCGTGAAAAATGCCATTGGTAGTTTGATAGGGATTTCATTGAATCTGTAGATTAGTTTGAGTTGTACAGTCATTTTGACAACATTGATTAGAACATGGTATGTCTCTCCACCTGTTTGTGTGATCCTTGAATTCTTCACTAATATCTTATAATTTTCTGAGTACATGACTTTTGCCTCCTTAGGTAGGTTTGTTCCTAGGTATTTTATTCTTTTTCATGTGATGGTAAAAGGAATTTTTCCTTAATTTCTCTTTCTGATTTTTTATTGTTAGTGTATAGGAATGGAAGTTACTTCTGAGCTTTGATTCTGTATCCTGCAACATTACAAAATTAATTCATGAGCTTTAATAGCTTTGTGATAGCATTTTTAGGATTTTCTATGTAAAGTATCAGCTGCAGTGACAGTTTCACGTCTTTCTTCCACTGTGGATTACTTTTAGTTCCTTTTCTTCTCTGATTGCTGTGGGTAATACTTTCAAAACTATGTTGAATAAAACTGACAATAGTGGTTATCTTTGTCTTTTTCTTATGCTAAAGAAAACAGTTTCAGGTTTTCATCATTGAGAATGATATTTTCTGTGGATTTGTCATATATTGTCATTATTATGTTAAGATATGTTCTCTCTATGCCTACATTCTCAAGAGTTTGTATCATAATTTTGAATTTTACCAAAAACTTTTTCTGCATCTATTGAGATAATCATATGAAATTTATACTTCAGTTTGTTAATATGGTGCAGCACATTGATTGATTTCCACATAATAAAGAATCCTTGCTTCCCTGAGATAAATCCCATTTGATCATGGTGTATAATGCTTTTAATGTATTGTTGGATTTGGATTCCTAATATTTTGTTGAGGGTTTCTGTGTCTATGTTCCCCAGTGATATTGGCCTGAAATTTACTTTTTTTTTTATTTTTTATTTTTTTTATAATTTTAAAATTAACCTCCTCCCTCCTCCCTCCCCATACCATCCCTCTGGGTCGTCCCAACTCCTACAGCTCAACTCCAGAAAAATAAATGACCCAATCAAAAAATGGGCCAAAGATCTAAATAGACATTTCTCCAAAGAAGACATACAGATGGCTAACAAACACATGAAAAGATGCTCAACATCACTCATTATCAGAGAAATGCAAATCAAAACCACTATGAGATACCATTTCACACCAGTCAGAATGGCTGCGATCCAAAAGTCTACAAATAATAAATGCTGGAGAGGGTGTGGAGAAAAGGGAACCCCCTTACACTGTTGGTGGGAATGCAAACTAGTACAGCCACTATGGAGAACAGTGTGGAGATTCCTTAAAAAACTGGAAATAGAACTGCCTTATGATCCAGCAATCCCACTACTGGGCATACACACTGAGGAAACCAGAAGGGAAAGAGACACGTGTACCCCAATGTTCATCACAGCACTGTTTATAATAGCCAGGACATGGAAGCAACCTAGATGTCCATCAACAGATGAATGGATAAGAAAGCAGTGGTACATATACACAATGGAGTATTACTCAGCCATTAAAAAGAATACATTTGAATCAGTTCTAATGAGGTGGATGAAACTGGAGCCTATTATACAGAGTGAAGTAAGCCAGAAGGAAAAACACCAATACAGTATACTAACGCATATATATGGAATTTAGAAAGATGGTAATGATAACCCTGTATATGAGACAGCAAAAGAGACACTGATGTATAGAACAGTCTTATGGACTCTGTGGGAGAGGGAGAGGGTGGGAAGATTTGGGAGAATGGCATTGAAACATGTGAAATGTCATGTATGAAACGAGATGCCAGTCCAGGTTCAATGCACGATGCTGGATGCTTGGGGCTGGTGCACTGAAATTTACTTTTTGGTTGTTTATTTGTATGGTTTTGATAATAGGGTGATGTTGGCTTCATAGAATGTGCTTTGATATGATCTTTTCTCTGCAATATTTTGGAATAGTTACAAAGTAATGGTGATAACTCTTCTTTAGATGTTTGAGAGAATTTATTTGTGAAGCTGTCTGGTTCTAGACTTTTGTTTGTTTGAAATATTTAAATTCCAGTTTCATATTCACTACTGTGATTGATCTGTTTCTATTTTCTATTTCATCCTGGTTCAGTCTTAGAAGAAGATTGTACCTTTCCAAGAACTTGCTCATTTCTTCTAGGTTGTCTATTTTGTTGTATTGTTGCTTGTAGTAATCTTTTATGATCTTCTGTATTTCTTTGGTATCTGTTGAAGCTTCTCTGTTTTAGTTTCAAATTCAATTCATCTGAGTCCTCTCCCTCCTTTCTTCATAAATCTAGCTAAAGGTTTATTATTATTTTTTTATCTTCCCAAAGAATCAGATGTTTAGTTTCATTGGTCTTTGCTATTGGTTCCTTCATTTCTATTTCATTTATTTAAGCTCTTGTCACTATGATTTTCTTCCTTTTACTACCTTTGTTTTTTGTTTCTTCTTTTTTTTTTTTGTTTCTAGTCGCTTTTAGGTATAAGGTTAGGTTATTTTCGATTTTTCTTTTTT
Source organism: Bos javanicus (assembly GCF_032452875.1). Taxonomy (NCBI): domain Eukaryota; kingdom Metazoa; phylum Chordata; class Mammalia; order Artiodactyla; family Bovidae; genus Bos; species Bos javanicus. The sequence goes on from NC_083897.1 coordinate 96,390,388, forward strand.
ACTGAGGTAAAATTATATTGTATTTTTTCCTGAGGTAAAATTTCCTCTTAGAATTTCCTTTGCTGCATCCCATGGGTTTTGGATTGCTGTGCTTTCAATTTCCTTTGTCTCTAGGTTTAAAAAATATGTTCTTTTTGATTTTGATAGTGATCCATTTGTTTTTTAGTAGAATATTGTTTAGCCTCCATGTTCTTGACTTTTTTACATTTATTTTTTGTAGTGAATTTCTAGTCTCATAGAATTGTATATGGAAAAGATGCTTGATTTGATTTCAATTTTCTTAAGTTTACAAAGGCTTGAACTGTGGCCCAGCATGTGATCAGTCCTAGAGAATGTTCCATATGCACTTGCGTAGAATATAAATTCTGCTGCTTTTGGATTGAATGCTGTATAAATAAGAATTAAATTTATGTCTTGTAATTTGTCATTTAAGGCCTGTTTTTCCTCATTGTCTATGTGGATGGTCTCCATTGTTGTATGTGAGGTGTTGAAGATGCCCTCTATTATTGTGTTACTGTTGATTTCTCTTCTTATGGCTCTTAGTGATTGTCTAATATATTGAGTGCTCTGATGTTGGATGCATATATATGCACAATTGTTATATCTTCTTTTGGTAGTGTCCTTCTTGTCTCTTGTAACAGTCTTCATTTTAAAGCCTATTTTGTCTCATAGTTATGCCAGCTTTCTTTTAATTTCCACTTGCATGGAATATCTATTTCCATTCTCTCATTTTTGGTCTGTATATGTCCCTATATCTGAAGTGCTTCTCCTGTAGACAGCATATATATGGATCTTGTTTTGCTATCTATTCAACCATCTGTGTCTTTTGCTTGAAACATGTACTTTATTTACAATTAAGGTATTTATTCATCTTGTTTGGGACTCTCTCTGCTTCCCAGACCTGAGTGTTTCCTTTCTCATGTTAGCCTAGTTTTTGGCTATAATATCTTCAAATATTTTTTCAGGTGCTTTCTTTTTCTCTTCGCCTCAGATCCCTATAATGTGAAGGTTGTTGCATTTAATGTTGTCCCAGAGGTCGTAGAAACTGTCTTAATTTTTTGTCACGGGCGGAGTACCTCACTCTGGGGGCAAGCCGGTTACTCCAATTTTTTTCATTCTTCTTCCTTTATTCTATTCTGTGGCAGTGTTTTCTACTACTCTGTCTTCCGGCTCACTTATTTTTTCTTCTGGCTCAGTAATTCTGCTATCAATTCCTTCTAGTGAATTTTCATTTCAGCTACTGTATTGTTCAACTCTGTTTGTTCTTTAAATCTTCTGTCTCCCTGTTAAACATTTCATGTATATTGTTGATCTATGCCTCCGTTCTTCTTCTGAGATTTGGATCATCTTTACTATCATACTTTGTATTCTTTTTCAGGTAGATTGTATATCTCATCTTCATTTAGTTGTTCTTTTGGGTTTGCATCTTTTTCCTTCATTTTCAACATATTTATCTGTCATCTCATTTTATAACTTTCCATGTTTGTGGTCTTCTTTCCCAAGCTGAAGAATCACAGTTCTTGCTTTTGGTGTCTGCCCCATGGTGGATGAAGTTGGTCCATGGGTTTTTGTAGGCTTCCTGATGGAAAGGAATGGTAAATGTCCTATGGTGTGTAGAGCTGGATCTTATCCCTCTGAAGGATAGGGTCCTGTCAAGTGGTGTGTTTTGAGGTGTTTGTGAGCTCAGTATGACTTTATGAAGCCTGTCTTCTGATGGTTGGTGCTGTGTTCTTATCTTTGTTGTTTGTCCTGAGGCTTTCCAGCCTGAAACTGCAGGTCGTTGGGTGGGGCCAAATCTGGGTCCTGAAATGCAGGCCTCTGGGAAAACTTGCTCTGATCAGTATTTCCTGGGGCTTTTACTACCAGTTTCCTTGCCCCTACATTGAGCTACAGTCAACCTTTGCCTTCCCAGAAGACATTCCAAGACCCCAAGTAGATTTAACCTGGGTTCCTTTAGAATACTGTTTTGTCCTGGGTCCCAGTGGATGTGAGATCTTGTGTGCACCCTTGAAGAATTGAGTGTGTGTTTCCCCCATTCTTGTGGAGCTCCCACACTCATGCCCTGCTGATTTTCAAGGCTAAATGCTCTGTGGGTTCTTCTTCCCAATGCAAGACTCTCATGCTATCTTGAAGGGATACTTTTATGGGGAAAGTCCCTCTATAGCCTGTGTGGGATTTATATTTTTGGTGTGAGGGTTGCTTTTAGTATAGATGTCTGCCACCTCTTTCCTCAGTGTATGCTGGCAGTTATCCCTGGGTAGAACCTGTAATTGATGTTATGGTGACTAGAAACTGCACTCTACATTGGGCAGGGCATCCTCTTTCCTCTGTGGTTGTCACTGCTCTGTCAGAGGTTTGGTTTGCTCCCTAGTCATTGCAGTAGGGTCCCCAGATCTGTTTCTTAGCTGTTTATCTGATTTGTGGTGTGAGGTAGGTGGGATTTTAGTACCCCTACTTAGAGGGAAGCCACTGTATTCCTCCCATGGATCTGTTACCTGTGGGTGTGTTCTGTTGTGTCATCTTTAACCTGTTGTATAAGCTCTCAGATTACAGTGTTGTTGGCACTGCTTTTGGTCCCAGCTTAACTGTGGGTTTGCTGGCAATTGGCCCTGATGTTTCTCAGATGTTGTTTTTACCCAGCCACCAGCACAGATCCACTGAAGTCAGATTCAAGAGTTGCAGTAATATGAATCTGGACCTGCTGTGGGCACTATGTGGGCAGCTTAGACTCTGGCCTGACACAACTCCTGCATGTATGTGGCCACAAAGTCTACAAGTGCTAAAACTAGGCCTATCTTGCTACAAGAGCACTCATTATCTGTTTAGATGTTTTGTCAGCTCTGAGTTTACAAACCCAGTTGTGGGGATGTCAATTCACAATCTGTGTAGCTGTGAGAAGATACTTCAGGTTTTCTTCCTTAGTTGCATAGCCCCTGAGGCTCCACTATATTTTGAACATCACCTCCACATGAGGGTGCCCACAGGGTTCTGCTTCTAAGGCTTCCCCAAAGCACATGAGTCCACCTCAGTGAGGATGGGGCATGGAGACAGTGGCAGCCAGAGTTGCAAGAATGCCCACCATGGCAGGGAAAGTGTGCAGGGGAGAAGGTGGTGGTCAGCAGGGTCACAGAAACACTTGCTGTGGCCAGGACATGGTGTGGAGGAGGAGGTTGTGTTCATCAGCATCACAGGAGCCCCCAGTGGGGATGGGTTTTGTTGTGTAGCCAGCCCTGGTGGGTACGGGTCACATGGGAAGGGTGGTGGACAAGGGAGCAAAAGAGCTGGCCCTGGCAGGAGCCCTTTCTTGTTCATCCTATCCAAAAAGCTGGGATTTGCATGTGGAGGAAAAATGGCATCACCCCTATTGTGCTTTACTCCACAATGACTCTTTACTTCTATGGAAGTTCAAGTTTTCTCCACAAGCATTCCCAATTGTGGATTTTCTCACTCCCATCTCCTCAGGCTGTCTCCTTACATCTCCAGGAGTCCTCTTCTAGGGTTTGTTCTCCAGACCTCATGTTTTAACATCCACTCCCTGTCTGCAGCAGTGGACACACGTCTTAGGATAGGGCATGTAGGGTTGTGGCATGAACCATCTGTGTACATCTCACTCTGTCCTGCTTGCCACAGACCATTTGCCGTGCTCTCCTCCAATAGCCCCCAAAGTTCCTCTTCTGTTCCAAATGATCTCCCTACTGGTGAAGGTGCTTCGCCAGATGTGAGAACTTTTTTTCTCCTTCAGCTCTCTCTCCACGGGCACAGGTCCTTTCCCGCTTCCTGTCCTCTTCCTTTTCTCGTCTTCTTTCTTTCATCTTACCCAGTTATACAGGGATTCTTTTTATTCTTTTAGGTATCCAAGGTCCTCTGTTAGGGTTATGCCAGAGCTCTGTGGGAATTGCCCCATTTGTAGACGTGTTTTTGTTACATTTGAGGCAGAGATGGAACTCCATGTCCTCCTACTCCTCCATGCTCTTGACTCAATCAAATACATTTTAAAAACCCTGCAACTTCCAAAACTATGTTGAATAGTAATGGTGAAAGTGGGCACCCTTGTCTTGTTCCTGACTTTAGAGGAAATGCTTTCAATTTTTCACCATTGAGATAATGTTTGCTGTGGGTTTGTCATATATAGCTTTTATTATGTTGAGGTATGTTCCTTCTATTCCTGCTTTCTGGAGAGTTCTTATCATAAATCGATGTTGAATTTTGTCAAAGGCTTTCTCTGCATCTATTGAGATAATCATATGGTTTTTGTTTTTCAATTTGTTAATGTGGTGTATTACATTGATTGATTTGCGGATATTGAAGAATCCTTGCATCCCTGGGATAAAGCCCACTTGGTCGACCCAGAGGGAGGGTAGGGGAGGGAGGAGGGAGGAGGGTTCAGGATGGGGAATGCAGGTATACCTGTGGTGGATTCATTTCGATATTTGGCAAAACTAATACAATATTGTAAAGTTTAAAAATAAAATAAAAAAACCCTGCAACTGTACTCTCCTCTCCTCACGATTATTTTTGATATTATATTTTACATCTAATTTTTTTGTGTATCCCTTAACTACTTACTGTGAATATAGATTCTTGTACTATTTTTTTCTTTTAACCTCCCTACTAGCTTTGTGTGTTGATGACTTCCTACCTTTACTGTATGCTTGCCTTTACTGATGAGCTTTTTCATTTTGTAATTTTCTTGTTTCTAGTTGTGGTCTTTCACTTTCACCTAAAGAAGTTCCTTTAACATTTGTTATAAAGTCAGTTTGGTGGTGCTGAACTCTTTTAGTTTTTGCTTGTCTGTAAAGCTGTATATTTCTCCATAAAATCTCAACAAAAGCTTTGCTAGGTAGAGTATTGTTGGTTGTAGGCTTTTCCATTTCATCAGTTTAAATATATCATGCACTGTTTTCTGGTTTGCAGAGTTTCTCCTGACATATCAGCTGGAGTTCCTTTTTCTGTTTTACCCTTGTTGTTTGTAATATTCTCTTTTATCTTTCATTTTTGTCATTTTAATTAAAATGTGTCTTTGTGTGTTCCTCTTAGTTCAAACCTTATGGGGCTCTCTGAGCTTGTGGACTTGAGTTACTTCCCCCATCCACCCCCAGGTTAGGGAGGTGTTCAAATATGTCTTCAAATATTTTCTCAGGCCTTTTCTCTTTTCTTTCTGGGACCCCCTATTATGCAAATATTAGTGAACCTGATGCTTTTCCAAAAGTCTCTTAACATTTCCTTAATTTTTTCGTTTATTTTTCTGTTCAAGTGCAGTGATTTCCACTACTCTGTCTTACACTTCACTGATCCATTCCTTTGTTTTGTTTAGTCTACTATTGATCCCTCATAGTGTATTTTTAATTTCAATTATTGCATTCATGTCTGTTTGTTCTTTGTATTTTCTATCTCTTTGTTTAAAAACCTCTTAACTTTTTGCTCTGTGTAACCAGTTTTCTCCTTAGTTCTTTGATCATCTTTCTGATCACTACCCTGAACACTTTCCTAGGTAGGTTGCCTATCTCCACTTCCCTTAGTTCCTCTTCTGGGGTTTTGTCTATTTCCTTCATGTGGAACATAGTGCTCTGCCACCTCTCTTTGTCTAAGTTACTATTTGTATTTTTATGTATATTAGTTATGTTTTTTGATAAGTAGATTAGCTTGTTTAAGAGACATCCTATGCATTCCAGCAGTTTACTCCCCCGCTTGTCATTCAGCTGTAAACTTGAGGGATTCCTCATAAGAGGGCCGCATGGGTTTGTGGCAGGCTGACTATCTGCACAGTCTGGTAGGCTTGGTTGGCACCTAACATGGTTGGTTGCCAGGCTTTGCTTTATGTGGTTGCTGCCAGCTACTGTTTCAGGGTCAGGTCACAAGAAGGCTGCCTGCAGAAACCTAGGGGGCCCTTGGTCTAGTGCTGGATCCCTGATGTGTGGATTCTGGGTCTTAAAACTCCAGGGCTATTGTCCTCCCACTGGTGGGTGAAGTCAGATCCTTGGGTTAGTGCTGAACAACTAGCAGACAGAGCCAATTCCTGGCTGCAGAGCCTAGGAATCCCAGAGCTTGTTTCAGAGAGTTGGTTTAGGAGGTGGTATCTAACAGTTAGATATGTGATCTGGTGTGTCCCAAAGCCTGCATTGGTCTGCTAATGGGCTGGCCAGGGTCCCTCTGGTCCTAAAGTAGGTTTGACCTCTATAGGAGTCCTGGGTTTGCAGCCTACCATATGATGGTTTTCTTGCATCTGGTATTGCCCCCTGGCAGGTGAGGCTCATGAAGAGTTCCTGAGTTCCTGCCCACTGGTGGGTAGAGCTGGGTATTAACCCTCTGGTGGCCATGGCTATGGCTATGGACATGTCTAGAGGCAGCTGTGGGCTCAGAAATCCCTTAGCCAGTGCGTCTGCTAATGGTTGAGACAGTATCCCTGCCTTTTTAGCTGAATGGCCTGAGATGTTCCAACACTGGCACTTATAGGCTCTAGGGTGGGGCCAGGTTTTGGTGCTAATGAGCTGGAGGGATGATATCAAAATGGAAGCATCTAGCACCAGTGTTTATATGGTAGAATGTTCCAAAATATGGCTGACACCAGTGTTTACGTCCCCAGGGTATGCCGCAGCTAGCCCCCTACCAACACTTTTCTGGGAGACTCCCTAAGCCCAACAGGCAGATATGGCTCAGGCTCATATTAAATTACTGCTTTTGCCATGAGTCTTGGTGCATTTGAGATTCTGTATGTACCTTTTAGCTGTAAAAAGAAAAGAAGTGAAAAGCAAAGGAGAAAAGGAAAGATACAAACATCTGAATTCAGAGTTCCGAGGAATAGCAAGAAGAGATAAGAAAGCCTTCTTCAGAGATCAATGCAAATAAATAGAGGAAAACAACAGAATGGGAAAGATTAGGGATCTCTTCAAGAAAATCAGAGATACCAAAGGAACATTTCATGCAAAGATGAGCTCGATAAAGGACAGAAATGGTATGGACCTAACAGAAGCAGAAGATATTAAGAAGAGATGGCAAGAATACACAGAAGAACTGTACAAAAAAGATCTTCATGACCCAGATAATCATGATGGTGTGATCACTGACCTAGAGCCAGACATCCTGGAATGTGAAGTCAAGTGGGCCTTAGAAACCATCACTACGAACAAAGCTAGTGGAGGTGATGGAATTCCAGTTGAGCTACTTCAGATCCTGGAAGATGATGCTGCAAAAGTGCTGCACTCAATATGCCAGCAAATTTGGAAAACTCAGCAGTGGCCACAGGAATGGAAAAGGTCAGTTTTCATTCCAATCCCAAAGAAAGGCAATGCCAAAGAATGCTCAAACTACCACACTATTGCACTCATCTCACACGCTAGTAAAGTAATGCTCAAAATTCTCCAAGCCAGGCTTCAGCAATATGTGAACCGTGAACTTCCTGATGTTCAAGCTGGGTTTAGAAAAGGCAGAGGAACCAGAGATCAAATTGCCAACATCTGCTGGATCATGGAAAAAGCAAGAGAGTTCCAGAAAAACATCTATTTCTGCTTTATTGACTATGCCAAAGCCTTTGACTGTGTAGATCACAATAAACTGTGGAAAATTCTGAAAGAGATGGGAATACCAGAACACCTGACTTGCCTCTTGAAAAATTTGTAAGCAGGTCAGGAAGCAACAGTTAGAACTGGACATGGAACAACAGACTGGTTCCAAATAGGTAAAGGAGTTCGTCAAGGCTGTATATTGTCACCCTGCTTATTTAACTTCTATGCAGAGTATATCATGAGAAACTCTGGACTGGAAGAAACACAAGCTGGAATCAAGATTGATGGGAGAAATATCAATAACCTCAGATATGCAGATGACACCACCCTTATGGCAGAAAGTGAAGAGGAATTCAAAAGCCTCTTGATGAAAGTGAAAGTGGAGAGTGAAAAAGTTGGCTTAAAGCTCAACATTCAGAAAACGAAGATCATGGCATCTGGTCCCACCACTTCATGGGAAATAGATGGGGAAACAGTGGAAATAGTGTCAGACTTTATTTTTCTGGGCTCCAAAATCACTGCAGATGGTGACTGCAGCCATGAAATTAAAAGACGCTTACTCCTTGGAAGCAAAGTTATGATCAACCTAGATAGCATATTCAAAAGCAGAGACATTACTTTGCCAACAAAGGTTCGTCTAGTCAAGGTTATCGTTTTTCCTGTGGTCACGTATGGATGTGAGAGTTGGACTGTGAAGAAGGCTGAGCGCCGAAGAATTGATGCTTTTGAACTGTGGTGTTGGAGAAGACTCTTGAGAGTCCCTTGGACTGCAAGGAGATCCAAGCAGTCCATTCTGAAGGAGATCAGCCCTGTGATTTCTTTGGAAGGAATGACACTAAAGCTGAAACTCCAGTACTTTGGGCACCTCATGCGAAGAGTTGACTCATTGGAAAAGACTCTGATGCTGGGAGGGATTGGGGGCAGAAGAAGGGGACGACAGAGGATGAGATGGCTGGATGGCATCACTGACTCGATGGACATGAGTCTGAGTGACCTCCTGGAGCTGGTGATGTACAGGGAGGCCTGGCATGCTACGATTCATGGGGTCAGAAAGAGTCGGACACGACTGAGCGACTGATCTGATCTACCTTTTAAGAATGAAGTCTCTATTTCCCTCATTCCTATGAGACTTTGAAAATTAAGCCCCACTGGACTTCAAAACCAAATGCTCTGTGGGCTTGTCTTCCCAGTGCAGGACCCCCGGACTGGGGAGACTAATGTAGGATTGAGTAATCCCACTCCTATTGGAATACCTCTGAAATATAATTATTCTTCACTTTGTAGGTCACCCACATGGGGTATGGAACTTGATTATAGTGTGAGTCCACCGCTCCTACCTGTGTCCTTTTGGTTTCATCTTTATGCTTTTACTTGTATATCTTTTCTGGTAAGTTCTAGTTCTTTTCATTGATGGTTATGAAAATATCTGTGATTTTGGTGTGCTTATGAGAGGAGGTGAGCTCAGGATCTTTCTACTCCACCATCTTGGCTGATCTGTTCTGTTCACTTACTCGGTCGTGTCTGACTCTTTGTGACCCCATGAATCACAGCACACCAGGCCTCCCTGTCCATCACCAGCTCCCAGAGTTGACCCAAACTCATGTCCATTGAGTCAATGATGCCATCCAACCATCTCATCCTCTGTCGTCCCCTTCTCCTCCTGCCTTCAATCTTTCCCATCATCAGGGTCTTTCAAATGAGTCAGCTCTTTGCATCAGGTGGCCAAAGTTTGGAGTTTCAGCTTCAACATCCATCCTTCCCGTGAACACCCAGGACTAATCTCCTTTAGGATGGACTGGTTGGATCTCCTTACAGTCGAAGGGACTCCCAAGACTCTTCTCCAACACCACAGTTCAAAAGCATCAATTCTTTAGCACTCAGCTTTCTTTACAGTCCAACTGTCACATCCATACATGACTACTGGAAAAACCATAGCCTTGACTAGATGGACCTTTGTTGACAAAGTAATGTCTCTGCTTTTTAAAAAGCTTTCCAGATTGGTCATAACTTTCCTTCCAAGTAGTAAGTGTCTTTTAACTTCATGGCTGCAGTTACCATCTGCAGTGATTTGGGAGCCCCAAAAATAAAGTCAGCCACTGTTTCCACTGTTTCCCTATCTATTTGCCATGAAGTGATGAGATTGATATCCCCCTCTAAATATTTTTTAAATAGCTGATTTATGTCTTTAAGTCCAATCGCTGCCCTTCCTCAGAGACAGTGTATACTGATTACTCTTTTACTTATTGTGGTATATAATTTCTTGTTTTTTTTTTTTTTTTTACATGTTTTGTATTTTTGTTTGAGAACTGGACTTTTTTTCTTTTTAAAAATTATTTATTTGTTAATTGAAGGATAATTGCTTTACAGAATTTGTTGTTTTCTGTCAAACACCAACATGAATCAGCCATGGATGTGCATATGTCCCCTCCCTCTTGAGTCTCCCTCCCATATCCCTCCCCATCCCACTCCTCTAGGTGGATATAGAGCCCCTGTTTAAGTCCCTGAGACATACAGCAACTTCCCATTGGCTATGAACTGAAAAAGTTCAGTTTTCATTCCACTTTCAAAGAAAGGCAATGCCAATGAATGTTCAAACTACTGTACAGTTGTGCTCATCTCACAGCTCAGTTGGTAAAGAATCTGCATTGCAGGAGACCCCGGTTCGATTCCTGGGTCAGAAAGAGCCACTGGAGAAGGGTTAGGCTACCCACTCCAGTATTCTGCTGGGAGAATTCCAAGGACTGTATAGTCCACGGGGTTGCAAAGAGTCGAACACGACTGAGCAACTTTCACTTTCACATGCTAGCAAAGTAATGCTCAAAATCCTTCAAGCCAAGCTTCAACAGTACACGAACCAAGAATTCCAGATTGTCAAGCTGGATTTGGAAAAGGCAGAGGAACCAGAGATCAAATGGCCAACATCAGTTGGATCATAGAAAAAGCAAGAGAGTTCCAGAAAAAAACACCTTCTTCTGCTTCATTGACTATGCTAAAGCCTTTGACTGTGTGGATCACAACAAACTGTGGAAAATTCTTCAAGAGACAGGAATATTAGACCACCTTACCTGCCTCCTGAGAAATCTGTATGCAGGTCAAGAAGCAATGGTTAGAACTGGACATGGAACAATGGACTGGTTCTAAATTGGGACAGGAATATGTTAAGGCAATATACTGTGACCCTGCTAATTTAACTTATATGCAAAGTATATCATGTGAAATACTGGGCTGGATGAAGCACAAGCTGGAATCAAGATTGCCAGGAGAAATATCAATAACCTCAGATATGCAGAAGACACCATCCTTATGGCAGAAAGTGAAGAGGAACTATAAAGAGCCTCTTGATTAAAGTGAAAGAGGAGAGTGAAAAAGCTGGCTTAAAACTCAGCATTCGAAAAACAAAGATCATGGCATCCAGTCCCATCACTTCATGGCAAATAGATGGGGAAACAATGGAAACAGTAAGAGACTATATTTTCCTGGGCTCCAAAATCATTGAAGTTGGTGATTGCAGCCATGCAGTTAAAAGACACTTGCTCCTCGGAAGAAAAGCTATGCCCAAACTAGATAGCATATTAAAAATAGAGACATTCCTTTGCTGACAAAAGTCCATCTAGTTAAAACTATGGTTTCTCCAGTAGTCATGTATGGATGTGAGATTTGGACCATAAAGAAAGCTGAGTGCTGAAGAATTGATGCTTCCAAACTGTGGTGTTGGAGAAGATTCTTGCGAGTTCCTTGGACTGTAAGGAGATCAATTCAGTCAATCCCAAAGGAAATCAGTCCTGAATATTCTCTGGAGGGACTGATGCCGAAGCTGAAGCTCCAATATTTTGGTCACCTGATGTGAAGAGTCGACTCATTTGAAAAGATCCTGATGCTGGGACAGATTGAATGCAGGAGGAGAAGGGGACAACAGAGGGTGAGATGGTTGGATGGCATCACTGACTCGATGAACATGAGTTTGAATAAGCTCTGGGACTTGGTGATGGACAGGGAAGTGTGACGTGCTGCAGTCCGTGGGGTCACAGAGTTGGACATGACTGAGTAACTGAACTGAACTGATCTATTTTACATATGGTAATGTAAGTTTCCATGTTACTTTCTCCATACATCTCACCCTTTCCTCCCCACTCCCCATGTCCATAAGTCTATTCTCTATGTTTCTCCATTGCTGCCTTGCAAATAAATTCATCAGTACCATCTTTCTAGATGCCATATATATGCATTAGTATACTATATTTATCTTTCTCTCTATGACTTACTTCACTCTGTATAATAGGCTCCAGGTTTATCCACCTCATTAGAACTGACTTAAGCAGCTCATACATCTCAATACCAGAAAAACAAGCCAATCAAAAAGTGGGAAAAAGACTTGAAAAGGCATTTCTCCAAAGAAAACATACAGATGGCTAACAAACACATGAAAAGATGCTCATTATTAGAGAAATGCAGACCAAAACTACAGTGAAATATCGCCTCACACTGGTCAGAATGACCATAATCAAATAGTCTACAAACAATAAATTCTGGAGAGGGTCTGGAGAAAGGGATCCCTTTTGCACTGTTGGTGGGAATGTACATTGATACAGCCACTATGGAAGATGGTATAGAAATTCCTTAAAAAACTAGGAATAAAAACACCATATGGTTTTATCAATAAAACCAACAATCCCACTTCTAGGCATATACCGCAAGGAAACCAAAATTGAAAATGACACATGTACCTCAATGTTCACTGCAGCACTATTTACAATAGCTAGAACATGGAAACAACCTAGATGTCCACTGACAGATGAATGGATAAAGAAGTTGTGGTACATACACACAGTGGAACATTACTCAGCCATAAAAAGGAATGCATTTGAGAACTGGATATTTAATATAACATAATATGACAATGTTAGAATTCTTTCTCCCCCATCCTAGGTCTGTTTTATTGCTGTTTAATAGTTGTTTGTTTCATGACTTTTCTGAGCTAATTCTGTAATATTTCTACTTTTTCATGTATGTCTACTGAAGTCTCAAATTCAATGAGCTTTGCAGTCAACAGATAATCTGTCAGTAAATTCCTTAATCACTTGTTATAAATAAGTCTTGCAGGCACTTTTTGTATGTTGGGGTATGTAGAACCAAGCACTTTAACACTGTCTTATTTTTCATTTATTATTTTCAGAGAGCCTAAAGTCCACCATAAAATGAGAGTTTAGGGGAATAATGTCTTTTCTGATCATGCACAAAGCCTGACACATAAAGGTGGCCTTCCATATACCCAGGAATATGTCAGAGATTTTCAAAGCCCCTAAGGATACGTTGTTTCTTATTTCTCTTGAGCTATTTTGCCTAGCGATTGCCTCAAATTTTTATCCATTGTTTTAGGCAGCTATCCTATTAAAAAGCTGAGCAAATGTTTTTCATACTCCCCTAAAAGCTATTCAGTGCAGTTCAGTTCATCTGACTCTTTGCGACCCCATGAATCGCAGCACACCAGGCCTCCCTGTCCACCACCAATTCCCAGAGTCCACTCAAGCCCATGTCCATTGAGTTGGTGATGTCATCCAGCCTTCTCATCCTCTGTCGTCCCCTTTTCCTCCTGCCCCCAATCCCTCCCAGCATCAGAGTTTTTTCCAATGAGTCAACTCTTTTCATGAGATGGCCAAAGTACTGGAGTTTCAGCTTTAGCATCGTTCCTTCCAAAGAACATCCAGGGCTGATCTCCTTCAGAATGGACTGGTTGGATCTCCTTGCAGTCCAAGGGACTCTCAAGAGTCTTCTCCAACACCACAGTTTAAAAGCATCAATTCTTCGGCGCTCAGCTTTCTTCACAGTCCAACTCTCACAGGCATACATGACCACTGGAAAAACCATAGCCTTGACTAGATGGACCACTGTTGGTAGAGTAATATCTCTGCTTTTCAACATGCTATCTAGGTTAGTCATAACTTTCCTTCCAAGGAGTAAACGTCTTTTAATTTCATGGCTGCAGTCACCATTTTCAGTGACTTTGGAGCCCAAAAAATAAAGTCTGACACTGTTTCCCCATCTATTACCCATGAAGGGACGGGACCAGATGCCATGATCTTAGTTTTCTGAATGTTGAGCTTTAAGCCAACTTTTTCACCCTCCTCTTTAAGTTTTATCAAGAGGCTTTTTAGTTCCTCTTCACCTTCTGCCATAAGGGTGGTGTCATCTGCATATCTGAGGTTATTGATATTTCTCCTGGCAATCTTGATTCCAGCTTGTGCTTCTTCCATTCCAGCGTTTCTCATGATGTCCTCTGCATATAAGTTAAATAAGCAGGGTGACAATATACAGCTTGATGTACTCCTTTTCCTATTTGGAACCAGTCTGTTGTTCCATGTCCAGTTCTAACTGTTGCTTCCTGACCTGCATACAGATTTCTCAAGAGGCAGGTCAGGTGGTCTGGTATTCCCATCTCTTTCAGAATTTTCCACAGTTTATTATGATCCACACAGTCAAAGGCTTTGGCATAGTCAATAAAGCAGAAATAGATGTTTTCCTGGAACTCTCTTGCTTTTTCCATGATCCAGTGGATGTTGGCAATTTGATCTCTGATTCCTCTGCCTTGTCTAAAACCAGCTTTAACATCTGGAAGTTCACAGTTCATATATTGCTAAAGCCTGGCTTGGAGAATTTTGAGCATTACTTTACTAGTGTGTGAGATGAGTGCAATTGTGCAGTAGTTTGAGCATTCTTTGGCATTGCCTTTCTTTGGGATTGGAATGAAAACTGACCTTTTCCATTCCTGTGGCCACTGCTGAGTTTTCCAAATTTGCTGGCATATTGAGTGCAGCACTTTCACAGCATCATCTTCCAGGATTTGAAGTAGCTCAACTGGAATTCCATCACCTCCACTAGCTTTGTTCGTAGTGATGGTTTCTAAGGCCTACTTGACTTCATATTCCAGGATATCTGGCTCTAGGTGAGTGATCACATCATCGTGATTATCTGAGTTGTGAAGCTCTTTTTTGTACAGTTATTCTGTGTATTCTTGCCACCTCTTCTTTTTATCTTCTGCTTCTGTTAGGTCCATACCATCCCTGTCCTTTATCGAGCCAATCTTTGCATGAAATGTTTCCTTGGTATGTGTAATTTTCTTGAAGAGATCTCTAGTGTTTCCAATTCTGTTGTTTTCCTCTATTTCTTCACTGAGGAAGGCTTTCTTATCTCTTCTTGCTATTCTTTGGAACTCTGCATTCAGATGCTTATATCTTTCCTTTTCTCCTTTGCTTTTTGCTTCTTTTCTTTTCATAGCTATTTGTAAGGCCTCCCCAGACAGCAATTTTGCTTTTTTGCATTTCATTTCCATGGGCATGGTCTTGATCCCTGTCTCCTGTACAATGTCACGAACCTCCATCCTTAGTTCATCAGGCACTCTATCTATCAGACCTGGTCCCTTAAATCTATTTCTCACTTCCACTGTATAATCATAAGGGATTTGATTTAGGTCGTACCTGAATGGTCTAGGGGTTTTCCCTACTTTCTTCAATTTAAGCCTGCATTTGGCAATAAGAAGCTCATGATCTGAGCCACAGTCAGCTCCCAGTCTTGTTTTTGCTGACTGGATAGAGCTTCTCCATCTTTGGCTGCAAAGAATATAATCAATCTGATTTCAGTGTTGACCATCTGGTGATGTCCATGTGTAGAGTCTTCTCTTGTGTTGTTGGAAGAAGGTGTTTGCTATGACCAGTGCTTTCTCTTGGCAAAACTCTTTTAGCCTTTGCCGTGCTTCAGTCCGTATTCCAAGGCCAAAGGTGCCTGTTACTCCAGGTGTTTCTTGACTTCCTACTTTTGCATTCCAGTCCCCTATAATGAAAAGGACATTCTTTTTTTGGGTGTTAGTTCTAAAAGGTCTTGGAAGTCTTCATAGAACCGTTCAACTTCCGCTTCTTCAGTGTTACTGGTGGGGGTATAGACTTGGATTACTGTGATATTGAATGATTTGCCTTGGAAACGAACAGAGATCATTCTGTCATTTTTGAGTTTGCATCCAAGTACTGCATTTCAGACTCTTTTGTTGACCATGATGGCTACTCAATTTCTTCTAAGGGATTCCTGCCCGCAGTAGTAGATATAATGGTCATCTGAGTTAAATTCACCCATTCCAGTCCACTTTAGTTCGCTGATTCCTAGAATGTTGACGTTCACTCTTGCCATCTCCTGTTTGACCACTTCCAATTTGCCTTAATTCATGGACCTAACATTCCAGGTTCCTATGCAATATTGCTCTTACAGCATCAGACCTTGATTCTATCACCAGTCACATCCACAACTGGGTATTGTTTTTGCTTTGGCTCTATCCCTTCATTCTTTCTG
Source organism: Bos javanicus (assembly GCF_032452875.1). NCBI lineage: Eukaryota > Metazoa > Chordata > Mammalia > Artiodactyla > Bovidae > Bos > Bos javanicus. The sequence continues at coordinate 96,406,224 of NC_083897.1, forward strand.
GAGTTATTTCTCCACTGATCTCCAGTAGCATATTGGGCATCTACTGACCCGGGGAGTTCCTCTTTCAGTATCCTATCATTTTGCCTTTTCATACTGTTCATGGGGTTCTCAAGGCAAGAATACTGAAGTTGTTTACCATTCCCTTCTCCAGTGGACTGCATTCTGTCAGACCTCTCCACCATGACCTGCCCATCTTGGTTGGCCCCACAGGGCATGCCTTAATTTCACTGAGTTAGACAAGGCTATGGTCCTAGTGTGATTAGATTGACTAGTTTTCTGTGGTTATGGTTTCAGTGTGTCTGCCTTCTGATGCTCTCTTGCAACACCTACCATCTTCATTGGGTTTCTCTTACCTTGAATGTGGGGTATCTCTTCACGGATGCTCCAGCAAGGTGCAGCTGCTGCTCCTTACCTTGGATTAGGGGTATCTCCTCACCACCGCCCCTCCTGACCTTGAATGTGGAGTAGCTCCTCTAGGCCCTCCTGCGCCCACGCAGCCACTTCTCCTTGAATGTGGGGTTGCTCCTCTCGGCCACCGCCACTGACCTCGGACGTGGGGTGGCTGCTCCTGCAGTGTCACAGCCTGGCACTCTCGGCCACTGCCCCTGACCTCGTACGTGGGGTAGCTCCTCTCGGCCGCACTTGTGTGCCGTCGCAGCCACCCGTGCTTTTAGTATTTAGTATCCAATACTAAAAGCTGTTAGTATAGGATAATTTTGAGTGAGGTAGAATAAGAACAAGTCTTTTGACTGACATCTTCAATGGTACCACCAAACAAGTCAAATTATGTCTTTTTTTTTGGGAAGCTCCAATAGGACTTCTCTAGCGGCTCAGCTGGTAAAGAACCTGCCTGCCAATGCAGAAGATGGAAGAGATACAGGTTCAATGCCTGGCTCGGGAAAATCCCCTGGAGAAGGAAATGGCAACCCACTCCAATATTCTAGCCTGGGAAATCCTTCAGACAGAGGAGCCTGGTGGGCTACAGTCCATGAGGTTGCAAAGAGTTGAACACAACTGAGTTACTGAACAACAGTAACATTGTTAACTTACTGTATGAATTTCCCTATCTAGATATCCCTTATGAATGGAATTAATAGTATTTATCCTTTTCTGTCTGGCTTTTTTCACTTAGCATAGTTTTTTATGGTTCATTATCATCACAGTGTGTATGAGAACTTTATGCCCATTTCTTATTGAGTAATATTAATATTTCATTATAAGTATATATTATTCATCTTAGTCAATTCAAGCTCCTATAACAATAAAGTGTGCATCATATAAACAACAGAAACTTCTTGTAGTTCTGTTGGCTGTAAGTCCAAGGAACTGAGCATGGAACTCAGTATGGTTGGATTCTGGCGAGGGTTCTTTTCTAGGTCTATTATTTTCATTCATATGTGTGCTACTATGCTCTTAGTATATGGTTACTTCTACAAAAAAAAAAAAAAAAAAAGCCTGCATTGTCTTGAATGTTTTGGAAATTTTATTAATGTTAACTATCTGCAACAGGTGTATATTGCTTCCCTTTGTTAGTGATTCCAATTGGATAGTCATCAGTCCCAGAGACTTAATCTCAAAGGGGTCATTACATTTGTGGGGCCCCAAAGGTAGAGTATGACACAGTTTGTTGGACAATATCCATAGCAGGGCACTGTTTTGGGCCACATTTAAAAATGCTGATGTGTGAGTACCTGATATAAAGAGCCAAACACAATACCCAAGCAATCAGTTTTCAATATCCAAAGGATCCAGTTAGGTACTGGGCCTCCTTTTTGGTGGGGAAGGGGGAAAAAGACAATCTTTCTTTGACTATTTGAAGAACTAAGTATTATAAATCTGGCTCACATAGTACTGAGAAACATTACTTGATAAACAGACTCTTGAAATTTGTTGGGGATTTTTAACCACTCTGTCTAGCTTGGGCTGTGAAGACAAAGGCTTCTGACTATCAACCATCAAGATATCATGTATTTAGAAATTTTTGAAAATCAGAATGTAGAAACACTTGTGACATACTCAATTTTGGCAAATGCCAGTGGAGTTTAAGTAACCCTGAAAGAGTACAAGAAAAATATATTGGAGACCTTTTCACCTGAATGTCAAAAGATCTTGATCTTCAGATGCCAGTAGTATGGGAAAGAAAATGTTGTCAACATTTAAAAGTGTATCATGTACCATTAGCCTGTGTAATGGATTTAAGTAGAGTCACATTGTCTGCAACAGTTTAGAGTATAGGAGAAATAGGTGAATTTGACAATAGTCCCCTCTAAGCTTGAAGCTTTTTTTGCACACAGCTGTCCTTAAACTTCTAACCACATGTGCTTCCTTCAATTCCTTAAATCTTGGCTGTGAATTTTTTCCTCTTGGGATGCACCCAGAAGGAGACAGGGAGGTTGGTGGGAAAATGATTTATGTGCCTCACCAATACTGCTCTATGGCTGAATCTCATTTGACCCCCATGGGACAGGGAAATACAAGTATCTGTTTCCACTATATATTCCATATATATATATATATATTCCATATATATATATATAGATAATACCTAGAGTGCACAGAATTGGCCCCAAAGTTTTCACTCTCAAGGTCATACTGTCTTCCTTGTTGCACTTTAAACCCAGTCCAATTTTCATTAGCTCATTTTTATATTTCTTCCACAGGTCTAGGTAAAATAGTGACTTGAGTGTCCATATCTAACAGGTCCAATGAAGTTTGACTCTTTCCCTTCCCTCAGATTTTCCATACTTCACATACTCAGAGAGGTCCATGTGAACTTTGACCCCACTGGGGACAAGGCTCCTTCAGCTCTCATCCTGCAACTGCTTCCCTAATTCCACCTCATTAAAAGACGGAGGACTATTTACGCATAATTTATTTGTACATTCAACATCAGTTGTCATAAAGTACCCTCAAATTCCATTAGTTGGCTCTTGAGGTCCTCATTCCTCCTCTTGCAGAAACCATGTCTCTGTCAGTATTTTATCCTCATTACTGTAATTATCAAGAGTGAAGATTATGAAGTTGAAAAACATCCATTTCTGCTTTATTGACTATGCCAAAGCCTTTGCGCTTGTGGATCACAATAAATCGTGGAAAATTCTGAAAAAGATGGGAATACTAGACCCCCTGACCTGCCTCTTGAGAAATCTGTATGCAGGCCAGGAAGCAACAGTTAGAACTGGACATAGAAGAACAGACTGGTTCCAAATAGGAAAAGGAGTACGTCAAGGCTGTATATTGTCACCCTGCTTATTTAACTTATATGCAGAGTACATCAGGAGAAACGCTGGTCTGGATAAAGCACAAGCTGGAATCAAGATTGCTGGGAGAAATATCAATAACCTCAGGTATGCAGATGACACCAATCTTATGGCAGGAAGTGAAAAAGAACTAAAGAGCCTCTTGATGAAAGTGAAAGAGGAGAGTGAAAAAGTTGGCTTAAAACTCAACATTCGGAAAACAAAGATCATGGCATCTGGTCCCATCACTTCATGGGAAATAGATGGGGAAACAGTAGAAACAGTGTCAGACTTAATTTTTGGGGGCTCCAAAATCACTACAGATGGTGACTGCAGCCATGAAATTAAGACGCTTGCTGCTTGGAAGGAAAGTTATGACAAACCTAGACAGCATATTAAAAAGAAGAAACATTGCCAACAAAGGTCTGTCTAGTCAAGGCTATGGTTTTTCCAGTAGTCTTGTATGGATGTGAGAGTTGGACTATAAGTAAAGCTGAGCGCCAAAGAATTGATGCTTTTGAACTGTGGTGTTGGAGAAGACTCTTGCGAGTCCCTTGGACTACAAGGAGATCCAACCAGTCCATCGTAAAGGAGATCAGTTCTGAATGTTCATTGGAAGAACTGATATTGAAGCTGAAACTCCAATACTTTGGCCACCTGATGTGAAGAGCTGACTCATTGGAAAAGACCCTGATGCTGGGAAAGATTGAAGGCAAGAGGAGAAGGGGACGACAGAGGATGAGATGGTTGGATGGCATCACTGACTCAATGGAAATGAGTTTGAGTAAACTCTGGGAGTTGGTGTTGGACAGGGAGGCTTGGCGTGCTGTGGTCCATGGGGTCGTGAAGAGTTGTACATGACTGAGCGACTGAACTGAAGTGAACCCTATTTGTGAGCTAACAAGTTACCTGACACAGTTTCTTGGGTGCCAGTAGACTATATGGGATTTTTGTTCATAGACAAAGGATAGTTTATTACTCACATTAATAAAAATAGTCTGAGTATCTGTGTTTTTACCCTATAAGCCTGAGTCCCACTCCCTACAGGGTGATGAAGAATGGTTACATGACACATACATATAAATTAAGTTGCATTACAAAGGAGGAAACCTCAGTTTGGGATCCTTAAACTTTTATAATAGGCAGTAAGCATCCCTTTCCATCTGGTCCCATCACTTCATGGGAAATAGACGGGGAAACAGTGGAAACAGTGTCAGACTTTATTTTTTTGGGCTCCAAAATCACTGCAGATGGTGACTGCAGCCATGAAATTAAAAGACGCTTACTCCTTGGAAGCAAAGTTATGACCAACCTAGATAGCATATTCAAAAGCAGAGACATTACTTTGCCAACAAAGGTTCATCTAGTCAAGGCTATGGTTTTTCCTGTGGTCATGTGTGGATGTGAGAGTTGGACTGTGAAGAAGGCTGAGTGCTGAAGAATTGATGCTTTTTAACTGTGGTGTTGAAAAAGACTCTTGAGAGTCCCTTGGACTGCAAGGAGATCCAACCAGTCCATTCTGAAGGAGATCAGCCCTGGGATTTCTTTGGAAGGAATGATGCTAAAGCTGAAACTCCAGTACTTTGGCCACCTCATGTGAAGAGTTGACTCATTGGAAAAGACTCTGATGCTGGGAGGGATTGGGGGCAGGAGGAGAAGGGGACGACAGAGGATGAGGTGGCTGGATGGCATCACTGACTCAATGGACGTGAGTCTGGGTGATCTCCGGGAGTTGGTAATGGACAGGGAGGCCTGGCATGCTGCAATTCATGGGGTCGCAAAGAGTCGGACACGACTGAGTGACTGAACTGAACTCAATTGATCCCTTTCCTTTGCTCTTAAGAGACGTTATCTTCATTTTATTGGAGTAAGCATTCCTGCCCTTTGTTCCAGAGAAAATCACTACCTTCCGAAGACTCTATACAGTCCTGCTTTTTACTTCAGATGGAGATCCTATTCTGTTTTTGAAAGCTGTTTACCGTTCAAACATCTCTCAAAAAATACCTCAAAACAAAGAATTTTCAGTGTTTTGCTCACCAGATGCATAGTAACATGTGAGATACATGCAGAATTGTCTTTCAACAATGTATAAGAATGAAACTGTTGGCATTGCAACATCTTCTATTTAGGCTATCACTAGATAATGGCAGATTTCTCTCTGACAAACTCTCACCTAGAATGTATGGATCTCCCACTTCTTTAACTGGTCAATGAATATTTTCAAACTTCATGTGTTGCTGATCTAATGTATATGAGATCATGTTACTTTTTCATTTTCCTAGGTTACTGATGAGATCCATATAGTTAACAAATATTTATTACACACTTACAGTATGCCAGGCACTCTTTTAAGGAAGAAAAATCATGCACTTTCAGGGTTTACATTCTGGTAGGGAAACAATAAATATATTAACTAAGTAAACTATATATTATGTTAGCAGATGGCTTATTATGGACAAGATACAATAAGTTAATGGGGAACTGATTAAGGAAATGTGTGTTTATTGACTGTGATCTACTTGTGATTGCCTAGTTTTCCAAGTTTTCTATAGGCTGTAATATTTCCTCAAGGAATACATTTTTATTTAATTCACTTTAACTATCACAGTCTGTAACATAATCTCTCTGACTCCACTTTTAATATGATGATTTTGATATTAGGGGCATCTATATCTTCAAATAATCAAAAGTTTCAAACTTTTCCTTCATCACTGTGCATTTTTTGCATGTAAAATAAATCTTTCCCATTTCTATAAGAAAAAAAACTGAACATTCACTTCTTATTCTAAAAGTTTTATAAATATTACCTTCTAAATTTAAGTAATAACATTTATATCCATGAAGAATTTGTGTGTAGGATGTGATGAAGGGATTTAAGCTTATTTTTTGTCATATGAAAAACAGATTAATGCAGCATCATTTATTGAATAAAATGTCTTTTTATCATTTATCTGAACTACCACCTCTATTATGATTCAAATTTCCTGTATGTAAATCTGTTTTAAGGTTGCTCTTCTGTTTCACTAGTATATGTGATCTCCCTTTTCCCAAACTTGACCACAAACAGATTACACTCCAGAGTCTCCAGAATGATCCTATGAAAAATATAAAACAAATCATACCCAGTCTCTGGTAGAAATACTAGAATGACTCCCTACCACGCTTACTGGAAAAGCCAAATTCCATTCTAGGACCTTCAAAACTCTAAGCTATCTGTTTTGGGATCCTATCACCTCTTTGAAACCACTTCCTGATATTTTCTACCTTGCTCATTCAGCTTCAGCCACACTGGTAACCTCAGTGTTATTTGAACATGACAGTCCTACTCCTGCCTTGTGAGCTCAGCATTTGCTGTACCTCTGCCTGGAATGCTCCTTCCCCAGACAGCCACAGGGCCAGTTCTCTTATTGTCTTTAGGCCTTTACTCAAAAGCTATCTTCTAAGTGAAGCCCTCTCTTAGTTCATATTCTATCCAACTTCAGCCTCCCTGGGACTTCCATAGCCCATTCTTTACTTCTCTATTTAACATTATCATTTTGAAAATAATTTATCCTTTTATTTTATCTTGACTACTCTCTCCCACACTACAATGAAAGTTCCATAAGGGTAAGATTATTTTATTTGTCTCATTTATTTACTACCATAGGTTCCTGTGTCTAGAAGACTGACTGGCTGAGAGCCCACCTGAAGTAAGTAATGGTGAGATGAAGATAAAGCAAATAAATTAAAAAGCAAAGGCAGTCAGAGTAAGCCAAAGAGGAGCTTAGCAGTTTCCCCTGGGTCTAACCCCAAAGTGACCAATGCAAATGCTTCCAGGGGACATCTGGGCATTTCATTACAGTGAGGCAGGCCATCTGGGGGCATGGCCCACTTGAGAGGACATTCTGAGTTTAAAATGGGCTGAGGCCTTCCTCAGAGTCAACTGCTTGTGTCCTTGTTGGAATGTGGCCCTAACCCTTGGTCTATTGTTTTGTTTTTTAAGGTAAGCCAGAAATGTGGATTTTTGAAATGTGAAATCCCCCAAATGTCTATATAGCTAATTTTAAAATGGAGAATGATAAAAACATGAAGATCAACCAAAATATGACAGTGGGCTGAAACTGGCCCATGAGTGGCCTGCAGGTGTTTGCTAGACTGAATTATGTGATGAATGAAAGAAAATCTACCCATGCTCTGGTGAGGTGGGCTCGCCTTGTGTAGTTCTTGAGGCAAACAGCTTCAGGTCATGTTGGGTGGAGAGAATGAACTGGAATTACCAACTTCTTTCCACTCTGGGAAGCTCCCTTCCTTCCCCTCTGCCTGCTATGCCTGGAGTTACTGGGCAGAAGAGAGACAGCAGCACTGTTTCTTTGAGGGCAGTGAAGAATGTAGAGTGGGAAAACCAGAGAGAGTTTTGAAGGGAACATCCACAGCTGGACTGGGGGAAGGAAAGGAAGAGAGAAGGACAAAGACCCATGTATTGGGACACCATACCTCAGAGGGAATTTATTGGGAGTTACCACACCCTCTTCCCACCAACCACCTATGTGGCACTATACAGTCGAAGGACTTTGTTATACAAAGTCACATCTCCCTGCTCAACTGCCCATGCCACCTATCTCACCTGAAAATAGAACTGCACACATTTCTAGTACAGTTCCCCATGTGCTTAAAGTGGGCAAGACTAGTCAGGAGGTACACGTGAAGAGTCAGTAGGCATTCTTTTTGTTGGGCTATTGCCAGAATGGGGTTTCTGGAGGCAGCAGATCTCCATCTGGTGAAGCACTGAGGGGAGATACCTGTGGTTTCAGGCAGCTGCTGAGAGAAGCATGGACAGTCAAGTGTCCATGCCCTGGAGAGAAGTCTCCCCATGCCTCCCCATGCCCTGGACAGAAGCATTAAGCTCAATCCTCTGTAAGGAGGCAAGGTATAGTTCAGGAAGTTGAAGAATAGTGAGATGAGTGCAGTATCTGGGTTGAGCAAGTTTCATTTTTTCTGGATAAAATGCCTTCCAAATGCAAGGTGGCACATCTCTTAAGTTCTGAGAACTCCACTGACTTGTTCCCCCCAAAATCATTTATTCAGTGTAGAGGAAGTGAACCAAGAACTTCAGGTCTGAGATTTACTGCCCCTGGGTCCTCTGGAAAATATGAGGTAACTGCCTACAGCCCCCTGCTGTGGAGCACCATGCTAGTGTGTTTAGGTTGAGGGCTGGGCTCTGCTCAGCAGGTGTGGCATGAACTCCCTGATATAATAAAAGTCTTTTATGTGTAAACTTGGCTCCTGCTTAAATTCTGAGACATTTCTGTCAAAATTTCCCTCTAGAGAAGCTCCAATCCATCTGGTTTCTTTGTTGCCACATTCTTTGTGCACAGAGCTAAAGAGGGCAACTTGGATACTGCCAGAAGTGCTATTTTTCTTGGGTCTTCCAATCTCTCATGGACCCCACACCTCATGCCATTTTCTCTATTTTCACTCCCTCTGTGGAAGGAGGAGAATTCTCCTTCCTTAGTGTTCCTCCCCTTCTAGAGTATCCTTTTAGCTTCTCCTCAGATCTCTGCCAACTTTATCTTTGTCTCCCTTGCCCTGAACTTCTTCTAAATGTATTTGTGTCCCTCTTTACTCAATTTATCCTGGTTTCCTCTCAACCCCAAGATTTCACTCTCTGTTATTCTTCAACGCCCCCCAGTTGGCTGCCTCCCCCTCTTAGGTTATCCCTCCCCCTAGAAGCCTCTCCATTTCTGACCCCTTCCCATATCCTTTCTTAAGCAGCCATCTCTCTTCCTTTCCCCCACAATCCATCTCTAGTTCCTTCTCCTCTCCTCTCCTTAGACAAGACCAGCTAAGTCCTGTTCCATTTTTAGATGACTGATTATGATACTAGCTGAACTTTATTCACAGCCTGAATTTACACTTGTTCCTTCCTTTCATGTCCCCTCAACCAAACACACCCAACCTTTTCACCATGACAAATTCCTTACACACAGCATGTCATAGCTACATAAACTTATATTTTTTTAGAACAAAACAACAGTTTTGCTGGCAATGATGATGGGTTATTAGGGACCCCTATACTTTCAGTACACTGAAAAGCAACATATTTTGTGTTTCTCCAAATCATATATTTGCCTACATATACGTGACAATGTTTACCCTAACCATTAAGACTTTTTCACCAAATCATAGACATAGATATGGAAATCATCATCAAACTTAATGAAGTACACAGAAGGTTTGGCTTTAACTTGGTGAATGACTTTGCCTGTCCTTTTGGAGCCATCTTCTTTGGTATATTCTACATGTTTACCTATGAGGCCATCTATAACTCCTTCTGGCTCTCTCTCTTTTGGAGAAGACTTACTTGACTCTGGCATGATATGGAGGTCACCTTCTTTATAATCATCTAAAAGCTGGTACATGTACAAAACAGGATCTTTCTCATAGGTAATATAAAACCACGCTTTCATGATGGGTGCTTGAGCTAAGACCATCCCCCTCCATCCATCCTTAGAACCATGTTCACCCTCAAACATATGTTCAACAGCTTTACCAATTATGGTATTTGCAAGGTGCACATCTCTGACTCGAGAAAATGGCACTTTATCAGGAAGGATTTTAAGCTTTAAAATCCTTTTATCTCTGTGAAGTTCCAGTCCATAGACACAGTCAATTCCATCATATTTCACCAGATAAAGAGAGGGATTTATAGGCACCTGATCCAGAACGGTTCCTTTCCACTGGGTGATGGGCTCATCACCTTCCTTCCATCCATGTGAAATTCTGCAGCCCACGATGTTCCTGCGCGTCTGGGAGGAAGGTCTGCCCCTCTGTTTCTTTTGAGAAATCTTTTTCTTCCTCATACTTGCAGACAAGGTGTGGTCATCAACAATTTCCCTGGTTTGCTGCCTTGCAGTTGCCTTTTTGTGAGGTGTCTTCATACCTGCAAGGGGAGGAAAGAGGCTAGGGAGAAACATTTAGTGTACTGTAGTGTGAAATTTTATTTCTCTGCATTGCAAATTCCCTGGGCATCAGGTATATGTATTGCCATCCAAGTTATTGGATGTCCAGCAGAGATGCTGGCTATCAAAATATTATTGGATGTTTGCCTGCAGTGTCCTCCTTCCAAACTTATTTGGCTGTGCTGAAGGGTTGGAAAGGTGATAGTTTTGGTTGTTGAGCCCCCAGCAAGAGGGAGCAGGCTCCTTTGGTTAATACCTCTGTTGCCATCTTAGACTCCCCATATCAAATACAAATATTCATCATTTATTAGCTCCCACTCATTCTCTCCATTTAGATTAACATAGTACCCTTTCCCCCTGCTCACTATCATTTGCTCTTCATCTGTCTTGCCTCCCATCCCCATTCCTTCTGCCTGTTGTTCAACTCTCCTTCATATCTCTTCCTGGTCTACCCCATTTTTCCGCTGGGTGCCCAGAACAAATCTCTTTCTCTTTCTGGGGCCACCTTTATTACCACCCAGGTGCTCTTCGGCTCTACTTCTCCCCACCCCCCATCCCCAAATCACCTTTCTCAGTCTCCCTCAACTTCCATTCCAGCACAGAACCCAAATTTTCCCTCTTGGCACCCACCAACCCGCATCCTCCGATTCTCTAGTCCAGCGCCCACCTCCCCAAGTCGGGGGACCGCAGGTCTCACGTGTCCAAATCGGACACCTCACTGCTGCCTCCGCTGTGAACCTGTGGTGAAAGAGGATCAGCAGGCGACGAGTTCGGAGTTTGCAAGAGCTGGGAGGGAAGGATCCTTAGGCGAGGAGCGTGTCTAGGAAGACAGCTGGGCTGACGAAGAGGATGGCGGCAGTGTCTCCAACACTGGGCTCGCGGGCCCTCCACCTCCTTGACGGTGACGGCCTCTCTGCCACATCGGGATCCCAGAAGCCGCTGCCGCAGCCGCAGTCTCCTCCCTCTTACCATCGCGCAGCTTCCTGCCAGGAGAGAGGCCGCCCCTTCCTCCCAAACACTGCCACCCTCCCCGCCTCCTCCACTCTCAGGCCCACCTCTGCCCTGTGCCTGGGAGGTGTTTCTATCTCCCGGCTCCACGCCTTGCCAAAATCTGGAGGCGCCTTGCTAAACCCACAACGCCCCACCCCAACCAGCTTTGCGTTCTGTCTCCAGATCAGGGGCCCCCATTTTCCCCACCCTACCCCTACCGCAGTGCCCGTGCCCCATCTGTTTTTCCATTTTCCAAGAATTTCCCTTCTCTTTCCCTCCTGTGCCCTTCCCGATGTTAGTCTCTATATACGGAAAATGGCGTTTCTTGCCGTTTAAGGGGATTTGAGAAAGGGCGAGAGAAATGAGCTTGTGCTTATCTGCGTCTTGATAAAATCTCTAGGGAATTTTTACTCTCTGGTCATTTCCAGACTTCTTGAAAATATGTATTTTTTCCCTTTTCTTCTTTTTCACAGATTGAAAAGAATTGCATGTACTATGTGGACTCTGTAAAATTCAGAAGGTTCACTTGAAGAAAATAATCTACCCTAAAACCACTATAAATCTCATTACCCAGGGCTTCAAGCAAAATATGAACCCTCTATTTCTTTCACCTTTTTTTTCTACTCTTTTAGAGATCTAGGGTCATTTTGCAGATTCAATTCTTAAAAATTCTTTGTAATATCATTTTTATGGTATTTTGAAAATACAGTGTATATAGCAATATTACAAGTAATAAGTACTCTCCATTAAAATTTTACCTGTTTTTATTGAAGCATTTTAAAATTAAAATATTATCAATAAAATGTAATTTTTTTATTCTTTAATCCTGATCCTATTCTCTTCTTCCTCTCTAACGCTAAAAATCATCATTCAAATTTTGCATATCTTAACCATCTTTATATTCATACCTATATTATTTACAACAGATATTATTCATTTTGTTTTTCATATTTATTTTTAAAATGTCCATTATGAAGGATAATTATTTACTCCATACTGTAAGTGGAAGAGAATAATTCTCTTTCAGTGGCCCACAAGACATTTCTGGGAGATGGCTATGGGTTCTTATGACCCAACTATATATATGTACTGTCCAACTGGTAAGAATATGACATCTCTACAGTTTGTAAAACTAACCAATCATGTACTTAGTTGAACAAGCTTATTTAGCACTTCCTTTTAAAAGTATATGTATGTATCCACTGTTACAGATATTCAAGAAAATGTTTTGGCTATTTTTTTCTTAAAAAAGCCTTGTCATCAAGCCTGAAACAGAACTCTGATATGTCTAATAATTTAATTTCGCTGAGTTTTATTTTGAACATAAGTTTAATCATGAGTATATTATTATTATTTTTTTGCATCTTGCTTTTGTTACTCAATATTTTGTTTTTAAATTTCTCCCTCTTATATCTCTAACATTCCTTGTTATCTTCAACTCTATTACAGAGTATATATATATAACATTTTTGTCATCCATTTAACAATATAGTCAAGCATCCATTCTCTTGATGGTCATTTAATTCATTTCAACATTTCATTATTACAAACAATGATACAATGAATAGTTTCCTGGACTTGTTCCAGAGTTTCTGCAGTGTATACAGTGGAAAAAGAAATACTGAGTTGTAGGTATAAGCAATTCAAAATTCCAAAATATTGCCGAATTCTTGCATTAATTCACTGAACCAAATTATGGTATAATCAGCATTGTAGGTATTCCATCTTCTCCACATTCTAGTCAACTCTTGATATTTTCATATTTTTAATTTGTGCCAAATTAGTGAGTAAGGATTGGTAGCTCAGTGCTTTAGTCTATTTATTTCTGATTAGTGAGTTTCAACTTATTTTCCTGTGGGTTCTTTTTGCCATTCAGTAGTCCTATTGTGTGTTTCTCTTCATATCTTTCTTTTAAATTGTCTATCTTTCTAAAATTTACTTTTATATTTTTGATTCTAAAATTATCCAGTTTCATATATATTTTATATGTATTTTTATTTACACATAAAATATTGGCATCCATTCCCCTTTTAAATCATTAGACTATTGCAAATAAATATTTACAACATTCACAGTCACTGTGGCTCTATGTATGCCCCAGATTGTTATCTCTGTTATGAGTTTGCTGATTTGCCTTCTCTACTTATATACCCATAGAAAATATATTTTGCATATCATTTAATGTAACTACTGTTAATTTTGAGAAAATTTTGTGTACCATTAAAAAAGAAAATGACCACAATTAAACTATAATAAGCTATGAATTAACAGATATATGGCACATTTAGAGATGTTAAGATGTGAAAAATAAAAATGTAAGAAAGGAAAAATATAAGGAAAGTAAAGGGAAATAGTAAATGCTATTTTTTTCCTCCACAAATATGTGTAAATCTTGGTCTTAGATGAAATATGGTACTATTGGTAAATTTTTAAGCATAAATTATGCCATATTGTTTATATTTTCTAGAACTTATTTTTGCACTAAGCAATGTGTTTTAGGCTTATATCACCAGAAGAACATGGTTCCAATTTTTCCCATCTCAAAAATACCCTTTTCTGATTTCACTTACTGTTTCAGCTACCACCTCATATTTCTACTCTCTTTTGCAACAAAACTCCTGAAGGTGTTTCCTATCCATTGTCTTCAATGTTTTCCTCTCATTGTCTCTAAAACCTACTCCTACTCTAGTCTGGTTCCCCTGTTCACTCCCCCAGCACTCCATTAAAACTGTTCTTGTTAAGAGTCATCAATGACCACCAATTTTCATTTATTAATCTCCATCTTACTTTACCGGGCTTCTGTGGTGGCTGAGACTGTAAGAGAATCTGCCTTCAATGAGATCCCCTGGATAAGGGAATGGCAACCCATTCCAGTATTCTTGCCTGGGAAAAAACCCATGGACAGAAGAGCCTGGTGGGCTACAGTCCATGGAAACACAAAGAGTCTGACACAAATGAGTGACTTTCACTTTCATTTTACATCTTACTTTATCTATCAGTGGCCTTTGATCATTCCGTCTTCTTTACAAAACTATTTCCTACACTAAGGATCTCACACTCCCCAGGTTTTTCTGGTAACTCACTGGCTACCTCTTATAAATTCACCTTTATAAATAAGTTCCTTCTTATCAGGCGCATCTCTTAATGTTATTGTTTCCCAAATCAATCAGTAGATACCTTCTCTATCCACGTTCTCTTCTTTGGTGATCTCATCCAGGGTTATGGCTTTAAATGCCATCAAGAAGTTGAAAAGTCTCAAATTAATATATCTTGTCTGACCTCTCTTTGCACTCCAGACTTGTAAATCCAGTTACTTAATAGACATTTTCATGGGGCTAACAAAGTCAATACATTCATGCTAAGAGTCTTATATTTCCCCTAAAACCTGCTTCACCTGCAGTTGTATCACCCCATTGCAGTAAATGGCAACTCCATCTTTCCCTATTCAAAGGCTACTAACTAAACGTCATTTTTTTTTCACAGCCCATATTTAACTCATCATGATTATGTTGTCCCTACTTTCAAAATTTGTCTAAAGTCTTACCATATTTACCAATTCACTACTACTATCTTAATTTTAGCCATCCTCACTTCATGATTAGCTTATAGTAAACTGGTTGCTTGTGCTTTTGTTCTTTAATAGTCTGATCACATTTCACTCAGAAGAAAAGTAAAAATACAAAGAGTTTCTTACAAGACTATATTTGATCCAGTCTTCCCCCCCCCGTCTGTTATATCTCTTTCTGATATTTTCTACCATTCTCACTGATAACACTGAATATAAAATTTCTATGTTTATAGGTTGTAATCGATTCAGCAATTCTAAATGTTCAACCTATCATCTAACTGTGCTCCTTCTACACTGGAATCATTAGTACTCCTTGAACAAACAAAATGTTCTCCAACATTCAGGTTTTTGTGTTTGCATTCTCATTTAAAGTTCTTTTTCACTATCTATAGTCACAATGGGAGCCACATTGAAGACTTAGTTTAAAATTCTTGTCCCAATGCTCCCAGTTCTCCTTATCTTTATTAACTCTTTCCCATACTGCTTGTATTAATCAATATATGCTTACTGCCTCTACAAATACCATCCAAATCTTAGTAGTGCAATATTAAAAAATAATTTTTCACACATGAAACAGTACAATGCAGGCATTTCTAGTCAGTGGGCAGCTTTCTTGGAATTGGTAATTCAAAGAAGAAAGCATCTTGAGCTCATCATACTTATAATTTTCTGATTCTCAGAGCCAGATCTTCTCTATCCAGCTTTCCAAGAAACAAAGAGAAAGAGTTTTCTAGAGCAGTGCTAATACAAATATAAACATAAGTCCAATGTGCAAGGGAGCTAAGAATGCACAATGGAGACAAGATTGTCTCTTCAATAAATGGTGCAGGGAAAATTGGATATCCAAATACCGAAGAATGGGTTTCCCTGGTGGCTCAGCTGGTAAAGAGTCCACTTGTAATGTGGGAGACCTGGGTTCATTCCTTAGGTTGGGAAGATTCCCTGGAGAAGGGAATGGTTACCCACTCCAGTATTTTGGCCTAGAGAAATCCATGGAAAGAGGAACCTGAGAGGGTACAGTCCATGGGGTTGCAAAGAGTCAGACATTACTCAATGACTTTCACTTTCACTTTCATGTCAAAGAATGACACTGAATCCCAGTCTTACACTTTTAAGAAAAATGAACTAAAAACAGATTAATGACTTAAATATGAGACCTGATACCATAAAATTCCTAGAAGAAAACACACAGAGAAACTTCATTTTTTTTTTTTTTGGATATGACACCCAAAGCAGAAGCAACAAAAGCAAAAGTCACATGGGACTACATCAGACTGAAAATCTGCACAGCAAAGGTAACAATCAATACAATGAGAAGGCAACCTACATAATGGCAATAAGTATTTTCAAGCCACATATCTGATAAAGGGTTAATCTCAAATATATATAAAGAACTCATACAACTCAGTAACAAGCAAAAAAACACCAGAATCCTATATTAAAAGTCAGCAAAAGAACTGAACAGTTTTCCAAAGAATTCTTCAAATGGCCAATAGGGATATGAAAAACTCATCAACATCACTAATTTTCAGTGAAATGCCGATCAAAGCCCATGAAATATCACCTCACACCTGTTAGAATTGTTATTATAAAAAAGACAAGAGATAGGGCAGTCCCAAGATGGCAGAGAAATAGGAAAGGGAGACGATGTTCTCACCCATAAATTCATCAAAAGACCATCTGAAGGTTGAGAAACTTCCACAAAACAACAATGCTGGCAGAGGACACCAGGAACCCAGAAAGGCAGCCCAATCTCTTCGAAAGGAGTCTTGAGGCTATTGTAAGAGAAGGACTGAAAGCCAGAGGCAGTAGGCTTAACTCCAAAACCATAGAACATCCGAGAACTCCTGACTCCAGAGAACATTAATAGACAGGAGCCCACCCAAAGTCTCCATACCTACACTGAAACCAAGTTCCACCCAACAGCCAACAAGTTCCAATGCAAGACGCACCACAATAATTCTCCAAGAAAACAGGAACACAAATGTGAACATTAAAAGACATAAACCAAAGCCATGCTAAACCCATAAACACCCTGTCAAATTCACCACAGGACACTTCATTGCACTCCAGAGGGAAGAGATCCAGCCCCACCCACCAGAACACAGATCCAAGCTCCCCCAATGAGCAAACCTTGAAAAGCCACTGCTCCAACCCCACCTACAGGGAGCAGACTCCACAATCAAAAGGAACCGTGAACTTCCAGCCTGCAGAAAGGGCACTCCAAACACAGAAATCTAAACAAAATGAAAAGGCAGTGAAATATTCAGCAGATGAAGGAACATGATAAAAACCCACCAAACTAAATTAAAAAAGAGGAGAGAGGGAGTCTACAGAATAATGACAGTAAAGATGATCCAAATCTTGAAAAAAAAAAAAAAAACAAAAAATAAAGTTGCAGACAAGGATTGAGAAGATGCAAAAAATGTTTAACAAGGACCTAGAAGAAATAAAGAAGAGACAATCAATAATGAGCGATCTAATAACTGAGATTAAAAGCACTCTGGAGGGAACCCACAGTAGAATAACTGAGGCAGAAGACAGGATCAGTGAGGTGGAAAATAGAATGGTGGAAATAAATGAAGCAGAGAGGAGAAAAGAAAAAAAGTAATAAAAGAAATGAGGACAACCTCAGAGACCTCTGGGACAATGTTAAACAACCCAACATTCAAATCATAGGTGTCCCAGAGGAAGAAGACAAAATGAAAGGGCATGAGAAATACTTGAGGAGATAACAGTCAAAACCTTCCCTAAAATGGGGAAGGAAGTAGCCACCAAATTCCAAGAAACTCAGGGAGTCCCAAACAGGATAAATTCAAAGCAAAACACCCCAAGACACATATGCACATAAGCAAAAACATATGGAGGCTAAACAACACACTACTGAATAACCAATAGATCACAGAAGAAATCAAAAGGAAATAAAAATATCAACCTAAATGTAAGTTGCTCAGTCGTGTCTAAATCTTTGCAAGCCCATGGACTATACAATCAATGGAATTCTCTAGGGCAGAATACTGGAAAGGGTAGCTGTTCCCTTCTCCAGGGATCTTCCCCACCCAGGCATAGAATCCAGGTCTCTGCATTGAAGGCAGATTTTTTAAACAGCTGAGCCAAAATAGTGCAGAGAAACAAGTGAAAATTAAAACACAACAATCCCAAACCTATGAGATTCAGCAAAAGCCATGCTAAGAGGGAGGTTCATTACAATACAAGCCTAAATCTAGAAACAAGAGGAACATCAAATAAATAACCTAACTTTACACCTAAAGCAACTAGAAAAAGAACAGAAAAAACTCAAAGTGGGTAGAAGGAAAGAAATCATAAAAATCAGATCAGAAATAAATTAAAAAGAATGGAGACTATAGCAAAAATCAGCAAAACTAAAAGCTGGTTCTTTGAGAAGATAAATGAAATAGAAAAACCATTAGCCAGACTCATCAAGAAAGGAGAAGAATCAAATCAATAAAATTAGAAATGAAAATGGAGAAATCACAACAGACAACACAGAAATACAAAAGATCATGAGAAACTACTATGAGCAATTATATGCCAATAAAATTGACAACTTGGAAGAAACACACAGATTCTTAGAAAAGTATAACCGTCCATAGCAGAACCATGAAGAATTAGAAAATCTTAACAGACATATCACAAGCACGGAAATAGAAACTGTAATAAAAAATCTTCCAACAAACAAAAGCCCAGAATCAGAAGGATTCACAGGTGAATTCTACCAAAAATTTAGAGAAGAGCTAACACTTATTCTACTCAAATTCCTCCAGAAAGTTGCAGAGGAAGATAAACTCCCAAGCTCATCCTATGAAGCCACCATTACCATAATACCAAAACCAGACAAAGATGCCACACACACAAACACGAAACCTACAGGCCAATATCACTGATGAACATAGATGCAAAAAACTTAAAAAAAAAAAAAAGTCTAGCAAACAGAATCCAACAGCATATTTAAAAGATCATACATCATGATCAAATGGGCTTTTTCCAAAGGATGTAAGGATTGTTCAATATTCATAAATCAATCAATGCAATACATCATATTAACAAATTGAAAGATAGAAGCCATATGATTACCTCAAGAGAAAGTCTTTGAAAAAATTCAACACGCATTTATGATAAAAACTCTCCAGAAAGCAGGAATAAAAGGAACATATCTCAAAATAATAAAAGCCATATATGACAAACCCACAGCAGACATTATCCTCAATAGTGAAAAATTGAAAGTATTTCTTCTAAAATCAGGAACAAGACAAGGGTGCCCTCTTTCACCACTTCTATTGAACATAGGTTTGGAAGTCCTAACCATGGCAGTAAGAGAAGAAAAAGAAATAAAAGGAATTCAGATTGGAAAAGAAGAAGTAAAATTCTCTATCTGCAGATAACATGATCCTCTATATAGAAAACCCAAAGATACCATCAGAAAACTATTAGAACTAAGTAACAAATGTGGTAGAGTTGCAGGATATAAAGTTAATACACATAAATCTCTTTTAGTCCTATACACTAACAATGAAAGAAGAGAGAGAAATTAAGGAAACAATCCCGTTCAACACTGCAACAGAAAGAAAAAAATACTTAGGAATTCAGTTCAGTTCAATTCAGTCACTCAGTCGTGTCCGACTTTTTGCAACCCCATGAATTGCAGCACACCAGGCCTCCCTGTCCGTCACCAACTCCCAGAGTTCACCCAAACCCATGTCCATCGAGTAGGTGATGCCATCCAGCCATCTCATCCTCTGTCGTCCCCTTTTCCTCCTGCCCCCAATCCCTCCCAGCATCAGGGTCTTTTCCAATGAGTCAACTCTTCACATGAGGTGGCCAAAGTACTGGAGTTTCAGCTTTAGCATCAGTCCTTCCAATGAACACCCAGGACTGATCTTTAGAATGGACTGGTTGGATCTCCTTGCAGTCCAAGAGACTCTCAAGAGTCTTCTCCAACACCACAGTTCAAAAGCATCAATTCTTTGGTGCTCAGCTTTCTTCACAGTCCAACTCTCACATCCATACATGACCACTGGAAAAACCATAGCCTTGACTAGACGGACCTTTGTTGGCAAAGTAATGTCTCTGCTTTTGAATATGCTATCTAGGTTGGTCATAACTTTTCTTCCAAGGAGTAAGCGTCTTTTAATTTCATGGCTACAATCACCATCTGCAGTGATTTTGAATCCCCCCAAAATAAAGTCTGACACTGTTTCCACTGTTTCCCCATCTATTTGCTATGAACTGATGACACCAGATGTCATGATCTTCGTTTTCTGAATGTTGAGCTTTAAGCGAACTCTTTCACTCTCCTCTTTCACTTTCATCAAGAGGCTTTTTAGTTCCTCTTCACTTTCTGCCATAAGGGTGGTGTCATCTGCATATCTGAGGTTATTGATATTTCTCCTGTCAATCTTGATTCCAGCTTGTGCTTCTTCCAGCCCAGCGTTTCTCATTATGTACTCTGCATATAAGTTAAATAAGCAGTAAATTTATCTAAAGAAATAAAAAGACATATATATAGAAAACTATAAAACACTGATGAAAAATATCAAAGATGAAACAAATAGATGGAGAAATATACCAATTTCTGGGATTGGAAGAATGAATACAGTGAAAAAGAGTATACTACACAAAGCAATCTATGGATTAAATGCAATCCTTATCAAACTACCAATGGTGGTTTTCACAGAACTCGAACAAATAATTTCATAATTTGTATGGAAACACAAAAAAATCTCAAATAGCCAAAGCAATCTTAAGAACGAAGAATGGAACTGGAGGAATCAAGCTTCCTGACTTCAGACTATACTACAAAGCTACTGTCATCAAGACAGTATGATACTTGCACAAAGCAGAAAGATTGATCAGTGGAACAAAATAGAAAGCCCAGAGACAAATCCACACACCTGTGGACACCTTATCTGTGACAAAGGAGGCAAAAATATACAATGGACAAGAGAGAATCTCTTTAACAAGTGGTGCTGGGAAACTGGTCAACCACCTGTAAAAGACTGGAGTTAGAACACTTTCTAACACAAAAATAAACTTAAAATGGATTAAAATTCTAAATGTAAAACCAGAAACTATAAAACTCTTAGAGGAAAACATAGGCAGAGCACTCTCTGACATAAATCACAGCCAGATCCTCTATGACCAACCTCCCAGAGTAATGTAAATGAAAACAAAAATATACAAATGGTACCCAATTAAACTTAAAATCTTTTGCACAATAAAGGAGAGTGTAAGCAAGCCAAAAAGGCAGCCTTCAGAATGGGAGAAAATAATAGCAAAAGAAAACATTGGCAAAGAATTAATCTCCAAAATATACAAACAGCTTATGCAGCTCAATATTAGAAAAATTAACGCCCTAATCCAAAAGTAGGCCAAAGAACTTAACAGACATTTCTCCAAAGAAGACATACAGATGGCTAATAAACACATGGAAAGATGCTCAATATCACTCATTATTAGAAAAATGCAAATCAAAACCACAGTGAGGTACCATCTCACACAGTTCAGAATGGCTTCCTTCAAAAATCTACAAACAGTAAATGCTGGAGAGGGTGTGGAGGAAAAGGAACCCTCTTACACTATTGGTGTGAATGTAAACTAGTACAGCCACTATGGAGAACAGTGTGGAGTTTCCTTAAAACTGGATATAGAACTGCCATATGACCCAGGAATACCACTGTTGGGCATACACACTGAGGAAACCAGAATTGAAAGACACACATGTACCCCAATGTTCATTGCAGCACTGTTTACAATAGCTAGGACTAGGAAGCAACCTAGATGTCCATTGGCAGATGAATGGATGAGGAAGTTGTGGTACATATACACAATGGAATATTACTCAACATTAAAAATAATGCATTTGAGTCAGTTGTAATGAGTTGGATGAAACTGGAGCCTATTTTACAGAGTGAAATAAGTCAGAAAGAGAAACACAAATACTGAATATTAGCGCATGTATATGGAATTTAGAAAGACAGTAACAATGACCCTACATGCAAGACAGCAAAAGAGACACGTATGTAAAGTACCCGCTTTTGAATTATGTCAGATAAGGCAAGGATGGGATAATTTGAAAGAATATCATTGAAACATATATATTACCATATGTAAAATAGATGATCAGTGCAAGTTCGATGCATGAAGCAGGGCACTCAAAGCCAGTGCTCTGGGACAACCCAGAGGGATGGGGTGGGGAGGAAGGTGGGAGCGGTGTTCAGGATAGGGGGACACATGTGCACCCATGGCTGATTCATGTTGATGTATGGGAAAAAAAAACATCACAATGCTGTACAGTAATTGGCCTCTAATTCAATTAAAAATTAATTTGAAAGAAAGACAAGAGATAACAAGTGCTGGCATTAATGTGGGCAAAGGGGAATATTTGTATACTGTTGATGGGAAGATGTTGGGAGCAGGAGCTCCGCCCGTGGCAAAGGTCATGAGGAAGGAGGCTCGGCATACAGAAAGGCGGGATCGAGCCTCAGGAGTCTCCCTGGAAATTCTCGAGCATCTACCCCCAAAACCAGAGTCTGCCCACTTTCTGCGTTGTGTTCTCACCTACACCTCTGACTTTATGGGGGGCTGTCCCCAACTACCTCTCTCTGAAAAAAGAGTTAACTTACAGCTCCAGTTAATAATTCCTGGGTGTGACAGTGTTTCAACCTACAAACTCCTTTGGAAGTCCTCTAGCCTGCCTGAATAGGTTTTTCCGGCCACATGTGATTGTTCAGAGCCTCCCAACTGTGAGAGGCATGAGATGTTCTAAACTGTCTAAATACTGATTCCTTTGAGCAGTTAAAAGATTGATTAGAAATTGTATTGGTGAAGGGTTTTTCACTTGTTGGGCCAATGTTTGCTGCTAAGTCTCCATATCCCTTACCTGCTGTGTCCCTGGCAGTGTATTGATTAATATAATTGGTGTAAGTAGTAGCTTTAATGTTTGTAACCTTGGACCCTTGAGTTAATTCTTTTTCTTGTTATAGCCCTCCACACCTTTGCCCTATAGGAAAGCAACTTTATCTAATGCTTTTGTAGGGTGACGCCTGACTTTAGAGAAAAATAAGTTTTCTGAAGAAAGGGTCTTAAAATGTTAACAGGCCTCCGGGCCAGAAGATGATGCAAATCACCTAAACTTTTGCATATGATAAGTTTGCAGGAAGAAAGCCTGGCTTACTACATGACTCTACCCCTTCCCCCATTATCCTCTATGCATAACTTAAGGTATAAAAACTACTTTGGAAAATAAAGTGCGGGCCTTGTTCACTAAAGCTTGGTCTCCCCATGTCGTTCTTTCTCTCACCTTCTGGCTGAATTATTCATCCTCTTTTCTCCACTAAATTTTCTCACTGAGCTATCCTTATTCTATTACTCTTTATATCTTTAATTAACGTTTAATTAAGCAATTGTTTCCTGATCCTCACTGATGCCATCCCCACTTCGAATTCCTTGGATCCACCAGGGCTGGACCCTGGCAGGAATATAAGTAGGTATAACCACCATTACAAAATATGGTGGGTCCTCAAAAAATTAAACTTGGAGCTATCATATACTTTAGCTATTACACTTTTGAGTATATATTTCAAAGGGAGGAAACAAGTTGTTGGAGAGATATATTATTCCTGTGTTTATTGAAACATTATTCACAATAGCCAAGTAATGAAAACATTCTAAGTGTCCATCAACAGATGAATGTATAATGAAGTTATAAAATGAAATAGTGTTAAGCTATGAACAAAGGAAATCCTGGCATTTACAACAAAATGGATGGACCTTGAGGGCATTATGCTAAGTGAAATTAAAGAAAGACAAATACTGTGTGAGTCCACTTATATATGGAACCTAAGAAACCCATTAAAAACAGAGAACAGATGGGTGGTTGTTAGGTTTGAGGGATGAGATGTGAGTAGAGGAAATGACTGAAGGTGGTCAAAGGGTACAAACTTCCAGTTATAAGATTAATAAGATTAGGGAATTTAATGTACAGCATGGTAAGTAGAGTTGAATATGTTGTACATGTATCTGAAAGCTGTTGAAGTAGATTTGAAAAGTTCTCACCACATATATAAAAACATGTTAACTATGTGAGGTTATGAATGTATTAACAAACCTTATTGCATATTATTTTGCAATATGTACACATATAAGAAGTCATCTTAACTTATACAATGTTATATGTCAATTGCATCTCAGCAAAGCTTGAAAAAAAAGATGTCACATATATTTTAGCATTTATCAATTATCACATTAAAAAGGAAAAGGAAATAGGTAAAAGCTAATTTTAGTAATGCACTTAGCCCAAGATACTTCAAAAATTACAACTTTAAAATACAATCAATATAAACATTATTAATGAGATATTTAAAGATATTTTTCATACAAAGTTTTCAGAGTCTAGTGTGTATGTTGCACTCATAACACATCTCAATTCACCCTAGCCATTTTTAAGTGCTCAATAGCCATATTTGGTTAAAGGAAATTGTATTGGTTGACATGTTGTTCAGTTGCTAAGTAATGTCCAACTCTTTGTGACCCCATGGACTGCAGTACCCCAGGCTCCTGTTTCCTCCACTATCTCCAGAATTTGCCAAAATTCATATCTGTTGAATTGGTGATGACATTCAACCACCTCATCCTCTGTCATCTTCTCTTTATTCCTTCAATCTTTCCTGGTATCAGGGTCTTTTCCGATGAGCTGGCTGTTCACATTAGGTAGCTGTTCACATCAGTATTTGAGCTTCAGCATCAGTCCTTCCAATGAATACTGAGGGTTGATTTCCTTTAGGATTGACTGGTTTGATCTCCTTGCTGTCTGAGGGACTCTGGAGAGTTCGAAAGCATCAGTTCTTCCATGCTTTGCCTTCTTTATGGTCCAGGTGTCACATCTATACATGACTACTGGAAAGACCATAGCTTTGACTATACGGACCTTTGTCAGCAAAGTGATGTCGTTGCTTTTTTAACACACTGTCTAGGTTTGTCATAGCTTTTCTTCCAAGAAGCAATAGTCTTCTAATTTAATGACCGCAGCCACCGTCTGCCATGATTTCCGAGCCCAAGAAGAGGAAATCTGTTGCTGCTTCCACCTTTTCCCTTTCTATTTGCCATGAAGTGATGGAACTTGATGTCATGATCATAGTTTTTTTTTTTTTTTAATATTGAGCTCTAAGCCATCTTTTTCACTCTCCTCTTCCTTTCTCATCAAGAGGTTCTTTAGTTCCTCTTTGTTTTCTGCCATGTGGGTATCATCCACATATCTGAGGTTGTTGGTATTTCTCCTAGCAATCTTGATTCCAGCTTGTAACTCATCCAGCTCAATATTTCTCATGAAGTACTCTGCATATAAGTTAAATAAACAGGGTGATAATAATCAGCCTTGTCATACTCCTTTCTGAATCCTCAACCAGTGAGTTGTTCCATACAAGATTCCATCTCTTCTTTTATTTTTTTAAATTATTTTAATTGGAGGATAATTAATTTATAATATTGTGATGTTTTTTGCCATACATCAACATGAATCAGCCACAGGTGCACATATGTCCCCTATTTTGAACACTTCTTCCACCTCCCTCTCCTACCCATCCCTCTGGGTTGTCCTAGAGCACCGGCTTTGAGTGCCCTGCTTTATGCATTGAACTTGCACTGGTCATCTGTTTTACATATGACAATGTACATGTTTCAGTGCTATTCTCTCAAGTCATCTCACCCTCACCTTCTCCCACAGAGGCCAAAAGTCTGTTCTTGGCATCTATGTTTCTTTTGCTCCCTTGCATATAAGATTGTCATTACTGTCTTTCTAAATTCCATATACGTGCATCAATATCCAGTATTGGTGTTTCTTTTTCTGACTTACTTCACTCTGTAAAATAGGCTCCAGTTTTATCCATCACATTACAACTGACTCAAATTGTTCCATTTTATAGCTAAGTAACATTTCATTGTGTATATGTACCACAACTTCGTTATCCATTGATCTGCTGATGGACATCTAGGTAGCTTCCATGTCCTAGCTACTGTAGACAGTGCTGCAATGAACATTGGGGTACATGTGTCTCTTTCAGTTCTGGTTTCCTCAGTGTGTATGCCCAGCAGTGGGATTCTTGGGTCACATGGCAATTCTATTCCAGTTTTTAAAGGAATATCCACACTGTTCTCCAGTTAGCATTCCCACCAACAGTGTAAGAGGGTTCCCTTTTCTACAGACCCTCTCCAGCATTTATTGTTTGTAGACTTTTTGATGGTGGCTATTCTGACTGGCGTGAGATGATACCTCATTTTGGTCTTGGTTTGTATTTTTCTAATAATGAATGATATTGATTATCTTTTCATGTGTAATTATTAGCCATCAGTTGTGCTGCAGAGAGAGAGAGGGACACTGCAGATGAACCCTGCTGGCATTTGTGTGCAGTGCTCACAGTGGATGCACCACACTGTGTTTGTCACAGCCCAAGGTGGCATGTACTTCGTGGGTCCACACTCCTCATGCTCCAGGATGCTCCATAATGACACTGTCCCACGTGGGCCTTGCAGTTCACTCACTTCCCAGTTCTAAGCCACTCAGGTTCTTGGGTGCACTGCAAGGGCACTGACCCAGATGGACTGTGTGTTTTGTGCCCTTCCCAGGTCCAAGTTGTTCAGGCAACTGGGTGCTTGGCGAGTGTACTATCCCAAGTGAGCTGTGCATCTTATGCATCTCCCCATTCCTGGCCACTTGGTTTCCCAGGTGCACCATGAGGGCACAGTCCAGGAGTGCCATGTGTGTCCTCTGGGGAGCTAATCTCAGGCTGTGACCCTCTTACCCAATGTGAACTGTTCAGGATCCCAGGAAGACATGGTTAGCAACTGGGAACCTGTGCAAAGTTTGGCAGAAGCTTCGGTCTCTGGGGCCCAGATTGCAGTGGCCCCTTGTCTTCCAGCTCTGTCTCATGTACACCTGTCTCTCTGCCTCTGGGGAGGGAGGGCCCTAAAGGACAGCTGTCTTGCTCTCCATTGGTATTTGCTAGGGCACAATCCTTTGTTCTGTGAGCATGTCAGGGTCTTAGAACCTTTAATGGGAAAGGTCCTTTTATCTATTTATTTATTTATTTTTTTAATCTCTTTAGTGATCCCATGGTTTGGGTTGCTATGTCACATTAGCCCCCTCAGATTGTCCTCACGGCATTCAAGCCCAGTCCTTACCGTAGGGACAGACAGTGTAGCCTGTGCCTCTGCTCCCAGCCCCCACTGGCTGCTCACAGACATTAGCATTTGTGCCTCTCCTCTGCTGATAGTTGCAGTTAGGCATGTAGTCTATGGGTGTTTTTTTTTTTTGGGGGGGGGGGGTTATGTTGCCCTCTGAGGTTTCAAAGCTCCCCATTGACATGTCTATGAGAGGATTTCTTATCGTGTGGAAACTTCTCTTCCTTCATGACTCCCTCCCCAGGACAGGTATCCATCCCTAAATATTTTGCCTCTGCTTTCATCTTATATATTTTGTCCTACCTCCTTCCAAAGAGATTGGGCTGCCTTTCTGGGTATCTGGTGTCCTCTGATAGCATTCTGTTTTGTGGAAGTTGCTCCACATTGAAATGATCTTTTGATGAAATTGTGGGAGAGAAAGTGGTCTCTCTATCCTAATCCTCTACTATCTTGGGACCGCCCCCCACCCTGACTGTTGCTTCTTAACTGGCATACAGGTTTCTCAGGAGACAGGTAAGATAGTCTGGTATTCTTATTTCTTTAAGAGTTTTCCACAGTTTGTTATGATCCACACAGTCAAAGGCCTTAGCATACTTACTGAATCAGAGGTAGATTTTTTTTTTTTCTGGAGTTCCCCTGCTTTTTCTATGATCTAGCAAATATTGGCAAATTGATCTCTGGATCCTCTGCCTTTTCTAAGCCCAGCTTGAATTTCTCTGTTCAAATAATGCAGAAGCCTAGCATGCAAGATTTTGAGTATAACCTTACGAGCATCAGAGATGAGTGCAATTGTCCTGTGGTTTGAACATTCTTTAGTACTGTCCTTCTTGGGAATTTGGATGTGGATTGTTTCCAGTCCTGTGGCCACTGCTGGGTTTTCCAAATGTACTGACATACTGAGTGCAGCATCATCTTTTAGGATTTTAAAAAGCTTTGTCGGATTTCCATCACTTCCACTATCTTTATTGACAGCAGTTCTTCCTAAGGCCCACTTGAATTCACACTCCAGGATGTCTGGCTCTGGGTGAGTGACCACACCATCATGGTTATCTGGGGCACTAAGATATTTTATATATAGTTATTCTGTGAATTCATTCCATCTCTTCTTCATCTCTTCTGTTTCTATTATATCTTTACAATTTTTGCCTTTTATTGTGCCAATCTTTGGATGAAATGTTCCTTTGATCTTTCCAGTTTTCTTTAAGAGATCTCTATTCATCTCCTTTGTATTGTTTTCCTATATTTCCTTGCAGTGCTCATTGAAGAAGGCCTTCTTGTCTCTCCTTTCTATTCTCTGGAACTTTGCATTAAACTATGAGCCATGCCGTGTAGGGCCAACAAAGATGGACGGGTCATGGTGGAGAGTTCTGGAAAAATATGGTCCACTGGAGAAGGGAATCACAAACCACTTCAGTATTCTTGCCTTGAGAACCCCATGAACAGTATGAAAAGGCAAAAAGATAGGACACTGAAAGATGAACTCCCCAGGTCGATACGTGCCCAATATGCTACTGGAGATCAGTGGAGAAATGACTCCAGAAAGAATGAAGAGACTGAGACAAAGTAAAAACAACACCCAGTTGTGGATGTGACTGGTGATAGAAGCAAAGTCTGATGCTGTAAAGAACAGTATTGCATAGGGACCTGGAAAGTTAGGTCATGAATCAAGGCAAATTGGAAGTGGTCAAACAGGAGATGACAAGAGTGGACACCGACATTTTAGGAATCAGTGAGCTAAAATGGACTGCAGTGCATGAATTTAACTCAGAAGACCATTATATCTACTATTGTGGGCAAGAATCCCTTAGAAGAAATGGAGTACCCATCATAGTTAACAAAAGAGTCTGAAATGCAATACTTGGATGCAATCTCAAAAACAACAGAATGATCTCTGTTCGTTTCCAGAGCAAACCATTCAATATCACAGTAATCCAAGTCTATACCCCAACTGGTAAGGCTGAAGAAGCTGAAGTTGAACAGTTCGATGAAGACCTACAAGACCTTCTAGAACTAACACCCCCAAAAGATGCGCTTTTCATTATAGAGGACTGGAATGAAAAAGTAGGAAGTCAAGAAACACCTGGAATAACAGGCAAATTTGGCCTTGGAGTACAGAATGAAGAAAGGCAAAGGCTAACAGAGTTTTGCCAAGAGAATGCACAGCACACACCCTCTTCTAACAACACAGGAGAAGACTCTACACATGGACATCAGCAAATGGTCAATACCGAAATCTGATTATATTCTTTGCAGGCAAAGATGGAAAAACTCTATACAGTCAGTAAAAACAAGACCAGGAGCTGACTGTAGCTCAGATAATGAAGTCCTTATTGCCACATTCAGACTTAAATTGAAGAAAGTAGGGACACCCCCTAAACCATTCAGGTATGATCTAAATCAAATCCCTTACAATTATACAGTGGAAGAGACAAATAGATTCAAGGGATTAGATCTGCTAGAGTGCCTGATGAACTATGGATGGGAATTCATGACATTGTACAGGAGACAAGGATAAAGACCACCCCCAAGAAAAAGAAGTGGAAAAAATAAAAATGGCTGTCTGAGGAGGCCTTACAAATAGCTGTGGAAAGAAGAGAGGTGAAAAGCAAAGGAGAAAAGGAAAGATATACACATTTGAATGCAGAGGTCCAAAGAATAGCAGAGAGAAGAACACTTTCCTCAGTGCTCAGTGCAAATAAATAGAGCAAAACAATAGAATGGGAAAGACTAGAGATCTCTTCAAGAAAATTAGAGGTACCAAGGGAATATTTCATGCAAAGATGGGCTCAATAAAGGACAGAAATAGTATGGACTTAACAGAAGCAGAGGATATTAAGAACAGGTGGTAAGAATACACAGAAGAACTATACAAAAAAGATCTTCATGATCCGGATAACCATGATGGTATGATCATTCACCTAGAGCCAGACATCCTGGAATGTGAAGTCAAGTGGGCCTTAGGAAGCATGACTATGAACAAAGCTAGTGAAGGTGGGGCGGTCCTATGATGGCAGAGGAATAGGACGGGAAGATCACTTTATCCCCCACAAATTCATCAACAGAACATTTTAACGCTGAGCAAATTCCACAAAACAGCTTCTGAATGCTGTCAGAGGACATCAGGCATACAGAAAGGCAGCCCACTGTATTCAAAAGGAAGCTGGAAAAAATATAAAGGATAAAAAGAGAGACAAAAGAGGTAGGGATGGAGATCCGTCACAGGAAGTGAGCCTTAAAAAAGAGAGAAGTCTCCAAACACCAGGAAACACTCTCACCAGCGAGTCTGTGGGGAGCTTTGGAACCTCAGAGGGTGATATAACAGGGAGGAAAAATAAATAAATAATTAAAATCCACAGATTACATACCTAAAAGCAACTCCCAGGGGAGAAGCAGCCAGGATGCTTGCATCTGCCACTAGCAAGCGGAGACTGGACAGGGAGGCTCGGGCTGCATTGCTTAGGGTAAGGATCAGGCCTGAATGCCCCAAGGGCAATCTGAGGGCACTAACTAGAGATAGCAACCCAGACTGTGGTATAGCTATCGTGTGAAAAGCCCTAACCTAAGACACCAAGAGGCCCGCTCACAGAACAAAGCACTGCGCAGAGCTAGCCACCTGCGGACGGGCACTTCCCCAACTAGAGACAGGCAGGTGAGGGCAGCCAGAGCCAGAAGGGGGCAATCACGGCCCCAGAGAAGCATCATTTACCAAACTGCAAGCAGGCTTCGTTGCTAACCAAGACTCGTTGGGATTCTGGACAGTCGACATCTGCCGGGAGGGTCACAGCCAGAGATCAGCTCCCCAGGAGAGACACATGGCACACCTGAGAAGGCGCACTGGTTGTACACCCAGAAAACCGAGCAGCAGGGACGGGGATGGTGATGAGTCACAGTGACTGTGCTCACCAAGCACTTGGTCATTTGAGCTGCTCAGACCAGGGAAGGGCACAAAATGCAGGCCCATTCAAGTCTGCACCTTTGTGGAGTACCTGAGAACCTGAATCTAAATGGCTTAGACCTGGGAAGTACACTCAATCCAGGGCCTGCCTCAGACAGTTCCCAGCAGGGCAACCTAGAGCCTGAGAGCAGTGTAGACTGGGAAAGCACACATGCCATGAGCTGCGGCAAACACAGTGTGGCTGAGACACTGGGAGCACTCCCCACAGACACTAGTGATATTTGTTTGCAGTGTTCCTCCCTCCCCACGACTGAATAAGTGAGCCTAAAAAAGTAACCACCACCGCCCCCTTGTGTCAGGGCAGAAATTAGACACTGAAGAGGCCAGCAAACAGAAGAAGCTAAAATAAACAGAGGGAACCACTTTGGAAGCGACAGGTGCAGTAGATTAAAACCCTGCAGTTAGCACCAACCACATAGGAAGGGGCCTATAGATCTTGAGAAGAGTAAGCTGGATCAAGGAACTATCTGAAAATGAATTGAGCCCACACTGTCCAAAACAACACCAGAGAAAGTCTTAGATATATTTTTACTATTATTATTTTTAAATTAATTTTTTAAATTTTTAAGTCCTCTACTACTCCTTTAATTTTCATTTTTATAAACTATTACTTTGCAAAAAAAAAGACCCAATCTTTAAAGTAAACTTTATATATATATATAATATATATATATATATATATAATTTTTGTGACTTTGTTTTTTCCTTTAATATTGTATTTTTTTAAATTTTATTTTTAAACTTTACATAATTGTATTAGTTTTGATTTCTATTCTTTGCTTTTTGATATTTGTTATCAATTTTGTACATTTAAGTACCCAATCTTCAGGATCCATTTTTACTAGGGATCAAGATTACTAGCTGGACTGCTGTCTCCCCCTTTGGACTCTCCTTTTTCTCCACCAGGTCACATCTATTTCCTCCCTCCCTTTTCTCTTCTCTACCCAGCTCTGTGAATCTTTTTGTGTGTTCCGGGCTGTGGAGAACACCTAGGGAACTGATTACTGGCTGGATCTGTCTCTCTCCTTTTGATTCCCCTTTTATCCTCCTGGACACCTCTGTCTCCTTCCCCCCTCTTCTGTACTCTGTGTAACTCCATGAACATCTCTGAGGGGTCCAGACTGTGGAGAACACATAGGGAAGTGTTTACTGGCTAGCTGGCTCTCTCCCCTTTTGATTCCCCCTCTTCTCCTCCTGGTCACCTCTATCTCCCTCCTCCCTCTTCTCTTCCCTATGCAACTCTGTGTACCTCTCTGGATGTCCCTCACTGTGGAGAAACTTTTCATCATTAATGTAGATGTTTTACCATCAGTGCTGTATAGATGGAGCAGTCTTGAGGCTACTGTAAAAATAAGACTGAAAACTAGAGGCAGGAGGCTTAAGTCCAAATCCTGAGAACATCAGAGATCTCCTGACTCAAGGGAACATTAATTGATAGGAGCTCATCAAACGCTTCCATACCTTCACTGGAACCAAGCATGACCCAAGGGACAACAAGTTCCAGAGCAAGACATACCATGCAAATTCTCCAACAACACAGGAACATAGCCCTGAGCTTCAATATATAGGCTGCCCAGAGTCACACCAAACCTATTGACATCTCAAAACTCATTACTGGACACTTCAGTGCACTCCAGAGAGAACATATCCAGCTCCACCCACTAGAACACCAAAAAAAGCTTTCTTAACCAGGAAGCTTTGACAAGCCACCCATCCAACCCCACCCATAGCAAGGAACCTCCACAATAAAGAGGAACCACAAACTGCCAGAATATGGAAAGGCCACCCCAAACACAGCAATATAAACAAGATCAAAAAGCAGAGAAATACCCAGCAGGTAAAGGAACAGGATAAATCCTCACCAAATCAAACAAAAGAGGAAGAGACAGGGCATCTACCTGATAAAGAATTCCAGATAATGATAGTGAAAATGATCCAAAATCTTGAAAACAAAATGGAGTTACATATAAATACCATGGAGACAAGGATCGAGAAGATGCAAGAAAGTTTTAACAAGGACCTAGAAGAAATAAAAAAGAGTCAATATATAATGAATAATGCAATAAATGAGATCAAAAAACTCTGGAGGAAACCAACAGTAGAATATCAGAGACAGAAGATGGGATTAGTAAGGTAGAAGATAGAATGGTAGAAATAAATGAAACAGAGCAGAAAAAAGAAAAAAGAATTAAAAGAAATGAGGACAACCTCAGAGACCTCTGGAACAATGATAAACACCCCAACATTCGAATTATAGGAGTCCCAGAAGAAGAAGACAAAATGAAAGGCCCTGAGAAAATATTTGAGGAGATAATAGTTGAAAACTTCCTTAAAATTGGGAAGGAAATAGTCCCCCAAGTCCAAAAAAAACCATAAAGTCCCAGACAAAATAAATAATTTAATTCTACACCTAAAGCAACTAGAAAAGGAAGAAATGAAGAACCCCAGGGTTAGTAGAGGAAACAAATCTTAAATATTAGGGCAGAAATAAATGCAAAAGAAACAAAAAGAGACCATAGCAAAAATCAACAAAGCCAAAAGCTGGTTGTTTGAGAAGATAAATAAAACTGACAAACCATTAGCCAGACTCATCAAGAAACAGAGGGAGAAAAATCAAATCAACAAAATTAGAAATGAAAATGAAGAGATAACAACAGACAACACAGAAATCAAAGGATCATAAGAGAATACTATCAGCAACCATATGCCAATAGAATGGACAACATGGAAGAAATGGACAAATTCTTAGAAAAGTACAACTTTCCAAAACTGAACCAGGAAGAAATGGAAAATCTTAACAGACCCATCACAAGTATGGAAATGGAAACTGTAATCAGAAATCTTCTAGCAAACAAAAGCCCAGGACCAGAAGGCTTCTCAGTTGAATTTTACCAAAACTTTAGAGAAGAGATAACACCTATCCTACTCAAACTCTTCCAGAAAATTGTAGAGGAAGGAAAACTGTCAGTCTGATTCTATGAGGCCACCATCACCCTAATACAAAAACCTGACAAAGATGTCATGAAAAAAGAAAACTACAGGTCAATATCACTGGTGAACATAGATGCAAAAATCCTTTACAAAATTCTAGCAAACAGAATCCAACAACATATTAAAAAGATCGTACATCATGACCAAGTGGGCTTTATCCCAGGCATGCACGGATTCTTCAATATCCTCAAATCAATCAATGCAATACACCACATTCAGAAATTGAAAGATAAAAACCATATGATTTTCTAAATAGATGCAGAGAAAGTCTTTGACAAAATTCAACATACATTTATGATTAAAAAAACCCTCTATAAAGCAGGAATAGAAAGAACATACCTCAACATAATAAAATCTATATATGACAAACCCACAGCAAACATTAACTTCAATGGTGAACAATTGAAATCATTTCCCATAAAGTCAGGAATGACACAAGGGTGCCCACTCTCACTACTACTATTCAACATCGTTTTGGAAGTTTTGGCCACAACAATCAGAAAAGAAAAAGAAATAAAAGGAATCCAGATTGGAAAAGAAGAAGTAAAACTCTCACTGTTTGCAGATGACATGATGCTCTACATAGAAAATTCTAAAGACTCCACCAGAAAATTACTAGAGCTAAGGCTGTATATTGTCACCCTGCTTATTTAACTTATATGCAGCGTACATCATGAGAAACGCTGGAATGGAAGAAGCACAAACTGGAATCAAGATTGCTGGGAGAAATATCAATAACCTCAGATATGCAGATGACACCACCCTTATGGCAGAAAGTGAAGAGGAACTAAAAAGCCTCTTGAGGAAGGTGAAAGAGGAGAGTGAAGAAGTTGGCTTAAAATTCAACATTAAGAAAACGAAGATCATGGCATCTGGTCCAATCACTTCATGGGAAATAGATGGGGAAACAGTGTCAGACTTTATTTTTGGGGTTCCAAAATCACTGCAGATGGTGACTGCAGCCATGAAATTAAAAGATGCTTACTCCTTGGAAGCAAAGTTATGACCAACCTAGATAGCATATTCAAAAGCAGAGACATTACTTTGCAAACAAACGTCCGTTTAGTCAAGATTATGGTTTTTCCAGTGGTCATGTATGGATGTGAGAGTTGGACTGTGAAGAAAGCTGAGCACTGAAGAATTGATGCTTTTGAACTGTGGTGTTGAAAAA
This sequence comes from Bos javanicus, assembly GCF_032452875.1. Taxonomy (NCBI): domain Eukaryota; kingdom Metazoa; phylum Chordata; class Mammalia; order Artiodactyla; family Bovidae; genus Bos; species Bos javanicus. The sequence continues at coordinate 96,441,271 of NC_083897.1, forward strand.
GACTCTTGAGAGTCCCTTGGACTGCAAGGAGATCCAACCAGTCCATTCTGAAGGAGATCAGCCCTGAGATTTCTTTGGGAGGAATGATGCTAAAGCTGAAACTCCAGTACTTTGGCCACCTCATGCGAAGAGTTGACTAATTGCAAAAGACTCTGATGCTGGGAGGGATTGGAGGCAGGAGGAGAAGGGGATGACAGAGGATGAGATGGCTGGATGGCATCACTGACTCGATGGACGTGAGTCTGAGTGAATTCCGGGAGTTGGTGATGGACAAGGAGGCCTGGCGTGCTGCAATTCATGGGGTTGCAAAGAGTCAGAAACGACTGAGCGACTGAACTGAACTGAACTGAATACTCCGTTGTGTACATATACCACAGCTTTCTTATCCATTCATCTGGTGATGGACATTCCATGTCCTGGCTATTATAAACAGTGCTGCAATTAACATTGGGGTACACATGTATCTTTCAATTATGGTTTCCTCAGTGTGTATGCCCAGTAGTGGGATTGCTGGGTCATAAGGCAATTCTACTACCAGTTTTTAAAGAAATCTCCACACTGTTCTCCATAGTGGATGTACTAGTTTGCATTCCCACCAGCAGTGTAAGAGACTTCCCTTTTCTCCACACCCTCTCCAGCATTTATTGCTTGTAGACTTTTGGATTGCAGAAATTCTGACTGGCATGAAATGGTACCTCATGGTGCTTTTGATTTGCATTTTTCTGATAATGAGTGATGTTGAGCATCTATTCATGTGTTTGTTAGCCATCTGTATGTCTTCTTTGGAGAAATGTCTGTTTAGTTCTTTGACCCATTTTTTGATTAGGTCGTTTATTTTTCTGGAATTGAGCTGCAGGAGTTCCTTGTATATTTTTGAGATTAGTCCTTTGTCAGTTACTTCATTTGCCATTATTTTCTCCCATTCTGAAGGCTGTCTTTTCACCTTGCTTATAGTTTCCTTTGTTGTGCAGAAGCTTTTGATTTGAATTAGGTCTAATTTGTTTATTTTTGCTTTTATTTCCAATATTCTGGGAGATAGGTCATAGAAGATCCTGCTGTGATTTATGTCGGAGAGTGTTTTGCCTATGTTATCCTCTAGGAGTTTTATAGTTTCAGGTCTTAAATTTAGATCTTTAATCCATTTTGAGTTTATTTTTATGTATGGTGTTAGAAAGTGTTCTAGTTTCATTCTTTTACAAGTGGTTGATCAGTTTTCCCAGCACCACTTGTTAAAGAGATTGTCTTTTCTCCATTGTATATTCTTGCCTCCTTTGTCAAAGATAAGGTGTCCATAGGTGCGTGGATTTATCTCTGGGCTTTCTATTTTGTTCCATTGGTCTGTATTTCTGTCTTTTTGCCAGTACCATACTGTCTTGATATCTTGCTTTGTAGTAGAGCCTGAAGTCAGGCAGGTTGATTCCTCCACTTCCATTCTTCTTTCTCAAGATTGCTTTGGCTATTAGAGATTGTTTGTATTTCCATACAAATTGTGAAATTATTTGTTCTAACTCTGTGAAAAATACCATTGGTAGCTTGATAGGGATTGCATTGAATCTATAGATTGCTTTGGGTAGTATACTCATTTTCACTATATTGATTCATCCGATTCATGAACATGGCATTTTTCTCCATCTATTAGTGTCCTCTTTGATTTCTTTCACCAGTGGTTCATAGTTTTCTCTATAGAGGTCTTTAGTTTCTTTAGGTAGATATATTACTAAGTATTTTATTCTTTTTGTTGCAATGGTGAATGGAATTGTTTCCTTAATTTCTCTTCCTATTCTCTCATTATTAGTGTGTATGAATGCAAGGGATTTCTGTGTGTTGATTTCATATCCTGCAGCTTTACTATATTCATTGATTAGTTCTAGTAATTTTCTGAAGGAGTCTTTAGGGTTTTCTATGTAGAAGATCATGTCATCTGCAAACAGAGAGAGTCTTACTACCTCTTTTCCAATTTGGATTCTTTTTATTTCTTTTTCTGCTCTGATTGCTGTGGCCAAAACTTCCAAAACTATTTTGAATAGTAGTGGTGAGAGTGGGCACCCTTGTCTTGTTCAT